>NC_036443.1:15293372-15967372 GCF_002775205.1 Xiphophorus maculatus | reverse complement strand
CCCCCAATATTAGCCTGGTAGCGTTTGTCTTTTATAGTTCCTTAAGCTTTCCCCCTTCTAGCACAGGCGTTTCACATTTGAGCCGCAAGGAAAAGGGAGAAGCCATTTCTAATTCCGTTTCACAACAGTTTCAGACCAAAACAAGAATGCTTCCTGGCTGTAAAAGAAGCGTTAACTTACTAGGATCTAGCTCCGGCTTCTCCTCCTTATGCTTCCCAGACGCAAGAAGCTCCGACTCCGGAGAGGGGACGTTCTGCGGCGTCTTGTCTCGCATATCAGTGGACGAGCAGTACAGATAATCCGGGTAGGTCCGTCCGGCGGAGCTGAGGCATTCCCCGGCTCTGTGCTCCTGGAAGGCGTCGGGCTTCAATCCGTAATGTCTGCCGTTCCCCGGGTAGCCGTGAAAAGGCACGGCGCCCGAGATCGGCTCGAGCCATGAACGCATATACCTCGAGTCTGTGCCTAAGTGCGGCTGGTGACTGTACGGATGGTAGACCACTGATGACTGGGAGTGTCCGGGGGCCCAGGACGTAGAGAACACGGTCGGTTTGGGTGCGAAGCTGCAGGAAGGATAGTCGGCGCACTCCGGGACTAGGGACGTCGGACGGGGGCCAGCTGGGTGCGAACCGGGAGCAGAGAATCGAGTCGCAGCAAGGACATCCTCGTTCTCATGGTTGATCAAGGAGTCCACATAATAATTACTTATGGGACCCGTGGTCGACATGTCGAAGCCTCCCCGACTCTTTTACATGCATCCGTTTATTATATGGAGTGTATGTGTACTTTTTTATCTAGCCATAGAACAATCAAGGCAGGTAATTATTTCTCAAAGCTTCCCTGGCTCCCATTGGCTGACCCGCTGACACGTGATTATATTTACCCCCACAAAAATTGTACAGTGGATCAATGCGCCACTTATCCAGGGATACCAATGCACATAAATGGGATTAAACAAAGTGTTCTTTCACTTCATTCCTGGACTCATAGAGGTAAAATTGCCATAACATTTCTTTTTTTTTTAAAATAAGGAAACCATTCATGCGCTGTGCTGCAGCTAGATCTTTATCCAGTCGTAGCACAGACCTGCGCACATTGCGTGTTAAAGCAAGGAACTATTTGATGGTGTAATTAATCTCTGTCAGAGCTCTATGCTACTTCAATAGATACTGTTACAGCATTAAAGCGTTTATTGAATCGTTGGCTCTTTTTATCCTCGGTAAAACAGCATTTGATAAAGTGAGGAGTTTATAACTTCTCGTAGAATGCTGTTTATTGTTTTCAGGGATATATAAAGAGAAAAGCCTCCACGGGAGCATCCGCAGCTGCAGCAGGGGGACGTGCACGGTGGAAACGGGGGAGAATCAAAATAAGGGATGCATTTCGCACGACTTTTAACGAGAGCCTGAAGACCAAACATTCCCTAAATGGGGTTTGTGCAGATACTGCCGAGAAGGAGATTCCGAAGGCTTACAGACTCACAGCCCACTAAAAAAGCCAACTATATTCGGCCAGTGACCGTTCGAGGTTTTTATGTCCATCAATAAATTTTAACGAGGACCATTTGATTGTTCATAAACGTATCGTTAATATGGAGAGCATCTGAGATCCCTGCTAAAAATAAAAGCCGCCACCATTGTGTGCGCCTGCTAAAAAAATAAAATAAAATAAAAATAATGAAATTGAAATGGCCGAGAGCAGCAGATGATATGACGGGGTTTACATAAGGGGGTATACAACTCCATGAAAGCGTTCATAAAATTGAAAATGTTACTATTGTATCCTGCCGGTTTACTTCACAACACACTTCTGATGTCTGACACCTGAGAAGGAGCCATTCACCGACTTAGTAAAATCGCAACACTACAAAAACAGGAGAAAAATACAATAACAACGTCCTACATAGGCTACTCTCATTTGGAGATTATATATATATATATATATATATATATATATATATATATATATATATATATATATATATATATATATATATATATATATATATATATATATAGTTCACATATTTTTCTATGTAAAATTTTTCAGGGTAATTTTGGAGTACTAGTTTAAAAACTCAAGCTGAATAGCAACAGAGGAACAAAGAAGAGTTCATGCGGTAAATTTTTAGATTATTATATTGATTGCATACAAAATAAAATAAAAAATTGAACTGTTTAAAAGCGCGCATTGTCGTTCCAAAGTTATCTCCGATTATTTCAGCGGTGCATTCCATCCACTTCAAAAATGTCGTCTAGACAATCAATAACAAACAGCAGTGTCTCCTCTCTACTGTTGTCACTAAAGTACTACCAGTCAAGGTCCAGGTGTTTCCTCCCTAATATTCCTAATTTAATTGTTTTATTTTAAGTCTCAAACCGTTTAAGACCGAGAGTCGGTGCTTCGTGCTTTGTTGTTCTTTTCAAACAAAAAATTGAGATAGTGTTGGGTTTCTCTTGCTTGCTGAGTTCAGATTCAACCATGAAATTTAAAAGGCCAGACGGCAGACCTTAACCCGGATCACGTCAAAACGGTGTTGTGATGTGATTGTTGATGAACGCGGCTGACTGAACCGAGCGAGTTCAACGTTTTGCCAAGGATTTATGAGAGCAAACAGATCCACACTGCATATATATGCCACAGTATGAATCAGCTATATTCAGAAGTTGTTTTCTGTATGCCGGATGTTAACGCCTGTTTCTTCATGTGATATAAAAACGTAAATGAATGACACTCACAGGCCATTTATTACTTTAATATGCAGTCATATAAAGTCACTATGTATCCTGTATACATATTTATTGCACTCCAAAGAGATCACTTATATTGTTTTGGAAGTGCACCTGTGGTTCAATATGTGACGAGGACGGACCGTCCGATGCGTCAAGATATGACGAGGCGTCCATTACGTGCATACTCTGTTTGTGTGCGCGTGCATGCACGTGCCAGCATGTGTTAATGTGTGCTTACCATTTGATTGATATTAAAACAAGAGCTCCACAATATGAATCTTACTCATTTGTCCACTTACTTTGTAATAAAAACGTGATAATGTTAAATAAGCCTGTGCTCTCGTCTTTCTTTTTCTGTATTTTCTTGCGACCTGCAACTGTAGCATGTCGAATAATAATAATAATAATTATCTTAAAGATAATTATTGTCTGCTTTTACATTTTGAAAGTCTGGTTCAAATCCAGGAAAAATAATATGTTGTGCGTGAACAGGAGAATCACGTTTGCTGGCATATTTCCAAAAGAAGGCTGCATGAAAAATAAAGAGTCGAAATGACCAATTTAAGCAGCAGAAGGGAAGCAAAATGGCTCCAAATGAGGATAAAACATCAGCTTTTAGCTCCTCTCGAGCAGTTTTAATTCGGATCAAGGAGAAGATATTGTGCTCTTTAAAACAGTCCCCCGAAAACATGACACCAAGTCTGTCATGAAAGTTTGCACGGGAGTTATTTCGTGCTTCCATTTCAGGTGTCCGAGTCACACATGTAAGCGAGAGCTTCACATTACATCATCACAAAAGAGAAAGCATCTTAGCACTAAGGCTATATGATTCATATCTGGTCTGCAGATGATGCTTGACTGTTTTGTAATCCTTATGTATGACCATGTGCAGCTAAATTCAAAGTGGGAGCTGAAACCAAGCAGCGAACAGCTGCGTAGATAAAGGAGTAGGGGTGTTGCCGCAGTTCACCAAAGATTCAATTAATGTTAACTATGACATTCTCCTTCCTGATTACAATAGTCAGAACCAGTGCTTAACATAAACTAAAGTTTTAACTTATTTATTAAAAAATGTTTTATTTTTAAAAATGCAAAAAAACCCTGCAAATTGAAATATATATATATATATATATATATATATATATATATATATATATATATATATATATATATATATAGCATGCAAAGCTCGACAGTCCAACGAAGAGATGATTATAAAATACAGTAACACATAAGTGTCTAATACCTCTTCGTGTTGCTACCAAAAGCATAATCATATGAAAAGATCCATTTCTTTTATTGAAAGCACTTAATCTCATCCAAATAGCAAGGATTTCAACAAATAACGAGTAATTGTAATACCTCTACAAAAAAAAAAGCAAAAACAAAATAGCCCGAAAAGTCTAACTTAATATTCCTTTATAGTTCTTCATCTTTACAGTGATAAAAATATAATAACGCCGACTCAGCAGAATTTATTTGCCAAACAAGGTTCGGATCAAACACTTTCCCCTTTTGCTTTCTCCATCCCACGCAACACACGCGGTCAGTTCCTTCGGTGTCATATTTGGACCAGACTGTGTGTGCTGCAAGGCTCCACATGGGCCCACTCAAAAGGAATACCACGACTTCTTTATGCAAGTCCCATGTGTTAAGCAGATAGCGCAGCTGAAACACAATGTTTTGAACTAAAGAGCCCAGTGATCCCGTGGACTTCTGCACTAACTGGATTTGAGAGTTCTCTCTCCGAGATGAAAGTTTCTGGTTTCAGATAATCCAACTTCAAACGGTTTCCGTTACTCTGAGATAACTGCAGCCTTCTAATAAAACTTTACTGATGATCAGGCCCGCTGTTCAAAAGTGTCCTGCGGCAATATGTTGTACTCATTTGTATATATCCAAGGTAATTTGGCCAATGTTGATAATATTCATGATGTCATTAAATGCAAGTAATATCTTTGTTGACAACAGTTTTGAAGATATCCATTTTATGCGGAAGTCACTTTTATTATGATTCACCCCCGAAAAGGATGACAACACAAATATGGTTTCGGAAAAGGAACAGATCTACGTTGATGAAATTATAACAGAGTGAAAGTAACACGAAACTTTAGGTATGCTTTTTTGTTTTAGACCGTCCGCTTTTATTACGCGCCATTAAACTGAACGCATAGAGACAGAAAGTGAGACCGAATATGCCAATACATTAAAATCGATGTAAAAGCATTTCACCCAATTTTTCAAACAGTATTCAAACATATGCAGCGTTAAGGTTTCCTTTGTTGTGTGTCATTAACGGAAAAAGTCTCACTGTTACAAATATCTACACATATATGCGGATATTTCGAAGGCGGAGGAGAGGCAAAAACATAAAATAAAAAAAAATAAAATAAAATAAAGGAAGAAACCCGTTAGAGGATTTGAAGTCAGATCATGCTGCTGTCAGACCAGGACATCCTCATCTTCCGCCAAAAGACGCGCCTGTCTAACGGCTCCGATTGCTGCAAAGAGAACCACTTGCGGCGTGGCATAAATTGTTTTATGCTTGCACGGTTTTAGGTTGGATCTGTGCAGCTCTGTGGGGCTGTTTCCTGTTACTGTGAAGTCTTTGTACAATGGCGCATTCCAAGAGACACGCTCATTCACGGTGCTGAATGAAAATGACTTTGGATTCCAGACTGTCTCTTCCAAGTGGCGCTAAAGCCAAAAAAAAAAAAAAAAAAAAAAAGTGGGGGCCAAGAAAATGACAAATCGGAATAAACACTGACACAGAAAACATGTTGACTGCTCCAAAAGAGAAACGCTTTCTATCATGTTTTTTTTTTGTTTTTTTTTTGCGGGATCTTGGATCCCTATCACGTTTGATTGATTTTCTTGAATTGACCTTGCAATAATCACAAAATTGTTAGCTGTTAAGCATAACGCCTTAAGTTATGGTCCGCATAAGGCCTGACCCCATGCACGACAAGAAGTTATTTACCTGTGCGAAATAAAAAATACAAAAAAAAATAAAAGGCTGAAAAATGACGAAAGGATGACGCTTCTAGCGTGGAAAATCTTACTAAGATCTTGCCGTAATAGGTAGAAATGAACGTAATTATTTGATAAGAGAATCAAAAACCAAGTGTGACAAAGCAAAGCAAAAAAAAAAGAATAAAAATGATATTTATCAAAAAACAAACGTGAGTCTCTAAGCGAAACACATCTGTTTGTCTCCTGATGTTGCATGTAGTTATTCGTCTTCTATTAATTTGTAATGACAGAGAGTATTTCATTTTCTATTTGAACTCTTCCGAATGAAAATTTGAGTTTGGCAAACAAACGTTTAGAGCAATCTTGAAAACAACGCAAATGCGATTCAATTAAAATAATAATAATAATAATAATAATAATAATAATAATAATAATAATAATAATAATAATAATAATAATAATAATAATAATAATAATAATAATAATAATAATAATGATCCCCTCAAAACAGCTGCAAAGTGAGTCCAAAATGTGAAATTTCTTTGACTAATATCAATGCGTTTGTTTCATCGTGAAGCGACAGCACGTACACACAAAAGCCCCTAACCGACAGACGCAACACAATCTAAAAAAGTTTACCCCTGCTTGTTTACAGCCCATTCTCCTTGTGAGAGCCTCAGAAGCTTTTTACAGCCCCGCCACAAACTAACAGCAAAGAAACAAAACTTCCCTGTCCAAGGTATAGCTGCCCCAGTTCATTTACAATGCCATTTGCGGGGGGGAAAACCTGGAGGTGCCTATAGGGGGGCAATTCAGTGGAAATTGTGCCCTTGATGAAGACGAACTGACGTAATCAAGGCAGTTTCTTGTTGCCGAGTCAGGAAGCCAACCCCAACAACATGAAACTACCTAAACCACGCTTCAGCTTCGTGCAAATATCCATTGAAAGGAGACAGCAGTGTAAAAGGCAACAAGATGATGAGCGACAACCAGCACAATGAGGGAAAAGGGCAAGTATAAACTCAGCAGATACACTATTTCACACATTGCTTGTTTACTTTTTCAGTCGATTGCATGGTTCGTTTGGGAACAAATAATTTTTTTTTTTTTCTTCCAAAGATAAAAAGCTAACCCTGCAGCATCACAGGAGAGGAAATTGGTCCAAACTAACAGCTACATTCAAGATCCAGCAGCATAATGCAAAATAAAAACAAAAATAAAAAAAATCCAACAGCCAGTTTTGCTATTTTAAAAAAGGAAAGCTATAACACCAATCAACAGCATGCTTACTGGATTTTTTTTTACGCGAGACAACTTCATATAAACAACAGTGACATGATCAAGCATGCACAGTGCGTGCCACACGAGCTGTCAGGCAAGCCCCGCTGACAGCTGTGGCACAGCCTCCAAATCAGGAAACAAAATCATCCATCCTACCTTTCCTTGCCTCCTCGCATCCACACAGGTGCGCTCCTATTGTTCCGATGCGTATCACTCCTGCACCCGCAGCCTTTCTCCTTGTGCCTTTATCCTCCATGTTTCTTATCTTCCAGCAGTTACGAAGCTCAATTACCCCCCCCCCCCCCCCCCATCCCACCCACCCACCCCATCCCCGCCTGCAGTGGAGGCGGCGGCGGTGGTTCCTGCTGCTCCCTGCAGCCCACGCAGCACCCCGGCTGGCTTGCTGCACTTTGCACGGGGCTCTTTGCCGTGTGGATTAGTCCTCCTCCGCACACATACACACACACACACACACACACGCACACACACACACCTTTAAACGCATCTTTTACTGCTGCGGCACATTATATTTGCAGATCATAAAATCCACCCCCAACGCTTTCCAGGGCGAACCTGACATTAGAATTTTATGACCTTGACTTACTGTGGTCACCTGGATAATATTTAAATCAACGTTATGGTCTCTCAATTCTATTAAAACTGCCATGATCTCCTTCCTCCCATCCGCAGCGTCTTCCCCTCCCTCACGTTTTCAAACCCAGTGTGCCAGGGGAAGGACAAAGTTGGTGGTACTTCTCCATTTTATCCTCCTCTTTTTTTATTAGTTTGGAACCGTTTAGCATGACAGAGCTTAATGTCACCTTGTGCATGCACGTTACACAGCACGAAATTCCCACAGACACCAAAACGAAGAAGAAGCAGCAGCAGCAGCAGCAGTACACAAGTGACAAAACATGAACAGCTCAGCAGTGTCAAAGTGTCACTGTAAATTTATAATCTGGCCGACGCCGCCTCAATAGTCACAAAACAATTGCACCTCAATCTTCCAATTCTCTCTCTCTCTCTCTCTCTCTCTCTCTCTCTGCAAGTTGCAGCTTTTCTATTCACATTAGAAGGCACCCTTAATGTGTGTGTTTGTGTGCACATGAAAAGAAAACCGATAAAAGCATTACAAAATGACGCATGCATGTCTATTTGCAACACAAACGGTCCCCTGTGGTGTATGCGTGAGTACGTCTGAAGCTGACAGAGTCTTCAGGAATAGTTGTAAACTGCACTCTGCTCCCTTTCCCGGCTCTCCCTGTTGAGCTTCTTGAGCTTCATGCGTCTGTTTTGGAACCAGATCTTGACCTGTCTGTCGGTCAGGTTGATACTGCGGCTGATCTCCAGGCGGCGCTCCCGAGACAGATACATGTTGAACAAGAACTCCTTCTCCAGCTCCAGGGTCTGGTGCTTTGTGTAGGGACACCGCTTCTTCCTTCCACTTTTGGCTTTTAACCAGCTTCCCGTTGTCTTTTCCGCGGATAAATCATCTATCGGAATGGGACAAACACAACAGTGAAAGGATGAAAGCAGTAATAAAACATACAAACAAACAAACAAAAAAAAAATCAATCAATAAAAAAAGCAGTGGATAAATCCTGACAGACATGACTGGGAAGAGAACCAACCAGCACGCACCCGTTTCCTGTATCACATCCAGAACTCCTTAAATGACTTTACAGTGATCAGGATGTCAAAGTAGCTTTTACCTGGATGTGGACGCTTCCCTTTCCACTTTAACAAATGAGGTACACCGCACGTTTTGCCTACGACCCACCAGACTAGCTACAAATTGCTTTTTGCGTGATGTACAACTGTAATTAGATCAAATCAAACCACCCCAAGAAGCAACTATTGTCTTTGTTGCACCTCAGACTCCCATAAAATTTTATTGCCGTTCGCACTCAAGAGCCAAAAGATTTTTTTAAGAGGTTAAATTCAAAGCGAAAGAAGTTCCTTGTTGCAAAGGAAGACGTTCATGATAAAAAAAAAGGCATATAAAAAAGCAAAATAAATATAAAAAAAAAAAAAGGACAGAGGGGGGTGTCTGTGGGGGTGACAGGAAGACCTTTATCTCATATTTACTCAGCAAAATTCCACAAAAAAGCACTTATTCACATTTTATAGTTAAAAATTAAAAAGGGAGCTGAAAGAAAGAAAGGACAATAAAAAAGAAAGAAGAAAAGGAAGGAAGGAAACATACCAACCAAACAAATAAATAACTACTGCACGATGAATGACTTTTTTGATTAACTTCACAGAGTCAGGGGAGTAACGCCTCTGTTATCCACAAACGCACCCAGTGGCAGCAGTGATTAGTCTAATGTGAATTCTCAGCGTGAGGCCCACATTTAATAATTTCCAAAACATTTAATTTTGTATGGGAGTACAAAACGTACAAAGACACAGACTCACTCACACACACGCCACCCGTATCCCCCAAACCACTCCCCATTACAGACAGACAGACAAGACACACATACATCCACGCGCGCACACACACACACCCACACACACACACACACACACATAACTGTGACATTCTGGAAATAGATTAAGAGAATGACCAGTTACAATGTTCTGCATTTATGTAAAAGACATATGTGTGTGTGTGTGGGTGTGGGTGTGTGTGGGAGTGGGGGTGTGTTATTTGCTTCATGTCAATAGCTTAATTTTAAATTAATTACATATCATAGCTACTATCAGGGCCCTTTAAAAATTCAGTCAATATCTCAATGAGCTTTTTTTTTTTTTGTTAGGTCGAACTCTCAGAATTTGACAGAATCGCTGTATTTGTATTTGTGGCTGAGTCAAACCATTAAATAAATATGACAAGAAAGCCAGGACACACGCTTTTTCTTGCCTTGGTATTTAAACGAACATTAACCAAAACTAAAAGCATGAGCATAATAAATTATTATAAATAATTAGCGTAATAAACACTGACATTTTCAAAAGTAACACGTTGCTTTATGAATATAGTCACAATCTCCATGCAGGAAAAAAAATACTTCTTATACAAGCCTTATATGGAAGCCTCGGAAATATGCTCTAATAAAGTTGATCTTTGTGGATAAATAATATTTCAAGCAGCATATTTGTAAAGTAAATGTTGTTGTTCTAAACTACGATTTAGAAGCAAAAAAACAGTCTAGCTTTGTGCTTTTTGTGCTTTTGTGTGACAGGCTTTGTGCGTTAGTACTACCGTGCATCTGTGTAAGAGAGGAAGTGTGTTTATTTCGATGATAACTGCCCGTCTCACATACCCCCATTAATAGAAAGGTGTTAAATACCAGTGGCACCGTAACCCCTGAGAGACCGAGTTGAAGCATATGCTACATACGGAAACACAACATGCACTTCCACGAAGCCTCCATGCTTGGAATATTTTGGTGAGATTTTTCACACACACACGTGAACATTCGATTTATATTATCACACCCGTTAGGTTAAGTGTACACACACACACACACACACACACACACACACACACACATATATATATATATACATATATTTATGCACGTGTGTCCGGGAGGGGGAGTATACCTTTAATTTCCCCGTCCGAGTTATCTGAGCAGCTGTCACTCTTGGCCTTGTCTTCCTTCCTGCTCTCACCCTCATCTGTTTTAGGAGCCTCTCTGGCTACCTCCTGCGCGACTTTGCTGCAGCTCACTGTCGACTCTGCTGTTGTTTCAACAGATGACGCCAAGTGGGTCAGAGTAAAGCCGGAGGGAAGCTGCTGCTGCTGCTGCTCGTTCTGCTGTGGCCTCTCCCCGCCGTACACCTGGAAATAGCCGCCACTGGAGGAGGCTGCCGTCTGCTCAGGCCGCCGGCAGCTATTGTCTCCGAGCCGGATGTAAGTGGCCGACTCTGTTGTCTGTTTCCCCTTATTGCTGTCATCTTGATAGAGGCAACAAAACGCCTCCTCTTTGACGCTGCCCGCTGGAAACGAGCAGGGCTGTAAACACTGGTGGGCAACAGGTTGCTCGTCCCTGCTGCTTTTGGAGCCTGGTGTCCATGTGGCCAGCTGCGCTGACAGGTAGGGCGCATCCTGGAAGGCGCCGAGCGAGACGCTGCCTGGAGGACCCTCGTCTCTTTTGGAGAGTGGGGATGATCCAACCTTCCCAATGTTCCTCATCACTGAGTATCCGTACTCTGCAGCTGAATGAATGTACATTCCCGGGTTGCTGGAATAGCCCTCAGCCCTGTAGGAAGATGATCCTCCCATTAAGGAATCCATCAGGAAGTTACCGGGCGATATGTTATTCGGACATGTCATATTTGCATGTGACAACTCTTGAGGGGTGATCACTTGGTGTTTTCCGCCGCTCTGAACTGCGGGGTTCCGGCAGGAGAACAAGGACAGTAGGATGCTGACATCTTTTGGAAGGGGGTGCAAAAAAAAAAAAAAAAAAAAAATATCTGTAACACAATTATGGATGCTCGGAGACATGTCATGTGAGCTTCAGACCAATAGCGGCGTGGAAGTGGCCTTGATGCTCCAGACTGGAGTGACGTCAGCGCGGTCAAGTTGGGAAAGCTGGTGGCTTTTGGTGGAACGTGAGCGCCACCTAGTGGCGGTTTTTCCGCATAGACTGGGAGGCCCTCAACAGGAAGAACAAAGGACAGACTGCTGTTGCTGTGGCTGCGGCAGGGATTTCTTTAAGACACTCAAGATTTGGTTTGTAAACATTTAAGTCTGCGGGTCTTAAGGTGGTTAAAGGAAGCTTTGTTTATTCGTCGTGTGATTTAGTAAAACCCTGGCGACAGTGACGTTGAGGTGAGATGGATTTGAGAATATTTTCGTTCAGTTCTCTTTTTCCCCTTTCAGTTTTCTTTGTTATTCCCAAAAAGAGAAGAAAAAAAACATAGCAAGCTTTAGCTTAGTATTTAACATTTACTGAAATATAAATCTGTAATAAAAAAAACATCAACTAATTCAAAGCAATCAGCAAATATACAATGATAATGATCGTTTTTGCAGATGTGTACCAGAATTCGTTCAGATGTTACATATTACTGTTTTTGTTTTAGTCATCTGCAAGATTCTTAACTAAAATAAGTAAGTCATATCGTTATTTACCTGATTGTGGGATCTTTTTTTTATTTTTATCAACGTAACATTTATTCTGGAAAACTACTTCTATCTGTTTGGTGTAAAAGAAAATGAAATGATGTTGAGGAAGTTGCTTCCTTTGTTTGTGTTTTAGTCTCCAAGGAAGCATCTTCCGGGGTAATAAATAAGAAAATCAGCCGGCAATAGTTGCAAAATTATGGCTTTGTTATTATTCTAAATCCACAATGGTGTGTTGCTGACTTAAAATAAAATGTTTTGACTCTTTATTTTTCAGGGGAGCATGTGTGTTAATTAAACTTTTCCATAATTCATCCTGCATATATATATATATATATATATATATATATATATATATATATATATATATATATATATATATATATATATATATATATATATGTGTATATATTCCAATGAACTTTTAAAATGTGTTGGTTGACACGATGAGCACCGACAGCAAAGCAAAACAACAACAACAGTTTCTAACTATGTTTCACTTTTAATAAAGCTGGGAGAATTATTTAACAGAGTAAAGTGGTCTTTGTGATAATTGTACTTTAAGGAAATAACTCTCTCTCTTTTTTAAAATTATGTTTGGATCTTATAAGTGTGTGACGGAAAGTAAGATGTGCTATTTTCCATAGGAAGTGTGTAGTTAAAGCATCAGTTCATTTGATATTGAGTGACAAGGGTGTGAAGTCGGGGGGTTTTTATGTCTTGTTTTTGTTTTTGCTGCTCCAATTAGTGCTTCTCAGGACGTTTTACGCCGCATAAATACACGGTGGAAAGAACGGCACCACTTTAATTATAAAGAGAAATCCAGAGTTTATTTTCTATTTATATTAAAAAAAAATGCAAAAAAAAAAAGCATTAATTTAATTTGTTATTTTATTTAGCCCAACAGTTCGCCTCTAAGTGTTTGTACTTTAAATATTCAGTTTTACACGAGGAAAATCCCGAAGAGCAGGGCCACGACAACGTGGTTGATGCGTTTTGGCTTTGAGGGAATTTGGGGAAGTATTTGGCTAACTTGTGTTTGCGTTACGTGACGTTTATATTACGCGGAACGGCTAACAAATGTGGATTTAAAGCAAACCTGCGTGGATCACGCTCGCCTGAAATCGTGCATTGCGGCGTTGGTGAATGTGCTCGTCGTTTGTTGTTTTGTTTTGGTATCGCTGCGTCCGAAGTGCATGAGTTAGTGTGCGTGCGCAGTTCAGAATCACCTTCAACGGCAAGGGCAGCATCATATGTTCATTTGAAACGGAGTCGCCCGTCTAACCTGAACATAAACATGTAGAGAAAAACTTTTTTTGGCAAGATAATAGTCCAAATAAGTTAATTTCGTCTTTGTGGTTCGCATTCCTCTACAGTCATGATGAAGAAAATGTGAAAGATTGACCTTACACCATAAAAGAAAAAAAAAGAGAAAAAAATGGCTTCAGAGTTTTGGCCATGCAGGATCCTCGTAGGTAAAAATGTTTCTGTAGACATTATTCAAAGAGGGAAGGATGGGGAGATCAGAAACTAAAGCTTGAAAAAAGCAATATTGACATTGACAATATCATCACTGCTTAATAACACTCAATCATCTGCCTTATATAAAAACAGATGAAGAATCTCACAGGGTGGCTATCTTATTACATGATACATTAGCCGACAGGCCACCATCTGCTTAGCACAAAAAGAAAAAAAAATCACATACAGTCTTATTTTACACCTATGAGAAAATCGCAGGCTTGCTCAAAACTTGAGTTTAGATTTTTTTTTTTTTAAGACATGTAAGCGATACGAGCAAAGGTGCCATGGTGGAATTTCACACAGCCTGCAAGAAAAAGAAAAGGTATTCATGATAGTACAGGACAAATTAGTCTCAGGGCGTCATGGAAACAGGTTTTTAATGAGGGTGAAAGAAACCAAAGAATTTGTGGAATTTTTATTGTTTGAATCACACATATTCCACGAGGCACACCTTATCGTCGCATAAGACAGAATATATATATATATATATATATATATATATATATATATATATATATATATATATATATATATATATATATATATATATATGCAACAGAGACAAGTAACTGCACAACAGTGAAATTTGTGTCATCGAGTCTAAGTGAATCTGAAACACTGTGTTACTGTTTGCACTGAAGAGGGCTGTTCAAGTTTACATGGCTAACAGGGAAACGAACCAAAAAAAAAAGTCATTTTCAGAAAAGGAACATGCTGTCATTGGCTATGTCTAAATTTGCTCCCACAACAACATGCTGATTGTTTCTCCGGGCCAAGTCCATGCATGAAAACGGGTCACGGCTGTTTCACCGAGACACATTTTGTTTCACCTAATTTTCTCCTTTGAAGAAGGAAAGGCGCTTTTCAGGAGAACTAACATATCTGGAATGAAGCGACAGCGCCTCGGCTTCACATGTGCATGTCTGCACATGCGCCTTTAAGCCTCCAAAAAAATCCCTTAAAACAGCCACACACCCATGTACACACTAAGTGAGAGAAAGGGAGTTGACTATGCTTGTATTTTACCTTGGTCTTTACACGTGTCTAAGCAAAATTATCGTCTGTTTGATCGCAAACCTGGCTGTTGTTATCATAATCCGAACAGGTAAGAGTGTTGAATGCTGCGTGGGTTCTCCTTTCTGCAGACCCACCAACCAGGAGCTGCAACGAGGCGACACAATCAATTTACTTCCTGGCAGCCACTTTGAAATATCTTTCCAGTTGGACGTGTGGGAGACTGCGCTTTGTTTTGCCTTTCATGCTGGTGTCCAACCCATGCGCAACTGCAAATTTATGGTTCCAGAATCATGTAAGAGCTTAATTAAACACCACCAACAAAAGTAGAGCAGTGCTGCAGATTTAACAGCAAAACACGAGGACAGGAAATACATGCACGCACAGACACTCTACCATTTCAAATGTGAAACCTTCTACTTATTTATTTTAATAAGGCTTGTTTTGGTGGCGAGAATAAACGGCACCCCGCGATTGCATTTGAGAGAGGGAGCTGTTGCTGAAAGAGCAGGAGCTCGTTTTACAGCGAGGAGCTGTTTTATAGCCCAATAGAACAGGTTAGGTGCTGAGACACTGTAGTGTAAAACCATTGAATAGCCTATAACCCTTTGATTAGTATCTGCGGAGGAATAAGGAACTGGGATACTCCTATATTTACTTCAAAATAAAAGACAAACCGATTAAGAATTTATAATAAATTATTATGATTGGTAAATACTTAAATCAAATTAAATGCAAGGTAAGAAAAATGTCTTAAAATGTTTAAAGAATCTTACATCTTTGCAGACAAATACAGTAAAATAACAACATTCCTGACAAAAATGGGAGAATATTAAAAATGGAATTTTATCAAATGAGCTAAAAATGACGAACAGTTTAAATGACTTTTGCCCCCCATTTAATTTGATAGAATTATTTCCAGCTGATATGTTTTGACCCCTCCAATCTAGACCAAAAAAAATTCCATCAAGGTAACTCTGGCAAACTTGTCATAGTTTACCTGAAAAAAAAAATAGTTTGCCTGTTTTTACCTAAATAAGTTCACCGGAAGCAAGTTGAAAATAAACACAGCGTATTTTTTATGTATTTTTTTTTTAAATCTCCACGCGTTGTTTAGAAAGTTTATGCAACTTTGCTCACTTACTCTATCTCATGCTGAAGAAATCAGCGCTCTACTGTCCAACACGTTATGTTGTTTAAAGGTGAAACTTTGGTATAGTTATCGACCCCCTTCAAAAAATATACATATAAATATAATAAAATAAAAACGACAGTATTATCATTTTAATAAAAGATAGCCCAAAATTATCTTTGAATTGTGTGCAATGGCTTCTGCGAGTTTTCATTTATATTTTTCTGAGCCGTTAGGAACAGTGTTCAAACCAACATTTTCATTCTTACTTTTGTAAATTAATTTATTTAGACAAACGTACAGACATGAAATAACAAGTAATGGATATTTAAAAAAATGCTGTGGTTATCTTCCATTGTTTTGTTCCCATGGGCCGCTGAAGATTATTTAGAAAATTACTATCCACGCTTGCACAAAACAAAAAGGACCCACTCTATGCTACTTTTTTTTTTTTTTTTAAGTTACAGCTTCAACCTTTCACTGATTGTTACGCAGCCACGTTATACTATTTCCTTCTCCTTTCAAAGCCACAATTATTTAAAAATAAATAAATAAATAATTTTTAAAAAAGTAAGTCGCCATTTTCCCTGCCAACTCCTCCGAAGTGCAGAAACCGGACTGGAACAGAGCAGGATCTCACTGTTAGAGTTAGGGTTTTCTTCTGTTACAGCACATCATCCGAGAGGACTTCTTTGTGGATAACAGTAGGCCACTACTGCTCTGATGTCACTTTCAGGCTCCCGTTCAGGAAAACGAACCAGCGCCGAGGCCAGAAAGAAGGGAATCCTGGCCCCCGTGTGGTTGATGGACAGCACTCGCAGAAGACCCCCGGAGCTCTGTGCTAGTGACGTTGGGTGTTGGGGAAATTTACAAATTACTCACGTCACCGTCCAGGGGCCAAGGTTGGTAGGTGTGGCGTAAGACGGGGGCGCATGTAGCCTTGATCTCTGTCTGTGCGCATCCTCTCTAGATTGAACGTCCCCAACCCCCCACTTTTTGCAGATACTGCCTCAAGACATGCAATTTTACTGTGATTATAATTAATTCAGGGTCACAGACTTTACGAAGGCGATCCAAGAAAAAAAAGAAAGAAAGTCACGTGAATACAGAGTCTTTTTCCATCATCTTTGTTTTTCCAAATTAAAAGCATTAGACAAAAAACAAACTCGACCAAACTTCACCAACTCTATTCTAAATGATTGTCTTTGAAATTGTGAATGTGCACAAAATATCTGTGATACAAATAAATAATCACATAGTAATTTATTAACAGTCACATCATCACACACATACAAACCCTCAATTTGTGTGCGAACTGAGTACAAATCTGCACATTTAAAACCGCCTCATGCGTGAACACCTACGGGTTTTTTTTTTTTTTTTTACAGGGACAATAAAGTGTATTTACTGGATGTGTTAAAGCTGGCAAAGTTACCTGTTGTAGTTTAATGCGAAAGGTCAAAGTTGGTCCTGTGTACGCATTCCATTTTCTGTTCCCACTCACTCCCATTGGTCCGTTCCGCCGCTGCGACCATTTCCGGGCTCCTTGATTCCACTTTATTGCGGCGGGTTAAAGGTGAAGGCCTTGACATTATTGAAGTTCAAAGACTACATTTAATTATACATTGTGCTTAATGCACACGTGCAATCATCCTGCGCACATATGGTGTGCGCACCGTCACATTCGCAAGACACATGCGTCAATTCCGTCAACATAAGACACACTCTTACAAACACACAAACACACACACCGCTCTCACACGTTTGCTTTCTGCTGCCCACTTTTTTTGTGTTTGCTTTCTTATTTTTCATTGCATATGTCACAGACCGAGTTCATCTCTAAAACCTCCATTTCTCACTGCTCTTGCTTAGGACATCTAGTCTTGCTTGTTTACTATTTAGTGCGGAAGTGAACGCCATTTCCCCAGAACAGACGGTGCAATTAAGAGAAAAAAATAGCCATTTAGTGCCTCTGTCTTTATGGCAGCGTCTAGACTACAAGAGTGGCGATTCCATTTAGTGTCTACTAAAAGAGGTTATCATTCCCTTCTTGGCCTCTCTGCTATGTAAGATCTAAGCTGTGGTTCGTTAAACGCGCGAGCAAACGCCTAAAGTGGGATTTTGACGTGGAAAAAATTAGAAAATCTGCAAACAGGTCCCGAAATATTTGCTGATATTTGAGCTTTCAATCGTATAACTTCTGACGCTTGTATCCAAACGCACAAGCCATTAAGACGAATAAATTGTGCCAGGGTCTACATATTCAAATGTAACACAAGTTGCTATTTCCAAAAAGCATGCAAGTCACACAAGTAAAAAAAAAAAAAAAAAAAAAAAAAAAGCAGCGTTGTGCCAAAAAAAGACGAGTATGCAATGTAACAGCACAAATAGCACAAAGTCGTTCAGTTTTGCCTATAGGTTTCTGTTTATTTAGTTATTGTAGCGATACACAGGCCGACGATCCGCTCATCCTCTCTGCGATCCAAAGCACCAAAATGTCTGAAGCAAATAATTTAACAAGAGTCGCCATTAAAGCTATTCGTGTGGCATGGGCAAGTGTGCTGAAAAATAGCAGCAGGGATATGGAGAAAATAAAAAAAAAAGACCCAACATATGCCTATTTACAGTCACGAATGCACATTGCATAGGCTATTCTGTATACATGAAGGTGGCCGGGGGGTGGGGGGTGGGGGGGGGGCGTTTGAGGGGTGGAGGATGTAAAACTTTCACAGATTGGATATCACATCTCTCAAGGAGGAAAAAAAATATATAGCCTGGAAAAAAAAAAAAAAAAAAGAAAGAAAATTCTGCCCACACTCTGGTCGACGATGAAATATTTTAGATATTGATATGCTATATACACTGACCAGAGGCTGGAGTAAGAGCTAAAAGTTGTCTGCTGATATTTTAACAAATATGTCGATACGAACAGTAGATTAAAGACAAACGGAGAGTCGTGATAAATAGGACATTTTCAAGACCAGCATATAAATGTTTATTCTAACGCAGGCCTTTTTGTCAGAGGGGGTAAAATCAGCTGGAAATTCATCGCCGCCCAGCAGGATAATAAGAAAATGGCGACATTTTCCCCCTCCCCTTATTGAAGGCCTATTTTCTTCCACTGTTCACTTTTTTTTTTCACATTGCACTGTTGGTGATATGGGCTCCTCTTTGTGGAGAAAAAAAACGGTTATGCCCACGATTACCATTCATTCAATGAGATAAGGAGAAGAAGGAGGAGGAGGCCTCTATGCCACTGTCCTGTGACACTCTTTCTGCTCACAACAGGGGGTTTCCAGAGAAGTACTGCAAGCGATCTCTGCTCAGCTTCTTCTCTTTCATTCTTCTGTTCTGGAACCAGATTTTAACCTGGCGGTCGGTGAGGTTCAACATTCGGGAAAGCTGGAGCCTCTTCTCCTTGTTGATGTAAACGTTGAAGAAGAATTCCCGCTCCAGCTCTCGAATTTGAAACTTGGAATAGGGACACCGCTTCTTCCTTGTTCGAGGGACGCCTGGATGAAGAAGAAAATGATACCAAGTGTTATTATTTGAGCAGATCAAGTGGAGAGTAATGTCATATTTTTTTTTTTTTTTTTTTTTGAAAAAAATAAAATTCAAAATAAAAAAAACAATAACGATAGAGTGGAGTGCTGAGGTGGCAATAGGCTCGCCAGGTGCTGAAAATCCTGAGTCAGTGGCATTAGCAATGATAACATTTCAAACCACATTCATGAAGTGAAGTAGCTGAGCCTATCAGATAAACCAGCCATAAAGAGTGCTAAATATCCAAAATACTTCGGAGGGAATAATATCAACTTACAGCCTCGCTAAGTACGTGTTTATCTGTCACAAATACACAATAACAAAAAGTATTTTCGCCCTGCATTATGTGCGCCACATTCCTCTGGAGCTAAACGAAACAATTTGCACAATCTTTTGGCAGTGGATGCATTGCCTCTTGCCTGCAGCGGCCCCTGTGCAGACCCCAGTGGCCCTATCACTCCTTATCAAACAGGTGACCGGGGAAATACATTTCTTTTATTGTGCAGCGTGAGTGTGTGAGTGTGTGTGTGCTAGCGTGGAAAATGGACAAATTTAAGTCTCACGCTTTAATCCACACCCTGAATGATCTAGTTACAAATTATAGTGAGCTTTAATTTTAGGTGATATCTAATCAATATATTTTCTGATAATGTCTTTTCTAAGGAAGTTATTTAGACCGCATATTAAGCATTTTAGCATCTTCACATGGCATATTTCAGATAGATAGATAGATAGATAGATAGATAGATAGATAGATAGATAGATAGATAGATAGATAGATAGATAGATAGATAGATAGATAGATAGATAGATAGATAGATAGATAGATAGATAGATAGATAGATAGATAGATAGATAGATAGATAGATAGATAGATAGATAGATAGATAGATAGATAGATAGATCGTTTTGTGTTTAATGCTCTTTGCTGCATCTCTTTTTGCGCGCAAACCCTGTGCTAAAGATAATTCACCGGACGCCAAAAGCAATGTTCTGCCCAATTGGTTTTTACACACGACAGCCCCAACAAGAAAATCCCTTAAAAATGACCAACGCAAGTTCACGATCAAAGTTAACATTTGTCACAATAGCTCTCTCTTAAAAAATTTCACAGACTCTCACCATGGAAGCGTCTGTGTATAACATCCCCCACTTTTTCTTTTTTCAAAGCCCTTTTCCCATCGTAAAAATTCTTCCCGTTGCAAGAAAGAGCTTTGTAGGGTTATAATAAAATCCTTTGAATGCTTATAAAACTCCACATAAAATCTGACCGACAAAACACCGGTCTAGTCCCCTTAACCTTCCCCCCGTTTTACAGCTTCGGTTGTACCTACTCGAGTGGCTGCTCTTGCTGGCGTTTCCGTCCTTGGCTGTGGCGGAAGAAGAGGTGCAGGAGCCTGAATTCGTATGTTCCTCCTCATCGTCTGGGTCTTTCCCCGGCTCCGGGACTCCAGATATCGCGGCTGTGGCGTCCTGCTGCTGCTGCTGCTGTTGCTGTTGTTGCTGCTGCTGCTGCGAGTCGCTTTCCAGCTTCCCTCCCTCGCCCTTTTGTAAACAATTGTCTGACTGATTGTCCGTGCTGCTGCAGTATGCGGTCTCGAAAAAGCGGTCGAAGCCTTGTGGGAGGACGTTGTTTTTCCCCACGCCAGAGTAAAAGCCCGTGGAAGGGTGATTGGATCCCGGGTGGGCATGGTGGTGATGGTGGTGGCTGTACACGCTCTCGTTCTTCATGAGCATTTCTGTCATGGTGGATGGAGGAAGACAGTCTCTATGCACCAGATCCTCTCCCGAGTAGCACGACGCATAGTTGCTCCTGTGGTGCCATTTGCTGGCGGGGTCCAAGCCGTACGAAACTTCCCGCACCGGCTGCACTTGAGACAGATTCGTGGAGTAAGGGTAGCTGATTTGCCGCGAAGGGGCCTGCGGAAGAAACGAGGAGACGGCGGAAAACTCGGGGACGTAGTAGGTGCAGCTGGGGAGGTAGATGTTGGAAGCGCAGCCCGTCCTGTCCCCAAACTCGGATGTCCGGTCTTTGCGTGTCTGGGAGCAGAAGTTGCCCAGATTCACCGAGTTAAACATCTTTCGCTCTCTCGCTACTCGGCCACTATAGATAGATGTTTTGGATTCGAGCTGCAGCAGAAGGGGAAAAATTTGGGAAGGCGAGATGACGCGCAATCCGTCTAAGTCGCCCCGCAGACACGTGATCGAAAGTAGATATTGTCATATATCAATTTGGAAGAGTTGGATGTGTAGGAGTGGTTGGCTTTAGGTAGATCGAGGAGGTTCAAACGAATAATTTTCAAACGCCACAGGCGCACCGAGCAAACCAGTTACAGATTCTTGTTTGCTGGCTTATGACAATTAGTGAGATATGTGCTGCGTTTGTGTGTGTGTGTGTGTGAGGGGGGGGGGGGGGGGTGCGCGTGTGTGTGTGTGTGTGTGTGTGTGTGTGTGTGTGTGTGTGTGTGTGTGTGTGTGTGTGTGTGTGTGTGTGTGTGTGTGTGTGTGTATACTTATGGGCTAGTAGGCCAGCTGAAGAGCCAGGGCTTCTTAAAAAGGCAAAGCACAATTTCTAGAGTGCAATCAGGGACAGGCATTTGATAGTTTTTGAGGGATTTTAAAGGTAAGATTATTATTATTATTATTATTATTATTATTATTATTATTAGTAGTAGTAGTAGTAGTTATAGTAGTTGTAGTAGCAGTAGTAGTATTATATCAGACTTCTATCAGGATGTAGGTAAAATTTTATTCACGTATTTCATGGATGGTGCATCCGAACAGCACATTAAGCAGCCAATATCTGTCCTCATTCATTGCCCCACCGTTTCCAAAGTAGTAAATATCAAATTTGTTTCTTAATAAAATATACATGCTCGACTTCCTGTACCCGCCTCTGTTAACATGCTGCAGATCTTTCAAACATAGTTACAACATTTGATGGTATCGTTTTCTTAATAGTCGTCACAGGTGTCTGCTTCACACTTGGTTATGAAGGACTCGCCAGCCAGCTATATGAAATAACCCATCATATAAACTCACCGGGTATTGTATTTATGTTATTTCCACTCAGTCTGTAAATGAACGTGCATTTACTCCTCAGCGCAGAGGTGGTGGTGGTGTTGGTGGCGGTTCTTGTTGACTATAATTATATGCTGTGAAGTTAAACCGGCGGTGGGGCAATGAGCAATGCACCGCAAGAATGAGTAGACTGCGCAAGATAAAGAAATCGGACTGCTCTCATTATTCCCTTTGACTTTGGGTCTTAACAGAGTTAAAGGAGGCCAACTGTGCAAGCCAGCAGCCACACTGCGTCTCTGGGATTCTCGCAAAGGATAAAGTGCAAGTGGAGCCCCCTCTCCGAGCATGGACCGTGCATCTCTCTCCCCTCCTGATGCGTGATGTGTTCTAGTTGCACAAACACAAACTTTTAAATGTTGCGGGGTGGGGGAAGCACAAAGAAACAAATGACACTGGTGGATCTAGTGTAATGGCCAGCTGCAGAGACTGAGCATCGTGCTCGAAACGTTATTATTTAGAGATAAATTATTGTGCTCTTTATTAAACATTTTATGGGTGTTTTTTTTTAATTATTATTATTTATAAGAAAAATAATCCGATTATGTACGTGATTACTTTCTGATAGGGTTCTCTACCACGACGCTTACTATAGAGAACCAGAAGGATTCGATCTTTTCCTTAATTTCTCACATATATGTTGACATTTATCAGTGGTTGACAGACGGACACAGTTAAAACAAAACAACAACAAAAAACACTCCCGTAAAATGAAAGGTTTGGAGGGAAAAAGAGCAGCTGCGTGTGATTTCAGACTTTTAATTGTACTGCTGAGCCCCATCTTTGAGCCTTTATAGACTGATACAGTTACAAGGCGAAATTAATACGACGCCCCATTGTTTCTGATCACAGGGAACTTCCTAAACAGGCTCTTAAATCCTAACCCAATAACGCAGCCGTTCTATTAAACTCCCTGGACACACGTGTTGCTGAAAAATCTGTTAAAAGAAAGAGTTTCTATATGTTATTATTCTTATTATTTTGATTTGCAACAGTAAAAGAAAGAGCAAAAAAAGAGCAACATGGTCAAGATCTGAGCGTTGGAAACTTGGAGTTTAAAACGTGGCAATGGCTTTAACTTGTTTACTACCTCCAGCAAACAAAAGGTTGTCTCACATGATGCTTCCTGCATCCAAGTACAAAGAAAGCAGACAGCTGTCCAGACACAGCACTTGAATTTGACCACTAAAATCCTCTCTACGTCCAACCATAAAACTCCGAATGACTGCAGTAACGCTAAATCCCCTTTGTTCCATAGAAAACCATTAACGCGGAGAATGAGAGGAATTTGGATTTCAGTAAACTAATATATTCCATTCTGCATTTCAAAAATAGAGGGAAGTTGGTCATTTTGAAAAAAAAAAATGCTTATGATTTATTTTATTGTTTTTTTCTCTCTCTCTCTCTCTCTCTCTTTCCCGCTTTACAAATAGGCAAATTCAGATCTCTCGATTTTTAAACCAAAAATCAGAATTTTCGCGCTTTGGAATGCACGTGCAACGCGCTAAGCTATTCAGGCTAGAAAAAGAAGCAGAAGAAAAACAATACTCTGAGTTGTCTATGCCTCTGAATGCACAGCTGCCGATTTACTTTGTCGTGGGCCCAAATCATCAAGCGTAACTATGGAAATATTTGTGGAAAAAACACTGGCCTTGCGGCTTCTCATTCAAGATACATGCTGCTGCTGCTGACCACAGTTTCTGTATTTGCGAAACGATGAATTTTGCATAAAAATGTTTTTACCTTGATGCAATGCATGACATGCAGTAAGTAAAACACGCAAGTACTTACAGTGATGGCAAATAATTTTTAAACTTATAGTATTTGGCAGCTGACGATAATAAAATAAATCTTGCTTGTCTAATTTTCTATGAAACAAATAATGCCGTGCATGCCGTGCGTGGAGCAGCAATAAAATATAAATATATTTTTTTTGTTTATTTCTCTAGACGGTAAAAGCACTAAGACAGACAGACCAAAACAACATTGTCTATTCATTTCTCCATCATAATCTTTCCAATGATGCGTATTAATGCGGCATTAATAAGTAATGCCGCAGTATGAATAAGCAATGCAATAATAAAATCCAAGCATTAATCCAGGCTCTAATCAAGACAAGAGGAGAGAGGGGGGGAGGGGGGATGGAAACCATTTCAATCTGTTTACTAAGTTTTTAAATGTCAGGGCAACAAGCGCTCCTCTTGTTTTCAAGTCGCCGCATGTGTCATAACGTGGTAGAATATGACCACTACTTGGCAAAATCCGATTTCCGAGGGTTTAAAAACACCGACTTTTCTCGCCTGGGCGCACTCAGACCATCAGTCAAAGAATAAAGCTTCAGCATGTGTTTATTTCTCTGGAGGACAAACTCAGTGAGCAATAGGACCCGGGAATGTTTGATTATGCTGCACCAAATATGAATAGGGGATGTGGCAGCCGGTTTACAGGCAAAGTTCTCCTCAGCTGACTTGATCCGCAGCAGCTTCTTCTTCTTCTTCTTCTGCTTCTGCTTCTCCTTCTTCTTCTTCTTCAATACAGAAAGGAAGCGACTCCCTGATTAACAATATCACGGGAGTAGAGTTCAGGAAACTGTCATGATAATTTGTTGACTGCTTTTTGCAATGCTTTCGTCTTAAATATCACAGTTAAAGCAGTAACTTTAACGACTGTGTCTGAGGAATTTAAGCTATGTATCGCTACTAAGCACCATAATTAAAATGGTTAACCTAGGTGTCACCGGGAGAAACTAAAAAAAAAAAAGAGAGAGAGAGAGAGAGAGAAAGAAAAATGACACCTCCTAAATATTATAATGTTTTGGCTTTGTGGTTATAAATCCTTCCACAAATGATGCAGCTCTCACACATGCACACCAACGCACTCACAAAGAGCAACGCTCACCAAGACGCAAAGCCCGCTGAAGTCATGGCTAAATGTGGGAAGCCTCGTGTAATCATATCACCGTCCCCTCATGGCCCAAGGTTTAATTGGATGTAAGTCGGGCAGTTAAATTCAGCCGCGAGTGCTGCAAATTGTTTCAAGCAACACTAAAGAAGCCCCTCTCTCTTTAAAAAAAAAAAATCATTTTATTTCAATTTATTATAACATTTTGACAGTGAACGCATCACTCTGCAGAACATGCGGTGGCAACAGTTGCAGACAACACAGAGGCGCATATTTTGCTGTTCCATTTGGAGCGATCTCCAGAGTATATTTCACATTCAACCACACGGACATAAAGCTTTCACAACAATGTGTTAAGTTTTTTATTAGAAGTATTAAATGATTTCACATCACAAGGCATCACCCCGCGCAGGAACTCCCTGTCTCCAGCCCTGTTTTTATTTAGGCGTCCCAGGAAGAAAAAAAAAAAAGAAGAATAAAAAAAAAGTATCAGAAAACCTTCTGAATCGCCTGGAAACAGAACAGAACAGATGTGTATCAATATACTTTTCACGAGATTTATTAGAGAAAATAGCCAACATTTTAAAAATATATATAGTTTTGCTACAGGCGCACAGTTTCACTGTCAATACAATTGTAAGAAAGAAAAAAAACAACAACAAAAAAACAGAACAAATTGGTATTTTTGAACTGATGGGCACTCCGGGCTAAGGCCTGTCACATCCCGATATAGTTAAAAATATATTTGTAGACGCGTCCTTAACTGTAGGCTGCACAACCGTTAAAAGTGTGGTTTGTCCTCTTGAAATTCTAAATAATCTTTAGAAAATGTGACAATTGCTTGCATAATAGTGCAATTATGAGTGAATAAGTGCATGGACATTTTAAAAAGTGGAAAATTATACCCACCATTCGACATACTTTGAATTTTATATGACGAGCTCAGACCTTTTCTTCACCAATTTGAAATTAAATCTGGGTTTGAGCTGTCAATCGCCTCTACATAAGTTTTGTTTTAACCCATTTAACTTGACTTGATTAATTAAAAAAAAAAATCTTAATGTCTTAATTAGGTTATTACGAGGAGGAGAAAAAGGACGAATGGCCATGAGACAAACTGCGACGTAAAAAAGCCTTTTTAACCCGGTACAAAGTCCGGTCTGGTTGGCTTCTTTCGTATCAAGGAGTCAAATATATTATTTTCGTGTTCGGCGGCCCCGTAGGACTCGAATGGCTCATAATGTGAGCTCTAAATAGATGCTCCGCGCTTTGAATGCTTCCGATATCACTAAAGATGGCTCCCTACTTGTTCACCGCTATTGCTCACTGTTCAGACTGAGACGCTCAAGCAAAAAGAAGCAGTAAACAACGCGCTGAGAATTTGTATGCCTGGATTATTGTAGTCTAATACTGTGACCAAAGCTGCACTTCATGTGCCTTGAAACAGCGCGAATTCATTTTGAGCAGGTGACGTCAAAACGTGCCTTTATATATATATATATATATATATATATATATATATATATATATATATATATATATATATATATATATATATATATATATATATATATATATATATATATAAAAGTAGCTTCCAGCAGGTACCTCAGGTTCAGCTGGCCGCTCCCAGCATACTTGACCTTCATGGTTGCGTGGAGGCCCAAAAGCATCAGACGGTCCTTATCCAAAAAACAAACCAAAAAAAAAAAAAAGAAAAGATAAAACAAACAAACAAACAAAAAACAAGATATTTCTAGAAGCAAAACAAGACAAACTCCCATGCGAAGTCTTGTGAAGAAACTATCTAATCTAAACACACACAAAAAACTAACTTAATTACAAGTTGCACATTGATTGTCACGGTACTAGGGGTCCCAGATAAAAGCTGCAAAAAGTAAATAAATAAGCGCCAAGTTCAGAACGACTGGAGCGCTGATTTGAAATTGTGATACACAAATCGATTAGGAACGCATATCCGCCAAAGACAACTGGGCTAAAAAGAGATAACGCTGCTTTTGTGGCGCCACCGAAACCCCCACGGCCTCCGTCCGGATTGTTGTCGTACGCCTGTCGCTCCTGAAAAACAAATTAATAAGACGCCACATTTCAGGCAAAACAGACTCGCGGGCGCATTGAGGACTCATTTCAAATCATTCTAAAATCAATACATCACAGTTCTGAGTTCTGTGAGACGTAAAAAGATATGGATCTGCAAATTTAAGTATCCTACCTATCCTGTCTTTATCACATTAACACTCTTCTTTGAAACAATCACGGCCATTCCTGCAGTCTTGTTCCACACACACACACACACACACACACACACACACACACACACACACACACACACACACACACACACACACACACACACACGCACGCACGCAGACACACACACCCCCACGCACTCACGAGCACCCCCCCCCCCCCCCACCCCACCCCCCACACACACACAGACGCACTCACGAGCACCTCCACACACACACACACACACGCACGCACGCACCATTCTCCAAACAGAAACCCTTTACCAGGAATAACACTGCTTTCTGTTTCTCTGGCCAGCTTTGTGCCATAAACGGAAGAAGGGGCGGCGGGGGACGTAGACCGCATGCCACACAAGTTCTCTGCGAAGGGCACTGTGAAGCTCACTGACCTTTGGGACGCGGAGACTGGCCGCCATAAAAAGATTTAGCCAGTCTCAAAGTCAAAAGTCCTCAAGAGCAGTGAAAGAGAGATTGTAAAAAAACCTGCAAACCCTAATATCCGAAGGTCGTGCGCGAAGACAAGAGACAACATGCTTTTAGTTAACAACTACTCCTCACTTCAATTTTTAACTATACATATATAGACATGGGTAGACATATCATTCCGTTAGCGTTTTTGCTTTGTACAGTGCAACAGAGAAAGTCCGTGCTATGCGTGAAATGTTTCTAGCAAAAGCCACAAGAAAAGTAAAAAAAAAAAAAAAATCATCAGATCCTCAAGTTCCAAGAGAGGTATGTTCAACAGAAGTCCAGTCAAAGCCCTCCTCGCCAAGTATTTCTGTAACAATAATCCAACCAATTTATACACAATTACTGGCCTGAAAATTAAGTCAGCGTTTAATCACAGCAGGGAAATACAATGACGGTGTGCTCAGCTTGCTTGGATGCCCACGCGTTCCCCCTCACAATCTAAATGCATTCGGCTAAATAAATTATGTTAATTGTTTCTGTTCAAGACCCGAATTCCTCCGTTTACTGAACATTAATCTGTTGCTGTTTGTTACAAATCACGACAATTGGATAATCTGTTTTCTTTCCTTTTCGTTTTATCCACATCAGCAGTTTCATTAAAAAAAAAAAAAAAAAAAAAAAAATTCTCAAGTTCAAAAACATGAAGACGCAGCTTTTGGAACCTACATCTGCAGAGTTCTCACAGCTTGAATTCAATTTTACATGAATCAGTGAAACCTATTTGTGCCCCAGTTTAATATGAAGGGTTTGTTCCAAACAGTAGACGTGATCCTGAACTTCATCGTGCGTTTTGCATATTTTGCTTTGGCTCCAACTAATTTGAAAAGGTAGAGCACAAACAGAGTCAGGAAATCACATTACACACATTAAAACATTCAAATGTTTAACCGCCATTTTTTATTATTACTAATCTAAATTCGTCACATTCCGGAATAAATCTGAATCTTCTCCTATGTCTGAACATAGGAGAAGATTCAGACAACTAACATACTCAATTGGTGCGTAAAAACAAAATAAAGTGCATTACGCACGGATTTCTTTTCCATTGCTAAAGAGACTAATTCGAGTTTATTTGCTGGAATATGTCTTTACACACCTCTTAAAAAATGTGTAGACAAGTAAAAGGATTTTTCAGCTCATCTCTAATCCAACGCTTAATTGAGCATCTGGGAGCTATTTTTCTTTTTCTTTAAAAATCCAAAACTAGAGTTTGACATTCATTTTTGCATCACCTTTTGACTCACCCTATTACATTTCATGAAAACATCATAGGGCAAATATAAAACTAACACATGCTTATCAAGTCAATTCTAAACACCGTGTATTTTAGATTATATAGACTATTTGCTGTGATATGAATATTTGGTGAAACTTGACGCGTTGTGCCAGCAAGCATGAATGGAGACATCACTTTTAATTTGTTTTAATGAGGATGTTGCAATACTTTTATGGATTTTCACACTTGCGCAGTCAAGCCAATTGTGCAATACAATGGCGAATGTATTGAATGATATTTTTGCGGTTTGCTTCCAACACCCAAACCGGAAAATGTGGTTCACCATGAGGTAAAGCAAACAGCTATCAAAGGCTTCCGAAAACTGCAAAAACGGCGGTATGAAAACAATAAAACTACTGTAACACACAATCTGCAATGGACCGAGGCCTATATTATAACGCCCATCACAGAGCATTGTCGTATAATGAGAGAACGAAATCTTACACTTGCATTTATAAGGAGAGACGTTGGTAGAATGCGGAGATGAGTGTGGCAGTCAGTGGTTTGGTCGCAGAAGCAGCCTTTCACAGTTCACTGCAATGGCAACATCTGATCGGAACACTGACACTGCAAAAAGATGTTTTCAGCAAGCACACTTCACTTGACTGAGACTGCCAGCAGCTTAAGACAAACGCGCTGTTTGTTAGATGACAGAAAAACACAGCTCAGCCAGTGTGTGGCTTTACACTTCACTGCCAGCAGGGAGAGTCTTATCAGTGCTTATAAGATATAACCATTTGCGGTTTAAAAACACTGAGAAAGAATGTTCAACCGGTATCATTTAATAATAATAATAATAATAATAATAATAATAATAATAATAATAATAATAATAATAATAATAATAATAATAATAATAAACCCGTTTCGATATAGAATTATCACGCGTTTAAATCGCTCAGGAAAACCGCAGAGATGCACAAGTAGTGGCCGGCCCGAAAGGTCTTATACATATATGGAGCACTGGGGTGTAACCCTATTACTGGTTTACAGAGCTATTGCGTGTTTAGCTGAGAGGTTATAGGCTTGTAGCAAAGCAGTGACACTGATCGGGTCAAACTTGAAGGGTTTTAAAAAGACTTTTTTTTTTTTTTTTTACTGAAAACAAAAGCACGTTTCCGCAAAGTACGTATTAAAAGTTATTGCAACACAGGGCGTACAATGTAAACCTGGCCGCCATTTTGCATGGTCACTTATATCAAAGATACCTATAACCTATTTTTGTATTTCTGTCGGCCATAGTAAAATTGGGCCAACCTGTGTGGGCTCCTATAGCATGCATTTGAAAGCGCCAGCCACACGCCAACAAAACATTTTTCTCAAATACCTCGAACTGACCGGTTAATCTTCGAATCTGCATTTAATTGTGGTATTATTTTTTTGAAAGTTCTAGTAGGTCAGGTCTTAATAAAACGATCCCAGCAGAGACACAGATTTTTTTTATTTTTTTTTATTTTTGGCTGAATACGCAGGGAGGTACCGTGCAATAACAGACTGATGTAACAGCAATAAACGTTTCAATATTCTGTTTATTGAAGACCGTACGCATATACATTCATATCAGTATTACTTTTACAAGACAACATAGCAATCCTTACAAGCGCAAAGGAAGGAATGCAGTGAGGTGGGCGACATCATGAAAGGTACGATCATGGACAACTATTACACTAAAACAGAGTTCTTTTTGACATGAAGTGAATGGTACAAAATAACAAAAATTGTATTTGTTTGTAATTCATTCTGAATGTCGGCCTATACATTCCCACCAACCCCTTACAGTTACAAACTGGCTACATAGAGAGCGCTATAGATATGGAATGCTGTATTGTACAAGACGAACAGTAACATAAAGCACTATTACATAGCGATAGGGGATCCTCAAAAAAGGATGCGAATACTAATAATGATTATATCTTAATTTTACAGAGTTATACACGAGGACAAGGTAATGATGGAGACTATACTGCAAGTACATTAGGTCGGCCTAAGCGGCTCCCCGTCCCTGCAACATAATAATAATAATAATAATAATAATAATAATAATAATAATAATAATAATAATAATAATAATAATAATAATAATAATAATAATAATAATAATAATAATACATTCTTTGAAGGGGTTTATTTAAAAAAAACTTTTTAATATTAATAGTTTTGATTTGTTCAAAAAAGAAGGGGTACAAAAAGTCACCTACAGAAAAAAGTGGCCCGCAGAACACCACTTGTAGCACTTTCACATCAATAACATGCTGCAAACATTTTATTTTTTAGCTTACTCATAATACATAACAGATAACATACTGCGGTCACACCCAAGTCCAAGGGCGAACCCACCCGCAGGCCTGAAACGTCTTAAAAATGATTTTTGATTCTATCTGTTCACTTTGTATGTACATTCTGTAATTATCACGAGCACCAATACGTTTCAGGAATGCTCCTTTTGGCCTGAAAAGCGTGCATCCGCCATAGCATGTGAGTGACAGCTGGCGGACTGAGATGAACTGCCACGCAGCGATTTCTACTGTTAAAGTCACCCCATTCACGCATCCTTTGTGAGTTTTTCGCTGGCATAAGTCGGAACGTTCTTCTGTTGTAGCAGCTCCAGGACCGTTTTCGAACGGTGAAAATTCACGCAGGACTCAGTGGTTTGTTGTTAAGACAAGTTGAGAGGTAACAAAAGAAGTAGAATAATAATACTATTAATAATAATAATTATGCATATAAATTTTTTTGTTGTTGTTTTTTGCTTGCACTCATTTGTTTTTATCCCCAGTGCGCAGTCTGTCAGGCTCTGATGTACTGCTGTGAATTCCGTTGCTGTGTTACATTTATGCGTTTGTTATTCTTGCCTCTCCTCTGTCACGCGGAGACCCAGACTTCTAGCACTCCTTGCCCGTGACCGTGAGGACACAGAAAGGAACACATGGGGATCACTCTCCTCTTGAGCAACAAATTACACGACAGGACGCAGAAAACAGCCGTGATGGATTTGTTTTTTTCCCCTCTTCAGATCTTAACTGAAGATGTTATAAAGACATTACAGCGCGGATTCGTTGCAGTCAGACTGTCTGACTTCGCGGATATTTTTAGGCCCTGTCTAAAGATTTCTGCCTTGAATTGCCTCTTCTAAGCCTTCAACTCTCAGGCTAAAACAGGATGAATGTTGTCATATTGCCTCAAAAAATATGCTTTGGTGATTCAAGAGCGGAGGGTTATGATAATTGCGGAGGGGGGAGTACACAGATAAAACACATTTTCACAGCTTTTGTGCCATTACACCACGCCTCAAGGCTCACTGATGTGCATCTTATATGACGCCATTTAATGGCTTGTTTTCAGGGGGGTGGGTGTTAGAGATAATCCAGCAAAAAGGATCTAATGATAGCCTGCAATGTGAATAAAGATGGATATATGAGTGCATGCATTGAAAGAAGACCTAAGGGAGCGTAGTAGGCTTGGCTTTTTTTCTTCTTCTTCTTCTTCTTCTTCTTACTGCTTATCGATTCACCTTCCTATATCCCGAATCTCTCTAAAAGTAGGCCAAAGCTTGCTCCCTCAACATGAGTCTCTTTTTCTTCATCCTGCGGTTCTGGAACCAGATCTTCACTTGTTGGTCACTGAGGTTCAGCCGGTCAGAGAGCTCCCTCCGCCGCTGCCGGGTGATGAACTCGTTCAGCATGAATTCCCCTTCGAGCTCCGCCAGCTGGAGCTTGGAGTAGGGTTTGCGCTTCTTTCTGGTCCGAGTGTGCATCGGGTACCACGGGGCACCTGGAGGAGAGGAGACGAGGAGAACGAGGTTGAAGGAGGAGGCGGAGGGAGGGGGGTCAAGGAGCAGATTAGTCAACACAGTAAGGCTACAAAATCACGGTCATCTTCAAGGTTATGGCGAAGCTACGGGGGCATCTGTTGTCTTAGAGGGGGACAGGTCACTAACAACAGCTTGAGCCATAAATGGGCGCAATTAGAGCGTAAATTGTGTCATATGCAACGTTATACAGTTGGAGAGTATTTTTGTTTTGTTTTTTTGTTGTTTTTTTTTTTTTTTTTTTGCAAAAGTTGCATTGTGTGTATATAATGAGAACCACTGCAAGCTGCACGATTCTACAAAAGTTGGACCTGTTTTGGCCTGGTTTGATGAGTGCTTCAGTTTCTCTGAGCACTTTCATCAGATTTCATCTATTTTATCTCTTCTCTCATGGCCCTGCACAGAGGATGCCATAGTTAGCTAAAGCGCAGCTTTGCATCCCCAAGTTTTTATAGTTGCAGTTGAAACAGCGCTAAAGCAACAATTAAGCCGTACCTGCAGCATTTACCTTAACTTTTCTGTGCTAGTTTCCAGAGGATTTTAAACAGCTCAAGTCCACGGCGACAGATATTAATTCTGTTTACGAGTCACGAAAGAGGAAAAACTCTCTCCCTCTGTCTTTTCGACGCAGTCAACCAAAGTGAGTCCTCTTCAAGTCAGTTCACTAATTTGTGCTTGAACAGTGAAGGAAGGCAGCAAAATCAGCTCACCTAGAAATATGATGATCTCAGCTTAATGTTTTGGCCCAAAAACTATGGAGACACCTATAGTTCAGAAGGGGTTTTCTGGGATTGCTCGCAACCACATGGTGCATGGGGTATTTTAGGGCAACCCCTAGTGGCGTGTGCGCACCACGCATGTTTCCTGCAGCCTGAAAAGGCTGCAAGATCTGCATCAAAATAACAATCTCTCCCTAACGCGAATATAGCTGCAGTCATATTATTTAAAAAAAATTTAACAACACGTTTATTGCACCGCAATTAATCTAAAATGTCCAGATAACAAAAAAAAAAAAAAGCACCCACCTCCGCCTGCGGCTATGTTGCCTGAATGGCTTCCCGGTGACACCAGGGTCTGTGTGTCGCTGGATGGAGGCTTTCCGCCCTCATTCAGCAGAGAGGAGCTGGAGTCGGACTCCATCGACTGACAGGACGGCGGATCCTGAGTGAGCTGCTCCGTCCCATACTCATATTTGGAGAAGGCAACGCCGCCCGCAATCCCAGGGTGCATCCCGTGGTCAGATGTTAGGGAAGATGCGTCCCTTGCCCTGTCCTCCCGTTTGAGGCTGCCGCCGCCGCCGCCGCCGCCGCCGCCGCCACCACCTGAGCAGGTCTCTCTGTTCCCGTTGTTGTAGTAACACTTGCCCTCCTCTGGTCTGGTGATCTCACACGACCGATTGAAGGAAGGGTTAATAGACACGGGGCTGCTAAAGTAGGATTGAGAGTATCCATTGCACGGCTCCGAAGGGTTCCACGGGAGGGAGCAAACATTGTCCCTTCTCGGGTAGGAGAGAGACGGTAGCCCCGCCAGCTGTCCCCCGGAGGCTCTAAAATTCGGAAAGTAAAACGTGTCTCCCGTGTGGATGTTTACCAGAGGTCCCACAAACCCTGGATTAAGGAGATTATGCTCGCCCATTTCCGCGGGCCCGACCAACAGCTTCTAGTTTATTGCAATCTGACATTTAACATAGTTAAACCTGGAGCCGCGCCTGATTGGTTATCCCGGCACCACGTGGCCAGGCTAAGTTGTGCTCCACATGGTACCACCCACTTGGTCCATCGCAGACAAAACAAAACATTAACTTCTGTATTACAACGGTTTATAAGCTTTTTAAAAAATACTATAAACCTTTTATTTAAAATGTAGAGCCTTGTTTTTCTCCCCCTCTCTCTATGAGTCCAGAAGGGAGTCTCTTTTCCATTTGCACAAGTGGAACTGTCCACGGCCTCGTTTAATATCTTTATATGCTGGCAAAAGTTTTTTTTTTTTTCTTATGAAAACTATTTTTTCCTCCGAGAGAGGGTGCGTATACGACTTCTTGTTTTCTAACAAATTATGGTTGAATTTCGTGTCACATAAAATCGTGATGCCCCAATTTACAAGCTTGTTTTAAGAAAAAGACTGATCCTCATTGCTCATATTTACAGTAACAGGGTCAGCGAGTTGAAGCCACCGGGTCTGTAAAAAAAAAAAAAAGAAGAAGAAGAGAAAGAAGAAGACGAAGAAGACGATATTCTACAAGGTTACTTTAAGAGCGTATATTTCACATCATATTCTCTAGCACACCTCACATGAGCAACTTTAACAGATACCTCCAATAAACGTTGCTGGCCAAACTCTGGTGGGATAGTTACACCTCTCGCAATTCTTTTATATGAATTTTACAAGATATCAGAGGGCACTTAACTGATTCAATCAGCGGAGAGGCCCTCTGCTTTATATCGCACTAATTAGTTGATTTAGAAGCGGGTGTGAGGACACCGAGCAAATATGGAGGCAGACAAGAAACTCGCCTTGCAATTTCAATGCACATTGTGAACAAATGCAAAAGAAACGGTGTTTGATAAAGCAGAGTTTATACAAATCCTGTAAAGTAGTGTTTCAGAGGTTCACAACGCGTTTGGTCATCAGTCTGTCACGCAACTCGCGCCAAAGCGGTGAAGTCTAACTTCTGAAGTCTCTCCTTGTCACATAAGCACCCTCACAACACCCCTTTATTTCTGAAAAGATCTTATTGAACAAATCCATGACGATTTTTATTTTATTTTATTTTTTAACCGAACTTGTTCCAATGCTCAGTCAAGATGTTGATATCAACAGATGTCATGTATGGCTCTGCGATGTTGGGGGGAAAAAAAAGTAAAATAACGTCATGGGAAATTCTTCTGATTTGGAGAAAATGAAGGGAAAGAGTATGAACAAATCATTTAATATCGTAATGTCTTTAAATTTCTTAAAGGCTGCCAAGGACGCGCGTGCTGCGTTAATTCAAGTTCAAGACGCAGAGTCACGGCGCGTTGAACTTGATGTTGAACTCTAATACTCTATCTTAAAGGTATTGCAAATTACTCTCACATAGACAAACCAATTAAAAGCCAGCAATTTTTTATTTTTATTTTGCAGCATATATTGGGGGTAGACAGTCGCAATTGTCGTTAATAATGTGTGGGAGAGAACGTTCAAAATGTCTTTAGGTTGCAGAAAACACAACTCTTGTAAATAAATATCTAAATTCATAGGTAACAGAAACATGACATAGTTAATAATGAACAAAAAAAACTCATTCAATCACCTGATTATGCATTTAAGGATAATGAAAAATGCGCATGGCAGCCAGAGAGTTGCACATGCGTGCTAGATAGCCCTGGTCCCACACAATTTGCCAATGAGGTGTTATGTGAGAACACCAACATTCATTTAAACACTTGTTTGGGAACGACTTGCAAGTCAGCCGATATGTGATAGCCGTATCTGTCACTTTGGACCACGCATCCTCTCCCAACCCGAAGGCACCGAGCCGCGCTCAGGCCTTAAATAGCAAGACAAATATCAGATGTTTTTTAACAGGACAGGGTGCTGGGTCTCAGCGTTCGCCGCAGCTCCAATCACTGCACATTCTTTCATCTAGTTAGTGAGTCTCGCAATGCGTGCAACGCATTAGTCCAGCATAATATGGGAGCGCAGCTACGGCACTCCGCGAGTTCTCGTGTTATCGGAACGGCTAGCGAGAAGCAACAGTGCGGTGCGGTGATGGCAACAAAAAGCGCCCCGTGCAATACGAGTAAGGTGCAGGCTGGTAGCAGCCGCTTTACCTCGGGGGAGAAGAGGCAATGTGTTGCACCTCCCAGCCTCGTCTCTCCACGCCTCCGGTCCACAGATCCAAACAAATGCCTTCTCCAAATGCACAGGCAGTCTCCAAGCTCTGCTACAGTCCCCGATATGTAATAAAACAATACAAAATAATCTTCTTGGTAAAATATAATGACAAACGGAGCACTGTCAAGGTCACTGTCTAGTACACTGTCTGCTCCTTATTGAAATTAGCCAACTGGAATCCCCCGTCCTGCCTAGACAGGGCAATAGCCTAAACAAAGGCCTTTTCTTTCTTCTTTTCTCTCTTTGATTTTCTGCAGGCAGGTTTCCACAGTTATTGCCCTATGGAAGCTTTGTAGAGAGCCTTCCTTAAGAAACTAAGTCACTGGGGAAAGATAAAGTATGCAGAGAAATGTCAATATTCTGAGCTGAAAAGTTTGGATAATTTTTAATTTAATGACTTACAACTACCAACAGCAATCCACAGTATTACTTTACACCAACTGCATTTATCCAGGGATACTGAAAACCAGAAGAAAAGAAAAAAAAATAATACTAAACAAAATTACTACAATACTCCATGTAAGTAATTAAATAATGGGAGCATAAAAAGACAAATTTTAAACAGTCAAATTAAAACAAACTCTTAATAATTCAGTTAATGTTATGCAGAATCAAGGAAACCATCACCAACAGCAGGCCGTTTTTCATTGCTTTGAAGAAAATAAAAAAAGTTGAACTTGACAGTGTGAAAAAAATAATAATCTTGGTATAAAAACATTGCGACTTAATTTATATATATATAATTTATTATATACATATATGTATTTTTTTAATCTGCTACTATAAAATTTCAAATTCACAGGTAGAGAAATTAAAGCGCTGTTTGCTTGTTTGACTCCATGTGTTTGTGTGTATGCGCGCGTGTGCGTGCGTATGTGTGGGGTGGGTGTGCGTGTGCGTGTGTGTGTGTGTGTGTGTTTAATGTTTCCTCGGTAATAATATTTGTGAACACTTTTAGATGTAAGATTCCTCATTATCACAGTAAAAAAATATTTAATTAAGTTGAAAATTGCATAACTTTTCTAAACTTTTTATGTTATTTTATCTGTAGTGATACATGTGCATCTCACGGAGACACAGGGTTTGATTTTTAAGACAACTTAACATTGTAAAAAGAAATAGTAATATTGTTATGCGATACACGGAAGGATCGGAAAACTTCAACGGAGCTGCTTTTATTTTAATAAACAATTGTCCAATTATTACGTAATTACAGATGAAAGCAAGATAATAAAATAGCTACAGAATAAAGTTATGATACACTCAAATATAAATATATGTAAATACAGGGGAAGTAACAGTTGTGTGTATACTTATTTTAAAATGTTTTGTCCATTTTATTTTTCCACTTTCCTATTTTTGTAAACCCTCATAAATATTTATATATTATGTTTCACTCACTATTTTGTGTTATATTGTTATTTCTTCTTCTTCTTTTACCTGCTGGGCACTTTGTTCAACTTGTGCTGCTTTTGAAAAAACATAGTTAAAATGAAAAAAAAATATTTAAAAAAAAAAAAAAAAAAGCTTATAAACTGCAAAACTGCTGTGAGTATTTCTACTGCGGATGTTTTATCTAAACAGGAATCACACTGTAAAACTGTTAGGGCATCAATGGAAACTACTGTTTCTGATATGCTTTAACCAGAAGTTCTACTTCGAGTATTTAAAATATTTTTTCATTAAAACGTCCAACAAAAAGAACTAAATAAATCAAACTGAATAAAATATAGACACAGTGCATTCACATATGCCGTCTAACGCAAGGAAGCAAACTGCGACAGTGCATTTAAATCAAAACTGTGGCAAAATTAGCTGAGTAAGCAGAGTGCTGCATGAATAAGAAACACTTAAGGCACTTCCTGTTACTTTCCTCTGGTCACCACCAGAGGTTATCAGCCCCCTTTCTCATGTCTGTGTCTGGTAGCGGCCTGCAGCAATGACGAAACATCACGCAGACATAAACAAGGCAACTTCTTGTCCTCCTTCGGTGTTTTCAACAGAGAGTCCGTGTCTGACTAGTTCAAATGTAAAAGCAACTTTTGGAGTTTGGATTAAAATAAAAATGGAGACCGCTTTTGTGACTAAATGTTGGGACATTTCTGTTGTCTGAACAATTTAAACGGCGTTGACTTTTAAATAGGAACGCATAAGGCTGCAGCGGGTAAAACATTAACATGATTCTCATGAAGCAATTCACGTCTAAGATTTCCTCTGCAATTGTACACTTGGGATTTTCGTACATACATATATTCAGTGTAATATTGCATTACGTTTATATATAAATATTTATTTCCTTTTTGTTAGCAAAAATAGAAATAAGTTACCATATGCTTCCGAACTGACTGAATAAAGTATTAAAATAGTACTTTAGGTTTATTTAACATCATATGTTTGGGGTGTTTGGACCTGCTAAACCACGCGTTTACTGTTTCACTATAACATTAAATTAAAATTCAGAAGAAGAAAAAAAACTCCTGTCATATTGTTTCATAATATCAAAAGCTAAAACAATTTTTTAAATATGCATTTTTAAAACTTTAGTCTCCTGGTTTTATTATATTCAATCCGTGCAAGAATTAATTTCCAACAAACAAGTTTTGCGTGCCAATTTAAAGCTTTATCACGTCCAAAAGTCATAAAACAAAGTCCACGTAAGCCTATCGACAAGATACGTGAAAAGCCGCCCTACCTTTAATGGCTATATTGTGGGCGATGTCTTGTTATTATTTCCTCTTGCTGTGCTGATTGCGTGGCCCGTTGCTTCGGATTGCTGCAGATTGCTGCTTGTTGGTGAGAGCCGTCAAAAATCCTACCTGTCCGCCGTGGTCAATAACACACACACACACACACACACACACACACACACACACACACACACACACACACACACACACACACACACACACACACACACACACATAGAGAGAGAGACACACACACACACACACACAGTCCTCGTGGTAACTGCATGAAACTATTGCTGACTCGCAGAGGCTCAGGAATACGATGCATATAACTATACTTTTTGCGCACTTCCCCAAAAACTGAAAAGAGCCCAAATGTCGGCGTAAAGCTCCGAAAGATGGTCAGAAAAACCCAGGTCAAAGGATATCGCTACACTTCCCCTTTTTATGAATTTATGGCATGCCATTAAGCCCCGGCTGTCTAGACGGGGGAAATAACACCTTGTTTGCCCACAAACAAACCACCGAGCTCCGCCGTCCAGCCCCCTTATTTATTATTCACAATCTTCTGTGATGTCAAGGTCAAAGTGACCACATAGTCATGGTCAAGGGTAAAATAAGAAGAGCCAGAAGTTTCCACTGGCTGAAAATTCAGGAACCCAAACCAAAAAAAAGAAGAAAGAAAAAAAAAAAAGCTTCAAAAGGATCTGCAGAAGCTGGAAAAACTGACACAACGCTGCAAAAGAGTGGAATAAAGCCACATCTCACCTAGTAATTATAAACTGAGCAGAGGTTTTAGTTATCCCGATTGCAGGAAAGTTACACTAAAAAGTACAAGGGTTTAGAGATTGAAACTTAGAATTGAGTCGTCGTGCCAAAGCCGTTTTAAGCCTAATCTGGTCCTTTTGGCATCCGTCAACTCAGCTCAGTGTTCATTCCAATCAGAAACCTAAATTACAGACTTGACGTGAACATGTCCAAAGAAGACCTAAAATAAAGTAACTCCAGCTTGTGTCTGATTCCCAGATTCATCCCAGCTGCCTGGGATGTTCATTTGAACGCATTTTCCTTCAATCGTTTTAGTAAATATGTCTCGTATAGGTAGCCTTACTAAACTATGGGGACAGGCAGTTGTAAATGTAAATAAATAAATAAATAAATAAATAAATAAATATGCCTTTCCTACAGCAAAACAAAAAAGTTCTGTGCCTGTAAATATATATGTACAAAACAAGCAAGAGATAGATTTTGTTTGTATTATATTATCAATTGATAAACCAATTTGCATAAATATAACCCATTTAAAAATGTTCGCACGTATCACTTTACTTTTTGCACCCTTCCTCTTGCAGGGGGCAAACTGTGTATGCCACACACACTTTGGACAAAAAAAACAAAAAACAAAAAACGTGACAGTGTGTCGACGTATTACGGCATTGAAATTGCGAAAATATGTGAATTCTTTACGTTTTAGACGAAAGCGAATTTATTTTAAACAACGAGAAACAGTGACTGTGTTAATCGGCCTGCATCACTGAAGAACTTGCGCCAAACTTACCTGTTTTAGAAGCATTGGCCGCAATCCACATTGGACGGCGAAATACATACGGAAAGAAATGCAAATTTATCTAAATACCGATGTCACACATTAATTCAGCAATGCAAACAGTACACACACTCAGAGGATGATTGCTTATCAGGAGAAACGCGTAGAATTCGCTAATCAAATTGTGCTATTTGAGTAAAATGCTGTCTTTTGTCAGAATACGCTTTTACTTTTGGAATGTGGAAAAAAAGCTGAACATCGTTACCTCCCTAAAATAAAGGCCTAAATCCTTTTTTTTAAAAGTAATTTTGCAAAAGAAATGACCACCTCTTTCTTTAAAAAAGGGAAAAAATGGCAGACGATTGTTTTAGGAAGGTGGAAATATGCTTTTGTGTGGTGAAGATTAGAACATAACTCGCTTTATTGTTTCCCTTAATTTTATCGCACGCTACAACCTAAAATTTGTCTTAATCGATTTTTCTCAGAACTAGGTTTGGTGCAGTTACATTGAACCAAATCTAACTTGACACGCTGATAAAATCTCAGAACTGACGCATAAGGTCGTGCAAATATTGAATATTTTTGAATGACGTGGTTAGGTCCTCATAAATTAGGATCGCCCTTTGTGTAACAATGTCTATACTTAGATGTCCAATAACTATTCGGTGGTACTGGTGTTGTAATGTAGAAATAAAAAATTAAAAGAAAACTACAGCAGTTCGGCAGCCCATTAACACATGTGCATCTCGAAACGAATTGAAATTTTCCGGTTGAGACGCGTAATTGACTTGAGTATGAGCGAGCATTTTCATAATCATCATTTATTTATGAAACACGGTTACCAGAACGCAATTCAACACCACATTACAGTTCACATACTGCACCAAAGTAGAAACGATACAGGCTTCGTATACACGACGTGTGATCATAGCGCCACCGTTACACTGAACAAGGTCATAACAAAATAAAACGATTGTGCATTTATATGTAATACTCACTTTAATGGTTTACAATCATTCCAGTTGCATGACAGAGTCCTTCACTGATAAAGGAAAACATACAGGTTTATGATACTCCGGTACTAGATAATATGAATTAAATAATGGCGGCATTGCACTATACAGATTAACAACATAGCAGCCTATGTTTTAGCCCAGGCTTTACAGAACACATCCCACATGTGGGAACATTGCTTTTGAAATTCGGATGATTTTTTTTCTTCCTTTTTTTTTTTAATTTTTCTTTCTGCTGAAAGTCTTCAATGTCAGTTGTAGAAACTGATTAAAGTCGAAAGTTCGACTTATGCTGTCCATATGGCGATCATCCTCTCTAAAATCACAACAGTTTCCTTTGATTTTGATCTCCCCCGTTGCAAGCACTTTGAGACGTCGTCAGTCCTTTTAAAGATGCAGGCTTGAAGTAGTAGAAGAAGAAGAGGAAGAAGAAGAAGAAAAAACACGCAATACTTGTCTTTGAAATACAGATAGCGTTTTAAATATTATATATTTATATATGTACATTCCTATAAAACAAAATCGAAGTGAACTTTCAACATTTTCACAGTTTTTAGAGGATTATCTCTAAACTGAGAACTGGAGGGGAGGCTGTAGACGTGGTCGGCGGTGTTGGCTGATGTTGGAACTTAAATTAGAAATTTAAAACACACTCGACCAAAACAACAACAGAAAAATATATGATGTTCTTCGGTCAAGATCTTTCGATGCGAGAGGTAAACAGATGCCGTGTTGTTTTCGGAAGATTCGAGGTGCAGCCCCTGTCTGTATCAAGTGGTGTGGATGTGATTGTTCTTGGATTTGCTGACGAATTTTTTCTCCTTGACCCGCCGGTTCTGGAACCAGATGGTGACCTGGCGCTCCGAGAGGTTGGTGGCGGCCGAGATGCGCCTTCTCTTGTCTTTGGTGATGAACTTGCTGGCCGCGTACTCCTTCTCCAGCTCCTTGAGCTGGATCTTGGTGTAAGGGACGCGCTTTTTGCGCCCGCGACGGTAACTGCTGACCTCGGGCTGCAGGGGCACGACGTCTGCAAAGGAAAGAGGGGGACATTTTAGATTTTGTCCAAAAGATATAATGCACACTACCAGGAGAACTCCAGTTGGCGACAAGAATGAAATCTAGAAAACGGCATGCGAGGGCGTGTGCGTATGTGCGCCGCGTGCGTGCGTCCTGCGTAGATTGGAGGTGGGGGTTGTTCTCAGGTGTGGTGCATCTGACATTTCAGAACATCTGACACAAAATCGATTCTAAAAACACAAATAAAAAAAATTCACAGCACTCTTTGTTTCAGTTAATAACACAAAGCATCAACCTGCAGAAGCTGTTAGATATATTTTTTAGCGGTGAGTGATCATTAATGCTTCTTTAAGCTGCAGTGTACCTGCTGACTAGATCTACAAACCACAGTCACAGTTATTATTAATGGCATCTTGGATAAGTCTGTCTTTAGGAAAAGGGGTAGAAGGAACATTGTATCTGTTGCAGAGAGGAGTGCCCAAGGAAGTGCCTGATTAGAACACTAAAAATTGCCAACAAATCTCAGTTCTGAATGGAGCTCTTAAAAAAAGAAGTATTGTAAACTTTACATGCACAAAGTTACACATATAAGAAAACTTCAGATATATAAACCTGAACTGTGTTTAAATACCCTAAAGTAATACTTGGAAATTGTTTTTTTTTCCTTCTTCTTATTTTTTCAGTAATTGACTAATTTGTTAGTGTTACATAAATTGATAGTTTCCATTTATTTTTAAAAAGTTTATAAGCTGCTAAAAGAGTTACAAAAAAAAGCACGGTTCGAGCAAACTGTGACACAAAGTTTTATAATTCCTTTCATTTTAAAATCAAATGAGAGGTTGATTAATCTTTATTGTGAACAACTTAATATTTTGTGTTTTAACATTCTTCTAAATTAAATTTTAAATGATGACTAAAGTGAAAAAAAATTCTGGAGTGGTGTTCAGTGTTTCTTTATAGTTGATTTTTTTTTTTTTTCTATTTTCTTGCAGTTGTGTTCATGTGGGAGGACGTCACTGTGTGTTTGAGCACGTGCGCGCGCTTACTTGACAGCGTGCCCGTGCTTGCGTGGCTAGCTCCAATATATTTGCAACATAAAAAATGAGGGTAGGGGGCTGCAGGGAGTAGATGTGCTGGCGGCTGGTGGGGGGAGTTGAGGGGGTATCAATGTGCAATTAAAATAGCTGCAGATTTCACAAAGATCATAAACGCCAAATGAGATGTGTGTTACAGCGAGTGACCATTTCACTGCATGATCACAACATGCGAGCCTTAATAAAATAAAATAAAAAAAATAATAACGTAAAAATGATTCCTGATTGTGATGCGTTTATCTGTCTAGATGGCAATGCAGATGTTCTCTACAAGAGTCCAGATTGGCCTGTATGCAAAAGACGCACCACAAGGCTCAGAGATTTACGGCCACAGTCCAAATCCAGCAGGCTGTGTCTCAGTCACTGTGTTCTCCTACATGGGGCAAAGGTATGCAGTGATGTACCTTTATATTCTACGTGACAGCAAACCTAGCCCCTTTCGTCATGTGACTGTGCCAGGCAACAATGCTCAGAATATTGTCAGAGGGTCAGGCAGCTGAAAAGGTTTATTTATTCTCATATCGTTATGCATGTGCCACTGATTTTCGTTTGTTTTTATTTTAAGCTGAATATTTGGTATTTAATTTAATAATAATAATAATAATAATAATAATAATAATAATAATAATAATAATAATAATAATAATAATAAAACAGACAGCTACTAGAGTCTTTTAAAAAGTTTTATAATTTTGCACACAATTAAACAGTGAAAATATGTAAACGTTCTTTATGGTTTAAAATGCAATTTATAATTTAGCATAGAAGAGACATTCTAGCAAAAAATAAAATACATGTGAACTTTAGGCTCAGATGTTAGAAGAGGACACTTGTCTGCTTGGGTTTAAATAATGCTCTGAACATGATGACACGTGTTAAATGTTGTACTAGCGTAGTTGTGGGGAAAAAAAAATTCAATTCAGTTTATTTACACAGCGCCCAATTCACAACAGATGTCTCCTCAAGGCACTTTATAAAAAATCATTTAAATTCAATCACATATACTTTCCAATTGATCCTTGTTATCAAACAGTACAGTAAGTTCAGTTAATCAAAGTAGTTTAAAAAGTTTCTATTTCCGGAAATATAATGACTGTTTTATATCCATACCTGGGAAAGGTGATTTCCAGAGATGGGTTGACTGCGTTTGCTCTTTAGAGCAGTACACCTGTCCATCCCAGCCATTGGAGAGAGCCCAGTGCTGGTAGCCCTCCATGGGGATTAGGGCGTCGTGTCGCGGCTCAGGATGGGCGCTGATTCCAGGCACCACCGACACGTCCAGATATCCTGGGACGGCCTGGTACGAGCTGGCGAAACTCGGGTAGAAAGCAAACTCTTTCGGCCTGGTAGACAGTTCTTCCGTGGGGAGAGCCGTACTGGGTTCGGCGTATTTCTCCGCGGGGTGGTACGAGCAGGGCTTCTGCTGCAAGTTCACGTTGTGCGAGTGGGATAATCTACAGCCGTAATATGGGTTTCCGAAGGGGTAGCCGTAGCTGAGAGACGCGCTCGAAGACGTTTGGGGAGCGGGGCACTGCCGACCGCTTTCCGGAGAGGAAATATCCGAGTAGACGGAGCCCTGGTGGGTCGCTATGGAGCCAGAATGTCGTCCCAGCGCAGGGTGCGACATCAGGTCCCTGCAGTGGGTCGCAGGGCAATTACCGCTCAGTCCCTCCATTGTTTGGCTTTTATTCTGGCTGCTTTCATTCGGGCTTTTTTCATAAACGTACATCAAGGTGTCCGCCCAGCGTGGATGCAGAACCAGCGAAGTCGTCATATCACGGGCTGCCGATGCTTTTTAAAAGTCGACTACTCCAAGACGGACACCTCATTTCCAACTACATTTTACACCGAGCGCATGCGCACACCGGGCCCAACAGTGTGTCCACTTCATTAAGAGTCTGGCACGTGATACGCTAACAAGTCCTGCGAGATTGAGTTTGAGAACAGGGGCAGAGCAGCTCCTTTAAAGACCCACTGCCTCGCATGTCGCCGTTTTTCCCCCACAGAAAGCCGAGTCACACCATTGGTTTAAGTCCGCTAGACCCACACCCTTAAAGGGAAGTTCTGGAAACGCTCAAGAGCTGGGCCACAGGAAAACAATCAGACGTTTAGCCGACTCTGTGAATTGACTGAGAATGTGTGCCATCGTGTTGGTACATGAACCAGTTTACACGTGTAAAAGAGGATGCAAGTTTATTTCCATAAAGAAAATAATGAATGTGATTTTTTGGGGGATTTTTTTTACGTGGTCTGGAGTAGCAGCGCAATGCGCAATAGTTAATGTGGTTCGGTGCTTTACGCAAAGCATTGGGTTCGTGTGGTTACTTGCTAGCATTTTAATTCATTCATTTGGTTAATACTAAGGTGAATAAATGTTTAATAAATTGGGAAATATCAATGCAAAACACAAGCCCCTTCCTTGCAGGAGTCTTAAGATCCTGTTTCACACTGACATGCAAAGAATGCATTCTATATCCAAATATGTGTGTTAATATCCCATAAAGAACTATTTCAACAATTACTGAAAAATTTGTAAAAGTCGTACAATTAAGAAACAAATCAAACGAGGACATCTCAAAATAAAATCATAACAATAAAAAACCAAATAAAACATGGGATCTACAGTGTTTGTGTCTTCGTGTTTATGTGTGTATCCATGTGTGTGTGATTCAGAGGTATAGTTTCCCCCCCTTAAAAAAAAATGGCAAACTTTAAGGTGTTGCGTGAGTGTCAGTTGCACCTCATCAGCAGCAACAGCAACAGGAGGGGACTGAAGCTATGCAGGTAAGACACCATTGTTTCAAATTGGCACTCATCAAATTTTCATTTAGTTAGAAGTCATCTAACTGGTTCATAATGAAAGCGAGTCTCTGTTCTTTGAAGAGAAATTATGTCTGATATTTGCGAAAGTTCTTTCACAGCTTCATAATTATTACTTGCAGAGATAAGACAAATGCAACGTTCAACAACCTCGTGATGTTTTTGGCACACAGGGTTGTAACCTGGGTTTAGTTGTAGCCTGCGCCATTGACTCTTCCTGGCGACAGCAAAGACAATTGCCTCTTTCAGTTGAACTATACACAAACCACTAATGATACTTAGTTGGAACCCAAGCTAAAAAAAATAAAATAAAAATTGTCCCATTTCACCCAACGAGTTACTTTTTACGCATGCCACTGACAACTCCGAGCAGCATCAAAAGTTCCTCTGGGCGCTACACTTTTACCCTTTCAATAAAGTCCTCTGTTCTTTGTCTGATGAGTTATTTCTTTTTTTTTTTACTTGCTTACTGAATCAAGTAGCAAATGTTATAGCTGGTACAGGCCCAGAGTGTGTCATAATGCCTAACCTATGACTCACACGTAAAGCAGGCTTTCGAGCTGCTACTGCAAAAGGACGCGCAGTCCAACAACACTTTTTTGGACTGATAGGCATAAAATGCCCATCGATTCCTATTTGTAAACGCATCTCAGAGAAAGTTGGACCCTCGCTGCCTCCCCAGTCGCTCCTCAGTCAGAGGCTGTTGCTTCTTTTGTCTCAGGGAAATTACAACTGCGGCGGAGGGCTCATCCAAATGGCAGCTGCACGGAAGTCCAAGGTCAAGGTAAAAAAAACGCAGACAAACAGGGTCGTAAGGAGAGTCTAGACAGACAAGAATGAACTTCACACTAGAGTATACATGCAAACTAGCCGTTATTTGGAGAGCCTCGCTTTAAAATATTTGGCGTGAGAGCGGAGGTTGAAGAGCTGTGCATGAGTCTTCCAAAATATCAAGAAAATAAGTCTTTTGAGAAGACGATCGATAATGACGCAGTCTTATTTAAGGAGCCAGGATGAGTTCAATTTAAAGCAAAACGAACACCGAATACATTCAAACTTGAGCCCATGTTACGAGTTGACGTCCGAATGTACCAAGGAAAGCGAAAAACAATCAGACACTTTCATCTGAGTAAAATAAACATCCTCCTAAAACCACAACAATGTACATATTGACGGATCCTGTGGTTATCTTAGGTCAAATATAAACTTAGCATTCTCTTGATTTTAAATGAAATATACATATGTCAGGGGGGGTAAGTCTTAAACTATTGTTTATTGTTTGTTTTTAACTTAATTTGTGCACTATATGCTTTAAATGACATGAATTAGACTATAAAACAAATAATAAATGTTCAAATTATATTTCTTATTTTACCAATTGTAACGTGCCATTATTATTGAATGAGCATACGCCAGGCATGCCAGTAAGATAATGAGTACAGAGACCTATCCAACCGGAATACTTTACTTTTAATATATCTATAAGGTTTATAAACAGTGCACATGCTGCAGATAGACGCGTGGCTTCTTGTAGGATTAGCACATGCTCATATTGCACAGTGCAGAGATATTTTATGCTATCCACTTATTGTGACACGTACAAATAAAGCCTTTATCAGACAGCTAATGTAGCGCGCTGGCACTTTCTCTGCAATGTTTGACCCATTATTTCCTCGGTATCAATATTTCCTAGTTATAATAATATCCTCAAATGGAGTGAGCCGGTGCGATTTTTATTGGGTTTGTTATTGTTTTAATAGTTCAATCGTAATTATAGTTAAGCAAAAAAATAAAAGAACAAAAATGACTGCGTCCGATTCTCTCCAAATTTCGTTCAACTTACTCCAAGCTCAAATTAAATAGCAGAGTTGCTGATTGAAACGTGAGGCTCTGCGTCAGCCACTGAAGTAAGCAAAACTAAATACTTTCTTTCACCTTTTATGCATTTCTCAGTTCCAGACTGACTCTATAAGAGCTGTCTGTACAAAAACATTACAATAAAAGTTATTTTTTTATTTTCTGTTTAATAAAACCCACTAACTGTTTATATATTCACTTGGTCTATGTATATCACATTCGAAGTTAAAAAAAATACAGCTAAAAAAATCTAATACTTCTTTTTTAGCATCGGATCGCAGTGGTTTCAAACATTTTCAGAGCTCTAAGTCGGAACAACAGCAGTGTCCAGCCATGATGTGGGGCTATAAATGACAAGCAGACATCATGTCCCTCCAGACGAGTCTTGTCGAGCAGGGAAGGAGTTCTGAGTCTGATACAGAGGTTGTGGGGGAGGGGAGAGCATCCATCTCCATGCAACTGCATGCTGCTTACCTGCAGCCACTCAACGACCTCACTGCATTTACGCACATGACTCCAAAAGAAGCCGGATATGCCTTTAGGAGTCGCCTGCCTGCACGTATTTGCGTTTGCATTGCCTTATCACACGTCTTGTTCATATACATAAAATAAATTAGTCGATATCCAAACTAACTGCTTTCACGTTTTGTCTTAATAAGTAATTAATAAAAAAAAAATACATAAATAAATCAAAAAATTCAGTTGGTCACTTATACCGAAATGGCTTTGTTCACTTTATTCATTTTCAGTATTCACGAACACCATCCCATTGAAAAGTGCAAATCCACAGGCATAAAACACGCTTTAACAAACCACGTAACGACTCAAGAATTTGCTGACTGCTTGCAGGTAGGCTGCGGTGTGCGTCATGCAAGCTAGAATCAGACCATCTTCACGGGTTTAAAGCCAGCTCCCGGCGTTTGTGAGATAAAGTGGATTTAATATTTTTGACGAAATCCCCGTTACCTCTTCCAAACCGATGGGCGTGCGAGTTTTTTTTTTTAAATAAAAGTACTATGGCAATATATGCAAAAGTCTATAATCAGGCTACACTGGACCATGGTTATTTGTTACTTTTCTAGAAGCTACCACTCTGAAATTCTATTAATGTCAGGTATTTTACTTTAAGTGTCCACTTCGCAGAGGTTATCGGGGGCGGGGGGGACTTTGGGGCGATGAAATACTTTGTAATATTAATGCGATACAAAATGTTATTCTAGTCACAAAAAATAATCCCAATATGAGCTATTTAAAATCAAGAGCCTGTTAGAAAGCTGAAGGTAATCACTCTGATTTTAAACATTTTTCACTGGCAGAGTTGAGCCATCTTCGAAGCTTGCAACATTAGTCGAGAGCTTATTTGGACTCGGTTGTCTCACTGATTCTGGGGCTAGTTGTCTAATGCGCACGCAAGAGATTATGAGACGGTCATAAAATGTGGGATTTCTTCATAGGGGTCCTCAAGGCCTTTAGGAAACATGTGACATCAAAGTGTTATAAATTCATTAATTTTGCTTAACTTTCTAACGCACAGAATAACTCACAATAATTTAATAAAATAACCACGGGGTAAAAAAATATTGTTTCGGATGTAAAGTGCGTTCGCCGGTATCCAATTCCAAATCATCGATCTTAAAAAGAATAGAAAGAGTACTTCTTTCAGTTATATATACCCTGGTATTTGGTCGGTTGTCACCAGGAGAAAAGGGGAAAAGCATCTTGAACCAGCACACTCAGCTATGATTTAAAGATGGAGTGGTAATTAAAATATGCTTCAACGCAGAACCAGTAAAAGTGCAACGACAAAACCCCGGTCTAGCCAACATGACCAAACATTGCGTTAAACGCACAAACTATATGGAGAAAATAAAAGGAGTGCAGTTTACAATACAACTTTTAGTTGAGTCTAATCACCAGGTTGTTTGGATGCCACGGTCCTTTGGATGGACGGTGGCAAATGCCTGCCATATAATTTTCTTTGTCAAACCTAGATTATGAGTTTATTTTTTCAAAATCTTATGAATCAACATACCCGTGTAGTCACGGGTATGTTGTGCGTGCGTGTATGCGTGCGTGATGGACGGATGGATGGATGGAAGTGGAGGGGTGTAAAAGGAGGGCGGGCTCGTTTTCTGCACACAGGAGAGCAGAGCAGTCCTGTGTCAGAAAGGCAGTGTTGCTAAACTGAAACAGCACCTCAATCTGGTGATTTTTTTTTTTTTTTTATCTTTTTGTTCTCGAAGTTATTTCTCTATTTCGTGCAGGCCGTTCTCGGTTTACGAGCACAACCGCTCCTTGTAGTCCAAGAGTAGAACACGTCAGTGCCAGTAGTGAAGAGCACATGTGATTTTTGTCCAAATATCCCCAAAGCTCGGTTTAAAATACAAGCATTTTTATGTAGCACAGCAAAAACAAGCATTCAAATTCAGGCCTCTTGAAGAGCAGCTTGATTTTTTTTTTTTTTACATCATGTATTGCAATGCAAGATACATGTTGTTAAGTGCAAGACAAACCAGGAGTAAACCTCTAATTTGTCAAGAAATATGTGGAAAGGATGGACAGAGGATGCTTGTAATACTTTTTAATCTTGCATGAATAATGCTATAACTACAACAACAAGAACGCGTTTTCTAATGACATCAAAGTTTAAGATGTTGACTCAAAGTAGGGTTTTTTTTCAGTTTTTCAATTAATTGTAACAAAAAGCAATAAAGTAATTAATCACATTAAAATTTGCAGATCACCAACCCCATGGTGGGTGTGTTGTCACAGGTTGGTTTCCCACATCCAGTGAAGTGCAGTACATAAAATATTCTTTCTTTCAGATATCAGTATTTTTACAAATGGATCCCATCACCTGCGACAAACTGGCGACCTGTCCAGGGTGAACACCGCCTCCCGCCCAGAACGTTAGCTGGAGATAGACACCAGCAAGGGACAAGGGTGTAAGAAAATGAATGGATGAATTGATGGACCCCATCACACCTACTTTGTTTTTAAAGTATTTCAAAGGATGGGGGGGAAAAAAACTGTCTTAAATTCTTTAAATTATTGTGAATTATTCCTTTAATGACCAGAGAAATGAGGGCAACTTATGGAATTAACACCTTAATAAAGTGAACCTCACTAAAGCCACGTAAACAACATTATAGTTGAAAAAAATTTGACACTTGTTGACTTCACAAAAGTGCTGTACGTTGGCTGTACATATCTGAGAACCCAGCTTGGCCCCATGTATTTGCAAACCTTGCAACCCCACATGCCTGGTTGTCCCAGGAGAATATGAATACACACAAAATGACGCAGTAGTGCAAAACCTTAAAAGTCACAATTTAAAGCAACTTATCTGCTGCCTGTATCCGAGCTGGATTAAAAAAAAAAATTCATGCAAATTCAGTGTGGTTTGCAAATAGATCAACAATAGCTCATTTTTTATCCATGAGAGCAAGTGAATCCAACATAACATATGTCCTCTCTTGCAGAAAAAAAAGTATAAAGTCAAAAATAAATAAATAAATAAATAAATCTCTGACATGACAGAAGGGAAACCGGTGGTACAGTGTGGGTTTATATGGAGATGGGCACCAGGAGACATTGTGCTTATGAATTCATAAAACGTTGGGCTGCTGTGCCAAGACCAGTGAGACAAACGAGCAACTAGGCTCTTGACGAAAACATTTTATGCTAGCAGGTACTAGCATAAATAATGAGATTCCAAAAAACGACGCAACATAAAAAAAATATCTGATAAATAAATATGAACAAAGCATCTCCTGACTTCAAAGATCTTTGTGTGTTTCACAAACTGACCGCTGCAGACCAGCTGTCAGGTCAAATATGTGATATAAACAGAATTGCACTTGCAGTGTGGATTTAAGGAGCAATGCTGCAAACCGACCTTGCGCTAAAGCTTTTGTGATGCGACAGGGTTGAGTTTTGCTCGTGCCACGGAGGATATCTTTAGGATCAGCATTGTGAATTTTTTTTTAAAGGTTTAATCAAGAAACCAAATAATCTCTACATTGAACCTTACCTATATATACTCTTTGGTCAGATTTATATACTGTAAATACAACAGACGGATGTAACTGAACTGTTGCAAAGCGATGCACGCTACACCATGCACGGCATAAACTACTAAAGTATGGTTTGCTTGTGACTTGACTCGTTTAACAGATAAACTATGAGCGGAAGGTTGTGGGCTAACCGCAAAATAAAGCAGACCAGGCGGAGCCGCGCCCAGGACAGAGGGCAGCCTGGCAGACCACCGCGACTGCAAGGCCAGAGCGGATTTACAAAATACAGCAGCGGCTTTACAGCCATTTTATTTGCTGCTTTTGTTATTGTTATTAAAATGTGAACCATTCCACCTCAACGCAGACCACTACGGGTTTTTTTTTGTTTTTTTTAACAAACTCGTGTTTAAATTGGATTACGATTTTTGGAGTAGCATCCGAAGTTTCGAAGATTTTGTAAATTGATTTAAAAAAAACAACAACAAAAAAAAACACAGAGTAGTAATAATAATAAAGTTTTCTAAGTAACTCTGGCTTGTTGAAATATTTTTTATACATATAAAAACAGCGAGAATTTGCTGAATGTCTCTCTACCAACAGCGTGCAATAAGCCTTAGAACAAAAATACATAGTGGTGGATGGGGCAATAGTTTCAGAAGATGGTTTTAATGCTCCACATTAGAAATCCACAACGCATCTTTAGAGTGTGTTAAAGTTTTAAGTTGGAAAATACTGCTCCTAAGAGAATGCATTTGACACATTCTACAGCACATTCGGCAACAAACCGGTGTTATTTCCCTTAGGTATTTCTTTTCAACATGTATACAATAAGTAGGAATCTATGTAGTGAAATATTACACTTTCTTAGATTAAGAGACAGGAATATGATAAAGAATCGTCACACACGCCCCAGGATTGCGTGCAGGATGTGACTAATTTCATTGGTTAAATCTAATTATTAGTCATGTCAGAATGCGCTCAAACACGTCGACACAGTTTGGCATTAGTTAGACTGAAGGCCAAGTCCCATTTTTTCCCACTGCGGCCCAGAGAGCAAAGCGGCAGAAGAGACAAAATAAATCTATCTGACGTCTCGTCGGAAGTCCAAGTTCAAGTTAAGAGAGGCGGTCGCTCCATCCGCCCGCATAGCAAAACAAAAGACACACACGCTCATCATTAATCATCTCACTTATTCTGCCAGGGAATAAACTTTTGCCTTAAAACGTAGCGGGCAGATTTCAGACTGTAGGTTCACTTAAAAGGAATTGTGTAGATTTAGATTCCCTTTCTGTGGATTTCTAAAAAGCCTCAATAGAAATAGAAAATAGAGCCTCAACAGCAAGTAATAGACAGTAGTAAGATAATATTACCTCATATGTAGAGAGTAGTTTTTTGTTTTTTGGCGTCATCCTGTTTAGAATATGGAGCCTTTTGCGAATTGTGTTTGGTCAATTAATAATTGATGCCAAATCAATTAAATATGCAAATAAAGAAACTCACAATACTGAGGCTTTTGTCACAAGGCAGATTTGGGGCATCTGGAAGGATTCATCAAACTGTGCATAAGTTAAAAAAAAAAATTACCAAATATGCTGATAGAGTCCTGAAAACACACACTAAGACAGGAAAAGCAACATATCACTAAATCTGCAAAATGAATAGGGATAAAAAAAAACAAAAACGCTGCACACTAAGAATGAGCAACATGAACGGACCCATGCAATCATCAGCTCCGCATCCAGCTAATTAATTCTTTGTATTTATATGAAATAAATAAATTACCAAGTTTTACCCTTCAATTTCTGAAATTGCTCTATAATATTGCACTACGTAATTTTCAAAAGGCGCCGTCAGCGTTTCTTATTTCTGACAGAAAATAAAAGGGACAAAACAAAGTTTCTGTTTTCGTACATCATTACTGGTAACATGTTGACCATTTTACCCCACAAACAAGAACCAAAAGTGTGTATGCGCACATCATGTCTCTCCGTAGAGCAACTGTTCTCTACAAAATCAATTCAAAATACTGGAAATATAAGGGGAGCAAATAATAATAATAATAATAATACTAACAATAATAACTAGAAACTTCATTATTTACGTCGACGTTAAGCAGTGAGGCTAAAACCCCCAAACGTGCTGGTGTTGGAAAAATTACGAAGTGGAAAAATGATGTCAGCACCTGCTTGCAGTTGAGATGGAGGAGCTAAGCCTTCATGTGAAATTGAGCACATAATCCACACAGAACCGCACAGGCGACACCCCGAACGAAACCGAGACTCGTTGTTTGCTCCAAAGTGTTTGTGAACGTCTGTATGTGACCAACACGCAGGGCTCAGACGGCAACAGGAAGCGGCGCTGCGTGACACCGCGCCGCTTCAAACGCAAAGAGCTCCATATTCATCCAATATGCGCCAAAGCGGTCACACAGGGATGACAATGACACGTATAACTCACGCCTTTTCTTTTCTTTCATGTAAACTAGTGAAGCACGGCAAATGGATGTGTGTGGAGTTATGATGCCACATTTGGCTGAGCCAACCATTTGAAGAGAACTCGCAAGTAATATGTTATTACTTGCGAGTTATATGTTATTAAAAATAATAATAATTAGCAAAAAAAAAAAAAAAAAAAAAAAAAGTAGATTGCCTTTTTGGAAAGTCCCGACGTAACCACCGAAACTTTCTCAGGAACATCAAATACCGTTTACAGACTGGATGAGTCCTGCCAAATATCTGAGACAGAGCCGCGCATTTATTTGGAGCTTTGAGTGCTTTCGGCTCTAAGGAAGAGATTACGTCCTTAGCTCATCCAAATGTTTACCTATTGCTTTTGGGGGCTTTTTCTCTTGTTTACTCGTCTATACCTCTTGCAATGAAGAAATACGACCTTATGTTATCTACTACCGGGATGAAAACATGGCCAAAATAACCCTTTTTGAGAAAAGTGTGCCAAAATAGCATTTTTTGTGAAAAGTATGCCGGACAATTGACTCTTTTGAATAGAAATAAATCTGTGGAAAAGTGAGCAGCATTTAAATTAAGGGAACTTTAATTTATTGCAATTTCATTACGTGTAGAGAGAATCCTGGCGACTGATGAGCTTCTGTTGTTGTTCTTATTTTCCCTTATTTTAGGACAAGGTCTTTCGTTTGTTCTTGGTGACATTATTTCGATATTGTTTGTGACACTTCACGTAGATCACGGAAGAAACTGCTACAAATAAATGGTTTTTGCATAGCATGTCTAACTTTTTTGAGGATTTCTTTGCTAGAGGTTCTCCAAGAAAGTGCCACAAATACCACATTTTAATAGTAAATAAAATTGATTTCTTGTCCCACGGGGTGAGATCCATATCATGAGGCAAACTAGCAACAAGAAAAAAAAAATCAGTGCTGCTTCATTTGTTTCAGCGCATTCAGCAACGACTGCGAAGAAGAGCAAGGCGAAGTTCAAGTTCAAAGTCCCTGCACTCAGACAGAGCAGGGTGTGCTCACAGAGAAGACGCCTTTCAATCACATTTCACACCACACTCGTTAACTAAAAGGGCCTGCGAGTAACTTATTTTATTCCAAAGAGGAAGAAAAAAAATCCATTCATCCACACTTATAAGCATATGGAGTGCAATCAAAGAAATAAAAACGGAAATCCCCTCCATGTTCGAGTTAAATTGATTTCCTGAGCTGCTTTAAGCCGTGCAGCAGAGATGAAATTTAAAACGCTTGCCTTTGAATATTAGCATTGCAATGTATCATTTTGTTGAGCAACAGTTTAAAACTAAGTGGCAGAAAGAGTCCTTTATGCGAAGAACACGCAGACATATTTTTCTCGTCTTAAACCCATGAAATGCACGTGGAAGTAAAATAAAAATACCTTCTCAGTCGCGTCACTCTTTGTTAAAAGCAAGAACTATTTTGACGCACAAACACGGATGCATTTGGTAATTAAGGAAAAAATAAAAGTAGATGCCTGAGTTACATCCGATCGAAAGTTGATATTTCTCCCTTGTAAACGTTTAAATTTGAATTTTAAGCAAACATTCATCTTGATTCAAATAATTGCACAGGCAAGGTTCAAACGCGATTCAAGCGCAAACCAAAATTAAGAAATATATGTGACTTGCTTGGACTCTAAACGGAAATCAGCATTGTCGTTGTTTTGTTTTCTATAATTGTTCACTGAAATCGCATCACATACAACAGCGTCCGACATGAAAGGTGCTACACTGAGTCATCATATGAGGAAAATCTGTATCTAAGAACCGAAATAATTATTTTTTTCTGTTTGATTGCCTCATTAGCGACCCAGCTGGCAGTTAAATAATCCGCATCGCTAAAATATTAAATGCCTGAGAGGTTTTACACGTTGTTATGGAAGTGCGTTCAGCTCTAAGACAAAAGCTACCAATCCACATCGGGCCCTCTCGTTTTTAACCTGCCCGATCAACGCGGGAACTAACAATGAAATAAAAATTGAAAAAAAACGTGTGCCACGTAGATCTGCATATTTCTACATAAGAGAGACGAAGAGCAGGTGAAACTAAATTTGTTTGTCAACAATAAGTTGCTATGATTCAGGGCAAACATGATCAGCAACTATCAGACGAATATTTTTCGCCTAAATTTCCACAGCACAGAACTATTTGGCCTAAAACAGAAAAGCGATTCAAATGACTTTCTGTTTCTTTTTTTTTTAAGAAGTCTTTGATGTAGACTGCACCTAAAAGTTAAACCCTTGTTTTTTTTCCCCCCATTACTTTAAAAAGTAACATCTGAACAGGGAGCTTCTATTCAGAGCTTAATAAAGATTTAAGCGCTTATAGGACTGTGCATGACTAGTCGAGCCATTTTAAATGGAAGAAATCTAATTCAGAATATAAATAAAAGGCTCTAATAAATGACGTATCTCTCACAATGAATCCTGGTGGTCTACATTAAAAAGAAAGGCCCTGCAGGCATAACTTATGAGTAAATGGTTTTCTCCAGCTTGCATTGACTCCTGTGGAATCCTGAAAAAAAAAAAAAATCCCAGAGAGGTCTTGCCCAAAGTCAGGCTGAATACAAAGAGAACATTTAGTTCTGGTTAAAATGTGGTTTTAGATCTGGAAACCTTATTTCTTTTTCAAAGAGCTGGTCGATATGTGGGATATAATTAAAGCAATTTCATATCTATTCAGCCGACCTTTACGCACAAAGTGCAATTAAATCACTTGCACTTACAGTAAGTTTCAGCCTTGCAGGGGCAGCAAACAGAACTTCCAGTCAGTTTTAAGCTGAAGCAGGATGTGACCCAAAGGTTTCTGAATGAGCATCACTATTTTCATTTTTTTTTTCATTCATTAGGAACCAGGAAGGTGCAGATGTTTGCAATGTGAGTGAGTCTAGTAAAAGGATTGTAAGTACAGCTGCGAGTCCTCACTGAGAAATGGCATTTCGTACTGATGGAAACATTTACTAAGAGGAATTATAACTTACACGGGAGTTCTAACTAAGTTTTCAATGAAATGCCTGATTCAAAATTAGACATTTCAATGTTGCTTTTCCAACCATTTAAATATGCGGTAGAGAAATGATTGTAAAAGCAGGCAGATTGGTGCATTTTTCAACTGTTCTATTGAATAAAAGCATACAATAGAATTGACTTGAAGGTGACTTTATTTTATTTCACAAAATAAAGTTGCCAAAAAAAATACATGTGTGAGTTCATATGCACTTATACAGGACAGTAATATTTCACAATGATCTCATAATGCTTGGTCATATATTTCATCATCAGATCAGTTCAAATTGTCCCTTGCAAAACAAAAAAAAAAAACTTAACTTTTTCACAGTTTGTCACACAATAACCACAAAATCAAAAATTAATCAGAGCTTCAAGGACATTATTCAAAGAAGCAGCAAAATGTTCCACAGAAACTTTGGAGGAACTTCAGAGAATCATGTCTCAGCAGGGAGAATCTGTTGACAGGAGAGCTGTTAGTCATTTGTGTTTTGAAAATACAGCCTTTCTGGAAGTCTACCTAGAGTCTACTGTTAACCTGTTAAAAGAAAAATAATTTCTTTTTGCAGTTTGTCACAAAACATGCAAGAGCCACAGCAAAGACATAAAGAATAAGGTGCTCTAATCCCAGGAGACCAACACTGAACCTATGGGCCTACATGCAAAATGCTGAGTAGCAGAAAGCATCCTGAACGCACCATGGTCAGTGTAGTGGTGACAGCACCATGCTGTGGGAGAAGCTTTTCTTCAGCAACACCGGGAATCTCAGAGTGGATGATAAGATGTGACCCAAATACAGGGCAACTCTGAAAGAAATCCTGTCCTGTGCAAAATTCTTGAGATTGGTATGGTGAGTCACTTTCCAGCATAATAACAAACACTAAATATACAGTCAGCACTAAAAAAAATAAAATAAAATAATTATTTAGAATCACATAGATTCATATGAATGTGCTATGATACAGAACAAAATATATGTGAGAATTTTGGGCACGCTTTGGATACTGGTAGTTTGACTTTGCTTAAGAATCAGTACAAATTTAAGTTTTCAATTTTGGTCTTTGGATGTGCAAACCCTGTGAAGGATATACTACAACAGTTGCAACGGGAAGTGCAGTAAGAGGTTGTTCTACAATTATTAAATTCGGTGACTAAGCACCATTGCACACCAGAGTTTTGAGATCCTTATCAAAAAGAATAATTTAAACGTAGGGTCAGTACTCTGCAACTTTTAGATACGTCCGTGGCCCAACATATCTGAATCAAATGGTTGAATTACCTCCTCAATTTACCACCCAGTCGTAAAGAGTCCTGGTAAGACTTGATTATTTGACTTAGATGTGTTGAAGAAGATGCAAATCTACTGTAAAAGTTGCTTCTTGCTGGTTCTCAAGACCTGTATTTAAAGGCTCTTGCCATAGAGGCACACTTAGTCTGCAATAACAATTTTGTTGGTAAAACACATCAAACCCTCATCTAACAGAAGGCAAAGAAGGCAAACAGAACTGGAATAGGATCAGTTTCAAATATTACAATTGCTTGTGATATTATTTTGTAGGCATGTGAAGTTTTCAAACATCCCACTTGGCTTACTTGAATTTTTTTTCACCATTTAAATTCAACTTTTAGGTGATCCAAGACATTCACTAAAACATGCAACTTACAACCAACATCAAAACATTTAGGAAGCATGAAAAGTAATTGATAAGTGTATGGATTTATAAATGTATCGATATTAGTTAAGCAAAAGTATGAAGACAATGAAAATTCTATGTTACTGAACTCAGATTTTGTCCAGAATTGAGCGATTCTGGTAAGTGGGGCTGGTGTTCTGCAAGCTGGAAAGGTGCGCCAAAAAAACTCAAATAATCACTTCAGTCTGTTACCAAGTTCTACAGAAGTTTTATCATGATCCATCCATTAGGAACTGGTTAAAATATTCCCTCTAAGCCCTCCCAAATCCTTGTAACATAAATAATGATACTTAAAATAATTCCAAGTGGCATATACTGTATGTACCCAAAAAAACTTAAATGAATAAAATTTGTTTTAGTTTCTAAAAAAATAAAAAAAAAATAGCCCTGTTGCAAAAATGTGTTTTATTTAATTACAAGTAGAAGCTAATGCATTGTTTCTGGTTGCCAGTTATAAGCCAAAAATGATTTTATATTTAAAATAGACGCTGTTTAAACAAACATGTGAGTGTCAGAAATTATCGACAAAAGCCAAGCTGATATTTGCCAAACAAATATCTTTTCTGGTCCGCCTTTTTTTTTTTGCTGCGTCGTCAGAGCAGTAAAGCCTCCTGCTGTCAAGTTATTGATGTTGTAAACAGGAACACTCTTACAGTGAGGCCGTCAAATGAAGTGTTGTCATGGTGACTGCTGCTAGACTGGTTTTAGTCGGTAGCAAATTTTGTGTGCACGATACATGGAGAATGAAGCTCCCAGACTCTGCTATGTCTTTGTCTTCCTTTCATAGCCATAAGGATGAAACATAATTAGCATAAATGACATTTCTCAGCAATAATGGCAAAAATAACTTTATATACAGTATATAGCACAGTCACATGACAGATCCTGGCTTTTGGAGATGTTGCAGTGTTTCATCATAAGACATTGCAACAAAGAAGCAGTTTTATTCTATTTTAGGTTGGTCCCCATTTGTTAGCAATTCATTGCCAGGGTTAAACAAATGACTATTCCTCCCAAAAGATTTAATCCTTGCTTTGGTCTATATCCTTATGGTCTTTTTACACCGTAAATATGTAGGAAGAAAGTGACACCCCCTTCAATTGTATCCACTTCCATTGAGGGCCTTCTTTGTTCAAACATGGTTCGGCCACATGTTCGTTTAGCTTTGAAGCCCAATACTTCAATTTCAAATGACACAATTTAAAGCTAAGTGGTTTGTCACAGTTTTGCATTTCTTCCTGAGTTACAGGGCAACCTTAACCTGTTTCTGGTGAGTTTGGGTGTAATTATAGTTATCTCAAAACACTTTAGAACTATCAATTTTGTTTTATTGTTATTAATTATTATTATTATTGTTGTAATATTCCTTTCTTCTCTGAGATCAATAACAGGTATGCAAAGTGATGGACAGATAAGTTAAAATGTTAAATAACAATAGTTCAGTTATGGACAAAATGAGTTGCACAAACAATTTTAGTAAAATGTGGGTTAGGTTCAGATGTTACCAGAAATTTTGTAGTCAACCATTTTCTATCCATCCATGTAGGGTCAATGGGCTCTTTGCACCTCAGCTTCCGCGTTCGGGCAAAAGCGGATCAATCGTTTCCGATCTATTGAAAAAGGCTCTTTACCCTGGGTGTCTGCAGGGCTTGTCCAAGGTAACAATTAATGATGTACATCGATCCGAAGCCCCGACAAGTAAGCTGGAGAAAGGTTTTAAGATGTTCGCCTCGTTATACACAGATACAAAGGTGAGTTTTACTTTCTTTAAACTTTGTGGCTAACATTAGCTTTAGCTTATGCTAGACATTTTTCTTGTAAAAATGTGCTATTTAAGTATCTAAACATTTTTCATCATTCATTAATGGACAATGTTTTTACCTTATGTTCAAGTATATTACGTGCGTTTATTGTCATTAGTGTTAGGGACCAAGTAACGGGGATTGTACGGTTCAGGTTTTTTGCTTCTGAAGCCTGAGGAACAACAAGCCCATAGCTTAACAGTAGAGCAGCTCTGGTGTCGGAGTTCTAGTTCAGCTGACTGTTCAGGTTCAGTTATTGCTTTTAGAAAAATATAACCGTGTTCCTTAAGGTCTCCGTGTTACTTTGCTTTATTAGTTTTGCATATTTCTTGTGAAGCAGGACGTGTTTACAGCAGTGTGTACAGGCGGATCAGTAGCTCGGCTGTCTGGCTCTGGTCTGCTCTCTCCTTCCCATAAACTCTTTCAGGCTGAATACAGAAGTGATTCCATGGAAATAACACAGGAGGCTCCTTTACCTTCTTCTTTAGGCTGAAGAAGCTGAAGCTGAAGTGAAGGCTGCAAACTTTGCTGTGCGGCGTTAGCTTTAACTGGTAGCGACGGATATTTACAAGCCACCATCTTCTTTATTCAGGACCGTTTGGAAATCCATGAAAACTTAAAAGCCCATTATATTAGGAAGACAGCAATGTTCTTAGTATTGTTTTATTTGCGTCTGAAATAAGACTTTGTCTTTTCTAGCTGTCATGGTAACTCAAAGTGGAAAAAAGAGAGCCGCATTTGCGCATGCGGTTGTGACGTTAGCGCGGAAGGTGCAAAGAGCCCATATTGTAGCATCTTGTGTCACTTGGTACAAGTCCAAGTAGCATGTGTAGTATATCCAGGATTTTGTTGGTCACGGAAAATCTGCAGTCATCATGCAGTCTGTCCTGTGTTTATCTATCTTTGAGTAGTTTGACTCATCCATAAAACAGGACAGTTAAAAAATGCAATGAATGGTTAGGTCTGCAGAAGGATTATCTGGACAACAAAAGGGCTGCTAATATATCTGTCAACCCGACATGTCCTGGTCACAGATTATTTAGACTTTTTCCCCTTAGATCGGCATTATAGAGCACTAGTGGCAAAAACTAGCCACCGTAAAGACATTTTTTATCCCCAGGTCATATCTCCGCTGAACAGAATGGAGAACAGCAGTGATAAAAACACTACTGTGCTAGTGCAAATATGCTTGTTGTTTCAAGGGTAGTCAGCTGGAAACAACGTGCATATTTGCACCAGCACAGTAGTGTTTTTGTTATCTTTTTTTATTTTTTTCAATTTTATATTTTTTTGTAGTTTGCAATTTTGTGGCTGTATTTTGATTCCAGTGCAAGTGAATTTATGTGAAGTTAAATCCATTATTTCTACCCAAATATGTGGCAAATAAATGTGATTCAGATTCAGATTCTGATCTAGGGACCACAGTTTAAAAAAAGAAAAGGAGTCTGAGTGTCAAGCCAACACAAGGAACAAAGCTTTTCTTGTTAACTGTAGCTGCATGATCTGCTCTGTGTAATTACTGCTCTGTTGACCATTTATTTTCAGTGCTTTGCAAAGCCCTTTCATTTCTACAGCATCTTCTCTACTTGTTTTTGTTGTTTCGTTCTTATTTTCCCTTTGGCTGGGCTTTCCTTCTGGTGTGGCTAGCCACTGCTTGCTTATTTCACCCATTTTAAGCTCATCAGAGCTGAAAGTTTATCTGCACACCTCTTCACTCGTAAGTTTGCCAGCTTGGTCACAATACATATCATGTTAGATCATAAATCCTATAACATGCAAAGTTTAAAACAGTGGCTTAGTTCTTTGCACTGTCACCTTGCAGGAAGAAGGTTGCACATGTTGGGAACATTCTGTAAGCTTGCATGTTGTCTCTGTGCTTGCATGCGTTCTGGTTTTAGTCTACAGCTTTCTAAACTGTGATTCTAAACCAGGAGTAAATTAAGCAGCCTCTCCCAGTGACGGTTTAAAAGTTTTTGAAGTTTGAGGATGATCTTCCGCAGCCTGGGAATGTTCCCATCTTTGAGACGGTTCAGGGTAATCTCTTTGCTAACTTTAGCCTGGTTTTCCAACCAGACCTACCTCTAGATCACCTTCCAGAGCTCCCTCATTCAAACCCTGTGCCTCTTGCATTACCCCCCGTCCCCTGGTTATGTTCCTGGATCCATTTAATCAAATAGCTTGTAAGAAACTCCTCTTTGGATACAGTCAAGGGCGTAAATCCAATCTTATTATTGGGGGGGACCATAGAGAGGGAAATTTTTTAAGAGCAATTTTGGCAGGGTCAGCACAGTTACAGTAAAATGTGGTTTAATATTTTTGTGTGTGTGTTCAAGCTGCACCATCAAAAATGCCTAGTAAGTAGCAATGAATAACAGAAGTGTTTTTCTCAGTAAACAACCTGTTGAGACCCATAGAAGTCAAACTAAGATTCAAATGTTGCTTTGATATGAGTTTGGTTCAGTGTCACAGATCTAATCACTGCTACACCTTTACAAAAACTTAAGGCTCTAAATAAAAACAAGTTTTAATAAGTAACTCCACTTAATAAAATTCCTCATAAAACTTAAAGGTCAGCACCAGAGTTTTCTATAAAAATATTCAGATTTTATTTTGTGGTTTCAAAGGCTCCACATTGAAGATGGTAAGAAATAAAGGCATACTTTATTTTGTTTAACTGCAATAGCCCCTCTGCTCTCCGTTCCCATACAGAGCTGTCGGCTAGTGGTAATGCTCAGCCACTCCATCCCGTTTCAAACTCTTATTAAAGTAAGAGTTCGAGAGCTAAATATAATTGAAATAGTGGCTACCTTCGACAAAAAAAGGAGCTAAGTCTATGAAAGCAATGTAGCCAGTTTTGATTTACAAGGCATAAGGTGGCAGTTTATCATAATTCAGCCAAAGTAATGAAATAACAAACTGTGGACTGATTTTTGTTGTCAATGTGTTTCTTCCTATTGAGCAGTGAAAGTAAATAAAACCTGTTACAAGTCTTTTGCTTTAAGTATTTACTTACTGGAGGTTTTTTTTGTTTGTGCTGCAGAGCCACAGCAACAGGTAGCTCCTCACTTCAGCGGCTCTAAGGAGCCCAGCAGCGCTGCTATATCTCCTCCTACACTTTGCACTGAACCATTGTTCTAACAATAGTGGGGGGGTAAAAATTAATTCTTTTTCTTTTCTTAGATGAATGGCAGATTGACTTCGTTCTTTGTTTCTATTGCCTTTTTCCTATTGATATTGTTTAAATACAAGGGTTTCCTTTATGATTTCTTTGGGGGCTGGGGGGGGACAATTCTAGACTTTTCCAAGATTGGGGGGTCCGGATCCCCCCTGAGCCCCCCGGTATTTACGCCTATGGATACAGTGACTTCTGGATTGTCCTCCAGAGTCTTTGTTGGAACAAACATGAACAGGCTTATTCCCATGATCCTTGAATCATCTTCGATGGGGTGCTGATGCTTACAATCTCTACATCATCATTCAGTGTTGTGCTGTTCTATGGCCTCTGTCCATTCTTGCAGTGTATCTTCACAGAATCCAACCTTCAGGACAACATTTAGAGTAGGGGTATTCAACTCCAGCTCCCAAGGGTTTATGTCCTGCAACTTTCAGATGCATCTCTGCTTCAACCTCCCTGCGTCAAATAATCAGGTCATTAGTAGGACTCTGAATAGTTTGACTGCATTCTGAAAAGGTAATTAAGTCATTTGATTCAGGTCTGTTGGACCAGTGAGGGAAAAGAAGTGGGAGTGTCTCCAGGTTTTGTGTTGATGGGTGTTGACTTGACTTACCCGTTTGGGTTCTTAACCACAGATGACCCAACAAGGATTACAGACAACCTATGAGCTACCATCTACATGAACAGACTGAAAGTCCTAGTTCCACTAATAATTGGTAATTAGAAATAAATAGCTAATATGAACAGAAAATGCTCAATCATAGAGCTGTTATTAAGCACTGAAGATTTTCCAAATGCTTCCGTCTTCACTTTTTGAGTTTAGGTAAGAGTAGGCCACTATTTAAGATAGTAAGATGTCATATTTTATCTTAACTTGGCAAATATTAATGTTTTCTATGATAAATTATTTTGCATTCGGTGTTCCACGTTAGAAATACTTGCCTAATTTTATGTATTTGCTCTGTTACAAAAACAGGCATTCTTAAATTTGTATATTTTAATCAAACTTTAGGTTTTATTTAACACAAAGACAAATTAACAAAGGACTAAGAAATCCATTGTACAGATCCATAATGATATTTTATCATTATATTATGTTATGTTATATTTTTAAACTGTAACCAGATGCTGCTTCGATTAGTCATTTATATTTATGGGAAGGACTCATCTGCATGACTGTGGCGTCTGCCCCCTTCTCTGTTTTGATATAATAGTATGAATCCATATCCTTACACGTGACTGCTCACAAGACTGTCATGCTAATCAAAAAGTTCTTCCGAGAGCAGAGCAGAGTCCCTGAGAGAGTGAGATCTGAGCAGCGAAAGAGAAAAACAGTGGAGAGAGAGAGAGAGAGAGAGAGAGAGATATGGTTGTCTCTGGTTTCTCACCCTACACCTCTAATGTGATGTGCTCGCTGCGCTGCTGTGATTTTAAGCCCCCCCCCCCCCCCTCCACTTTATAATTGAAAACTGCACTCATCGAGTAGCCGTCTCCCTTCATTCATTTCAAAGCTCTTTACACCGAAACATTTGCAATCGACCCATCACTAATTTAAAGTATAGTCATGCATTGAGCTGTAGGAAGATTAGCTGAAGCTACCTAAGCCATGATGAATCATAACCTATATGTGCAACAACTTAGCAAGCTAGGCAGGCCAATAAAAACAAAACCTGTCTTCAGCATCCAAGAAAAATACTTTTCTCTGCTTTATGCCGAAAATGAGAAAATAGAAATGGAGCAGATATAGTGTGACATTCACCACCGAAAGCTGGGCTCCACTTAGCACGTCTTAGGGATGAAACCAAATGAAGAAAAGGTTGTAGCACAAGATCTGCTTTTATCTTCTCCTCATTCAGCAACCTCTCTAAGGGATGTTGGCCTGCTTTAATCAGTTTGTGTTTATGTGTGACTGTCGTCAGTCACCATATGGTTAAAGTGTGTAGGTGTGTACATGTGTGCAGACAAAAGTGACAGAGGAAAGACAGAATCATTTATCCGTGACAGTTAAAATGCGGTGATGTGTTATATGGAGCCGTTTTTAAACGCACCATGAGGGGATCGGTAAATTAAAAGTATATCCGGTGTTACACCTGTGAATCACTGACGGGAGAGATCATGCTGAGCGGAGAGGCACAGCTGACCAGCCAGAGCCAGCAAAGGGAGGAAGGGGGAAAAAAAAATTATTTCCCCCAAAACAAACCTGGTAAGTTGAATAATACTGTAGCATGAAGATAATGTTAGCTAAATGATTACTAGTTAATCCATGCCAGTACGGTCTATGAAGCTAGTTAAAGAAAAAGAAAAATGACTAGGGCAGGAAAAAAAAAAAGGGGGTTGGGGTGGGAGATTTGATAGGAGTGCTGATTGGTGTGGGCTCCTTTTTAAGCTGGTGATCAAAGGCATCATCTGTGTCCAATCACGACTTCTTGTCCTTTTCAGGTTTTCTGGTCAAAATAATTTAATTTCAATGTCAAAGTGGAAGGGGAAAAAATGTGTGAAGGTGAACTTGTAAACACATTACAGTATGGTAGTGAAATGGACTTTCTGCTGTCAGAGTGTGATGAGGTTACACCTGCGTGTACAGTAAACATCATTACTGGGGTAAGCGAGAGTTCCAGCACCATGGACAGTTCACTGTCACCTGTTGTGTTGCGGGAGATGACAGTGACAGGGATACCACGGATAGCGCTCTGATAAAAGGGGGAGGGTGCCTCAAAATTTTGGAAAAAGTTATGTAAATTAGATACTTCGTCACATGCTCTGGTGCCATAGGCATTTGCCTTTGTTTTCCTCCTCCTCTCTTCTTGCTCTTTTTGTTCACTAAATAGCTTCTTTGTGAACTAGTTTCTGGGTTGGAGAGTCTGAGGAAAGGATTTGTGGCCACCAAAGCATCTTCTGATTTATCCGTTTTTGGAAAAGGGCAACATGAAACAATACAATTAAATTAAATAAAAAAATTAAAAAAAAAAAAAAACATAGAGATGAGAAAACGGAATCACGGACAAAACACGTTGGTTTCTGATTGACGTGACCACTGACTTAACAGATAAGGCTCCAGGATGAGCTAAACCTGCTGTTAGCGTGGTCGGAAGCTGGCTAGCTGCACAGGATGAATCGCCATGGTAATTTTTGTGTTACTGCTTTTGTGAACCCGAATCGAGGAGTAATTTTTATTTTAAAAATAGCCCTTAGGGGGTGTGCTCGATGACACACAAGATATATATGTGTCAAGATATATATATATATATATCACTCCCGAGCAGGGGTCATCGAGCATACGTCGTTGTTCGGACGTCTCTCACGGATATTCGCATCGAGTCTATTTCATGTACACACGACCCCCCGAAGCAGTTAAGTACCCCATATGTTGGGGATTATATTAAACTGCGCATGTTGCACAAGTTGGTGCCGAGTTAGTTTATACCACCATTGGTGGTGGCAACCTTTCTTGTGGGAGGTTAAGCAGCTAAAGCTTTTCCTTTGGTAAAATGCTAGAATAGGAGCCAGATTATCCGTCTCATCTTATGCTGTCACGACAAAAACAGACATAATATGTAAAATAAAATAAATAAAATCATTTTTATAAAAAGTTACATACAGCAGCTTTAACACAGAAGACACAGCAGGGCCTGCTCTTATACGGCAAATCCTAACGTTTACCACTAAAATAAGAATCTAACCCAATAAACAACTTAAAGAATACATGAAAGAATTCAGAGTTTCAATACAAAAATAATCCCCATGTGAGAAACGAAGCAAAAAAGTAATGGCAACCCAAAATCACTTGAATGAAAAACAAGTCAAAAACTCCCCCGCAAAATATGGGGAGTGTGGGAAGTGCCAAATTACAGTAAATAAATAAATATGCCAAAAATATTATAATTTTATTGTCGAAATCACTGAATGTATGCATTGCTTAATCAAATATGTGCTAGGCATTGCTGTGCTGTGCTTCACCTCTGTCACTGTGTCACACATAAGGTGCTTCTCCACTAGAGCAGCTTTCGCCGGTTTTGCCCCAGTCCGCCCAGTCAAATTCATTTTTATTAGCATGTCCTGCAAGCCGCTGGAGGGCTTTCCCCCGTGTACGGAGATATGCATATCTCCCCCTTGGATATGGTGCATTTTTCATATCCACTTCAGCGATAGTACAAGCCGTGCCAAGCTGTGCATTGCGTGCAAGGGATTTTATTGACAGCTGACTGTGTTACTTGATTGGCCAGTGATTTACGTCACTGCTAACTGGACATCATTTCCGCCAACGATGTGGACCTGCGCAAAAGCCTTCTGGTATCAGAGAGTTGCACAGCATGGACGAGCGTAATTAAGAGTTTAATCATAAGCAGCACCAAGAGCGCATGCATCAACTTTTGTAGCAGAATTACCTTGCAGCCCGGTAAGCAGCACCTCTTTCACAGGAACAGGGATGCAATGATGAAATAAGAAACTGCACAGCTTTGGTAAATGTTCTGTCGGCATTTTGTGCCAACCGGTGAATTATATACACACACACACTCACACACAGCATAAAGCGCTTTGGGTGATTGAATTGAATGGAAAAGCGGTATGTTAGTTCAGTCTCCTTCCATACCCTTACTGTATTTTGGTTTCCAAGTTGTAATTTGTTCTCAGCAAGAAGGTTCTTGATTTGTATCCCAGAGTCATATGGATCCTCCCACAGTCCAGAAACTGTTGAAGGTTTCTGTTAACTGGTCTCTCTAAATTGTCCTTAGGTGTGTGCATGTCTGTCTGTGTTTTGCCCTGTGACCTGTCCGGCATCGCCAGAATGTCCTGTTCATTTTGGAGTTCCGCAGGACTCTGTTTTGGAGCCGTTGTTGTTTCTGCTCTACCTGCTCCCTCTTGTTCAGATTCTGTCATCTTCCAAAAATATTATCTTTTTTATTCTGATGATGTCCGGTTCTATAGTTATTTTCTTCCAAATTAACATTTGACTGAGCTGTTTTTACTCAATTAAAAGATGAATGACTGAATGAAGAAGAAACTGAAGTAGCCATTTTTGTACCAGAAAAAATAACAAGCAGATCCTTGGACCTCTTGGTTATTCAGCTACATCTTCTGTTAGAAACCTCTGGATAACCTTTGACCCAAGTTTTACGCTGGAAAATCATGTCAAATATCTGGTTTGTTCCTGGTTCTACCATTTGAAAAATATTTTTTAATTAGACTGTGTCAAGAGAGGAGTTTGGCATTACCTCATATGTGCTCGATTCAGCATTGACTGGAATGTATAAAGGAAATGTTCTTTAATTCATGATTTCTCAGTTCAGTGGTTTACCAGTTCAGATGATGCAATTCAAGACCCAGAATCGTGGGAAAATATATAACTGTTGTTTTTGTCGGAGCTTAACAGAGGTATGATCATCATTACGGACATAAAGAAGTCTAGAATATTCTGATATAATTATGTATTATGCTTAGTTATTTGGGCACTTTTAAAATAGTTGCCTTAAATGTCTTAACTTCTTACGCAAGAGAACGCCTAAATTTCTCTTTATATTGTGTGTTGAAATTATATCAACACACATTCTATAAAATTATTTATATAAAATCTTATAATCATCTGTACAATAACATAAACAAAAAGATTAATTAATTTTCCTATGTAAAGGTTATATACTCCAGCCTTTTAACTAACATTTTTATAATTATTTTAGGTCAGTTAGGAATAGGATTGTTGGTCAGTTAAGACACTGACCAACTTTAAACATCTGAAATTACAATATGTGTTTATTTTTATGTTTCATTTCAAACTTTTAGCTTATGCAAAAATCTTTAATTAATATGTATGATAGGCAAAGATGAGTTGAACAAGTCCTAATTTTCACTCCTTTTAACTACTGTCACAAACAATGAAAGCCTTTTGTTCCTCATTCTGTAAGAAAGGCACAAGGCACACTACTGAAGTAATACTTTGTAATGGTATTAGGAGATCTATAAAAGTGTCAGAGTCCTGTAAACAGGCAATCAGAGAATGAGGCTCAGTCTGTGCCTTTCACAGGCATCAATCACAGTAATGAATGTGAAGGCTGAAAAACAGCAGTGGACAAGCAGCATTAGTAAAGATTAAGGTTTATATTTCTTTGTTTAAATTTAGTTTTTTTGTTTTGTTTGCTTTTTAGTTTGTTTGTTTTTGTGTCTTTTTCGTCATTATACACATTCCAGGATAACAGCATGTGTAGCAACTTGCTTTATTGACTGTTCGTGTATTTTTCTGTCCGAATTTTGTGTGCAGCTTGTGTGAGGTACTTGGATGTAACTCTTTCTTCTTTGTTATGCTAAAGAAGAAAGCAAATGGGAATCCTTCTCAAATAAATACAAAATTTAAGATTTTAAAATAAACATTGAAGAGAAGGCATCAGCTCTGAAACGCCCTTTCAAAGCTGTAATATGTAAAATCAGAGGTGTGACCAAGTCACTGTGTTGCAAGTCTCAAGTAAGTCTCAAGTCTTTGTCCTCAAGTCCGAGTCAAGTCTCAAGTAAAGACAGGCAAAAGTCGAGTCAAGTCTCAAGTCAGGAACCTTTAATTTCAAGTCATTTCGAGTCGTTTTTATTTTATTTTATAATTTGCAATTATACAAAAAATTCAAATAATAGACCATTTGTTCGTTTTAAAATATGTATTTATCTCAAATGATAGAACATGTGTAGCTGAACACAAAGTATAAAAAACATTTTTAAATTGGACCACTTTATTGCCCAGTTCTGTTAAACTTGATATTCAATAAAAAAAGACGAAAATGCTGACATTTCCACAGCACAATACAAAGAACCATAACAGCAGTTTTTTCCTCTTTTCTCTGACCTGTCAAAACAATATATTCTCAATATAATTTCCCAACGTAGATGTCTTCAAATACACCAACCATCCTTAGATGATACTAGACCCGGCTCATCATCATGATGGGACAGAGAGACTCTGTTCCCTGTGTTCAGGTCCAGAATCTGCTTTCTGTTCCGGAGCCCCGCTCACTATCCACCGGCTTCCTGAGCTAACACGGTGCACATTTGTGGAGGCATTTGAAGGACCGGATTTATGGTAAATCATCACCAATTTAACCCGGAGTACACATGCTAACACGAAGTTAGCTAAAGTCAGCTATCTTACAGCAAAAGAAAAGCGCCACCTACCGATCTTTGTGAAGCTTCAAATGCCGGACAAAGTTGGACGTCGTGGCATCTCCATCCGATATTCTCTTCTTGCATGTTTTACAAGTTGCAGTTCGTTTTTTAGTCGAAAGTTCATAACCTACGTAGCCAAAAGAAATTACTCGCGGAAGCATATTCGAGCGGTTATTTCGTATTTCGTTCCCTGAGCTCTGCAGCTTTGCCGTGTTTTTTTAAACGTCCAAATCCTGTTAATTTGATTGGTTGTGCTGCAGCTACGTACACATACATACATAAGGAGAGAGGAAAACCATAGTGACGGTCTGCGCATATTGATACGGAATGAGTGACATTCATTAATGACGCCACTTTATAAATAATGTGTTTTAAATTTTAAGACTTTGAGTAAAAAATATCAAGTCTTTTCAAGTAAACAGCTTCAAGTCGAGTCAAGTCCCAAGTCAATGGCATGAAAGTCAAAGTCAAGTCCGAGTCTTTGAGCATTTTTTCAAGTCAAGTCTCAAGTCGTGATTTTAACGACTCGAGTCTGACTCGAGTCCAAGTCATGTGACTCGAGTCCCCACCTCTGTGTAAAATATAGCAATGACAATGAAATAGACAAGAATGGAGTACAAAAAGGGCAGCGAAAATTACAGTAATGCCATATCATAGTGAATCTATCCAGAGAAATCTTCATGCAGCTTCCAGACTATGAGCAAACATTAGAAAACGAGACCAAAAATCAGAAGGATGTTAGTACTGCTCCACGAGCAATAGCTTAGCTCATAACTCTGTTAAGTTCAGCTCTATTTCAATAAATATGATAAAATAAGCAGTCACATAAAATTAATAACTGTTGATGCCAGAGTTGTTTCTTTATCTCTTTGTCAAGAGGATTAATGTTGTGTTGAAGGGAACATAACATGCAAAACAGTTTTTTTAACCCTTACATTTTTGTTGTCTTTGTGTGTCTAGGAGTGCAAAGAATTAAAATTTATTCTGGTGCTGCATATATATCTTTATATTCATTTTAGGTTATGACTTCCTGCTAATCAGTTTTGTGAATTCCAAAGTCCAAGTGCAGTGATGCCGAAGTTGCAAGTAGACAAGTCAAAACATTCGGTTCTAGGGTCACACTATTCTTTATTTCGCCCCCCAGCATCAGAGACTCTTCAATGTGTCTGGGTACTTTATTTTTCTCAGAAGTGTATCCACATCAGCGGAGCAATTTAGTACTCTGGCCAACCTGTACCAGTGTCAAGAGGGATTTTTAAGAAAATCTTCACCTGATTGAGGGGTCAGTTCCTTCTTTCTATGGAAATGAGGTACACAACAAAGCAGTAAGCTCCACATAACGTTTAAATGACATGAAAGCTTATTTTAGACATGAATGTTGTGTGTTAATTATGACCTTCTGACCATTGGTTTGGTCAGGATTTCATTGGGCTAACTGCTTCTTTTAGTGCTATGTGTTGGCTTTTAGCTGCCTCACTGAGGACATAACTGTACAGTGTGTTTTCAATATTTTCGCATTTTTGCCATTTCTGTCTTGGGGAACACATGATCCGAATGCACTCAGTCATGTTCTTGATGCTCCAGTTAGCTAACTCCTTAATTATGTTGAGGCTTTATTTACTTAATTGCTATTGTGGTATCAGTGATATTTTAATAGGTGTCTGACATGCATGGACACTGTGCTCCATATTGTGGGTAGTTGGTATGGGTGGAGAGGATGTAAATACAGTAATAACATCATTGTGATGCATTGAATGTGTGGTCCTGCAGGTTTGTTGTCTTCATTCTCCTGCTCTGGATCAGACTCTGGCTCCAACATGTAAGGTTGGATGGACAAGTCTTCTGTTGTTGACAACTTTAATAAACTTGGGCTTTAAAAGTTTCTCTGCCGATGGATAATTGTATTGCTGCTTCCAAACTACAAAAATGGCCGAATGGGGTGGAGTGGAATGCTCTGCGACTTGAAGGGGGTGGGGTGTGAAATGTTTCACTCACATTTAAAGAGACCGCAGCAAAACGAGTTGCTCTAACACGGGCCTCAAGACAGGGATAAACGAGAGGTCTGTGGAGTTACAATAACAAGGAAATCAGACCACAGCATTTCAGTTCCACTTTATATAGACCATAAGTGAATGATTTACATGTGAAAAGGTAGGATTTAAAGGCACTTCAAGAGATATGTTGTCTGAAGAGTTTCGCATTGTTGTCATTAGGAAATACTTTCACATAAGGTCCTCAGTGTCCCTTTCCCTTTTGTGTTTTACATGAAATGCATAATAAAAATTGTGTTTTCCCAGCTGGACTCATTATTCCTCTTTTTACTAACAGCAGTTTGAATAAAAGTAGTTAAATAAGCAGTCACTTTAAAGGAATAATTAAACCAATGAAGTCCACAACAATGAAATACACTACATAAATTAAGCTTGACAAATTATTATTGTAAGAGTAATTTGAATAGTTGACCAAAATATAATTGGTAGCTGAGACAAGTTACCTCAACTATGTTGCGATTACTTGTCTTTGATGCTACAGTCTCAAGAAAAAGATCATAAATACCTTCTTCCACAAGATGGTATGTTAGTAAGCCAAGTTTTTTATTTTAGGTAGAAGTTACCAGCATTAGGCAAAAAACTGTTGATTATATACGGTAAATGAGATACTGTAAGTGGTTACACTGTCAGGTTGTAGTGAGTGATGTTAAAGTTATTTGCTATCCACACTGACTGAAGACAGCAAGGTGAGATTTGCACTTCCCAATCAATACCAGAGTGCATGATCTGTGGTAAATTCAGAAAAAGTACTCCTTAAGTATTCCAGATTTGGTTCTACAGTGGTTTTGGTTCTATCCTCACAAATCCCTCCAATTGCATCATTTGTTAGTGTACAAGCCCCATCTAGTTATAATCCCTGACCAACCAGAAGATATTTGCCAGACATCACACAAGACAAAAGTTCAGCCTTGCAGTCCAAAGGTAATATCGTGCGACATGCCACTTGTGAGGATCTAATAAAGATCCTCACAAGGAACTATGACAGACACAGCTCTGTAACAACCTCCTGAGGTGGATCAGAGGCATTCTGTGTCGGCATCTTTCAGCTGGACGTACGCCATGAACACCATGTGTAAATCATGGACTGAGTGAATGATCTGACAGGGGTTAGACTTTTAATCCGTGAGATGTCCTTTTTTCCAGTGTTTCATAACCCGACTCCTAAACACAAATGGTTTTGCATGTTTTAGGTATTCCCTTGCTGCCACATACTTGACTTTAATGAAAAATGTAATTAACAAGCTCCTGTAACACTTGATGGACTGCTGAGGAAGCAATGCAATCATTTGAATCAGGACCTTCAAGACTGTAGGCCCTGAGGACCTGGGTTAAGAAATACTGATTTACACTTTGCAATCAGGTGACAGCTGTCAACACCAAACGGATAGTTGAAGTCAACCTGCCACTGTTGCCCCTGTGATCTATTTCAGGAGGTAGGTACTCCACTGTAGTCACCATGAAATAAAAGGGTAAAATGGAGACAGGGTTAGAGGTTGTCACAGTGAAACAATGTAACGCAATGAGATTTATGACCCTCTAGTGTCCATCCAATCTGAAAAATAAGTTATTCATCAGTATCTGATGGTGATAACACATTGAGGATGGACCACAACAAGTGCTAGTCTTTGAAACACTAAATGAACTTGGACATTCAGCATAACACTTGTGACACAGAGCTCAGAAAGACATTATTTGGTGTAGGGAAAAGGTCTGACATGTTTTATGGATATTACTTACCACTTTGGTTCCGAAGCTGAAACTATATCCTCTGAAAACAGATGACCCAGATCAATTTATACAACGTGAATGACAAAGTCATCCATGAGGTGGAGTTGCATGTTTCTCAGGGAGGTACAATCTAAAATGACCTATTCAGCCACTACTAATAAATTTCTGAATTACCAACAGGGTTATTAGCAGAGACAGACTAGCTTGTATTTTTGAAACACAGCAGAGTACACCACACATAAATAAGATAAAGTAGAAAACGGTGCCTTTGGCTGTTTCTAAGCTCCTTGCAAATTTTCAGATTGAAAATATAGAATATAAATGAAAGATATCTTTCTGACAAATAAGGATGTTTGAGACGAGATTGGAAATTGTGCTACATCTTAAATTTGAGTTGTTTGAAGTCATTGTGGCCTTATTCTTGATTTCTTTCCTTTCTTGTGGATATAGAGCTATAGGCAAAAATTTACTTCCCTTTGTTATGACTGGTTGTACACTGGTTTCCTTCGGATTTGATATTCTGTATTCAGTTCATTCCTACTTCCTTTATTTTTTATGTTTACTAATGTTCTACTTTGTGATTGTTTAACCATACGTTTCCCCATGACCATCCTGTTCAATTGGGATAGGAATATGACTCACTTTTTCTTGTGTAACTATTCAAATAAGTCCCATTTGACAACTTTTAGAATAACGAAGGAAGGTTTAAAGGGGCAGTATTATGTAAGATTTACTTTTTTGAGCTTTGCTTTATTTTATGTTATCCCCACATCAAAATCATACCTGGAGTGTTGCCTTGATTTTTTCATGCATGTTTGATAAATCCTCTAATCTTCTGTGGCAACCATTCAGAGGTGTAAAGCGCTTGGTAAAGCCCAGTTTTGCCTTTGATAACGCAGCTCCTCCTCAAACTCAATTAGTTTCTTTTGAATTAGAAACTAATTGCTGCAGACTAGCCGTCAGCAATTAGGAAACCTGGAGTAACTACACTTCTGCTGAGCTTACTATATGAGCTACATCTCAGTGCAATGTTGGTAAAAACATTGTTAAATTGTTAAAAGAGGAGCAATTTGATAACTTCCTGAAGGTGGAGTCTTAGAAATAGCTGGAGTTTCTTAAAGACACAGAGGACTAATTTCAAGGTGTTAAGTTATGAAGTAAAATTTATTTTAAGCCATTTTTGATATATGTAGCTTATACATATATATACATATATATATATATACATATATATATATATATATATATATATATATATATATATATATATATATATATATATATATATATATATGTATTTGAACAATGCAACAGTTACTTGATTGTGCTATAAAAGGTGCAACATTTTATAGCTTTAAAGGGACATGATACTGCATTCTTTCTGCAAGTCATAGTACTTCCTGTTTCCTCATTTCCTCTGCCTGCATGATACATGCGTGTTTGAAAAGCTGTTGGACTTTTAAAACACCATACATACAATCAGTTTTGAGTTCAGTGTGTTTGGTAATATTTAACAAAGCATCTCATTCAAGAAAAAAAAAGACAGAAACTATAACTAAATGTACAGCAAACATTTGTTTTAGTAATTTATATTTGAAATGGATGTTAAATGTTTTTGACCTCACTTTTTTGGTCAGACCTTTTTAATTGTTTTATTTTCTGATAACTTCACGTTGCTGTGAAATTTGTAATGGTGAGCTCTCCTTGACACAAGAACCTTTTAGGAAGACGTACTCATGCCTTTTGTGTCAGGATCTGTGTTTTTCTGTGTTTATTTCGAGTGTCTCTGTGTCTCCGTGTTGTCCTGTCTCCCTTTGATTAGTTCCCAGGCGTGTCTCGTTCCCTGATTACCTCCTGTGTATTTAGTGTCACCTGTGTCTCTGTGGGGTCCTTGTCTTGTGCACCAGTCTGTCTACGCTGTCGTTCGTAGTATCAGTCTGTCTTTATGTCCTTTGTTTATCCTGTCGCTACCAACGTTGAGCCCAGACTTCCGCTCAATCGTGCTGCCAGGTTTTTGTGGACTTTGTTTTTTGACTGTGTTACTTTCTGGATTATCAACATTAAACCATCATCTTCTCATTTCAACCTTGGTCTCAAGCGTTTGCCTCACCACCTCATCCACCAATTCATGACATTTTGAGATGGGTCTGAATCTGAATGAGCGACTATGGACTCTAACTTCTGAAAATACTTGATTTTGTTGAACTGAAAGGTATTATACAAAGTTTTGTTGTTGGAAAATGTGCTTGTATAGCAAATTGTACTTCTTTGATTTGTTTTTGACAAATAGAACCATGGTATTGTATTTAGATCATCCAGAACCTAGACTTTGAGATGACATTATCCTTTCTAATGAAGAAAACTACAAAAAGTGGTTGCATGAAATTAAAATTACAATATGTGTGACATTTATTGTTATATTATAATAATGTATAACTTCTGTCATTTTTGGCATCTATATGACTGTAATTTCATCACTGCAGTCAAAGCTCCAAAAATATAAATACTACTCTTAAAAATATGCCTATTTTGCAAAAGGTTCAATTAGGACACCAATTATATAAATAGTGACTCTTATGATTAATCTGCATTTAACAATATTTTTGAATATATTGATATTCATTGGAACAGTGGAAGCAACATAAATGTCCATTCCTAGTTTCCAGGATTTCTGTCTTTACATCAACAGTGTTGCTAATGTCAGAAATATACTGTTCTAGAGAGCTCCGCAGGCAAACTACTCCATGCATTTATGGCTTAATGCTGGACTAGTGCAATTCCTTACTATAGATCATTGTATCACCAATAAGGGGTTATATAAACACCTCTTCCATCTAATCAAAACAGCTAAATTTTCAAGCAGGGATGAAGTGCACTGAAGCCAATCAAAATGAAAGAGACAGAGAGAATGTGTGTGTCTTAAAAACTGGTATGGGGAGACAAACGGGTAGAAGGAGGAGTGAGGGGGGAGTCTGTAAATGCATGTAGGAGAGCCAAACCCAGCTGCAGTGGAGAACATAAATCAGCATGGTTGATCTCCTCAGTTTTATTGGTTACTGTACAGATGGAAAGACGTCCAGAGGGGAAAAAAAATTAGGGCAAATAAATACCGATTCATGAATTGATTAAAGCTTCCACTTTAAGTGAGGTGTGCAGAAGCCTTGCACACTATTCAATGTGAACATCATAGTATAACTTGTCTTATTTTTAATAAAACTGCAACAGCAGTGTCAGATAGTGCAAAAGAATGCTTTCCTATTTCTGGCCAGTAAACGTTCTTCAAAATCAGAATTTTCAAAAGCCATTTTGCCTTTAAGCACTTTGGAAATCCCCAGATGAAGCCTCTGATTGGGTAATTCAAAACATTTGAATTAACCAGAGACACACCTATGGGTTTATTTTAAGACAAAACAAAAATGTATCGTCTGCTTTTTTGGAAATATCCTGTACAAATCGAAAGAAATAAGCCAAGATATCAGGAAGAGAATTGTTGATCTAAACAAATTTAATAAATCTGTACAATTATTTGCATGTACAACACGACAGGAATGTTAATTATACTGTTCAGGAAAGAGTAAGGTTCTCTTCCACAGAAATGGAAGGACTTTTTTTTTTTTGCAAAATGTGCATAGAACAAAAGCAAAAAAAAAAAAAGAACCTTGTAAAGATGCTTGCTGAAGCCTGCAAGAATAATCCATGATGAAATGAATCTTGTACCAACATGGGCTGAAACGCAGCTCAGAGAAGAAGAATCTGTTACTTCAAAAGTAACATAAGATGCAGCTACACTGTGCACAATGCACTCTGAGACTAATACTTTAATTTTTGAAGTCATGTTCTCTGATCTAGTGAATCTAAAACTGAAGTGTTTACCCATAAATACCACTGTCACCTGTAGAGGAAAAAGGACCAATCTTGCAAGTCTTAATTCGCCACCCCAACTTAGACGTATGGGGAGTGGCAGCATCATGTTATAAGTGTGTTTTGCTGTAGGAAGTACTGGTGTACTTCTCAAAATGGATTATGACGTGAAGGGAGAACATTATGCGGAAATATCAAAGCAAACTCTCAAGACAATATTCTTGAAATCTGGAAATTAAAGCTTTGATGCAATCTGGCCTGCCAAAGGGATGATAACTTTCAGCATCCTGAAGCTTGTTAGGACAAAGTGAGCAAAGAAAAACAATTTCAGTGTTTGAGTGATCAGCATTAAGCCACGGTCACACAGAAAATTTGAGGACGGAGATAAAAAAGGCAAGAATAAAATATATACAAATAAAAGTACATGTTTGATTTTTTAGAACATTTCACTGCTTAACAGCCTACAAATATGTTGACCCTAGTGTTTCTTATTTCTGAACTTTAAATATACCAGTGTTTGACTGGCAAGTGTTTAGACCCCACTTGAATGTAAGTACCTCTTTAAAAGTAGGTCTAACAAAACCTATAATATAAAATATAAGCTGTGTTTTCAGTATTTATAGGTATTTCATGAGCCATTGCATTGCACAGATTTTTCATCACATCGTAACTCAAAAATAAAGGTTGTCTTTATTAGAACTTTTACAATCAATAAAGTGTTTTTTTAATCTTGTTTAATAGTCACTTACTGTCAGCTTTTGTATCTAGAAGTTGGGCTATAAAGTTTGGAATTATTTTACTCGAATCTCTGGTTTTAACTTTTTGTGGGAGTTGTTCTGTTTACTTATGATTGGATTTGGCACAGATCCTATAAGTCACCTAAAACAGCAAAAGCGGTTAATAAAAAAGGAGCTTCTGCGGTGTATCTCTACACCCCAAGCTGCCACTGTACCTCTCCTGAGTTAACCACTAACAGTCATTTGACAAGCTTTTTACACTTCTCCTTGTATAAGCTGTTTTCTTACTTGACAACGGTGGGTGTTTTTTTTTTCTTTTCCTTTTTGTCTGAAGGAGCACACGCCCATGTCTGGAGCTTAAATCTGTCTCTGTGAATAACAATTAAGTACATACATATACCATTGTCATAAAGTCCATAAAAAAGGGGGGCAAAAAAACTATTTAATCCAACCACAAATTCTTTTTGCTTTCTTTGACTTGTTTGGTTCTGCGAGGTTAGCTAAAAAAAGCTTCCCCACTAAATGGAAAAGTTACCCTGCGCATAACATGGCTCCACTAATGTCTTTCCCGTTTTGTTTCACAATTTTTCTCCCTTAATAATTTTCAGATGTTTTGTGTCATTTCTGATACCTCCATACATGACAACAAAGGGAAATCCTTCTCATTAGGACTACGTGTGTCTACGTAAGTTGCTGAGCATTAAGGCCACAAAGCGTACTCTCACAATGCCTATATGGCTGTTTTGTTTTTTGCCTTGAGACAAAGAAGGTAAGGTGTCAGTGTTCAAAGCTGTCAAACTGCTTTGATGCCTTGAATTTTCCACTAAAACAATACATACAGGTATAAAGAATATATTTTTATTCAAAAGAAAAAGATGAACATATTAAGCACTATGAAAACATCAACTTTGATTTCAGCTCGTCTGGCATGACATTGGAGGTAATTGATAGAAAACCCAAAGTAGATATATATTTCAGTAGCTGTCACTATTTTCTGTTTGCATCAGTGACTCTCTGGCTGTCTTAATCCATTTTCCTCATGTCGGACTTGCTTAGGTACTGACATCTGGGCATTTATAGCACTGGCAAGGAATGGTTGCTGGCTGCAGCTGAGCATACCTTAAGTCATACCTTAGAGGGCTAAGCAACGATTTGTTCAGATGGATAGATATTCCAGATCTAATTTGAGAAAAGCCATCACAGATGAGAAAAAGTTAAAATTGTGATGGCAAAACTACCGTTTACCGACTCAGTCCTACTAAGTCTGATCTATCTGTTCTCACATAGGATATGTCAGGAAATTATAGGCACTGCAGTACCTGCAAATAAATTATATGATCCTTCAGCTTGTAGGCTGTAAGAATGCTTTATTCCCCAAATTTTTCTGTTGAGCTGCAGCCATTTTCCCAGCAACTCTGACCAGTTTCCACCAGCATGTTTCATCCTGGTGGGTTTGTTATGGATGATGCACAGTGTACTGTATGCACCACCAATAGTTGTCCCATCATGAAATTCTCCAACCTCAGCAGTGGAGCGCCAAACTTCTCTTGGGTGCTTCTCTTATCCCAGCACATCCCAGCACATCAGTTTACATTGATGTCCATGTCTTGGTGAGTTTAAGTTTTTTGCCTATTTTGTTATTTTCTTTTTAATCGCACAATACGCATTAATAAACATATACATGTAAGTACATGACATTATAGCCAGGTGGCTAATTTCCATCTAGGAAATGACTGAACCACCCTTAAAACCCATCCATCTTTACAAAAAATTGACCTCTCTGGCTTTCCAGAAGTCAGTTTTTGGTTGTTTTTGAATGAGATTTTTTTGTACTACTGGCCTTTATTTACTCTGACAGGAAGAGTGCAGAGAGAAGAAGGGAAAGACTGCAAAGATACCGAGGACAGGACTTGAACTAGGGAAAGCTGTGTCGAGGTCTGCAGGCTCTGTACAGGGCTCCCGCTCAAACAACCGCGACCCAGTTATTAAGATATTTTTTAACATCTTAAACATCTTTAATGTTTTGCCATACCCTTTTCCATCTGCAGATGGTAGAGCGATTCTGTGCCCTATGAGATGTTTTGTCACCGAACCCTTGTTTGAACTTCCTCATAACTTTTTCTCTGACGTTTTTGGTCTAATACTCTATCTATCCATCCATCCATCCATCTTGTTGCATGCACACAATATGTGCCACTTTATGTTGGTAAATTGCCAACTAAATACATTGAAGTTTACGGTTGTAATGTAGCAAATAGGGGAAAAAAAGCATGAAAACTTTTGCAGTCTTTGTACTTATTACTTTAACGATAACCATAAGACCTGCCTCCTAAGGATCGTCACTGTGACAATTTTTTAAAATATTGTGTATAAATCAAATGATCAGACTACATTTTCTTTGTTCTGCTGTAGATCAGTGAGCTAGCTACACAAGAACATTATAGAGTGATAAATACCTTGTCAGCAAGACATAACATTTCACTGTAAATACGTCGACTAAAATGAAAATGCCAGCTGATGACCATCTGGAACTAATTATCAACTTTCTTTTTTTTATTGTGATAAGAATCCAAGACATGTTTGGGGAAAACATGGACACGGAGAGCCTGAAAAATTTAATCATCTTTTTGAATTATGTTACAAGTATTAACAATATTTACAAAAATATATATTATGTCAAGAAATGCAGTGAAAATTATAGCCCAGTATTTGTGTTGGACTATTGAGAAATGTGTGCTGCAGACTTCCAGTGCTGCACATCATCAATTATTTTCTTCACTCTTAAGGTTTGAGAAACCCTGACGAGTTTGAGGTCTTAATGCGCCTCAAAAAGAACAGTCTGTTCTTGTGTTTAATCACAGACAGGAGAGGCTGCTGTGGTTATGAAAGGCAGCTAAACATGTCAGAAAACAACCCAATGCAAGTATAAAGCTGCAGAACATCGTAAGTGTTTACTCCTGTGCCATACTGGTTTAGAAGTCCAAGAAATAACTGGCTCAACGTCAGCGATAGCACAGGCTTCATTTTCAGACTTTGGTTGCTTATTAAGTTGTCCTTGGTCTTAACAAACAAAAGACTTAAGGGCCCCGCCATAAATCAATACGGACCTTGTTTCCCGAGGGCTATTCAGCCACTTGGGGTGTAAAATGCTCAAAGGCATCGAGCACTTGAAAGTCTGGAGCTGTGGACAGTTTCTGCCCAGCAATTATCCTGTCTGTGTGCCTCCTAAATGCTGCATACCAGATAGGTTCAGGCCTCTCCTGCCGCGCTCCCAGTAATAGCAACGCAGATGCTAATGATACCATATTTTTTTCTGAGCTTCAGAGAAAGAAGGCCTCAAGCCATCACTTCTAAAGAACATGCCACACAACACAGACCGATTATGACCACTGATACGTCTCTTCTTCGTCCAATTTATTGGCAAGAAAGCAGATAATTTTTCAAGGTTCATCTTAGGCTCATAACTGCTTATCGGTTTTTTACACTTGTTTTAAAATGCATCATCTCCTCTGATAGATTTCTTTTTTGGGGCTGCTACCCGGTAAGGAAAGTACTGTCAAGCACCTGTCACGTGGATTGATGTGTGCAGCTGGTGAGTACAGACTGCTCCAAGAAAGACAGTAGCAAGGGCAGCTTCAAGTCTCAAGGCCAAGATGAGAGGGGAGTGGCTGAGTCAGGAGCAGAAGGTTCTGAGGTGACAGAAATGATCAGGTAAAAGTGAGAGGTGCAAGAGAGGGAGAGCTGGATTACAGAACCAGAAGGTGATAGGACATGATTCTACCTTGAATACCTTCAAGGTGATCCAGATTGACAGAACATTTCAAAGGTTTACAGCGCCAAAGAGGAATAGACGGAGGCAGAGAGAGAGAGAGAGAGAGAGGGAGTGTGGGTGTAAAGGTGCAAGAACTCTCTGCAGATGTCCAAATACGCAATAAATCACTCTGAAAACCTGAGGGGCTCAAATGCTTTTTGACTGAATCCGTCTCCCAGCCTAGAGGCTCCAAGATGACTAAAACAATAACAGGAGTCTTCGGGGTAACTGCAGTCGCTCACCCCTCCCCCACGAGCGACTGCACAATCCCAGAACTGTGCAAACATAGGGCCAAACAAAAATGGCCTCCGTCCATTCAGATGTCCAATTGCGTGTTTTGTTAGAAACCAAGAAAACGCCTGAGTGAAAGACAGGCTTGTGCGTAAACTATTTAGCTGCGTGTCCTCATTCCCATGTGTCTCAAAGTTGCCACTGGCATTTAGGGCAGAGAGGTCTGTGTGTCAAGTTACAGGTGTTCATTTTAACACGATAGTTAAAAAGAAAAAAAGAAGAAAAAAATTTTTTTATGACTTTTCTTCCATGGATGGTGAAAGAAAAAGAAGTGATCTTGAGCTCAAAAAGCAAATTTTATCTTTGACTTTAATTACCTTAAATGCACAAGAGCAAACAAGCCAACGCAGCATGCAATGCACCCACATTTCTTCTGCAAATCCCTGCTGAGCAAAAGTACATAACGTTTCATCTCATCAGTGGGAGAAGTGTAAAGATGCAGGAAACCAATTATTCATCAGCAAACATGTCAATATTTTTATGCTGCATCATAAACAGAAAGGGTGATACTTACAGAAACGTTTAGAAAAATAAGCAAGAATCATTATTTTAAATTAATTTTTGATCATTTATTAATTGATTTCAGAAGATGAAAAAAAACCTTTGTAAAAGCTCAGTAAAGTACCATTGTTTAAAAATGCAGTAACGTTAATATATCTTTTCTTATTGCTCATAAATAGCTCAAGAAGGAAAATGAGTTGTGGCAAAATGAATTACATTCCTCCAACTGTTTTACTGGTGCAAAATTACAGCTTTGCATTTCAAATTCAATGAAGTATAGCTGGCACTCTTACTTTAGAGACCGGATAAATGTTCTTTCTTTGGACCACTTCAGTTTTTTAACACTAAACACAAATTTATACTTTATAAAACCGCTCCACGACAGACTTTGCTCTGCAGAAATTCTCACTTCATTCATCATTTTTCTACTTCTAATCTCTAAATCTAAAGAAAACAAAAACGCACAATTAATGGCAATAAAAAGAGCATTAACTGATTATGCAAATCAGCAGGCAATTCCGAAAAGGCTTTGCAATATTATTGAATCCAAAGTTTTAACACATTTTCTGAGCAGTTGCATTACTAGGTAATCAGACAGAGGACAGATATAACTGCAACATGGCTACAAAAGTCAGAATGGAAATCTGCAGAGACCAAGAGTACTTGAGGTTTTCCTCAGACTCAATGTGTGTATTTGCCTGCCCCCTGGCAGATGCAACGGTTATTGCACTAAAATTTCACGAGAACGGAAAACCACTCCCTTAAACAGACTGCTACATTGCAGTGCTGTCTCACTATTTTAGCCCCATTTAGTTCTTGCTGCCTAATATGTGCATTGTAATTGCTTGAGGACCCAGAAATATATAAAAAGCCACATATTTATTTATTTTAGATTAATATTATTCTGTTAGTTTGCTTAAAATCTTCACCAAAACCTTGTCAAAGAACTGAAAGAATATGCAAAGCTAAAATACGTCTTAGGGCCTTGCAAAATGTACACTTAAAATATTCAACATTACGACAAAGTAAAATCTATTTTCATTAACCCCAGGAGTTTGTTTTTGACAGAAAATGAGCTACAACTCCCTCAAAAGATAACATATTGCAAAAGGATATAAACTTTAAAGAAAGTAAAGTATTGTTTTTATGTCCACTTTATTGGACATATTTTATAACATTAAGTCAAACAAATTATTCCTGTAATTGTGAATCAGCTTTTTGCAGTTTTACACCTGCATTTTGATCATTTATTTTTTAATTCTACAGTCATAGTCTCACAGACACAAATATTGCTTTCCATTGAAAAGACAAGGGAAAAAATAATTCAAACAATTTAATGGACTGTTCATGTCATACTTAAATTAGTATGATATGGTAAATAATATTCATGTTATTTACACACAGTCATATTCAATAAATTTGAATATATGTCGTGAGTCATTTGTCAGATTCAAATGACTTTTGAAAATAATTAAACAGTAAGCCCATATTTTTAAAAAAAGGTTTTGTGTGATGCAATATTCGAATTTGAAATTTCTTGTTTTTATTAGCTGTAAATGGAAAATCATAATAATTAACAAAAATAAAAGCATTCAAACATCCATTTGTGTGTAATTAATCTATACAGTGTATTTTACTTAGTGAAAAATTTTCCATAATAAATGGGCTTTTCAATAATATTCTAAATTATTGAATAGATCTGTATGCTCCATTTTGAGAGGATGTAGATGAATTTTAGTTCATCTTTATGTTAGTTTTGCTATCAGTCTGCTGAGGTAGGATATCAGCTGCTGTGGATGTTGTTCAACAGTTACACAAAAAAAACTTTTGCAGCTCAGCTTCGATCAGAGCCTTCGCCGTTAATGGAGAGGATTTGCAGCAAATTACTATTGCTAACTTGGCTTTCTCTGGTTAACAAGTAGACAAAAATCTCACATCAATACAAACACAAGCAGCATGCATGGTAAGAACATAACATGAGGACTCGCACTCTTTGCAAACTATGATTTGTAGAAGCATCTAAACACGGTTGGGCTGCATGCTTTGGAACAATGATTTCTTACATAAAGTGTGCATATTCGCTGTTACTCTGGCTGTAGTGCAGTAAGGTTCGATATGTTGTTAAACCACCCTCTGTCGCAAAAACACATGCTATGTGACTGAACTGCTAAACAGGCCACCTATACTGACGCTGTGGAGATGGAGTGCTGCATTACAATACCCCAGTCTAACTAAGGGTGGCAGCACAGACCCTAGCACAGGACCAAGCTGTAGGATTACTAACAGAAAGCATGTGAGAATAAAGCATCAAACTTCAGAGATACACTTAGAAGATAACATGCAACTTTAGGCTGACATTTTGCATGAAAAGTTTAATATAATCAGCATCCAGCTGGGTAGTATAATCAATCAGCTGGATGCTCCCAACCTCAAAGTGGGAGACTCAGAATTAGTCTTTTGTGCTCACCATGGGTTGATAAATGGGCACGGAGATGGACATACTGGAGGGTGCAAAGAAATTGTAAATCTTTGAATTCATTTCATGGTGCTTTAAGCCATTCCAGAGCAGAATTGCATCACTCAGGCGAGATCACAGAAGCAGAGCCAGAGCGTGTAAGGCAATTCAGATTAATTAACAAATGACCTCAGAATAAATGGGAGTTGCAGATCATACAATGAAGGCATTTATCAATTCAATGAGGAGAGATACTCTCACATGATTTTTTAGAGAATCATCAATGCTACCAGCCTCCACACCCTCACAGTGACGTCAATGAGACACTCTGTCTATTCTACAAAGTTAGAGCAAAAACTGCCAAGAGGTACTGCTCAGTGAGGAGACAAAGCTTGCTATAAAATATCTTTGGATATAAAAGCATTGTGAGGTGTTCCAGTCAGAGAGCTAGCTGATAAAGGGTGAAATAAGCTGCAGCCACAATGGTCTTTTCTGTGTCTTTTTTTTTTTTTTTCTTTCTTCAGGATGAGCCATCTCAGAAAGACAGGTCAATTTCTGGGATGGTTTCTGCTAAAACCATCCCATGCACAGGGGATAAATCCCTGCAAAGCAACAAAGCAAAATCAATAAAGAAAGCATGTAAACAAACCACGTTGTAAATGAACTTGAAATGGACAGAAAGTGGGACGTTGAGGATAACCGACAGTATCTCAAATAAAGCCACAGCCTAAGAGAAAAATGGAAAGGGAGCAAAGCCAGGGCGACACTCTGGTGTAGGAGAACAAATGAGGAGAGCAAGACGTACAGCCATGAAGTGCAGAAAGAAACAGCGAAAGAGGCAAAGAGAACGTGAGGAGATGGGGGAGTGAGAAAGAAGTGGAGAGAAGGGTAAAAACGGTAGTGCAGAAGAGATTTATGGTAGTTGTATAATTTTCTACAACGCTGCTCCCGCTTTGCGATGCCTCGTTTTGCCTCCTCTGTATCCCACCCTCCCACTAGGGTGTGCTCCTCCTCACTGTCACGACGAGGAACCGTCCCCTGGCCACACCAGCCCCATCATTAAGATTCTGCAGGGATGCGACTGCAGCACTTCGCAAATGGAAGACTGGACATAATTTCCCTAAAATGCTGTTTTTTATCACCTATTTCCCCTTCATCAGCTTACCGCACACGATTGATAGCTGATGGCACATCTGACAACTTAACGTTTTTATGGCTAGATTTATGGGCTATCTGCTCCTCTCCTTTTACAGCTCAAACTCTGTAAAAATGCTTATTTCTCAGATAAGGAGAGGGAGGGTGTGTGTGTCTCTGAGTATGGAATAGTATCACACCGAACTAAATGTATGTATGAGAGGGAAGGGGCCCAAATTCACTGCATTGCAGTCAAGATCTGTGCTAGGATTCCAGGACTTAATGGCTACTATGAGACTGAATTACCTCAGCATAGCACATTGGATTAAATATTACGTCTCGCTTATGACCATTACAGCAACAATTTCCATTCTCCTTAGCACCAAACATTTGTTGCCGGTCTCTATCTAGGAAATAAACACCCGAAGATGAAAAGATGCTCATTGTTATGGAAGTGCTTTCAAATGAGACAAGAACGACACATTAAACTTGATTATTTAACCTGAAAAAGTTCAATAAAGCCCATTATTTTGGTTTAGAGGTAGCAGATAATAAATCGCCTTTTTGAGTCTGTTTGCTGTTGCCGGAGCGAGTAAGACATCCTAAACATACTGGAGGGGCTGGACTCACTGGGCAGCAGTGAAAGCGTGGCCGCTGCAGGTTCTCCACCCTGCCTGGTCAGATTTACGGCCAGCGAGGTCTCCCAGTTAGCCTTTTCCTCTCCTTACTGATGAGCCTGGCAGATCCCAGACGGACGCCCCAGGGGACTGGACTGTGACAGCGAAGAGGGGGGAGGGGAGTGGAGAGAGAAAGAGATGTAACGAGGAGAGAGAGGGAGAGAGAGAGGGTCAGTTTGATGAGATCAGTGATTCATAGACAGCAGGGGAACACACCCTGGAATGGAGTAATACCACACATGTTTTAACTGGGCTGGCCCATAATTCATTAGGGTTACCAAGGCTACAAGGCGCACCTTAGCAGATAGCCTCCAGAAATCACCTCTGTGTCTTGTTAGATGCAGCCCATATAGATCCATTAATATTCACAGTTGCAATGTTCATGCCCTTAGTGCAAATGGCCAGTCTGCTTCACCCTGCATATTTGCTGTGTCTGTGTTGGATCAGTAAATCCTGGGTTGCTCTGATTTTCTTTATGTAGTATCCAAATGTGACTGTCTCACTTGAGGCTAAATTATATAAACTATTCAAATATCAATACAGTCTTCAAATGTAACAAATTCAATAGGGTCAGGCAAAAACTTTTAATTTCATTTTCTTGTATTTTTGTCATAACTTGCTACATAAATGTTTCACAAAAAAATTAATCACCATCATTTTCTATATGCAGACACCAAAGCACACAAAACAGAAACATAGCATACATGTGGTAAGCTAAATTAATTTTATGAAAGTGACAGCAGTTCATGTAAACACAAAACAAAACATAAAAACATCAGCAAACGCCAGATAAGTACAACAGACATCTGCATTTTCCTGTTTTATTAAATACAACTTGTAGTTCAAAGATTCAATATTTACTTTGAGAAAATAAATGTTTAATTTCAGCAAAAAAGAATTACGAGATTGATAATTCTGTAGCAACAGGTAGGCATTCACCAACATACACTTTGCCATATTTGATTAATAATAAGTGTATAAGTTATAAAATTATATTTTTACTAAAATGTCAACCCAATCCGATCAACTCTTACAACCGAGCTTAGAGACGCTGCACATAATAGACGTTTTAAACTGAATTACACCTAAAAGCCCACCACATTCTCCAACTCTTCCCTTTGAAAATGTGTTAGTTTTTCTTAAGCTGTTTTCCTTTTCTGTCTTTCCGTCACGTTGTCAGAAACAAACGTACGATTCTAAGACAGTTTGTCAACAACTTAAAACTAGAAGCTTGCCAAGTCAAAAGCACATTCTCTTCCCGACTCAATGATGAAGACAAACCTTCTTACTAATGCCAGTAACTGTTGTTCCTCATTCTAGAGATTTGTATGATTCAGTTAGTTCGAGTGACTTTGAAAAAGCAGTGTTTTCATTTTGATTTGGGAGGGTTCACTTTTTAGATTTCTCCGATTCAAAATCACAAGACAATATGATAACAGAGGACAATGTTGCTGTTGTGGAGTTATGGCTGCTGTTGAAAGGTGCTGTGCTTGTTTTAAAGACATAAATCTGAATGTACAGCTAGGTACCCTTCTGTGATTGGTGGACCCATAAGTACAGATTGGCTATGGAGAGGGAGATGACATATAGGAATGCGGTGCCACAGACTGCCCATCATTCATCCTCCACTAATCCCAACCATCGAAGACCTTTGTGAAGACCTTTGACCTTTAATGCAACATTCAGCCTTAAACTAAAATCAAAGAGTTTGTAGGGGTGGACTGCTTTTTACACTGATTCTTTTTTGTCCTGTTTATCTTTAGTTAAGGAGGCAAGTTATTGTCTTTAATTATTTTGAATAGCTAAATTAGGTTAATATTTCAAATAGGTTCCTTTTGTTTGTTACTTTAGCTATAGAGTCGACCCTGAGGTTACATCTAGGTCTTTTAAGTGTTAAAATCTAATGTAAGCTAACATCTTGTAAATAATTGATTGTAAATTGTACAACTGCGTGTTGTGGCTTCTTGAGGTCTGACGAGGATGGATTGTCTTTATATTATGGCCTTGTCATCCCCTGATAGGTCATATTACATGGTCTTTTTGGGTAAAGCACCCTCCATATGGACTTACTTCAATGGTAAAGACGTGTAAAAAGTCATGATTCATTTTGTGTCACAGTAGAATAATGTTAAAATATATTTTTTAAATGTCTTATTTTCTCATTGTTAGGAAAAGAGAAATACTTGTTACTCACAGTTATTGATGCCTCATTTAATTTACTTAAACAAGTCCCATGAAATAAATGCAACTGATTCATTGCTACTGAATTTGTACCTTATGTTTTCAAGTTGATTAAAGCAAATGCTTTAATAATCAATTTGTGAGGGTATCAGTAGACACTTTTCTTAGTCCCTCTTTAACATACAGTAGAAAAGACGAGAGGACATGACATTCAATTAAGAAAGGTGTTTAATATTCACAAGTCAAGAAATGTCTAGAAAAAGAGCTACTCACCTAAACCTACCATATCTTGGGCCAGAGCGTTAATAGCTAAACTACTTGAGCTGTAACAAGTAAATACTGTGCACACGCAGAGTGAGCAGAATGTAATGTTTGTGTTTTTAATGTAAAGTGTCCGTACACTCTACACTTTTGAAAGGCGCTGTCAAATAAAATGCATTATTATTATTATTTCTTCGGCTGCAAAGAGTTGCATTTTGAGATCGTCAGGTAATTATTTGATATCTGCATGTTCAGTGGTTGTTTGAGAGGCATTCCAGGATAAAGCCTTTCCTCTCTTACCATCAGAAGCATGTGGAGTCTTCCAGTTAAAATCTGGGAGTTTAGCAGGAGCCATACACTTGGTCTGATTAAGACTAAGCTTCAAAGCAAAAAAAAAAAAACAACAACAAACAAAGCCACTAGGTCTGGAATAAAATCAAAGGATGAATATGTGGGGAAGTGGTTTATTCATGGTAGAGGATGTGTGAAGCTCTGGGTCTGATTTTTTGCTAAATGTCATTGTAACTATTTTATGAAGCGTGACATCACAGACTCTGAAATACCAGGAAAGTGTTAAGGGGACTGACTGAAAATGAGTCAACTTGTTCTCATTCAAGTCTAAAGATCTAAGAGAAGTGCCCAAATTAACACAAAAAAAATGGTTCACGAGACAAATCCAGGCCATCTGAGTCCCTAGAACAAAATCCTAACCAAAAATTGTGTGAAGTGGAGACCCAGGACTCGTGACGATCTGCAAAGATATTGCAGAGATGGATGATCAAAGATCCTTCTCAACGTGTGTTCCAGCTTTTGTTAAGTGGTGTAGAAGATTTGCTACTGGTCCATTAGCAATACATGTAGCACTACTTATTTTTTTGTGCAAGTGATATTTTTATAAATCTACCTAAACAAAAAGTTGTATTATTCTCAGGTTCTGATACTTCAATAAAGGATAATGTTTTATGGTTTTCTAAACATCTTTTTTCCTGGCATTAATGTTTCCTGTATTTGTTTTTAATCGGATAATTGACTTGTCATGATTATATTGTTTCCTTAGCATGTTCCCTGGTTTGCTTCCATTAGTCTGACTTTCTCAACTCTAAATTCAAGTTTGCTGACTATCCAGCATATCTCATACCCGTCTCTCAATTAGTTCTTCTGATATTCCCTCTTTATCCTTCAGTGTTAAACTTCTGACCTTCTTAACTTTTCAATTTATTTTGTGGATTTTTGGACTTCAGAAAACCTTCTGACGCTAATTTTTCAGTTCGACTATTTCATAATATTAAAAAAGGAAAAAAGTCTTATTTAATTTTCCATCCGTTTCCTTCTGGGTGCTAAATTTCAATCCAGTGACTCACAGCTGCCAGTTCGATGCATCTTCACTGTATTTCTTTGAATAGCAATGGTCAGTCTAATTCACATTAAGAACTTCTGAACATATGAAATATTAAGACGTCTACAGAGCTACCTGTAGTTCTATGACATCAATAGAGAAAGGGTGCTTTATCATCTAAATCAGATTTAATAGAAGCCAATCACTCACATAATAATAAATATGATCTCCTATAAAAGGCCACAAACCCAGTTATCTATTGAAAAATGGTCTATTTCTGATTAAGCAATCATATCACGAGCATGTACTGCACAGTTTTCATAAATCACTTTAAACATACATGACATTTGATTAGTAGCCATTAGCAGCAAGCAACAGTGTGTGTATACGACGTGCATGTGGTGAATCATGTGCATGTGTCTCCTTTAACATTTTCCATGGTCTAATCTCTGGGATGTTCTTCATTAGAGTGAATATTAATGCAACCAGAAAGCAGGGAAGAGGGTAAGAAAAATGTAAAAAAGAATTTGGAAGAGGTTTTTAAAGGGGCCATTTCATCAGAATCGTTATTTTTTTTGCGGTTCTCTGAAGGCTCATAACTGGCGGTCTATGAAGAGAGACACGCCGCAGCGGGGCTTAATTTAAAACCAGAAAGGTCACTGCAACAGGAAAGGTCCTCGGCTCAGCCAAAAATATAAAATCAGGAGGAGAAAAAGAAAGCAGCAGGGGTAATAAGAGCAGAAGGAGGTGTAGTCCAAGAAAGAGAGCAAAATGAAAGCAGATCAGAGGATGCCGAAAGGGAGGTGGGGATCCTGGGCAGGGAAAAACATGTTCAAATAGTTTTGGAAATACACAGTGCAGAAAAATTGGGAAAAATACAATGAAAAGAGAAAAACAATGGATAAAAAACTGAGCTGTCACTGAACTAGAACCAGTTTTTTTATTTTATTTTATTTTAATGGTGTTTTTGCAAGTAATTTGTTATAATGAGCTGCAGTTTTGGAGGGGGAAAAAGTGCAACATCCACACACAGTGAAAGATTGCCAATCTGTCCAACAATCTGTGTTGGCAGGATCACAACCCTCCCCGAGCCTTTGCTGAATTAAGCTTGGGATTTGACCAGAGTGCTAATGGTGAGATGGGAAATTAGTTTTTTTTTTGCCATATGCAACTCAGCACAAAATAGGTACAACCCCAGAAAGCTGCTTCCAGACTTGCTAACAAAATAAAAACAAAAAAAAGACGAAATCTGCAGAGAGATCCACAAACTAACATCTCTGGTCTTCAATCACTTCTTTATCTATCAGCTCACTTTAATTGTCCGCTGGGTTTTTGACCGTACCACATTACATAAAAGCACACAGGGGCCTCGTGGCGAAGGCACGACAGCTTCTGATGTAAAGCCTCACGGTTTGTACTGATAAGACGGGTTCAATTTTAATGTTGCTAGCGCACCAAGACCCACCGAGCTCACTTGTAAAACCGAATGCCCTGTTCGCTTGTAAATGCAGCAGCCCAAGAGAGAAAGAGGGGAGTGAAAAAAAAGAGTGGTGGGGGGCAGGGTGGGCATGCTGAGGTGTGGCTGAATTAAAAAGAGAGGAGGTATTCCACTTTTCCAACTCCAGCAATTCGTCCAAGTGGATCAATTTTTTCCTCTCAAATTCACAATCCATTCCCCATCTCTTTTAAAAACTAATACCCAATTCCATTCACAGCTGCAGTAAAGCATATCTTGTAAAAGGTCACGCTGTGACCTCTGGAGTTCTCTAAATTGGATGCCGGTTGGCCCACTTTCTTTTGAAATAGTACACTGCATGATATAAAAAGTGGCTGGTACACAGTCACATCACTAGTGGGATCTCCCAATGGCCCAGAAGTGGATGTTGATTTTGATGCAACATCTCACAACACCAGGTTTTTAACACAATATGGCTTGTATTTGTCAAGCAAAAGAAGAAGAAAAAAAAATCATCGGTCCCCAAACATAAACATGAGCACTGGGAGCCAGAAATTACTCTGGCAAAAGGTGTATCTGTGTGTGTATGCATGTGTGCTCGCCAAAGGCAGCATACCAGCATGTAGTGGAGCATCTCTCTCCAGCCAGCCGAGGGAACTGATCAGATGGACGATCAAACACTAATCATTCCCTCACGGCCCATACCGAGTAAAGCTGTCATTAATTTTGGAGAATTACATCAAATCTGAGACATTCTTTATGTGGCCCACGGCCTGTAGACAGTTATACGACAGGGACTGCTGCGCTAAGCAGATGGGGCAGCTTGGCCGTGCATACTAAATACCACTCCCCTACTGCACCCCTTCCTCTACCTCCACCTTCCCAACAATTTGCCCTCCTTCCGGGCACACTGTTCTTCTGCTTCGTTGTTTTTCTTTGTTCTTAAAACCTCCCTTAACTTTTATTGCATCCCAACAAATAGAGAAAATATATTTTTTCAAGAAATTTTCTTCAAACGTCTAAAAAAAAAAATGCCACTGATTTGTTTTCTAGGTGTCTCTTTCCAACACCAGACACATAAATTTAGTGTGATGAGAAAATAAATTGTTTACCATAGTAAATCTTTTATGTTGCTCTCCTGCATGTTGACAACTCTAACAGTTTACTTGCCTGTACACAACAGAAGGTGATAATCCCATTTGAGGTTTCCTTGGCAACTGATTACCGCTGAAGGCAAGTTGCAAATTTATGGTTCAGTGACACATACCTGCCATTCCCTTTGAATGAGACATGTGGTACGCTATATTCAGACAAACCACCTCAGGTAATAAAACTGAAGTATTACTAAGGGGTTGTGCCATTTTCTTATGCTAAGAGGAATCCCAAGCCAAGCAACTAAAAGTAATCAGACGACGAGATTAAATAAATATTGTGCTGATATATTTGTGCCAGGTAATTTTATTTTTTTGGCAAAAACCATTTGGGCAAGTCTCATATCAGAGACAAAACCAATTGCTTCGGAAGCTGAACATACAGTATATGCATTGATTCTGAGGGTAGAGGTCGGACAATACGATAGGCAGAGGAGCCTTAACAGCAGCCAGACGGGTCAAGATCAAGCAGTTTCATGGGCAATCCACTTTAACTCAAGTCTTTATTGTAATGAAGTGACGTGTGTACGCTGCACCTTAGCCCAATGGCGACGTCTCAGATCTAATGCAGTCTGTGAGTGACCATAATGACTTCTAAGGTACAGTGGCATGCAAAAGTATTCATACCCCTCTGGTTTTTCTCATGTTACAACTAGAGGTGCACAGATTTATCAGCCAGCTGATTTTTTGGTACAGATGTTCTTCATTTTGGGGGATAAATGATCAGCCGGTACTTGCATCTGAAGACAATCTTATCTCCCCAACTCATCTACTTCAGCAAAGGTCTAAAAATCAACCACTGTCCTCTTCTGCTCTTCCGTGAGAGAGGTTTGACTGACAGACCGACCCACCAGCTGATGTCTGGGGTGAGTATTGTTTGCAGTTAAACAATACTCACCCCACTATTGCCAAATCAGCAACTTTATTATTATATTTAGTGACATTTCAGACAAAAAAAGTTGATATTGGCCAAAATCGGAATTGGCATTTTAAAGATAGGTGATCGTCGACTGGCCAGAAAACTGCAATTGGTGCACCCAACAACAGTGTACTTTATTGGGATTTGACCAACAATAAGTATTCCATACTTATAAAGATTAAGAAAATGATGCAGTTTTCAAAATGTATAAAGAAAAATCCAAAACGCCCCATTTACCAGTTACCATTATTCACTTATCCAGTCCAGGTTAGGTCACCAAGGCAGCAGCCTAAGCAAAGAGACCCAGACTTTCTTCTCCATCACTTGGGTCAGCTCCTCAGGGGGAATCCCAAGGCATTCACAGGACAACTGAAAAACATAGTTCCTCCAGCATGTCCTGAGTCCTCCTGATGTTTCGCCCTCAGCTCAGCTCTCTCTTCACTACGACCAATTTTGCTGAATAACTGTACAGTAGATACATCACCAATCCATCTATCAATCTCCCACACCATTTTTCCCTCATTCATGCGAGACCCCGAGATACTTATACTCCTCCACTTGGGGCAGGATCCTTTCCTCAACCTGGAGAAGACACTCTACCCTTTTCTGGCTAAAGATCATGGTCTCGGTTTTGAATGCACTGATTCTCACCCGGGATGCTCCACACTTGGTTGTGAACTGATCCACCCAAAGCTGGAGACCTCAGTCTGATGAAGCAAATGGCATCACATTATCTACTGAACACTTTTTCTGCACCTACAAATTCTGTCCATTAATGTTATGAACAGAGTTAGTGACAAAGGACAGCCTTTATGGAGTCAAACTTTCAACTTACTGCTGGGAATGGGAACCAAGCTTTGACACTGATCATACAGGAACCTAACAGTCCATATCAAGGGCCTGGTAGCCCATACTATAGGAGTATACCCCACAGGACATGGTTGAAAGTCTTCTCCACATCTACAAAACATATGTAAATTGTTTATGTGAATTCCCATGCACTCTCCTTGACCCTGCTGAGGATGTGGAGCTGATCCAGTCTTCCATGACCAGGATGAAAAACACAACACTATTCATGAATCTGAGATTCAACAATCCCTCCTCTCCACAAGCCTCCACAAGGGGAATCACACATAACCTTACTATGTGTGATCCCCCTGTAGTTGGAACACACTCTGAATAAAATTTAGTCCAATCAATTAATTTGTAAATAGATTCCAGTAATAAATAATTTAATCTGTGTTAATTCAGCTGTTCAGTGAAGGCCTCAGAAGTTTGTTACATCATATTAATGAACAAACAGCATTATGAAAGTCAATGAATACAGCAAAGAGATCAAGAGGAAAATCGAGGAGATAATTAAGGCAGAGGTAGTATAAACAAATATCACAAACATTGAACATTTCACGTAGCACTGCTTAACCCGTCCATCAAAAATGAAAGGAGTATGACAACTGCACACCTACCCAAATACCGTCCACTTAAACTGACAGGTTTGACAAGGACAAGTACTGATCGGAGAAGCAATTCTGATGCCTAGGATAACTTTGGAAGAGATATAAAGATGCACATCTGAGATAAGAGAATTGTGAAATGAGGAATAGATGAAAAACTTTGGATCTAAAACACCATGTGTGGCTGGAAGTCTAAATGCACATCAACCTGCACACACCATTCCCACTGTTAAATATAGCTGTGACAGTTTCATGCTATGGGAAAGCTTTTCTTCAGCAGGGACAGGTGGTAAGAGTTGATGGTAGAATGGAGGGAACTAAATGGAGGGCCGAGCTAGAAAAAAACCTGTTGGAAGCAGAAAAAGACTTGAGGTTGTGATTGAGGTTCACATTTCTACAAGAATTATGCTTAACTAACAGCCAGAGGTATAATGCAATGGTTTAGATCAAGGCACGTCTGTGTTAGAAAGAGCCAATCAAAGTTCATAGCTAAATTCAAATAGGAATCTGTAACAGGAAGTAAAATTGAATAATTTGTGCAAACCACTGAGCTTGAACTAATTAACAAAGGAGAATGGAGTATAGGATAAAAGCTGTTCAAGATGTAACCCAAAAAAGACTAGCAGGTGCAATAGCAATTAAAGATACAGTATGTAACTTTTATATTAAAAAAAATTATATACACACATACACCCCTACACACATCCATATACACACACATATACAGTACATATACACATACATGCCCACATACACCCCCCCACACACGCTTACATACATACATACATATTTGTCAAAACTGTCACTACGTTGTGACAGTATAGCATCAGACAGAAGAGTGACTTATGCATGACATTTTGTAAATTTACCAAAAAAACAAGCAAATGTTGAAAAAGAATTTAAAAAAATTCTTTGAGAAATTTACAGATTTTTACATTGAAGAGAAAAGCAAACATATCTGCCACAAAAACTATTTGAAGACATAATTTTAGTCAACCCTTTTCTCAACTTCCTGTTCCTACTTGTAACCAAAGACAACCATATAAGCTTTTCATTGCCGAACAACCTATTTAATCATCAGACAGCAAGAGAAACCCATTCCCCCCCTCCTAGCTTTCCTCACTATTAATCCACTTAAACACAATTTATAGGGTCTCAACATCAACTATCTTCCTGCATAAAATTACATGAAGCCTCCTTATAGTGCTGTCAAAAGACTAAATTAGTCAAACTGGGCCCACTAATTGAGGAAGGAATAAAGCACTATTTGTGTCCACTGACTCATCAATGAACATCAATAACTGCAGTAATACCAAATTAGCACCATCCACGCTGTAACTACAGAACCATAATACACTCAATTTTGCTTTTGACATGGGGTTGTATTTTTCCTGTGACTGCAGTATGCCAAATTTTCCAGTGACCTAAATTCAAGCTTGTTCAGATTACATTAGAATTAGGGAATAAATCTAAAACCTAATTTCGTAAATGCTGTCATTTAAGCTCATTACTGCAACTTTATGGCTTTTCAGTCAGTAAAACACAACTGATATCTGCTGTACGGTGTCTTGTAAAAGAATTCCTACTCACTGAACTTTTCTAAATTTCCTTTACAACCACTAACTTCAATGTTTTTTTAACTGGGATTCAGAAGCAAACATGGTTGCATACAGGATATGTGATCTAAATAGTGACCCATTTCTGCAGATGAACACACTAAAGGTAAATCATCTTAAATACAACATAGGAGTGCATTCAGGTTTTTAAACTTATAGCTATGTTGGAAAACCTTGGTGTGAAAGACCAACACAAAGTAGTGCATACGTTGTTATGAAAAAGAATGAGAGAAATATGTTTTTCAAAAGTGCAGATGTAAGCCTTTTGGGGTATGTCTCTGCCAAAAGGCTGAAATATTTGCCCATTCTTCTTGGCAAAATCATCAAGCTCAGTCAGAATGGAAGGAGAGCATCTGTCAACAATCAAATGTGGTCACAGATTCTCAATAGGATTTAGGTTTGTACTTTGACTGAGGGATTATGGCACATGGATATGTTTTGGTCTTAACCTTTCCATTGTTTATCTAGAATAGTCAAACAGCTTGCTATTATCCAAGCAAACCAAAACCCCTTTACAACAGAATGCAGTTACAATTAAGGGTGGTGCACTGCTAAATCGATCTCAATGCCCCCCAAATCCCTCACAATCCACCTCTGCACTTTCCCAAGGCTTTAATTAAAACTTCCTCTGAAAAACATAGAACTGTGATGCAGCATAGGTGTACAAGGCTCTTACATAGCGTCGAAAGTGTATGGAAATCTATACAACACTGCTAAAAATGTTGATTAGCGGCCCACATTTTTATATTGATGCATTCCTATTTAATAGGCTGTAAAACTGTTGTTGAGCAGCAGCTTAATATAGGCAACAACAGAATAGAACATAGCAAGAAGAATCATCTACACTTCTGCATGTAGCAAGTGTGATTCGTGACATAAGTGATTCTTAAAGAGTTCAAATTAATTAGATTAACTACAAGCCCTGACTCTGGGTAATAAGATGTCTGCTGATATTTACATATCAGAAAACATCATTATATGACATAAAACGTTTTACACTCAAAATTGAACATATAATTTAATCTGCATGCCCCTACTGAACAAAACTTTAAATCAAAAGGTATTTTAAGTAGCATGCGAATGTTGCCAAGCTTTGACCTTATCTACATATTTAAATGAAATGTTTAATAGACAGAACCATGGCCACTGTATTTGCAATAAAAAAGGAAGTCTGATGGAACTCATTAGTGACAATACTAACACATTATAGCTACATACATATGAAATACATTTGATTTTTTAAAATTTTATTTCATGTAAGAGTTCAATTTTAAACATTCTTCTGATGGCTGGTGGTGTCCATATAAGACATAGCTGGGAATGGTATGGCATTGATTGGCTGCTCTGTTAAGACTAAATTGAAGCATGAGAAGTTTGAAATTTTGGGTCTGAGGTTTAGGAGGCAAATGTACTCGTTTTGTTTGTTACATGGATGTGTTGGCTGGTCCGTCACCAGGACAGACTGGATCTGATGGCAGAAAAAAGGAGAGGGGAGAAGAGGCGCACGCAGCTCTCACGTCCAGAGAAGCACACGCCAGAGCATGTCAGGGGTGGGTGAGCGCCTATGTTTATGGAGAGGAGCACCTGGGGGGAGGGGATATTCCAAGAGTTCATGCCTCCCTAGAGGAGAAGCCGCCTTGGGCCACCACCATGTAGCCCATAGCAGAAACTGCCACCGCCAGTCTGAGCAAGGGCTGCATACATGTACCTACCTATATAAATAATCACTGAGAAAAAATTCTCTCCACAGCATGATGCTTACAAACCAAAAAAGAAAAAAAATCTCAGTATAGAACCTTCTTCCATCTCCTTGTTAGCTGCAAAGCTATAAGCAATGGCCACATGTCATCCATTCACAAGGAGAGTGGCACCTCTGGTCATTGTGCAGAGCTTAACAAATAGTTGTTATATCAACAAGTTGTTCCGCCTGAGCTATTTACTTCTGCAGATTATTGTCCAGGGTAGTTCAGGTGGACAGTCATGTCTTGGCAGGCTGGCAGTCACTGTGCACCCTGAGCTTTATGATACTTTTTGTTCACTAACAAACATCTGAGGCCTTCAGAGAGCAGCTCTATTCATAGGGTTAAATCTCACACAGGTGAAATATCTTTACTAATTAGTTGACTTTGACAACTGGTTGAAGTGGATTTTACTTAGATATATCAGAATGAAGAAACACTTTTAAATATTTACAAATTGAAAAAGAAATTGCACTTAAAAAAAATCACAAAAATACATACGTGGTTGTAGCATGAAACATATTTGAATAAGTTCATGGGGTATAAACACATTTGCATTTGTAATGTGTCTGAATGCCACATACCTATGAGATGGTTTCAGCAGGGTTAGAAACATGCGCTGCGTGATTGAGGTTTAAAAGTTGGTATACGGTCAGCCTGAATGTACAATTATGTGCTATGGGGGTTTTTCAAAAACTGTACTGCCACCTGCTGTCCGGCGCCATAACATCATCATGTTCTAAAAGTGCTCCCTCTGTACAACACGTCAGTAAAGGGGCCAGAATGTTGAGCTCCCAAAACGTGAAATGAGCGGATTATTTGGAGATTCTGACTAAAATCAGATTTGCACATAGCAGATATCCTTAAGGAGATTTTAAGGATAATTTAAGATTGTAAAGTACACAAAAACTTTAGGCGATAAATTATTTTATATGATAAAATTAACAATGAGAGAAGGGAATAGGAGTAGACTGCATTCCCAGTTAGGAATGTGTAACTTAATGTGTAACTTTGTCGAACACGAAGCAAATGTGTGACTATCTGTAGACTATTGCTTAATAATAGCCGCAGAGAAAAACCTTCATTTTCATCGTTGCTGTTGCTATTGGTCGTTGTCCTTCATCGCAAACCTTCCCATTGGTGGATCAGGCTGACATCTGTCAGCTGTACCGTTTGTGGCTCTTTCCGATGAGAAACACAACGCTGGAAGTCGAGCGGCATCACATTACGTTCAACGGTCTTCTGTCAGTGGTAGAGCATCCTGGGGATTGTAGTCCGGACTCTCGTCACCTTCCATAATTCCAGCTGTTTGACGAACAACAGCTCCCACAATCCCACGGTGAATCTTGACGCCGTCGTGCTCATGTTTGGCTTTGTTGTTGTTGTTTTTTTTTTTTTTCGGTAATTGTTTCTGGTTACTGTAGAAGCTGTGTCCCAGCAGCATAAGCCACAGCTGTCCTGAATATGTTTCCGTGGTTTTACTGAGGACTACAGACCCTCTGACTCGCGCGCGGGAGCGTTGTTCAGCCCGTCCGCAGAGAGTGTCGGGATTTAAAGGTAGGAGTCACTTCATGGAGGACTCGAGATAAAATGTGCGCAGATGTTTTTTCTTTAGTTAACAAAGCCTGTTATTGTCCCCGCTCTGTCCACACTGACAGCAGTTAAACAAAACAAGCAATAATTAGCAATAAACACATTAATTAATAATTGAGTATCCTGCGCTGTATGTTTTATTTTTTTTTTTAATTAATAAACTTGCATCGAGGTGTCTGGCACAGCGTTTCCCCGACATGCGCTGCTTTTTTTGCAGGGCCTCAAGCCTTCTGCCTGTGTAATATGAACCCTCGGAAAGTGGCTGTAAATTTCCACCTCAAATCTCTTGATTATTGGCTGCATCGACAGTTGGTATATATTTTTGTATGCTTTTCAAAGTAGAAAACTGTAAACATTTTTAGAACTTTAAAGTTCCATTTATGATGCGAAAATGGTTATGGGCCCGTTGCAGTTTTACAGCATGTTAAGAGTTTGCTGTTGTTGTTCTTCTGTTGCTACAAGCAGAAGAACAAGCACGGTCTGTTGTTTTCTGTGGCCCCGCTGGAAAATACTTCTGCCTTTGTCATGGTAATGCATAGCCGTTACAGTGTCTTTCAAAGTTTTTGTCCATCTTGAGCTCTTTCACATTTTCTCACGTTACATTTGTAATTTATGGGGTGCAATATATCAAAACAAAGGATATTGCAATCGGAAACCTAATAACATTATGTTTTGTTATCCAAAACATCAATTTGGAGCTTTTTCTTCAGGATTAAATTCCTATAGTCTTCTAGAACATAGACATGTATTTTGATACTCAAGGTAGGAGGAATAAGAACCAATTTCTTTCTAGCCATTACATTTCAAACTTCAATAACGTAAATGCAGAATTTCTAGAATGTCCTTATATGATTTTTTTCCCTACAATTATTGTAAGTGTATCGTCCATGCTCACATTGTGTGATGTATTGATCGGACATCACACAAAAAGAAAGCTCGTCCAAGAGTTTGCATCTAGAACTACCAAACCAGAATAATGTCATTTTGTTCGTGGAGTCCCAGGAGAAAGATCACAGTTTTCTGTTCTAGCAAAGTATGTTTAGACTCTTGGCCTTGCTTTCCTACTAGAAAGACAGCTCTGACCTCTGACCCAGGCTCACCCGTTTTGCATGCTCTAACAGGGTTTCCTTCAGGACTGACCTACATTTGGCTATACCTATCTTCTCATTAACTCTGTTCAACGTTCTTGGCCCTGCTGCCTGGAAAGTATCCGCACAGCCTGATGCTGCCACCACCATCTTTCATCTAGTTATTTTTTTGTCCACATATACTATTTGGCTTGTAAGCCAAAAAGTTCAGTGCAGATTTGAATAACGTCTTTCTGCCTACAGCTCTTCACCTTAGGCCAGTTTTGCAAAGGACATGGCTAATAACATCTGTATGCAGATTTTCCGACGTGGAGTGTGCTCAACACATTTTGGGTTTTTAATTGTGAAAGATTTTGAAAATCGTCCCACATTTTTCCATTCCGCTTGACAATTATTAATTATTTTGTATTGGTCTATAACACAAAAATGCAATTAAAGTAGATTGAAGTGTGTAAAAGTTCAAGGGCACGAATATTTCTCCAAGGCGCTGTTGCTGCTTTTTTACCTAGAAGAGACTGTAGTACATTAAAGATGCAGCCAGGATTGCTCAATTTATTTTAAGTAGTGTCGAATGCGAGTCCCAGACACTTTTAACTGCCTGTTTACATGTAATGAAGTACAATAACAAATGATTTTCTTTTTTACGACGACCAAAATAGCCTCGGCAGCACACTTCTAACATGTCATGTTGCAATGTCATGCTCAGAGCCTGTCCTGTCATAGAGGCTTATCTCTCGTGTCCTTTTCTCAAGTGCAGCCTCAGTCAGGCTATCTTCTTACACCAAATAAATATTCAGAGGCTTCTGCTTGCTCAAGTTTGCTCACCAGCTCATTTATTTCTTTCAGGTGTAAAGTAGCCTGTCATTGTGTTGTGTTGCCATGGACAAGGCTTGGCGCGTGGAGTTTCGAAACGTGGGCTGCGCCTACTTCCCTCAGAGCAGAGTCGACTGCCACTACACACTGAGCTCGCAGCACAGCTGGGTCAGCAGTGACTGGATTGGGCTCTTTAAGGTATCGCTACCCTGACAGAAATCGTAAAAACAAACAGAAACAGGTTAAGAAAGTCTGGAAAAGTGTTATTATTTCGTGTCACCTATTTCCAGGTCTGAAACGTTTTTCTGTGATCAAGCTGAGAAAACTGGATTTCCTAATTGAAAAAAATAAGTGGTTTTAAAAAACCGTAGTATTTTCACTGGATCGCTTTTGAGTCCCTCGGCTTCAAGCATTTTTAATGTTTAATCCCTATGTTGGTTTTTGACTTATTGATTCCCCACAGGTATTCCCATTCTCCTTGAAGCTCAATACATAGGCCTTTGTGCTTGAGATGACAAATCAGGTTTCATATATATTGTTCTGAATCGTGATGAGCCAGCTACCAGCATAAAAGATTTATCAAGAAAAGTTATGGTTTAAAAACTTTCATCATACTACTCACATGCAGGATGAGTAACTATCTAGTTAATTAACTACATAGTATAAGCATGCTACACCCTCCATGTATTACTTTGTAAACAGTAGTACGAAAAAAGGCATAATATTTTATGCACTAAGCATCTTCAATCTAGAATTTTCTCAGATCTATTAAAAACAGAAAAGAATAACTAAAGTTATATACACAGTCTGATTTAGTGATTTTTAATCTTTTGAATCACTTTGTTTTGCAGGGTTGCATAAAAAGCACTATTGTGAATACAAAGAAAACTACTTTGTATCTCTTTTGACTTCACAATAAGAGTGTTGTTAATTATCATTGCACCCCAACAACAACCGTTTTTTGTTTTTTTTCTTAACGTGACCATAAAACACACTTTACATAAAAATGGGGAAAAAAAACAAGGAGCAAAAACATCTTAAAGAGTTTGACGCACTTTACAAATAAAGCTTGATTGAATGATTTTAATTACTTTAACAGCTGAATAAATAATTTCTGCTTTTCCAGGTCCTGTAGTATATTTTTATATTTAAGTTCTTGTACAAACATATATTTTTGGTTAAGGTTGTCTCAACTTGAGACAACCTTTTCTGGAAATTACCAATAAATATTTTCAGTTAGGTTTCAAAAAGGAATTCAATTGTAAAAATGTAAGCCTGGGTAAAAAATGGATGAACCTCAACCTGGATGAAAGCCTGCATTTATTTTTATAACTGCATGACTCTGTATGTGTGTGTGTTTATGTGTTGTTGTGATTGGAAAAAAACTTTTAGTGTTGTGTATTCTGTCTTGTTTTATTGTTATTTTGTGTATTCGTTTTTGTGACCTGTCAGCGAAATACAGATGCAAATTAGCTTTTGCTCTAATCTGGTGCAGCACATCTAATGGTGACATTTATGTTTCAGTTGTACATTGATCCTTTTGAAATAAATTTCATTATAATTACCTTAGGAATAACAACATGTGCACGTTGTCCTCCTCAGGTCGGATGGTCGTCAATGAAGGACTATGAAACGTTCGTTTGGGCTCTGGCCCCTGCCGATTATCAAGAGGGCACAGAGGTCAACTGCTGCGTGCACTTCCAGGGTACTCATGTCTGTGTATTTATTGTTCATAGTTTCAGTGAATCTCTACTAGGACAGCAGATAACCACATAAAACCTTCAGCAGGAGATTGTTATTTCTATAAAATGCCTGTCATCGTTGCAAATCTTGTGTTTTATAGATGACAATGTTTGTTTCTGACTTAAAAGAGAATTTTTCGAGAAGAATAACAATAAGGAAAAAAAAACACATCCTGTGCAGAAGACAAATATCCTGCCTTGCTTTGTCTTCGGCACAGAAAGCCTCTGTCATGGCTTGAATTCATTTCTATACTAAGCAGGGGGTTGAGTAATGAGAACGACAAAAAACAATGGCTTAAAGCCTCCTCTGGTGGTTGCTGCTGCTGCTCACTGGAGAATACACTGTTCACTTTGTGCTGTGTGTCGGAAGAACCCGATCAGGGCAGTTCTCTGTGAGGAGCATGCAAGGAGCAGGTATGGGTCTGAGCCGATGTGCAGACTTCAATGTGCAGACTTCTTCTCATTCTGGATGAGAAGAAGAGCAAATAAAGAAAGTCTTCATATCAACTGCTGTGATTTAAAAATATGATTGTTTCTAGATTAACTTAGCTAATGCACATAGCTCATAAACTTAGGTGGTAATTCATTCAAGTCTGTTCTTTAGCATATAATTTAAACAGCTGTCATTTTGAACAAATTATTGTAAAATTATAGCGTTATTTAAATTTTTTTAAATTAAAGTAGTTCTCAGCATGGGCATCGTTAGACCTGGCCTCCAGGGCTGAAGCTCCCGATATATGTATTTTAATAACCCCAGATCTTATAAAGGAAGACATGTAAAAGGGGTTGGAGGATATTCTTTAAATTTGACTCTTTTTTTAAAAATCTTTTTATCATGTTATGATGTTATTCCCTTCAAAAACATAACTGGAGTGTTGCTTTGATTCTTTGATGCATGTTTAAGAAATCCTTGAATCTCCTGTGACAGACATTCAGGGCTGCCTAAAAGCTTGCTCTGACAAAGACCCGCCTACTTCCACACAGCTCCTCCTTGGAGCTGCAGTTTCTAGCCGAACTTCCACCTCCCAATGCCTTCTCCACTTAGCTCCTCCAGACTAGCAGCAGCAATTAGCATACAGCTAGTGGAACTGTGTGTCTCCCGAGTTTATCATATGAACTACTTCTCAGTCCAGTGCTCCTAAAAACAGTTGTTGAAGGTATAATGAGAAGCACTGTTGGGGTAGGGCTGGTGGCGGTTAGGGCTCTGATCACCACCAGCAAGCAAAGAACAGAGCAGGGGTTTGAACTGGCAACCCACCAGTTACAGGACGAATTTCTACCACTTGAGCCACCGTTGTAAATAAAGTATTGCAGTCTTTCTCTGATAATCGCTGGCTTGTTAAAGAAGACTTTGTTTCATCACTTTCAGCCTCCTACCTGCCCAAGCCCAGCTCCCAGGAGTATGAGTTCATATATGTTGATGCTAAAGGGGAAGTGTGCTCCCGCAGCTCAGCATTCACTTTCTGTGCACCGAAGCCTCTGGAAGACCTGGTGACCCTGGAGGACGAATCCCACGGTGAGGACGGAGGCACAGGCATGCTACTGGTAATACCCAGGGCCGAACTGCTGCAGGTGAGTCTGAGCATGACGATGACAATAAATAACATTGACGAGGCTCTGGGTTAGCGTACGCTTTTTAGAGCTGCATAATTAATGAGCGTAGATAAAGGACATCCATAGACGTAGCCCGGGTTTCTCCCCGTCTCTTCTCAGAGTCGGCTACAGGAGTGTCTGCAGGAGCGCACTGAGCTGCTGCGTGAGCAGGAGGCGGCCAAAAAGCAAAGGGAGAGAGACAGGGAGGACTACAAGAGGGAGAAGCAGCAATGGGACAGACAGCGCAGAGGGTTGGAGCGTGAGGTCAGCAGGCTGAAGGAGGAGCTGGCGCAGAGTGATCAGAAGATTGAGGAGATGGAGATGAAGCAAAAGGTGGTGCATTAACCTCGATGGTCTGCTCTCTTATTGTCCTACATTTATGTTTAAGACGATGTTCAATTCATTTTCCTCACCAGATGCTTAGAGATCTTCAAAGCCTGACTTGAATTCTGGTATTTCAGGATGAAACAGCTTTACGAGATTGTTTAGCCCAGGAGAAAGCTGCTTTAATGGAGGTCAAGGCAGCAAAAGAGCAGCTAATCAGAGAGCTTGAAGAAGACATCAAAACACTGACACAAAGAGCCGTAGAAAGAGAGACAGAATTGGAGAGGTTTGACTTTTTTTCAGTTTTTTTTTTTTTTTTTGGAGAGGTATCATGAATTGTTTTGATCACCCATAGCCAAAAATATGTATTTACAGAATGAAAGACAGAGCCAAGAGGGCAATTGCCTTGAGGAAAGAGGAGGAGACTGAAAATAAAGGCCTGCAGGTATTTTCCTCTTAAACCAATTCAGTGGTAAGAGTAAACTGGCATCTCTGTTGGTCTTTACTTTGATTTCTTCAATTTGGCCTGTTTGCTAGAACAAGCTGGATCAGACTGAAGCTGAGCTCAGGAGTTTGTCGAAAGAGTTCCAGGTTCTCAGGAACTCCCTGGCCCAGAGAGACACCAGCGTCCTGCAGCTCCAGAACACCATCACCACCCTCACACAGAAACTCACCACTGCCCACAGGAAGGAGGTCAGATATTTTAAGGATTAAACATGTTTGCACATTTGCAGAAGTTTGTACGCTGTCAGAAAAAAATCGGAATTTGATTTGAGCCTCTTCCAAGTCTAAGTATCAAACAGATTATTTCAAGACTTTATTTCTTTTTCTTATTGCTTAGTAGTTATATCCATTGATCCATTTTTAATCTCTTTGTCATTTTTATGTTTGTCAGCCCATTTGTCCATCTATTTATCCATCTGTCAGTTTTTCCATTTGTCTGTTCACCAGCTCATTTATCTCTGTTCATCTATCCACATCCTTACAATCTGTTTATTTTGTTTCTGCTTTCATATTTGTGTATGTAGAAATGTCTGCCATAACCTGGTAGTGAACTTTAACATTTATTTTAATGATGGATAAAGGAGTTTGAAAAAGAATGGCATTTCCACCTGAATAATCCTACGCAAAGTGAAAGAGAAAATGTCTCTTTATTCTGGTTTAATTTTAAAATTGTGTCTTTGCATTTAGATTTTTAATACCACTCTTGTTAATGCTTAAAATGAAAACAACCTGCCTTTTTGTTTTTTGTTTTTTTATAAAACCAGCACCAGTATCTCAAATTACTTTCTGTTTTGCCACGATGCTAACCAGACGTGTCCTTTCTGGCTTGCTTTGTCAACAGACTGAAAGTGAAGCATCGCTGAAGGAGATGCGGAGCTTACGTGAGCGATTTCACATAAGCGAACGCACCGTTGAGGGCCTGAAGAGCGATCTAAGCTCGCTGGCAGCCCAAAAGGATCATGTGCAGGCCGAACTGCACCAGGCTCGAGTGCAGGCTGCCCAACTCACCATTCAGCTTGCAGATGCCAGCATGGCCTTGAGGGAAGGAAGAGCCAACTGGGCTCAAGATAGGCAGAGTCTGCAGAACGCTGCGGAGGTAATAGATTCACTCCGATTATGGAGTCTGTGGCTGACTCAGGACTTTGCACGTTATTAAAGGAATCTAATTTGGGAAAGCATTTCATACGTTGTGTGTGTCACATCCACAGTTGGACCAGGAACACTCGGAGAGACTCAACGCAGAGCTGCAGAAGATGCAAGAGAGGCTGCAGGAGGAAACGATGGAGAGAGTGAAGCTGGAGGTTGAGCTTGGTAGAGAAAAAGATTGCAACCGGGTGAGTGAGCGAGAGAGAGACTGTATTTTCATTCAATGTAGCAATCACCTTGTGATAAAAAGTCCTTTCAGTCATGACACAAACAGGAGGTGTTTCAAAGGGGGGGGGGGGGGGGAATTGTCATGTGAACTGCGTAGCCAGTTAACTTGTTCATACCCCATTTGTTGCTTTATGAAATAAATGATTCTGACATTCAATGCTGCTTTTTTTTTGTTTTGTTTTTTTTTACGCTGTTTTGTTTTTTACTCAGGTTCAGCTGAGTGAAAGACGAAGGGAGCTGCAAGAGCTGAAAGCCAGCCAGAAGGTTGCACAGAAAGAGAAAGAGCAGCTGCGAGCAGAGAAACGGGTCAGGAGCTGAGGAGTTTTTTCTAATTGACATGCGTTTGAATATCACTATTCCTATAATAACAATTATTAAAACATTTAGCATACTTCCTGTGTCATATAACTTGGGTTTTATGACAAATTCATACTGATGCAACAAGAATGTCGGAATCTTGCATATCCCAGGTGTTGGGGATCTTCTGTGTTGTTGTCTTCTTGTTATTGTGCTATATAAATTGTTTATAGTGCAATATAAAATGCTGGTTTTCAGGTCAGTCAGTGCTGCGGCTGTTAATGTGTCTGCAGTTTTTGTTGGCTAACCAGCGTCGCGTTTGCCAGCTGCAGACTCGTTTAACAATCGCAGTTGTTCTCCAATCAAAGTGCATAAAAACAAAGGTTTTGATATTTAGTGCATCAGAGGAGTTCTATTTATATTAAATGATGTGGGTTTTTTTGTTTTGTGTGTTTATTGCGCAACATTTTCACGTGACTTCAGTTTGACGATGCCTGGTATCCCGGATATAAGGGTAATGCTGATGGAGCCCTGCTTGAGCTTGTGATGTGATCCATGTAATTTCTGCCACAGGAGTTGATGGAGTACATCTGTCAGCTGGAGCAGAAGACGGGAACAGTGACCACTGCCAGGTGGGACGCGGCTCCAATTGCCTCTACAGGTAAATTGAGCTGCACATCAATCTACTGTATGCCCTGCAGATGTGAACAATAAAAGTGTCATCTGCTATCAGAGAGGAGGAGCACTAAATATCACTCGACGTGGCTTCTGTTGCGTGTGATGAGAGCGGTTCTGTGAGCGGGAACGTGACCTCCTTCTCTTTACCAACTAATCTTTCTGGCAGGGCGTCCTGAGACTGCGCTATCCGACTCTGAGGATGAGAGCCCAGAGGCTTTGCAGATCCTCCATCCGCCAAGATCTCTGGGCCACTACAGCCTTTGCGAGCAGGGCCAGCCTGACTCCCTGCTGCTCTCAACCCCCGCTGTCGCCCAGCGGGACACGGACAGGAGCGCTGTGGTCATCAACCAGCCCGCCCCGCTCTCCCTGCCACACCAGGCCAACGCCGACACTCTGCCTCACAGCTCTGATTCGGTGAGACGCGCTATCAGAGCCGCTCGCTGTCACCACAGTGTAATTATATGTGATAGTGAAAATGAGCTATGGCTTCCAACTAATAGCCATGCACACCAGTTAAACGTGGGCAGTGGGTCGTTTGATATAGACATTATCTCATGGAAGCAATTAGGCTGCTAGTTGGCAAGTTATTCGACTGTAATAGGTGCTGGAGAGATATGAGTTAACTGCCTGACTCCTGTTCTATGTGTGTGTGTGTGTGTGTTTGTGTGTGTGTGCTTTACGCCGGCATTTAGGAGGACGAATCTGATCCAGTCCTCCACGGAAGCAAAAACTCTGAAGAGGAAACAGCACTTCTGTTGCCTGAGTACAAGGACGCATTTCTCAGGTAGCAAATCCTCATGACCTACACACTGAACATAATGTAGTAAATAAAGAACTCTCTTTGAATCATTTTCATTTCAATACCAAAGCAATTACAAAATATATATATACTTTTTGTATTGTAAATCCATTACCTAGATCATGGTGTTGTCATTAGTACGGTGACGCTACAGTTCAGCTCAAAATTATTCACATGTTCATCAGATTTAGGTTTAAATTAATATGTTAAGCTTACCCACGTGTTTCTGCTGATTGTAAGTCATATTAGCCATTTGGAGTGGCCAAATCACATTACCAACTTTATTGTGATTAGGGTGGACAGCACAAGGCCTCACAGCACCAATGATAATCATAATGCCGCTCTCAAAGCATGCCAAATGCTGTTCAGCAATTATGGAAAGGGTTTGATTGCTGTAATGTCGATAAAGACTTTGCCATTGATCATTTAGAAGGGTAAAAAGATTTTTTGAAATTCCATATTATAATAAAACATAATTAAAAACGGGTAAGTAATTAATTAAAATATATATCTACTCCTTTTACATTGTTTTATTATTTTTTTAGGTATACCTGCATCATTTTTGATTCAGAAACAAAATTTTTAGTTGAATGAAAATAATCTTAGATCTAAATATGCCAGGAGTATGAATAATTTGGGGCTTAAGCATATGTTAAAGTATAACTACTTAAACCAAAACGATGTGACAAAATTTCTTCAAACTCAATCTGCACCCCTGAAAAGTTAATTTGACAGAAAGATTTACTCTCATCATCCCCACAGACTGCTGAAAGCAGAGGTCTGATTTAAAATTTGTTAAATTTAACAGAAAATATAAACTGTAGGGGAGTTCAACCAGTGCCGGTCAAGCACCTGTGTGGTAGTCTGGACCATCGTGCCTTATAAATTGAGGTCTCACTTCCCTAGTTAGAGGACTTAATCTCCTCCTAGTCTTTTTTGGGAACCCACCATAACAGATTTGATCACCACGCAATTAGACAGGCAGTCCTACTCTTAAGCCTGATCCTTGTAATTCATCAAGAAATCCTTCAACAAGTTGAGAGAATTGACAATTTTATGTTGAAAATTGTAATTTAAAGAAGTGATTAAGTGAGGTCCCAGGAAACATGAGGATACCCTTCTGTCATGCACACTGCTTTTAATAAACTCCGGTAGCGTCTTTATGTGGTTTGTGCCAACAGGACCACTCTGTAAATCAGCCTGCTTTATACGTAAACCTTAGTGAGAAATATCATATTTTGACCTGAGAAGCAGAGGGTGAAAGCATAAAATGTTTCCAGATCAAGGCGTACGTTAATTGTGCTGATTAAACGCACGGCACGCGCCTAAACGCTGTCCGTCACTTTGCGTCTCTGTCCTCGCAGAGGACCGGTTGCATGTGGATTTCAGAGCTCGCGTATGCACACATGCATATGCAAGCGGTTATTTATGGCGACGGGGGAGCTGTGGCCTGGAGATGGAAGCTTTGAATATGTGGTCATAAATGAAGTTGAGTCAGGGTGAAGCGGGGGAAACTGTCTGAGACAGAGGTGAGGCGCTGGAGGGGAGGCAGGATGGGAGGACGAGGGGACAGAGAATGTGACAGGAAGCTGTAGCAATGATTTACCTGAGGGGTGTACCTCAGTCACGGGCCAATTTTCAGCATCGTTAAGGCTCTCGTTCTCCCACTCAGCCGCTCCTGCGCTCTGGCCTCCGCTTTCGACCGCAATGTGTGTCTTTTTTTCCCCCCTCCCCGTTTCCAACACAAACACACACTTATTCACACTCTTGTCTTGTGTCTTCCTGCAGCGATCTGGCAGACACCTCGCTATGGTGACAGGCGGATATCCAGCCAAGACAACAGCGAGCATTCACAAAGCAGGAAGGGACTTTGTTTTCCAGCTGCGTCGACTAACAAGCACATAAACAGCACATTATAAACGCAGGACACAAAGTTATATGCAATTACTCTGTATCTGCCACCAACCTTGTCTCCCCCTACTACCCTTTCACCACCCCATCCTGTAGACTGTTGTGTTATTGCCTCGGCCGTGCCAACAGTGGCAGGTCAACGCCGTCTTTATGGCTCACAGAAGACCGTTGCTCAGCGTGAAGCTGCAGGAATTTTTGGGGCCTGGCATTTGAGAGTTTGCAGGCGGGTAGCAGAATGATTTCCTTTGAATCATTGCGGCGTCGAGAGCTTTACGACGGATGTAATGTCGTTTTTATGGCGATTGTGATTAGGAGTCACGACGGGCTCTGTAATTATGATGTTTTGTGTAGACTCGGCTCTGCGGGAAATCGTGGCAAAGCTCCGTTCCAGCGTTAAATCCTCCGCCTTTGGTTTGGACACTTTTCATGGCAGCATAAAGATACTCCACAGCGCCGTTGATGAGGGGAAAAAAAGAAAAAATATATGGCAATAATGTAGGCTTATAACGTCATATTTCTCCTCCCTTTATTCAGACCTAGAATTTGATATGCACTTTTTATAGCACAAAATCACAGATGATTCATGCAGATACAGTTAGGGTGGTTTAGGTTTTCGTATTTGGACAGTGTTTAGAATAAGTAAGCTTATTAACGGCTGCTAAGGATAAATGCACCAAGCAGTTCTCTACATGTCATTGTAAAACTCACATGCTTTTTAGATCAGCTTAAATCTTTTTTTATTGATTAACAAACTACAATTTTGCTTTTGTAATCACAAAAGATGCTTGGTTGTTATGTTGAGATCCTGTTCTTATAGCTTAATATACAGTCATCCACTTCCAAATTTGTGCCTAAAATACTAAGCTTACTGTCAGCATTAGGTGTTTCCTCCTACCTTTATACTGCCTAATAAAGAAAACCGCTGCCTCCCTTTTTAATCAATATTGTATGCAGTTTTGATGGTTTGATGTTTTAAAATGAACTTGAGTTATGCTGCGAGTAAACTATATTCAGCTTTAGAAGCCACCGAGTTCATGCAGTGTAGCATTAAACAAACTTTCCGAGCTTGCCTAAGAAAATTTGCTAACTTGATGCTTGATTTTTATCTGCTGTATTTGCACCCTCTTTTTACTCTGGAGGAGTTTTTAGGTAAGATATTGATACATTGAGACTCTGTATGTTTGGAGTGTGTTTTTCATGATTTTACAGAATCTAAAATTGTGTGTTGTGAGCATATTTTGTCTACATTTTGGTGTTTTTGCTGTCTGTTTTCAAAGGCAGAACATTTGGTGTTGAGGGTTTAACCGTCGCTAAACATCGGTGATAATCAAAGGGAATGATACCTGCTGATTATGCTTAAGTCACAGTGTTTTGCAACAATATTCGTAGCCATATATGGTTTTACAAACTTGTTACAACTGGAGATTTTAAAGATTGCAGTGGTTTTTTTAAATTTATTCTTATACCCCTAAATAAACTTAAAGAGCGACCAGTTGCTTACAGAAGTCACCCTCAGTATAAATACAGCTGTCCTGTGAAGGTCTCAGAGGTTTGCTAAATATGTATTCATGTGGCAGACGGCCCCAGTCATGTCCAGATCTAAATCTCTATGTGACTTTGAAATGCAGTTAGTTGCACTCGATGTAAGTTGCAAGTATCAGAGAAAATGGAGGCGAATTTAGCTTGTTCTGCCCTACCACATAAAAATGCAGCAAAATACATTAAAGTTAGTAATTGTAACAGGACAGTTGAAAAGTTCAGTGAGTTATAAATACTTTTGGAAGGCACTGTAGTTGTTAAATAATACTAAAAACTTTAATGCGCAGAGGACTATTACTGTCAGAGAAGAAACTGTCTGTTAATACCATCTTTTGTCACTGTGGCGTTGAGCAGCATTATCCAGTTTAAACCATTTAAAGTTTGCTGTTTATCTCAGATCAAAGCACACAAAATCTGTTTTCATTGTTTGTGCTTGAAGGGTCGAGTCTTGATGAAGTTTTACGTCTGTTTTCAACCGCTGACAGCGCTCTGCAGCACACCGGAGATTAGCTAAAGTGGCTATTTTTATATTTTTTTTCCTTTTGAGGTGTTGTGTGTGAAGGTTACCCTACATGTACACCATTGTGTATTTCTGTTTTCCCGGCCATTTTGTCCTGTGTTGGGCTCATTATAATAAAATTTGTTAATAACTAGGGCGTGTGTGACTTTTCTTTTCCTCTCCTCCTGGACAAAGATTATCCTGATATTTTGATCCTCATATGACATTTCACTGGTAATTAACTATCCAATTTCTTTGCACACAGTATATAGCCCTATTCCCCTTTTGCTTAATTGCCTGTTTCGTGTACATTTCTCATTCTGGTTTTCCTCTCCTTTCATCCTTGGCTCCCCTGAGGGCTGGCCTCGTCATCGCCTTCCTCATTGTGCCTTCCTGCTTCTCTGCCAGCTTCCTGCTCTCTGTTTTTAAGGTCTCCTCCTAGTCCCCCTCCCTCCTACGCAGCCTCCATCTTAAGTCTGGGATGACGATAGCTAATTATAAAATCAATGATGCCGGGCTGCCTAGTTTACAGCCCCCTCTAAAGCCTTAACTGGGAAATCACTGTGGGATTGATGACTCCCTCACTCTTTATCTCTTTTAATTAGAAATGTAAAAGATATGAAGACCCAGAGGCTAGAACACATCTCCTAGTTTTTATGACCCTCGACACCTCCGTGTCCAGTGCTCGGTACCCTTCCCGAAATTTCCCCCCACCACCTCCTGCTCTTCACCTTTTCCCCTCCCTTCCCTTGTTTGTTTCCCCTGCCTCTCTCTTGGCACACCTTCTGTTCTCACCTAAGTTTCCCTTTTTTTTTCTTTCCATCACCTTCTCCTGTAGTAAGTCTACCTTTCTGCTCATAAGGGGAGGGAGGTATTAAATTTATGGCTTTTCCACTTGCAAATGTCTCTCACCTTCTCTTTACCTCTTCTTTCTTCTCTCGACTGATTTCCAGCTCCCTGCGGATTCTCTGCATTAGTGACAAATATTGTCTCATTTTGTCGGTTTTGACCCAAGAAGGAGTCAAATGGTAAAATATATGCTATTTCACAACTCAGCCCTACCCCTAACTTAAAGCATTGTGTATATAGGAAAAATACAGAGAGGCATATAAACTGTGTAAATGCTTAGAGCCGCTGCAGGACTGTAGGCTAAGTTAAGTTAAATTCACACAGGACAGGTTTACAGATATATTTAAAGCAAAATGAAGGTGAAAGTGTTCGACTGCTGGTGCAGCCTGATTATGTCAGACTTACAAGGACCCAAATCCATGTTTGAATAAAACTACCTGCTTATGGACTTTTAAGAGAATGGGCGACATCACAGAAATTAATTATAACCCAGATATGATCAACCCGAACTAATTGAAACTACTCTCATTCCAGGTGCCCTGGCCTACAGGGTTACTGACCTATGTCTATTTCCCCTTTTGAATATAAAATTTTTGAAAAAAATTGTTTCTCATCAATTGCGACAGCATTTGCATTGTAATGGTCTGTCCAATAAATTTCAGTTGACTGCTAATCATAGCATTAAAAGTCATTAATGACATTCTTACTGTGTCTTCGTGGAAGTTAAATCTGTTCTGGCATTTTGGTATCTAACTATGACACTTTTCTGAAAGGATGGGGGGGGCATCAGCTGATTTACTGCTGCAAATACCTTACTGTCCTGTCTTTATATTTCCTTGTGTCTTCCTGGGCTTGAGTCATTGAGGAAGCAACTGTTCTCACTATCCACATGTGTTCTGCTCCTCAACTCAGAGTTCATCTGTTGAAACATGTTTTTCTCTTGGTTGATGCCGCCACAAAACTCTGCTACTGACATTATTTCCGCATACTTTTCTTCGACATTGAAAGCACTCCTGGTCAATTGTTTGAGGGCTTTTTTTGTTTTCAAGCCACCACTCGATTACAACAGCTGGCCGCTCTGACGTTTTTGTTTTGTTTTTTTTACATTGATTTCAGCTTTAGAATTTGAAAGAATTATTGCGAGCTCCTAGACTAAACTGAGATGAGAAAGGGAAAGTTGTAAAAAAAATAAATAAATCAAATTTCTTTTACAGCCCTGAAAAGACAACAAAAATCAAACCTAGATCACACCACCTCCAATTTCTTCCTTTAGCACATCCTACATCAAACTATACCTTCCTAACTAGAGCACTCGGGTTTGCTGAGTTTTATCCCCTTGATCACTCTCCGAGGAGCTGGAGCCTCTCTGGGTCCATTATCTCTCCTGCGTGTTGACCTGCTCCTGCTGAACCGCCACTGCAGTTCGTCTTCAGAGCTCCAGCTCTTTCTTCCTGCTTTTAAATATTCTAATTAATTTCTTTGGTGGTTTGCACTCCTGACCTACATTTATAGATTCCTCACTGTATTTCTGAATAATTTATCGGCAGTGTCGGGAGAAATATTTCAGAAAAAGGCTTTTATTACTTTGTTATACATTTGGAATTTTTTCTTTTTTATTTTCCTGTTAGGTTTCCAGTCCAGAATTCACCTCCGTCACTGAATTAAGCGTCTCTGAAGTGTCTGGGATATATAGAGATCTATCCTGGCTCCTTTAAATTCACCCAACCCTCTTCTGCTCTGCTGGTTACCATGGCAACACCTTTGACGGGGGTCCACAGTATATGAGGCAATTTGATTGTTGCTTGTAAAATAGTGTATAATGTATGGGCCTTATTTTAATTCCAGTCTTGGCATTATTGATCTGCCTTTAATGATGGTTAATTAAAGAAATCGTATAATTGATAGAATCTCATCTCTGTTTATCGCCCTCCTCAGATTCTCTGTGCCTCTCTATTAATAAAATCAGCCTGAGAAATTAGTATCCCTCCCTTGCAGCCTGAAAGAAACAGGGAATGTTTACAATCGACTGCCCTTTTATCGAGAGGATTCCTGCTCGATGAAGATAAGGAATCAGTGTCAGTAATCGTGATACAATCATGAAGGGCATTATTTTGGTTGATGTTTATGAGGACAATGTAAAAAAAAAATATATATATATATATATATATATATATATATATAAATCCTAAAGGGCGTTTCAGGAATTGTTTTTTTTTGTTCTTCACTTGATTAAAAGTTAATTTGCGCTGATCTATTTGTTCTAATTAAATGCAATGTCCTAACTTTAGCTCGTATGTCTTTTTCCCCCCCCTATTTTCTGTTTTGAATTTTCTTCCACCAGCTCAAATATCACACGTCAATGTGTTTATGGTTGAATCCAAAGTACTACATCACTTAATCAATCCGTGATTTCGTCATAAGTTAGTCTGTCTAAAGAACAAAAACTTTTAGGAAAACTTTGCATCTGAAGGTGGTATTTTTATATTCCACATAGTTTGAATCTCATTATCCAATTGTTTCCATCGTCTGGGGAGAAGGGCTAAGGAGGACAGACTTTAGGGCACACTTGAGCTGAATCCCATTTAATAGGATTATCACTACCCCTATCCTTCCTAGCACCCTTGGGTGCTTAATTCAGGTCAGTGTTAAAATCCTCCACTGAGAAATAGACACTCATTCAATAAGCTGATAATTCATCAGCTATTACTGGTTCTTTGTATGTAAACATAGATGTTTAAATTTTCCCAGCTGTGTCGCATAGACAGATCACTGCAGCAGCTGTAACCATGTGTTACTTTTCAAACTTGTTAAGGAAACAAAAAATAAACTTCCAAGTGTATACTTAAGGACTTTGATATTCTAACATAAACCATTTGTTCCAAAGGAGCATGCTAATATATCAATGCTCATTATGAAACTTGCTTGAAATAATTCAAAATGATATTTTTTCTTTCTCCATTAAGGCAATACATTACAGTAATTTTCCTATTTATGATCTAGCAATATTAGGAAGTTTTCTTACCAAGACATTTACAAAAATGCCCATGAGAAAAATTGGAACTTTTTAGCAGCTGCAAAGTAATTTCACTTCTCCTCATCCGTAAGCCATAAAACATTTTGTAGGCCGGCCTTTTGGAAATGTAGGCCAAGGAAATTAAACCTTAGTCAGCACAAAAGCAGCAAGAATAAGCAACTTCTTTATTTAAAATAGTTTGACATCACTGCAACCCTTACTTTGTGTAGCTTGGCTTGCACCACCATATTCTTGTCCAATAAATTCTTTCTCAACAAAGTGTAAAGACTGGAAGATGCAGCATGGTATTTATTTGTGGTTTAAAATATAGGTTAAGTTATATATATATATTGATAGGTTAAAAATAAATGTTAATACCCTGTAATTTGTTTGGTTTGCTCCGTTCTGAAGTGTTATCCAAGTGTACAATAAACGGCGCAAGTACATTTTAACAACAGTCCAAACATGAGAAAATGTTGAATCAGCTTTCTAATGGAGTGTTCATTACACTGTGGGATGTCTTACACACTTCCCTCGTTCGGTGCAAAGGGATAATGGGAGGAGTAGCACTAGGGATAGCCCCCGGAAATAGGAGCCAAAGAATCCATCAATCCTCACCAATGTATTTTGCTTTTTATGATTCACGATTTTTCTCAACAAGCTAAAAAATAATTTAAAAAAATTAATTTAAGAACACAAAGACTGAAATTCCTAGTTAGATTAATTCTGATGCATAAAAGCCATTGTGAAGTATACTCAACGTTAATACAATTTTAACATATTTATTTATAGCCAGACAAATCATACGACTATTTTCAAGCTTGTGATGAAGTTAATTAATGCAACAGCATACTTTAGTATCAGTATTAGTATGCTACTTGATAAATATATTGGCAATAAATGAAAAAAAAAAGATAAATGATTCACTGAGATATATGGGATTATAGTGTAATTTATGCAAAATATTTGCTGCAAGATTGTCAACTGCACACAAAACACAAATGTGCACAATATCGAGTTACGTGCCGTAGAAGCTTCTCCAAGGAGTTTCCCATTGTTCATGGAATGTTACAGAGCTTTCCTCTGTAACATCCAGAGGAACACTAAAGGTAGGAAAAGCCCTAGTGAATGGTGTGTGTGCGTGTGTGTGTGCGCGCGCTGAACTCTTTCTTTTTCCATTTCTGTCATTATGGTATTACAATTCAATTCTCCTTATTTACACCTTCCATTTCCTGTGTTAATGAATGCATTTATAACTTTTTCATCCATAAATGAGACATAGCTAAAGGAAACCCGCATTTCCCTGTGAGAATAGGGAGTAAATCATGGCAGCAGACCTTTATCTGATGTCCTTGTTCTGCAGGAGGCTGTAATTTATTAGCTCTAGTTTCCTATGACTCCATGCAGTGTACCAAAGCCTGAGAGTCACAGTGCAAGAGCTCCCTCTACTGCTTTATCCCAGTAACAACTGAGTGGTAACCCTCTATGTTGTTTACATGGGGGAGTGCAGGCGCTCTTCCTGAAATGGAAAAAAGAAAAAAAAAAGACGCAATAAAAAGTCCAGAACTCTCACAAAAGTAGTTTATTGTGCCTCTTACTGTTTATATGGCTTTTCTTTGTATGACAAGAGTTGAAATAAACAGAGGACTGGCAACACGTTGGCCATGTTGACAAAATAAAACACATAAAACAACATAATCTGAAAGTTCTGCCAGCATTACCATCACTAACATCTTGCAGAGAAAGGAAGAATGAGGTCGTCACACAAGAGCTTTTTTTTGTGTGTGTGTGTGGCAGCACCATGCTGAGGACATTCACCCACTGACCAAAAGACATTTAAAAGCATTCACACAGAAACATACACACGAGAAGACCTGCCCATGTTCAGAAGACAAGACTCGTTGCTACTAGAAGAATGTTCATATTGCTTTAAACAGAGATTGAAAAAGAACCTCTGTACTGTACATCAGCCATGTTCTCCCAGCTCAACGCCCGTTGTGACATTTTGGCAATTAAGTATTGATACATGAGAACGCACATTCCTCTCCCTCAATAAGAGCTGAGGGTATACATTGGAAGACAATAGGAGATAATGGCTTTGAGATCAGAAGGCAGTTTGCTGCACAGATGGTTATGAGAGTCAGACTGGCATCTATGCTGGGTTTTTGTTATTTTTTAGACCTTCAAGGTGTGCACACAGAGGTGGCGTAGGGGGTGAGGCTTACAATCCACACATAGTTAGAAATACACAAATATTGCCTGTTTCTAGCATGCCGTAAGAGCATCTAGTGTTTGGTCCTTTCTGAAAAGCCCTGAGTCTGATTAAAAATATCTTTGACAAAACTAAAAACAAAAATCTTGCACTTGCCATAATCCATGATGTTGATGTCATTATGTGTGGATGTTTACGTTTAAGCTGATGTGTGCATTAACTGCGTTGATGTGCTGGAGGTACCCAGATCACAGCTTTGTGGCTTGTTTCCAATCTGTGGTTTTTGTAAAGCCGCAACCTGCTTTTATCCAGATTCGCCAATTCTGATTTCTTTCTTTTCCGTTTTTTTAACCAGGTAAAACCCCGTTAAGATCCGGATCTCATTTGCAAGAGAGGACTGGGGAGAAATATACAACACAAGCTACAGAGCTTGCCCAAATGTTTGGAAGCAACGTTAACTTTTTGCACACAGTATAGATTTTTTTTTATACATTCTGCAACAAAATAAACAGTACTCTCATGTAGAGCAGTCCAAGTCCAGGCTTTGAGATCTACCATGTGTCAACGTTTACATGCCTCCCTTGTGTCACACACCTCAATCAAATATCTCATCAGCTTCACTTTAGCTCTGCAGAGACCTACAAATATCCATTCGTGTGATTCAGGTGTGTAGAAGCAAGGATGCATCTGAAAGTTACAGGAAAGTCGATCACAAGGACTGGACCCCTGATATCGAGTCAATGATTAGAATACATTTTTACCAGGATTATAACATATTTGAGGGTTTTTTTACTGGACTTTTCCTTCTTCAAAGCAACCTCTTCTGACTTAAATAAGAGAATGATATACCATATATACAATATGCCATCTGTATATTGTTTTTTTTTTACCTATGCACAAAAGTTGTGACTCTTGCGAATCTTGACTCTAAAACTAAGCCCTTTCTTTCTTAGTGCTCCAACATCTACTGGGTTGCTTAAATGAACGAAAACAGAGTCAGATCATGCTATAGAAGAACTGAAAAAATATTAAGAAGTTTTTTGTTTTTTTTTAAGAAGGTATTCTCAATAGAAACATGCTTCCAAACTTTTGGCCTGTAGTGTGAAGTTAAAGTGTTGAACATATTTTTTGCAGCCTTCCTGTGAAGCAGTTAACATTTAAGTCTGTCATCTGTCAGAATTAAGCATCTTATATTAGCAATCTGCATCCTTGGTACAATTAATAATAGGCCTACTGACTGTAGAAAAAAACCTGTCTTCATGTATGCTTCCTGGATAACACAGATCCCAATGTTTCAATCATGCCCCATAACAGCCAAGAGGCTGAATTTTCAAAAGGAATAAATCAAAGCAATTTTGCTGTAATATGTTCCAACTTCCAGTCATCGATGGGACATTCAAAAGGTGGGCACAAACTGACATCCTGTCGCAGCCGTCTACTTCTTGTACCCAGAGCATCTGATCACAAATCAAAGAATACTGCAAAAGTAAGAATAGATGAGAACACACTGAATTTAGCTCTCTGCCATGGCCGTCTGGATAATCAAACCGACTTCTGACAGATTTTGTGCTTCCTCTGACTTCATTTTCACAAACAGCACACTGATAATTAGAACCAGCAAGTTCCTCTTGAAGTAACTACTTCCACACCGAAGAGAACTGTTGTCAGTGCAGCTTGAGCGCACTTTCGTATGGTGCATTCACAGATTGGAGAGAAAAAAGATTGGACTTTTGAGTTTCCAGCCAGCCAGTCAACCGATCAGGGAGAATCAATCTGAAAATCAGACGTTTACACGCCGCATCCCTAGTCCAGACATGCTAAAGGGGAATATTATGCTCAGAGATGGAGGCTATAATCCTAAAGGATAAGATGTGACCAAATAATTGACAAAAGTGCTACTTTAATGGTCAAGTGTAAATCTTTGTCCCAGCACACTGAACCATTGAGGCACATCTCTTACTAGGAGAAATCTAAGGAAAGTGTGTGTTCTTTAAGTGACTGAGGATGTGTTCTTAGTGCACATGAGAAGTAAGCACTTTAGTGTGAGTAACGCCTGATTGTAACTGGAGTCCCTGCCTGTAGTCAAACTCATTCTCAACAGTTGACTTTCCCAAACTTTGGCACAAAGATACTTCCTGCACATATTGGCTTCAATGGCAGCAAAAGAGAGAGAAAAAAAAAAGTCAATTCCCTGATAACAGAAACCGATTGGGTCACTGCAAACACAATATTAGTTCTGAATGATTATCATTGAGATCTGCAGCAAGCTAAGGCGCTACAAAAACAAAACAAAACAAACAAAAAAAAGAAGATAGAGCTAGGCTTCTGCAGATCGTAAGGAAGACCCAGCTAGCTGTAATGATGCCTCTTTCCCTCTGAATGTCTTCCCAGGAAACTTAAAAAAAAAGAAACAATTACCAAAAGAATTCATATATAAAACCAGAATAAACACATGAAAGACAAAATATAACATTATATAGATATGTATGAACTTATTTAGTAATTCAAACTTAAACAATCAGAAACCAATGTTCAAAAGCAACAGCCACAAACTAATAATAAAAATAAAAGGGTTAGCATACTCAATTTGGTATTGCCCTGTACTTTTGTTATAATGTGCTTGTTGTAATCCGTCGGAATTCAACTGCTCAGTTCTGGTATCTGGTTTGGCTATCCCCCTATTTTAGATATCGAGAACAATAGAGGGAAAGAAAGGAAATATTTAGCTTTTCAAAGAGGTTACGTTCCTTGTCATGTCAACTCCTCTTATGGCTAAGCCAGGAGTTCATATGGTCTATTGCCGTCTCTTCTTGACTTTATGTTTCTACGGTTTCCGTGTCACGAGTCATGGACCGTGTGGCCTGAGTTGGAAGCGTCTGAACACTTAAGGCTGTGCTGTGCTCCAATCAGGAGGACACAGTGATGTGCAGCAAGGAGAGCAGCGGGAGAAAGGAAAGGCCAGCATTTTCTTTTTTTTTTTGTATTCAGGAGGAAGAGAGAGTGAGGTTTCATTGTATTTCTATGTGTTAGTGTGTGTGTGGGCACGTGGGGTGTGGGTGCGTGTTTGTGTGCGTTTGTATTAAGAGCCTATATGTGTATGAAATGTTCTCTTTACTGCGCCCTCCCCACAAGGCCTTTCCTTGACCCATCTAAGTTATCCAAAACTCCCCAGGGCTCCCCGTCACTGTCCGAGCCTCGGTCTCGCTCCTCGTCTCCCAAGTCGTCGTCGTCGTCCTCATCCTCCTCTTCTGGTGATGGCTCGCTGCAGTTTTCTGTGCCCCAGCTGTCGTCCTCGTCCTCAGCCTCTTGCTTCACAACCAACGCTGGCGGCGGCGGCGGCGGCGGCGGAGGTGGCGGGGGCGGCGCGTTCTCGTTGCACTCCGTTTGGTCATCAAACGCGTCGGGGTTCTCAAGCATCTCCCTGATCAGAGGAGGCATCGGGCCAGGGATCTCCATCTTCAGAGTGATGGCTCTTTCTGCACCTGGACACAGAGATCACATGATAAATGATCACATGAAAATAATCCATGGCTGTAAGAATCTTTGACAAATAATAGACTGAAAGGTGTTTCTGTGCAAGCTTAGAACTGCAACCCACATCCTTCAGAGGCTCATGCTCAGTCATATGATGAAGAAAACCTTGGAAAAACCAATTTGGATTTTTCTATCCCAGTTTTTAGTCTTTCTGGTTCTTAACAGAATCTCTTCAATTATTGTTTTGTACTTTTGCTTCATCCAACCTCCCATCAGCTTTGACTAACTTCATTGTCCCTTCTAAGCAAAAGCATCCCCAATGCAAAATATTGACAGCACCATATTTAACGCTGAATGATGGACAGAACAGTGCTTTGTGACATGTTCTAGGCTTGGAGTATTATTTTAACACCTAATCCCAATGTAAACGTGTCCAGAACTTTATCTCTTAGATCTCTGTTGTGTTTCTTAAGAGTTTATGATACTGTTTGTTCACGAATGTTGTCTGACAAACCTCTGAGGCCTTCACAGAACAGCGGTAAAGAATAAACTGCAAACAGGTGGGCTCTGTTTAATAGGTAGGTAACTTTTGAAGGCTGGTTGCAAACATTTTTATTTTGAATTATCAGAGTAAATGTAGCTAAATAGAAATGCACGCCACGCTTTTCACAAGTTCTCTCTTTGTTACGTTTCGAAAACCATGAATCATTTCTACCATTATGCATTGAAAACCCCAATAAAATTCCCTGAAGCGTGTAGAACATAACAAAATAAGACGTTTAAGGAGTATGAACATTTTTGTGCTGCAGCTTGCTGTTTTCAGTCTTACTTCTTATCATTTATTACAATTAATAAAATGTAAAACTTTAAATGCATGTTATTCATCCGCTTAAACCGTTTTCATAGTTTGATAACATTTGAAGTGTGATCTTGGGGGAAAGTATTTGCTCAAACCAGTCTTGATTTTCTCTACCTTCATCTGACCAGATCTGTTAACAAGTCTGTGATTTGAACAAATGCAAAAAGTGACATTCGAGACAAATATTACTTAGCTTTAAAATTTTATGGTTACTTTCCTCTTGCTGACTTTCAAGAACCAATCTGAAGCTGAACTGTGTCAGAAAATATGAACTCATTCTTAGAAAATGACTGAAAATACTAACCTTTTGTGCTGATCCCTCTGAGGTCAGTGATCTTCATCAACATGCGAGGGAACATGTGGGGCTTGTTGGGGCGACGGCGACGAGCGTAGATCTTAAGAGCCTCTAGCAGAGGCTCTTGTAGCTTATCCACTTTTTCTGGCTCCTCGAGATCCATGCGATCTGAAAAAAAAAAAATAATTTTGAGTGTATATTTAACTTTTTTTTCTATGCATTATGTGTAAATTGTGAACATTTTTGAATATACCAAAACACTTAAAATAATAAAAGCTTAAAAACTTAGACTGATTAACTGAGTGCTCCAGGGGAGCTGTGGCTACTGTCCAGTAGCTTGCCACCATCACGTGTGGGGGTGTGTGTGTATGTGCATGTGTGAATGACTGAACGTAGTGTAAAGCGCTTTGGGGTCCTATGGACTTAATAAAGTGCTGTGCAAGTATAAGCCATTTACCATTTACCATATCTAACCCACTGACAAACTGGGTGACTGTTAAGAAATATTTTAGATTTTATTCATAAATTCCTGATTTTGTTAAAGAAATAAAATTTCAGAAGAGCCTATTCACAATGATCCTTTCTCTTTGCAGCTCACTGAATCATTTTGTGTATGTCCGTTGCAGTACCTCCACAGATGAGGCAGATGGCGCTGAGGAGACCAGTTTCAGTGTCATCCATCTCCAGGGGTAGAAGTTGGCCGGCAAAGGCAAACACCAGGTCTGTGAGTGGTCCGAACCCAGCGTTGTGCATCTGAGTTCGGTTCAAAGTCAGGCCGTCTGAGAAGGTCATAGTGTCCTGTTCAGGGGTGTAGCGTGTGCAGATTCTCAGCATCTACAAGCAATAACAAAAGTGTGAAAAACAAAAAAAACACAGGAATGTGGTAAAATATGGTGTAAGGTTATGATAGACATGCTTACTAGAACACAAAACATCTAATGAGAGAGATAAATTATGCTCATGGTAGTTATATTAGATCACAGGTGTCAAACTCCAGTCCTGGAGGGCCACTGCCCTGCAACTTTTAGATGTGCCTGTGCTGCACCACACCTGAATAGAATAATTAGCAAGGCTCTGGAGAACTGATCTACACAAGAAGGAGGTATTTAAGCCGTTTCATTCCAGTGTTTTGTATCTGTGGCACATCTAAAAACTGCAGGACAGTGGGCCTTGAGGACTGGAGTTTGACACCCCTGTATTAGATTATATGTTACCAGGGCAAACATCCTTGCAGTACCACCTACACCCACCAGATACCAGCATAATCTCAGCACAATCTCAGCCCGGGACATCCAGCTCCTTATTTTTGTCCTAAAAACTGAGTGTTGACAAAACAATATTGAGAAAAAGCGATTCCTCACCAGAATGTCCAGGCAGGCCGACTTCAGCAGAGTGATTTGGTCGGCAATAGTGAGGGTGGTGAAGCCTGGCAGGCGCTTGGCAAACTCCACAATCTTGATAATGCATTTGGTGGAGAGCTCACTGAACTTGTCCCAGAGACCCAGATCCAACTGAACACGGTGGTCCGAGCTAGAGTTCTGAACGCACATTGGCAAACACAGTTCAGTGCGTTTCATCATCCGGAAATATTCCACCCAATTTGCATAATGTGCCAAAGGTGTAACACATTTCCATTTTTCATCGATCAAATAAGGACCAAGATGAAATCCATTTACATATCGCATCAATCATTCAGACACAGTGCAAATAACCTAATGGGAACTGAATTAGTTAAGCCATGCATTAGATATGAGAATGACTTACGGTGGTGTATTTTCCCAGCTGGCAAAGTGAAGGAAATGTTTCTTGGTGAGCTTTGCTGACTTTGTTGACCAGTTCTTCAAGCTCTCCACTTAGCTCATAGCTCTCTGGTAGCACTACCTCCTCCTTCACATCCTTCTTCTTCTTGTTTCTGTCATTGCGCACCGCTACATGGAGACAAAAGATGTAAATAAAGAGCAGCTGCTAGCCAAGATTTGATAGTAATCTGCAAAAAATCCCTAAATGTTTGCAATACTCAAGATCAGTAACTGAATGATAGATCTTTAACGATTTGGGCACTAACTAGCAGAAACAATAACTGAGCAGCAACAGAAGCTGCTCTTAAAGACACTGACACCAACACCTATCTCCTGCCTATCACCCAGTCACTTCCACGTCGATCAATCTGTCCACAAACGCACATAAGCCAGTCCACTCTCTGCCTCCTCTCCCTCCTCCGCCTCCCATACTTTCCTTCCTCTCAGGATATCCAGTAATAGCAGAAGCACAATGTGATCCCGGTCTTAACACACATCCCACACAAACATTACACCCACGTACATATCCCCCCGGGCTCTGCGAAAGGGCAAGAAACTGGCACTTACAGTGTAAAACAAAGAGGGCACAAAAGTGGTGACTGTGACTCTGCAAACGGCATGAATCCTGCCGCCGTTCTCTTTGTCAAGAGTTTTAAATCATATTTTCTCCTGCGTTTGTCTTCATGAATGAAGTCAGTGTTTGCTGTCAGCCAGAGGGGTGAGGTTTTTGAAGTGAAACATTGAAGTCAGATTCATTTTGTGAAGCGATTAGTCATATGACTGGTGCAGTACCAGCCTCAACGTGATCACAGACGTTGAAGAACTCATCATCTCTGTTGCACAGTTTCCCAAAGTCCTTGCCTGAACATCAAAGCAACCTAAAGTGAATTGATGTGCTAACAACTTCGGTCAAGTGCACATTACTCCATGTTGGCAGTGAGTCTCGAGTGTATTATAAAGAGTCGGTCCAAGCTTCTATGGAGCCTGAAGCAGAATCAGTTCTCTGGGGCCACTTCTAATTAAAGCCACTGGCCACCAGTTACCACAGCATGATTAAATTTGCATCACTGCATTGCACATTAAATACAACTAGTTTCATGGTTGACTAATAAGGTGACACTGGATACCATTAAAGCACTGAAATGAAAAAAAAAACAGTGTGTTGAGATGATGCTTGTCTCTTAGAGAACAGTAATTTTTAAGACCAACTCATCTAGTGCTGAGACACAAGCAGCAGAAATTAAGAAAAAGTATGAGTAAGATGTTCCCTTAGCAATATTATTATCAAACCATGAAGCTGTTTTTTCATTATATCAAACTGTGTATATCTTGCAAAAAAAAATATATATATATATATATATATATATATATATATATATATATATATATATATATATATATATACGTATAATGTGCTTGTAAGAGACTTTGAAAGTGTGGTTGGGGATTTTTGAAGAGAGGTTCTCTTATAAACTTAAACAGTGAATAACTTTCCCTCTTTTCTATAAATCCAGATTAGATAGTCTGGGGAGCTAAAGCTAACACTGGGTGTGAGGTGGGATAAGACCAAAGTGGACTTCTACCGTGTTAAAATAACTCTGATCTCAAAAATATCACAGTGGTTTATGCAAATCCTCTTATATGAATTTGTAAACTGTTGCAGTGTTTGCTTTGGGTGGTTATTTACATAGAAGCTGATGATTATTTACACAGGAAATGCAGGTAGAAGGTGTTGTGCCACCAGTGTTCTTTATGTGTGAAACACTGAGAATAGAACAAGGAAATCGTGTCTAGTCAAAGTAAGCATCTGGAAAATAAGGAATGTGTAAAAATCAATAAAACAGCATTTAGTTAAATAGCTGTTATGTTTTGGTATTGTATACACCTTTTAAACTATTCTCAGTATGTGTTTCACACAGGCCCGACACTGGTGGTGCGCTGCCTCCAAGTTCAGTGTCTTGTGCAAATAAACTTCAGTTTCTCTGTAGCAAACCACCCAAAGCAAACATGACAATGGTGTGAAGGTTTATGAAATCTGTTAGATTTCAATTGTTTTAAGACAATAAAGTCTGCTTTGTTCAAAAATCCTGAACTATCCGTTTGCACACCCTTGGAGACCCTTTGATCGCTTGTGGATCAGTTCAGACCAGGTTTTACAACTGGCTCTTTTTGTCTCCTAAGCTGAATGAACCCACCTTCCTTGGACATGCCGACCTCAAAGCACTTCTGCAGCCTGCAGTACTGGCAGCGGTTGCGTGTGACCTTGTTAATCTGGCAGTTCTTGTCTCGGTGACAGGTGTACACCATGTTCTTTTGGATACTGCGACGGAAGAAACCCTGAAGCATCAGGAAGCAAGAGACAAAAGAGTGCGAGGGCAAGAAAAAAAGAAAAGAAAGATGACTATAGTTATCAAAGAAAGGATATGACATTTAACTTGGTGCTCTTCCTCTCTAACGTGGCATAAAAATAGTAGCTACAAAGGTGTATTAGATGAGTTGAAGTGAGACTGAGTAAACTCCTACAGGTCCTTCTCACCTTGCAGCCCTCGCAGGAACTGACCCCGTAGTGGTACCCTGAGGACTTGTCCTGGCACACAAAGCAGGGTTTGTAGACACGAGGTGGGGGAGGGGGAGATGGCGAACTGGGTACCATCTCCTCTGAGCTGGTACTCTGGGTCTCCACCGCTGTGGGAGGAAAGAGAGAAAGGCATGTAATTGGTCACTAATTGTAGTCCTGCAGCTCATCTCTGAAATACAAATACCCCATGTGCGCTTGTCAGTTCACACACCGGATTTGAATGTTTGGGTGTGTCTAACCACATGCTAAGACATTAACTTGACAGCTGACTGACACTCCTTGCCCTTCAGTTCAATTAATGTACTGTCCCATCCTTGCCGCTTAATTTAAGGCAACATTTTTTGGGGGGAGTTTTCGGAACTGCTTTTACAGGAGAAAATTCACACCACATGACAATGCTCCGGTCTAAGTATTGTCTTAACTTCACTCTCTATTACAGGGGATAAAGATAGCTCATGAGACTTGAGTCTCTGACCACGAGTGGAAGTCAACTTTCGAATCGTTAGAACAGAAGACGTAAACTCCAATCCTCGGGTTCACTTTGGAAAGTTTTCTGGTAGATATTTAGTCACCTAGAACTTAGTTTGTCTGTCGACAGGATGTGCAAACGACAGCAGGCAATAGATTTCTGCCACTTATGACCTCCTACCCCCCTCATGCTTTAAGTCTTTCAAGGCACATTTGGGTATATCATTGATTCTTCTGAACACAGCTGAATGAAGAGATAATGACTTCCTGACAGACCCAGAGTAAACTACTTTTTTTCTAGCAGTAAGCAGGCGAGGTATTGATTGACACGTAGTCTGATAGGTTTCTGAATTTGCCACTGAAGCCAAAAGTCAAAGCCTGCTTCTCTTCATTCCACACACTAACAACAATTCATGTGGACGCCTAAGAGGAACAAAACAAGCACGTGACAACATCGCAGGCTTACACAACATGGTGTATGGCTTCACTTGGAACTTCTGACATCAGTTTCTGCTCAGTACACACATTCTACGGTGCATTACACTTCATTACATTTCAAAGCAAACCTCAGATATGCTGATTTTTTTTTTGGGGGGGGGGTTAATGTGTGTGTGGTGTATATGTTCCATAGTTGCCCCTGTGAAACACAAGCCGCTGCACACACACACACGGTCAAAAAACACTTTCACCCCTGGTCACCTTCGAGCTTCTACCCCCAACTCTGAATCCCACTAACCCCTGACACATAAACCCTATTTTTCTCTTGTTTCCTGGCCCTAAATTCCTCAGTGCAGCCCTGCCAGGTTTTAACAGAGGCCTAAGCTCGTAAGGCGGCCTATAAAGGTGGTCCCATGGCTGGGCTGGAGGCCCCAGCCCGGCTGGCAAGCACTTTATTGGGACTCGGTCACCTTGGGCAGCTATTCACACCACCAGCTGTGGCTCCCAGCCCATAAAAAAAGCCAATCATAAAATGAAAAACAGAGAGGCTCTAAAATTCTAACTTTTACTGCCCTCGCCTCCCCCTACCGTCACCTTCAATGGAAAGCACATAGGGCTTGCCTAAACTTAACCTACAATTCCCTTCCTTCTTTGTCTCCTCCTCAAGGCTGAGGCAAAAACCACCAGCTTGGCTTTTTACAAGAGAAGGGAGACTTCAAAAGGAAGGGGGGGGGGGGAGAGTATAAAACAAAGAATTTGATTTTAAAAAAAGAAGAAGTAGGAAGAGGAGGTGAGGGGAGGGGGGAGGGACGAGGCTCTGTGAGGGAGGGCAGGTCTCGTTCAAGACCAAGTTTACCATCACTACCACTTTTGTATCCGCTGCTGTGACTTCTGCTGTACAGCCTCATTAATGAGATTAACAGAAATATAGAGACATTCTTAGTTTATTGCCCAATGCAAAAACATCTGGTTTTCATGTGCATTTTTATTTGACTCTAAAGAATTCATTCAAATTCCAGCTTTGAAAGTCCTACCTTGCTGGAGGCAAAATATGTTTTCTATTAGCTTTTAGGGCAATCTCGGAGCCAAATGTGCAAATCAATCTGCAACCTGAAGTTTACGCCCACTGAATGTTTCTACAGCAGTTCTCATATGTCCCTGGCCAGAATATAACAAAGCGGCGGGGTCAGCGGGAGAGCAGAAACCCTATGAACGTGCCATGAACTGCTGTTTATGCAATAATAACATCAGCAAATGAGGCTCCAGACCTAGCGCTGACAACCCCTTTAGAAAAGAAAAAAAAAAAAAAAAGGACAAACCATATGTGGCGTCAAGAAATGAACATTGACTGAGTCTGTCTTAATGATAAAAGAGCCTGGGACGGAGAAAGTCAATCCTAGGGAAAACTCAAGGCAGGAGCGATGGAGAAAATATATAAGCTTCTGTCAACACTTTGAACCTGGTTCCTGCTTGAGAACATGACTCCGCAGCCCACCTCCCAGAATGAGCCTCATTCAGCCCACTCTACCCCAGGGCGCCATAGTGAGAGGGCCCTTTCAGGCCACTACTTGGAGCCACTTTTCCTTAGTCTCTTCAGCCCAGCTCATCACTGTTTAGAAAACAAAGCCCAGTAAAATGAGAGGCCCTCCTTATCAGCGCGAAGAGGCCCGGGGTACCATTTGCATGACAATCTGTTGGCCAAAGCTGGAGAGCCGATGATGGACAGATGAGATGAGAGAAGTGGGATAGGTGGGTGGCTGCTGTTGTTAGGGGACATGAAGAGGATAAGAGGCAAGAAGAAGGAATGGGTTGGTTATCTGCAGCCACTGTTCACTTCCTGTTAGGGTAAGTATCAGTTTACTCTCTAATCCATCGATGCAATGCTCTCTATGCACAAGTGGCCAAGCTGCACTGATCAGACCTAATCCTCTAGTCCCCTTACCTAAGAAACACACACGCACAAACACACACCGACCCATCTGTCCCACTAACATTAAATGCTTCAGCCTGAGTGCGATGTGGAGTACATCACTCTTCACAACCTCATTAGATGTAAAATGTGACTGCACATGACAGAAATAACTGTTTAGCTGAAGGTGACTTCAACTAGGTCAATTACATAAAATTCTAGGTCAAGTCAACTGTGCCATTCAGCCCGCATTCAGGATAAAAGAGATTCCAAAGGCGAGGAAAGAACAGGAAGAGGTCATGTATAAAAACTTGAAACATTCTTGAGCACGAAAGCTGCCTTCTGTTCCCTCAGTTGGAAAAAAAGGGGAGTGTCTGTAATGTATGGTGAGCAAAGGCATGACTGTGCAGCTCCTGTTTTGTGTTGCAACACAACTCTTTTTTTTTCTTTTTTTCTTAGCGTCGCAGCAAATGACATTCTGGCAGTGTAGCAAGTTTTCTTTCACAATAGTCCTGCAGATTGTTTTATTTTATTTTATTCTTTCTGTTACACAAGTCTCGTCTCTGCATGTGACAGAGAATGCAAAGGCTTATTCTTAGAACATATAGTACTCGCAGATCCATTTAGAGTCATTTAAAAGTGTTTATTATTAGAGCAAACGCTGAAGCTGTCAGTGGGCTTTCTATTCAATCATTCAGTCATGCACTACTGTTTGTAGGTGTAAAGTTGATTTTTGTTATGAGGATCAGCTAAAAGGTTACAAACTGTTCAAATCTTACTGGCAGTATTGAACTCTCTCTTCATTCAGTAAGTCCAAATGAACAGTTAGACCATAAAGAGCTAAACTAAACCAGGCTTCTCTTTAAAAATGCTCTAGCAATTTATAGAAACAATAATTCATCTCTACTAACCCTTAGACCAAAGACATATTGACATTGCGTGGTTATTTTTCTAAAGGAAAAATTACTTTTTTGAGGCTTGTATTATGTTATAATGTTATGCCCTCATCAAAAACACACCGGGAATGTTGCTTTGATTCTTTCATGAATTGCTCAAGTTAACATGATCATGCTGTAAAATGGCACTATGTGCTAGGAAAGTACATAGTACTGCCCCATGAATACAAAGGTAAGGCGGTTTAAAAACAAAAATGCAGTTTAAGTGAATATGATTTTTACATTCCTGCAACTTTTATACTTGACAGTTCTTCTGAATGGAAATATTTTTAATGTTGCGTTCTAAGTGCATGAATCACTCAGGAAGATAATCCATGTCTGTTTTCCATGTTAAGCTTTAGCATCGGCCAGTTGGACCAACCAATCGAGATTCATGCAAAAAGAAAAAGGGACGCGAGATATCAACTGAGGATAACATATTAAAGGCTTGTAACAGTAAAAAACCTTACTTCAAAAGCCAGGAAAACCTCCTTTAACTGATAAAATAGCAACAAAAAGAAAAATGTTCCTTCTAGTGATGAACACTAATGCAGTAATAAAACTTTTCTATCATGTGATATAACTGTACAAAAAATGATAAAAATGTCCATCTCTTTATTCAATTTAGCCACGCTCATCAATAAATTTCTAACTTTTTAATAATACCTACTAACAAGAAAATCTCTCCTTTCTCTTTGCAACCAAATATTCATTGGAACCCAGTGCAACTGTAAGAAAGTCCCCGTGTCTACATTTATTAAAAGCCTGAAAGGCTTGCATGTTGCTCGGGGTACTGGACAGAGTGTAGCAGCAGACGGACAGCAGATTGGGGAAGAATTGTGAACAGTGAGAATCCCTGGCACATTTAAAGGTGGGGTCTTTGATGCTGCCCTTGGCTCTCCATTTTGTGACAGAGGCAGCAGCCCCGCAGGATACTGACTGAATGACCATGAGCGCACTAAAAGGTTTCCACGAAGAAGCTGGCTTTGTGAAAGAGGAAAAGAAAGTACCACACCCTAGTCAGCGGTGCCAGCGCACTTCAATCTCCCACTCTCTGCCCACATCTTCCTGCCATCACTGCAAGTCTCTCTCTGCAAGGCCCCACACAACACGCATGTTTCCTTCCTCTTTTTAATACCAGTCTTTCCGGAGGATCTTCGTCACCGCATTTGCTGTCACTTCTCTTTAATCCTTGCTGTTACACATACCTTACTGCTCTCTTACGGGTCACAAACACTTTTCAAGCTTTCAAACAGGTTTATGAAATACTAGGTTCTTGGGTGAAGCATTGGAAGAATTAAAAGTGGCAAACACCTTTTAAAAAGGATGCAAGAGGATTTGCTACGTAAGTTACTACAGGTGTTCAGTTCACTTGGTAAGGCCATAAATCACCTTCGATCGTTTCTGACTACATGCAGATATCAATATACCGTATCTACATAAGTTCTCACCTTGATTTATTTCTCACTCACGTTTTTATGCTGTTTAGACTAAAGTCAACCATTGTTTGTCTTTTTTTTCTGTGAAATATTTTCCCTTGGGGGGAAAACCACCAGAAATTTACAACATTTTGCCATAACCAGTAAAAGTCATGCAAGATAAAGAGATGTGAAAGTCCTTGACTAATGCATGAAAAACATTTTGGCTGTGCCTCATAGCTGCCTAGCCATAAAGCTGGCTCACATAGTGCTGCCAGAACACCTATGAAAACTTTCTGTTATCCACACAGAAACACCTTTACATGGCGCAGCACAGCAAAGGCAGCAGGTGGGATAGGCATGTCTCCTCGAGGCACGTTTTAAGAAGTGGAATTACCCCCGCAGGCTGTTGACCGCTTTCAAAACACCCTTTCTTCTTTACAGCACCTCATAAAGGACCTTTTGATATTTTCTTGATGGAGTCAGCCAAGCCGACATTTGGTGGCCCGCACCCGCCCACTCCCCCACCAACAACCAGCCCCACCTCTTTTCCTGTACCACACTACCCTGTCAACTTAAGAAACACAAGTTGGCTTCAAACACACAAACTGCCGGTCCCCCCGTAAAACCTCGGTGAGGAACGTTTCCTTCAAATGTCCCTGTACAAAACCCGGGGAAGGAGGCTTTAAAAGAGAAAGAAAATTCTAGGAAATACGATTTCAATCAAGGTTCTTTTTGTTTGGGGTTTTTTTCGGTTGGTGGTTTTTTATGAGTGGCACAGGCAGAAAAAAAAAAAGCAGACAGTCAAGTGCAGATCTGTGGAAACAAATCTGTCTCACATGTCCCTGCGGTGAGCTCCAACTGACTCTTCATCTGCCCACCAGAAGACAGGGGGGAACACGTCTCACCTCCTGTGACTGGAGAGTGAACCCGAACCTGGCAGCCCCGCACTGGCCTATGCCATTGATCATGTCAGGAAGACAGAATAACTGGCGGCCAGGCAAGGAAGCGGACGGGGAGCGCAGGCATGCAGACAGTTGAGGTGAGGAGAGAAAAGGAGAGAGAGCAGTCATCGAGGGAAACCCTGTCTCTTTGATCCTTGTTTTTTTTTTTCTCGTCCTCGCAGACTTCCTCCCACCATCTGCAGCCTGGCTCTCACCTGTCTGTCTCTGGCAAGGCCACTCGCGCTCGTTCAATTGCTATTGCTTCCTCCCCGCAACAATAGAAACCTTCAAAAGTAGAAGTAGCCCAGCCGTGCCTGCAGCCCTCGCTCTGTCAGAGGAAGCGAGGGGGAAAGAGGATAATGTAAACAACAACAGTAGTATTCACTCCAGCATTTTTTTTTTTTTTTTGGGAAGTGGTCAAAAGCGTGGAAAGACAAAGCCTGATATTAGAGTGAGCATTCTCACCCGCACACAGCAGTGAACGAGTCCTTCCCACAAATGCAGATGCTCAGAGGAAATTATTTACCCCCTCCTTCATTCATAAATCTATAATAAACAATACACAGATAGACAGCAAAGCTCATCTCTGAGTGATTTATGATCTGCATATACATTGTGATTTGTTTCTTTTTCCTGGCAACAGAAGCAGTCCCCTAAACTGGCACGAACACCCTGGACTCATATCAGATGTAGAAGTCGCTGAGAAACTTCTGCTTTGAGTGGCCCAGTGGAGCAATGATGCATACGAGAGTTTTTCACTCTTGCTTGGCAACCAACCGCCAACCAGTTGCCCAACTTTGTGCCTGGGCGGAGACTTCAAAAACTCTGATGAGAGTGTCTAAATTTAAGCCATTCTGTGATTCATTTCCTCCTCCAAGATGTCGCAACAGGAAGTTAAGTGGGTAATTGGCATGTGGAATAGAAAAAAAAAGAAAGTTGAACGTGTGCTCTTTTTGCTTATGATTCACTGCTCTAACATGTATGAGTACAACGCTGACTGAGACAATACAAACCGTTCTGTTGAGACAAAAGAGGAATCTGCTTTCTTTCTGGTTTATTGTCTAACTGTTTAATTCAGGGCTGATCGCAGGGCATTTACAGTAAACTCTCAATCAGCTACAGGTCATGCTAAAGAGGAAATATATTATCAGCTTGTTTGAAACCACTGAGGAGCATGTGCTTTTTCCCCCCATCTGCCTGCTCATGGGAGTGTGTCATGTGTGTGAGTGATAATGCCCCTCTTGTCTCTGCTTCAGAGAAATAATTTTCCACAGCGGCTCAATGAATCAATGTGTGTGTTAACATTGGTTTTATTACTTCAGAATTGTTATAAATTATAAATTAACACTTATATTCACAGGCATTAAAAAAAAAGAAACAAAACAGCCAAAGCTGATGAAATTCAAACTTTTTGTAGTGGAAGCTAACTATCACAACTGTCTAATCTTATTTAAACACAACAGTGTTTAAATGAAGTGTTCAATAGTAGTTACATATTAACAAGACATACTTTATTTTTTTATTTTAACAATTCCTAGCAATACATTTTTGTAGCATTTAGCAGCAGATATTGGTTCGACCAGTCGCAGTCTCCATCTAAGAAGATGTTTAACTGGGTTGTAGTTTGAATGAATATATGGACATAGTAAAATTTAGAATGTGTGGAAAGAGTTGTGGTTGAGAAAGGTTCTGCGAAAGAGCACACATTGAATCATGCTTATGCTAAAGTCAAACATGCAAGCAAGCCAGCTTGCATGATCTATGAGCCAGCTCTTGCCAGTGAACGGTGTATCTCAGCTGTGGTTGTCTGGGAATAGATTTACATGCCTCCTTGTTAGAGTAGTTTAAAAAGTCATGCAGCCAGTCATGCAGCCTGCAGGCCAATCTATGAGGTAAGACAGGAAATAGTTCTTGAGTTACTGCCCTGTTGTGTAGATGCAACTACCTAATAAAGACATTGTTAGGCTGTGAGACAACATTCGGCCATATTAGCATTTAAATAGTTTATCTGGTGAGTTTATGGTACATAACAGAAAAGGTGATCGAGAAAACAGAATCTGTAAGCAATGTGAGAATAAAACGACAGCCAAACTTGCAACCCAAAACAAAAATCTCAATTTGCGTTTGAAAATTTTTAGAAACTAGTTCACAGTTTGGCAGGAGTCTGGACTGGATTTGATGCTTACGACAACATTGACATTGTGAAATCAATCCTATTTGTTACTGATTTACAAATGTGTAAATTTGTAATAGGTGTAAATAACCTTAACAGTTGGAATTCAACTAATTTATTAAGTGCATTTTCAAATTTGAAATTTAACTAATGTGTCTCAATGGGATACAGAGGTTAACTTGTTAATTTCTACCCAAAAACACAGATTAAAAAATCTACTCAAATACAAAGCCTGTATATTCATTAAATCAAACATGATTTAATGAATAAAATAGGTGGAATATACAGGCTTTGTATTTGAGTAGATTTTTGAATCTGTGTTTTTGGGTAGAAATTAACAAGTTAACCTCTGTATCCCATATATATATATATATATATATATATATATATATATATATATATATATATATATATATATATATATATATATATATATATATATATAAATAAATAAAAAATAAAAAACTGAGAATTTTAACCACTAACCAGATGTACACAAGGTTCCCTACATGGTATCACATTTTCCTGTTTCCTAATTCAACTTGATTATTCACAGTGACCATATCTCATAGCACAAACAAAGAGAAACACTTAAAGATGCACATGATGGCATCCGTGAAATTCTCTGGTGCCATTCATCTTATCCCAAACTAGCAGCTACAAGCGTACAATTACAAGCATGTCGGTTTGTGCACACCTGTTCCCCCTCACAGCCAAAGTATACTGGCAAAGGCACGCTCACGCCGAAACGAACACATAAACACACAAACAAATCATCTAATGCTGGCATATACAAATGAACTAATGCACCATTACCACGAGGATGTTCATGGCAGTTGCTCATACACACACTGGCAGAATTTGACTAATGTTTGAGGAAAAACAACTCCAACGGGCCTTCTCTATCCCTCCCCATCACTCTCCACCTCTGAGCTCAGATAATAGCTGTCCAACACCAGTCGTTCACCACTCCCTGCCCTGTGCCGTCGGCTGTCGGCTGCGTAAATACAACCCATTCACACATACACAGAGGCAGGACAGTCAATCTCTCCTGGGTTTCCAGTCCCAGCCTACATTTTTTCATAACACTGAACCCCTTAGCAACATTTGAGCCTGGCTGTCAGTCAATAACATGTTGGTGACAGAACCGTTCCCCTCACATTTATCACGAGTGCTTAAATGTATGTGCTATAAACAAACCTCGCACATGCTCACATATGCAACTCTCAGGTGCTTGTTCTAATAAAGCCCACACACATACACAGACAGTTTGAAAATCGCCCTCGCCTTTGTTCATAGGAAAAACGTGCTTGGCAGCCAGAGAGCTGTTCTCAGTAAACAGCTACAATGGCAGCAGCCAGACATGGGTGTAGGAGTGGGCTGCCACAATAACTTGAACCAACAAAACATTGTGAAAGAACTCCCAAAAGTTCACATTTTTACTCCAAACTCAAACATTTGGCCTCCACAAAGCATCAGCTGAGAAGAATTCCTCATAATGTTACGGAATCAAGAAGTTGGTGAAACACACTCTTTCACGGGGGAAAAGAACTCACCACAAACTTCAAGAAAACACAAGCAACCAGTCCACAATTTATCATCCATACTTTGATTGATTGGTTTTATTTACAGCAGTGTGACTGACGCTGCAGAGAGGGCTATAAACTGCTTTTAGTGCAGAGCTGGATTCCAGCACCGACTTGAAGAATCCAGCCCTGGCACATTGTCTGTCTCTGCATTCGACATGCAGTCTGGGTGCCCACAGTCCCCCCAGCAGACCTGTAAACACCACCATAAGTTAACGTGTGGGATTTTGAAAACAGACACAATCCGTCTTGTTTATGCATAAGCAAAGCCTCACATGAAAATGAGATCAAGAAAAAAAAAAAAAACTTTAAGCAACTGCAAGGATTGAGACTGTTTATTTATAGGCTGCTCTGACCATTAATGGACTCGGCTATTACTGTGGGGTGAGACAGATCTGCGAACGGGAATGTGTGACAGTGCCACTCAAGTCAATCTGAAAAAGGTCCTGAACTACGAAAATATTTTCCAGACTACAACAAACAATCCATCCATTCAACCATTACCTAAAGCCACTTATCCCTACAGGGTCGTGGGGGGGCTGGTGCCTATTTCCGGCTGTCATTGGGCGAGAGACGGGGAACTGGACAGGTCGCCAATACATCGCAGGGCAACATAGACACACACACTCACACCTGAGGATAATTAAGAGAGACCATTCAACCTAACAGTCATGATTTTGGACTGCGGGAGGAAGCCGGAGTACCTAGGGAGAGTAGAAGCATGCACAGGGAGAACATGCAGAAAAACCTCAGGCAGGGATTTGAACCCAGGACCTTCTTGCTGCAAGGTAACAGTGCCTCACTTTGCACCCTATTGCAATAACATGATTAATATGCATATTGGTTACCTTTGAGAAGTCTCAGAAACAAGGTAATAACCAAACCTTCCAAGAGAATGTACATAGAGATTGCTATTTTTAGCAAAGCTAACAAAGAAAAAGAATTAACAGGAGGTGCTGTACGCAATTTATAGCAATTTTACCTTCTATCTCTCTCTGTCTCACACAGAGTGTAACATTGGCTCTACTCCTATAAATGATAAATGATCACACACAGCTGAAAGGTCCACAAAATAGTTGCTGTACTTTCATCTTCTAATATCAGAGTTTCTGAAGGGCAGCCAGAATCAGCAGACCAAAGCAGTTACAGAAAAATGAAGATCAAAGTCATCCACAAAACTGTGATCTGTTCATCTCTATTTATAATGTTGCTGCTTGAGTAAACTTTAAAAATACAAAGAAAAAAAGAGATTTTTTTACTCCTAATGGACTGCTTCCTTGAAATCCCTTTTTAGTGTAACAAGCCTTATTACTTGTATCTGTCCGTTACAGATCAGAGACCTCCGACCAGCTAAATTAATCCCAACTTCAACACCATGTTTTGTTAACTCTTCAAAGGATTAACAATATTTATGTATATGTGCATAAATATAGTTGCAATTCCTTGACAGAATTGAAATTGTATTACTTTGCATTTCCCACTTTTTCTTACTCAAGCACACACACATCCTCTCACACAAGATAGTGCTATCTATATACCCAGCTCCTCCCCCTCCCCGCAGGCTTCCTAATCTTTTAATTGAATCTTTTGTAATTATAATGAAATAACTGCAGACTTCTATCGGAGAGAAAATTATCAGGCCAGAATGTGCCAGCGGTCACAGGCAACTCCTATTTCTTCGGCCACTGATGCTGAGATGTACAACCTTGTTTTAATTAGCTCCTCAGATCACCTCCAAACAGCACATTGGGGAGGAGAGGGCGGGAACAAAGAGAGTGTGTGTGTGACTGTGGAAGTGTGTTAGAGACATTACTACTCAGGCTCATGAGAGTATCAAAATTAATATCCAAACTGTGTTGGGGAGACATCGAGCTACGGGCGTGTCGATGAGAAAAACACACTTTCCCTTTTTCTGACCCCTCGCAACTGCTAAGCGTAATTGCCTCATTCTTCTAGCAAATGAAAATTGACAGTGAAGGGGTTGGTGTGCATAGGCTCTCTCAAATGGCTTGCCTAGAAGTTGACTAATTCAGTTCTCATTGACATATGACTAAATCAGTGTCCATTATCCCTATGTGTGGGGCAGCTCAGATGTAGTACCAGCTCTGTGGCATAAGGCACTTAAGAGCATTACATAGGCCGGGCTGGTTGAAAGGGTCCACTTTTCAGCGAGCCACACATGCGGCAACCCTGACACTGGCCAGGCCGTAGCCCCTGACTAACCCCTGACATTGAGGTCTCCCTACTTGAGGACAAAAACAGGAAAACCTACCACGCACTTTTAAGTCAGCCGATTGTCCCTGGCTAACAGCCAGCGGCAGTGACACTTATCAGCACTGCAGATTTACTGCCGGGGCTTACACTCATCTGCTGGAAGATTTAGTGGCACAAACATTTTTAATGCATTTTGTTATAGAATATTACAATTTCTATTTATTTTTGCCTCGCTAGAGATTAAAACTATTTTTACTCAAGAAAAAACAGCTTGATTCATTTTCAAGCATCACGGCAGAGTCAAATGACTTCTCAGAAAAAAGAAAGAAAAAAAAAACAGCGCTTAATTTGGTATGCAGGGATCATGCCTCTGTGAGTATGGCATAAGGACCCGGGCAGGTCCCTCTGTTGTGCTGCAGCTGGCTGAACTTAATGAGATATCAGACTCAAACATCAATTCATCAGCCTCATTGATGAGGACAATGAGGAGCAACCGCTTCAGCAAAGAGAGGCATTATGGCTTGTTGTGTGGTGATAGGGCAGCCTTGTTTACAAAGGTTACTGAGCACAGAGGGTTTTGAAACAGTACACCAAACCAGCCTCCACTTGCTCTGCTCTGCTAGACTTGGCTCTCCTACCCTTGGGGTAGCTTCCTGGCACTTCTTGCATCTTCGATTCGGGGGAACAAAGAATGAAAACCGAAATATAAAAAGTACGTTTCTGTCGTCCGAAGTGCCAATATTCTTTTAAATGCGTCCAAGTGTGAGAATACATCAAAAGGAGAGGCCTGATTAAATAAACAAAACTCATCTTGTTATGATCTGGGATTTGCTTGGCTGTAGCAGAGCAGGCTGGGGCTGGCTTGAGTCCCCTCTGGCCTCAGCCTCCGCTGACAGGGCATCTGTCTTCATTAAAGCTCAGCCAGTGTGCATGACGGCCACTGAAATGCTGGTGTCTTCACGATTAATGAAGACAGATGACTCCCCCCACCGAGACGCAGTAACAAGGAACAAAAAGCATAAGGATAAGCTCGCAGAAGAAAGCAAGAAAGAAAAAATGAAGAAAAGAACGGTCCCCCATCACCTCCAGCTTTGCGTACATTCTTGAATGCTTTCCACTCCGCATATCATAACTGGCTTGGCTCTGTCCAGTTTTTTCCCCCCACTTACACCTATTGTGTTTTTTCCAACTATCACACACTCACATGGCAGTAGTAGCCACACCGAAGGTTGTAGAAAAATGGACCCCAGTTGGCTTACGTGACAGAGGCTTTTCTTAAGTCCGACAGAGCAACAACAGGGAGATAGAGAGAGTGGAGAGAGCTGGCCCCTTTGCTTTGTCAGGACTTTGTATGTGCTCCTATTTCTTCATTAATTTATTCCCTAAATAATTCATCGGCTTATTAATTCGAGGCTGTTTGGCTTTCCATAAGCGTAAACCAAATCCCTGACCCATGAAGGTTACAGGAGGCACATCAAAACTCCCAAAGACAGTATTGCTTTAGAAAACTGACATGAGCCACGGAAGGGAATAGATTTTAAGAGGAATTTGCTTCCTCTCACTCTATTTTGACAAGGCAAGTTCAAACCTCAAGTGGCTCTTATTGTGACTGGAACTTGACTCTCATGAGGTCACCAAAGTAAACAAACACAGCTAACTCTTTTAATGTAGGATCCCTGTGGAAAGTTTCTGTTTTAATCTCTTAGCAGCCAAAGCTGGCTGCTAAGAGAGAAAAGGAAAGAAGAGACTGTCTGTCCCAGTCTTTTCCTGTCCTGCTCTGCAGCCCCCTGACAGCAGCCCCCGCAGTCGAGCCCTGAGGGGTAAACAAGACACCAACAAGAAGGAGTGTGTTTGTGTCTGTGTGTATGTGTGAGGGAGAGAGAGCAAGAGAGAGAACTAGAAAGAATGGAGTGTGTCACACATGAAGCCAAGCTGGAAGCCACTTACACCGAACACTGGCACTGCCCGTCCAGGCGAAGGGGTCCAAAGCCGGGAAGAAGGGGCTCGCCTTCCGCAGCATGCACGCACCGCGGCTGGTGACATCATAGAGCTGACGGGGGCCCATTCCCAGGGCTTCCATGCAGTCAAACATGTTTACCCCCCCCCCCCAACCAGCAGCACAAATCACTACGAGGCTCAGTCCTGCCCGCCTGCCCTACCGCTACAGTCCTGCTTCCACTGCTCACGTCACTCACCGAGGCAGTGACAACAACACAGCCTGCCGCAGCTATCTGGACCCGCTTCCCTCCCCTTTCAACTTCTCCCTTGCTGTCACTCTCTGTCCCTGCAGATGCCGAGCTTTCCCCCCCACTTTTTTTCCGTCCCGGCTGGAATGCAGATCTGGTTCCTTAGGGCTGATCTCTGCCTCTCTGCTTTCCCCCCCTCCCCTGCTCAGTGCGCTGTAACAGACCTAAATAACAGCCTCTCAGAGTTCTCGCTGAGCCCCAGACACGACGGAGTGAACCAACTGCCTAGGCATGACGCTCTGAGAGGGGGTGGAGAGAGTCAGAGAGAATGCCAGAGGAGGCGGGGAGCAGAGGAACCAAAAGGAGGGGAGGGAGGAGTGATGGGTGCTGTCCGGCAGCGGAGCTTGCACGAGAGGAGTAACCGATCTGCTCAAAGGGCAAAACTTTATTCCCATGCCTGTGCTGCGTTCGTGCTTGATGCAAAAACAAACACCCCTTTTTCGCAAGCATCTTCAATTCAGATTTGCTCCACACAGCACCTCCCCCAGTTTTTGGCAGTAAATATGAGCCCCTTTTCTCTTCCCCCTCCCCTTACCGAGCCCCCCCCCCCCCCCCCAACCCCCCCTCCCCGTCTCTAATCATAACCACATTAAAGCCCCAGCCACAGGCCTGGTGTGTATGTGCTTGTCAAAGAGAGAGTCCGAGACATAGAAAGAGACACAGAGGAAGAACATTGTGATGTGGCTGAACCCAGAAACCAGATGCCAGGGGGAAACAAGAGGGGGGGAGAGAATCTCTCCCTCCTCTCTGTCTGCTCCAGGGAACAGAGGACGGGGCAGTGCTTTCTGCCTTTCCCCTCAGGAAGTACTTTTACAGTGATGAATGAGGGCTGCCTTGCTCAATCCCAGCAGTGCATTCACAGACAAATACCTCCAATATACAAACACACCATGTGCTAGACACACTCCTCGCAGGCTCACTTGACCTCATTTGTGATTTATACCCGCCGAAGCTGATGCAAGGATGTGGACAGCACAGGACATGACGTTTGACGCGTAAACGGAGGCCCTCCCGTCATTCGTGTTTCTGCCCCAAAGAGCTTGCCATCTTCTTTCACGCTCACTGTTCAAGAGTATTGATGAAAGAAATTCAATTTCAAAAAGCAGCAGCACCCTCACAGCAATAGTAAATCAGGGGAAGGGAAATCAATAGGCAGTCCACGGTCAATAAAAAAGCCAGTCGCTGGTCCTAACTGTTGCTCAGGAGACTGATAGACTCTGGCTGGGCTAGAGCAAACATCCTGATACAATGGGAGATATATGATAATGGAATAGGCTGACTCTGTGAGCTCTTCACATTCATCTCCACCCCTGTCAAACCGGTACAAGTGGTACAACCCAGAAGGCAAAAAAGACACCATTTCCTGTCAATCTGTGCTGCGGGCTACACTCTCCATAAACACACTGTGCCCTCACTCCTTACCCCCCTCCTTTCTCTCTCTCACTTTCTTTCTCTTTCAGTCTAACACTTCACTCGTTCCCTGTCTGATGAAAGTAACCATGCTTTTTTTTTTTTTCATTTCTGGCCAGTTTGATCGATTTTCATTACGGTGTTTGTTGACTCAAAAGCGACTGCTCCGGCTCTGAGACTTCTGGTTTGTTTTCTTAAGTCGCCGCATACAGAAAGTCAGACTCAAATGCAGGCTGCACACTTATCACACAGACAGGCGCACATTTAAAGAGCTCTTTTGTTCTGTCTGACAGTAAACAGCATCAGCAGTTTTTATGCGTTTCTTCGTACAGCTGTCAGGTCATAAAAGCAGGCTTTATGACGACAAGAGCAAAAGCGTTTAGGTTAGATGACAAACTGCTTCCATCAGTGATGTTGCAGCTTTTTTTTTTCTTCTATTTTCATTCCTGCCACTTAGCTTTAAGTCCCTTCATTGATTGAGATGCTAAACGTTTGCCAGATTTTTTAAATAAATGTGTATGATGTGCATTTCTGCTTTTAAAAGTTGTCTTAGTCACAGCTGAGTTGAAAACATGAAAATTAGTTTGGAGTTCATTTTGTTTTCTGTCAGCCATGTGTATTTTGGTGACTGTATTACTGATCTAATTTATTAATTTGGAAGATAAATGCAACCTTTTTCTTTTCTGGGATGTCTAACTCATGAGGGTTGTGATTAGAAGTGTTAATATTGCAATAAACTCTGATTATCTTAGATCCTAGAAATGCACATTTTGGTTGGGTTTGTGATTCTTACTGCTGAAGTTTATTTGGGGTTTTTGTCAGCAATAGTTCCATGAAAGCATTAGGAAGTATCAGTATTGATAGCTCTGATTTCATATTATGTGCTGTCTAGTTGTTCAGTGTTACTACTTATAAATGGGGTAATGAACATAATATTTATTTTAAAATGGATAAGTTTTATTTTTAAGCAGTATTTGTTTTTGTTGGGCGCTGATATTATTCTCTTTAAATGTTTTCAATCATCACTTTGATTGTTATCGCTATATCACAAAATGCTGTGAGAAACTTTCAAGTCCATATTGCTCGTCCCCTTTTGTCAACCAACTTACACAATTATTAAATATGCATTCTTTTCTCATCCTTCGTCTCCTTTCTGCCTCGCTTTTTTCTTGCCCAGCAGCCAATTTCATCCAGGAATCTGGGAACCAAAAACTGGATAATCCCAGGTGCTCAAAACGTTCTATGTAGTGGATTTTTGGACTGGCGAGCTGCAACACTATCCCTTTTTATCATGCACTCACACTAGAGACTCCTCTGTTTGTGTTTTTTTTTTTTTTTAGATTTATGCAGCCTTGTCGATTTCTGTGTTTTTTAACATTTATTTTGACGGTCTTTGAGGCGGTAACCAAGACCACTAGCCCCACAGGTTTCCGTCTTATTGGCAACCAGCTACGAGCGGTGCAAGTCTTTCAGGGCTTTGGAGAGTTTGCAGAGCGAGTTTAGACATCTAATCTACACATACTCCATACTGCTGCTGACCCAGGTTGTTCCCTGCTTCCCCCTCCCTCCCCCTCCTTCCTCCTCTTCCTTCCCCAGCCAGAGAGGTTGAACTCCAGAAGAAACCCCCACAGGGCCACTAACTTTCCCCCCAAACTTATCCTGCCCTCCCTCTTTCTCTCCCCAAATCTGGCTCACAAGTCTCTCCATCTCTTTTTCCTTTAATTCTTCGTTTTTTTTCTCTCTCTCCCCTTCTGTTTCTGCGAATGCTCTCCATTTCATCAAGTTCCCCACGGCCATTTTTTCCTGACTGCGTGATTTGTTTTAGTTGACAAAGTTCTCTGTATTCATTTCTGGTTTTTGGAAATATCTCATTTTCACCAACTGCCAAATTGCTGGTCATTTTGTGTTGGCTCCTACCCTCGAATGAGTTTAATATGAGAAATTTAACGAAGAAAGCACCTAAAATCTTTTTGAGCAGAAACAGCATTTTTTTATATACATATATAGTTTCACAGAAAGAACAGCTGGACAAAGTCTGCATTTAGCTGCACGTGAGCAGCAGCCCAGGAAAATCAGGTTTACTACTGTCTGACACTCTGATGCCAATTACAGATAAGACATATACAACACATTGTTGCCACTTCCTCTGTATACAGCCATTCAGCTTTCAGCCAAACCGTAAAAAACTCAGTTTTGTGTGAGGTAATAAAGACGAGCCCCCACTTTAAAGCAGCATAGCGACTTTGAAAGAGGAATGTAGGGATCTTTATTTTTTTTAATTTGGCAAGTGTCCAGTGTGTGGACTTGCAGAAGCAGATTGCTGGAGATGATGGGCTCAATTCCAACACAGTCAGATTGATAATATGCAAGAACCAGATTGCATTGACATTTATGAAAAGCCATATGCTTTGTCTTTTTTACTAAACAGAAAAAATGTATGCCTAAACATAAAATGCAGCTGAGAAAGTAGGTGCTGAACTTACAAATACTTTTCTTCCAATGAAGATATTGACATAAAATTATCAACTAATGTGGGTAATGACTGCACATACAAATGCATAGAAGTGAAAATAAAGAGCTTAAAAAGCCAAGAAACACACTAAAACATGAACACATATAGAAAGAAATCCCTCTCCTTAACAGGACAAATTAATATGAGCTGATTCTGTCCTTTTTTTAATGACCTACAAAAAGACTTCACACAAGAGGCATGTCATGATGGATAAAAGAGGACTCTCTCAAACCTTTACAACCTTATTTTAGCCAACCAAGCTCATGCTATTGGTTAAATATATAATAATCTACCAGATGTTACAGTGAGCACGGCTGTGAATATAATGCAAAAGAGAAAAGACAGTAATTTTACCGTAAACAAGCCACCATGGTGCTCTCAATGAAAGAATTTTTACAAGGGAATAAAAAAATATTAGAATAGTTTCTGAAGAGTCAGACGAGCTCCAGAAAGACACTGAATTGGAAAATGCAGTTAAAAAAAAATCTTAAAGTAGTGTGCACAACAACCAGATTCTCTATGCCTGCTCACTGCACAACACTCCAATGATGAGGAAAAAGCTTTTGAAGCTTGTCGAAATGTGGAGAAATGCAATCTGGTGAGATGAGACAAAAGTTTCACTCTCTGAATGTCATTCCACATGGCATGTTTTGAACAGAAATGCCTTTGGACATTGCACTAAAAACCTTCCAACAGTGAAGTTTGGAGTTGACAAGATGATTAAAATATAATGGAACTACTTTCCAGGAAATGGCACAGCCTGACGTTTTATAATTTAAGAATGAATGAAGAGAAGAAATAAAGATGCAAGAATGTCCCAGTCAATCACCTGATAAAAGTCCAGTTGTAAATCTATGCAAGCAACTAGTTTCTTCATACAGGAGATAATCTGAATCCAACAAAGGCCTTTACTTAAATATTAAATAAATTTCAGTAAGTGTCTCTAGTATCCATTGACCAAGGGTGGATGAATGACGTCTATACATGTTGAATATGTTGGGTTGCTACCAACATCTGCATGACTTTAAAATCAATAAATATATTACTAATATATTTACTGAGATAAACACTGGCATTTTTGATAAAGTACTTATTTCCTTTTACTTTTTTTGTCCACAACATTCAAAAAACATAAAAGTGCACTATTGCTGTTTCGCAATGATGATATTGATTATGCTAAAACCAAATTGTTCTGACTATTTTCTTCCTTTTCTACCATCGGGACATCCCCACTAGTCTCTCTCCCCTTTGTAATCTTAATCACTTAGATTTAAATCAACTATTAAGGACAGTGAAAGTTCATTCAAATTGCCAAATAAATTATTGAAAAGGAGGATTTTAAAGCATGGATCCCAGAACCATTAAACACACCATATATTCCATCTAATCAGTGCTTTTTGATTGCAACATATACACACGTTGAGAGTGCAGCGATGATGACGAGTGAGTATGTTGTGCAGCTTTAATGTAGTCCAAGTGTTCTTTTTGTTCTTTTTTGTTTTTGCTTAATGTATAGCCTTCACATCTACACATAGCAAAACCCCGCATCCAGTCATCAGTATCATCCTCATCTATCTGTATAGAAAGTGTTGCACTGCTGATAAAGAAAGAGAGAGAGAGAGAGAGAGAGAGAGAGAGAGAGAGAGAGAGAGAGAGAGAGAGCTCTAGTCTCATAAGCTGCCATGTTTGCCTCAGTTCACATGCTGATCCCACCACAACGCTACTTTTCAGACAGCTATCAGCCTTGGCCATCTTTCAGAGAAGTATTTTCCACTTTTTCTCTGCCTCTATCTGCCTTGTTATGACCTTATGCTGCCCATGTTTTTTTTTGCAGGAGAAATGACAGATCTCATTGCTGTTCAGCCAAAGCACCCCAAACCCAACACCCGCTCCCCCACGGCCTCACACACACATACTGTTCCCATGGACTCACCCACCACACCTTAAAAAACTCAGCCCTTCGTTCTCGCCCTTGCACATTCACTTCATTGCATTTGCTCTCAAAAGGCACGGCTGAAAACATACCCCTCCCATTTTTAATAGTAGCCTCTTTATCTTCATCTGTCATCGTGTCTAAGCTGTAGAATACTCTGCTGCCTCTGACTCTCCAGCAGCCGCCCCTTGCAGACTTTTCAGACTCAAAGGCGTGCATCAGACACACTCGAGTGTGCGCACTGTCTTGACTCATGTAAAAGCTGCAAGATGTTTACAGAATTCAGGCAAAGTTGGCTCGAGATGGCACAGAAATAAAAGAAGATAAAAAGTAAAGACAAAAATCAGAAGAGGAATTTTAAAAAGGCAAGGACATTTTAAATAAAAGGATTTGAATGGATAAAATCAGAGCAGCAAATAGTCAGTGCAAACTATGTATTTGCTTGTGGGAGAAGATGTGGTAATATTCAAGGGAGAATAAAAGCTGGCAGCAACATTCTGACCAATTATTTTTGCCAAGTCATTAAATTGTCATCAAAACTTTTTTTCCATTCCATATGTGGACACTGATAGTTACACTATGAGTGAAAAATAATCTTTCTCTAGTGGAAAACAGCAACATGCGAAACTCTGCAGCTTAACATTGAAAAAAAAAGCATTTTGAATAGAAGTCGGTGGCAAACAAGACTTAGACTTGTACTTTATTGATCCCTTGGGAAGACTCCCTCAGGAAATTGAAGTTACCAGCAGCTCCCAGGCAAAAAAACAAAGATAACACACAGTAAGCAAAAGTACAAAAGAATACAAAAATACAAATAAAATACTAAGGTACACACTAAATGTGAGTAACCAAAACCTTAAATTATGCAAGAAAAACCTTAAATTATGCAAGAAACAAGGAATAAGAATATAGAATATAAATAAATATAAATACAACACAAAAAAATATAAGAATTTGGCGGATAGATTGACCAATGATATCGTATTGGTCAAAACAAGAAAACAGCCAAAAGGACAATTGCTCTCTTTAGTTTTAAATATGTACAAAAGATTTGTAGGAAGGAAAGAATGGTAAATGTCATCCTAAAATACACAAACAGACAAAATTACGCACACAAAAAATTAATAAAAAAATGTAATGTCTTGCTCTCTTTTTCACTAACTAAATCCCCTTTTTAGATGAATACTCAGAACCGCATCTTATTAAAAACCCTATATTCTTCATTACTCTTTTTTTTTTTTTTTTTAGCAAGAGGTAAAATTGTGCACAGCCCACTTTTTTAAAAAAAAATTATATTTATATTTTTTTACATCTATATTTATATTCTTTATTTATATATTTATATTTTATATAAAATGAAGAGCCTGCTCACAATGGTGCACAATTTTTTGGTCAGTCATTTCACAACATTTAATGGACCTGATGTGGGGTATTAAAGACTAATATAGTTCGTTTCTTTTAAAATAGTTGGAAAACAACAAAATTAGCTCAAAAAATTTACCTTGACAGGTAAGTATTCATGAAGAAAATTAAATTCAGCTCATGCATTTTGGCTTTTACCCACTACTATATGCCACTTTTGACAGTGAGTCAGAAAAGCCACACAGACCGCATATGAGCGTAAAGTGCTATATAGTAGCTATTAATAGTTTTCTGTAGAACTGGGCTAAAATTATAAGAAAGGGTGTTATGATCAGTTGCTGTTAATCATAACTGCTGCTTTTGTTGCCAGTATCTGCTTTCAAATTTCTTCATCATTTTCTTTATCAAAATTAGTTTCCCCTATTTTTAAAAGTGTCAGAAATAACACTGCCCACCATTTTCAGTCTTTTATGTCATTGACCAACAGCAGGTGTTTAGATGCCGAAATTCATTCTTCAAACGGTCTATGACATAAGTGTTGATGCACAAATATGGATACTATTGTGACTCTCTCATTTTCTGTTGTATTCAAAACCACCACTTTTTCTGTTATGAGTTACACTACTTAGAAACAAAGAATTGAGATCGACAGATTAGACTTTGAAAAACACAAACCAATAAGAACAAAAAATGGAAATGGGTATTAGTCGTAAAATGCCTGATTGGTGTATCTATATTCTTTAACCAGTGTCAAAATGTTGCCTTTCCTACTCTTTACATCAACATTCTCAGGAACGGATTTCTGAAGAAAAAAAAAAGATGTGGAGAGCTGTCAACTTGATGCTGGTGGTTGCCTGGGGAGATGAAAGCAGGGCTGTCAGATGATGCTGAGCTGTTTATTTAAGACATTTCACTGATGGGTCAGGGATGAATCCATACAGCTCCACACATGCTGTCATCGTACAGCGACACACAAACACAAACCCTGCAGCCGTAGCATTACTAATTTGCCATGTAGATCATGGTCACAGGAGCAGAAATCCCAGAGAGGAGTGGGAAAAGGAACAATGGTTTCTCTGATGAAGTGCTGGCACTAGTAGCAGTGCAAACCGGAATCTAAGAGTATGATTTAGTCTGATACGTTGGGTGGAAACAAACACAAATAAACTAATCAAATAAGGGGTAAACACTTAAAGCCATGTAGTAATAGAATAAGTTCAAATATCAACAATAAGTGCAGCTTCTGTAGTTTTTATTAGACTAAGTTTCATGTAAGCTAACTTGGACTGTTCAAATAATTACATTTGTGTTCAAATTGTGAGCTCCTAATAATGACACTACTGATGCAACTGACAAAAAAAGATGATTGATAAAGTATTTAGTAAAGTAATCATCTTATTCTGTTCTTCAAATGCCATAAACATGCTGTTTTCTGACTCAGTGAGCCAAGTTACATCACTGTGATTTCATTATTGGCTACAATAACCTGGAATTAATTATAAAAAAAACCCATTGCTATGTTTTTACTTAGATGTCCATCGGCTGCCATGTCAATGGTGTATATAAGTCTGGCAACATCATGTTGTGGGAATAACTTTTTCTCAACAAAGACGCTGGTCAGAGTTCGTGGGAAGTTCGATGCCCGTAAATACAACGCAATCCCGGAAGAAAACCTGTGAGTGGCTGCAAAAGGCCGGCAGTTTATGCACAGGTTCATCCTCCACCAGCACAACAGTCATAAACAGAGAGAGAGCTGCAGGAAGTGGAAGGATTAAGACCCGGGCTGCTCAAATCCAGTCCTCCAGGTGTGTTTGGAGCTGGCATGCTTTCAAAATTTGTAGAATAGCATTGTACAGCCCTGGTTTTGATCAAAGCATCTTCATGTGTTTGAATGGCCAAGTTAAAGTCCTAAACCTAAATCCAACTGAAGTCCAACCAGAGTGAGCACAAATATTACCCTGGAGATGTGTAAAACCCCAAAAGACTCACAGTTCTAAATAAGCCTGTCAAAATAAATAACTAATCAATTGATCAATTAATCGCACAATGAAATTAACCTGATCATTCTGATGATTAATATTTTTTTGAAGGGCAATTTGGTTACAGACACTTAATTCAATTCATCTACAGTTTCAGTGTTTAAGGTTTCAGGTATTCAGTATTATTTTTGGTTGGGTTTTATTTCGGATATTTAAAATGTGTTCCAGTTCAAGTGCGAAGTGTTCTTTGGAAAATTTTACTAAAAAACGTTTATTAGTCTTATTAATTGAAAATGGCCTCACGACAACAATATTACAGTTTATTGCAATAATCTCTGGGACAATTTACCATCCAGCAAAAGTTGTTAATTTTGCTGGATGGTTAATGACAGGCCTAGCTCTAACTGCGGTTCTATGAAGTATTGACTAAAGGTGGGTGAGTGCAAATATATGCCTCAATTTTCAGATTTTTATCTGTATAGAAATTGAAATCATTTCTACTGTGTGTTAATTTATCATATAAAAACAGCAATAAAATATATTAAAATGTGACCCAAAAGAGATTGAATATCTTTGCAAGTTGCATGCATTTCACCTCGGTGTTATATTGTTATCCAATATGTTATTGTCTTCTGTGTTTATGACCTTGTGATGTTTCTTTTAAACTGGTCCCCTAGACCCAGATTAATTTTGCTCTCAAGAGCAAACAGGAAGGTGACTACTCATATCCAACCAGCTGCCTCTTTCTGTTTCAAAATAAACGTGTCATTCCTTGACAGTGTAAAGACGTTTCTACCTGCATGTGAGACGTAGCAGAGCTGTGACCATATTTTTATTTCCTTACATAAATCACTTTCTCTTCCATCTCCCCGTCTTTTTCCAAATATACACCTCGCCCACCGAACCACGGACATGTGCATCCAGACATATCTAAGCCTACATCAACAAGAATTTCACCACCCCTGGTAGTGGCAGGCTGAAACCAAGACTTAAGAAAATAAATAATGTGCTACAATGTGCTGTCTGTGCTCTGCTTTGCCTCCGAAGGAGAAGTCCTCCCATTTGTAGTCTCTCTTCTTCACTTAAGCATTTTCATACAACAAATCTAATCAGAAAGGATCTTTCATACAAGTGTGGGTGTTACAAAATCACCACATGGGGATAATTTTGCTGCAGTAAGGACTCTCTGCCTGCTTTTAGTTTGTGATGTGTGCTCTTTGTGCACTACACCGACATGTCACCTAGCCTCCACCAGAGGCACAGCTGAGTCGCTTTCTGTACAGGTTTCAACAAGCTTTTCATTCCATTCTATTAATATGATGCTTTTTATTCCACTCCTCCGTCATTCACAACTGGACCTCTCATCTATGTTGTTTTTTTTTTTACTTAGCGCAACCCGACAAATTACATTGTGAGGGGGAAAGTCAGAACTCTTGGACGGGGTTGTGATTTTGGGCCAGGCCATATGAGCTGAGGGAAATGACCTACTAACTTTTCAAAACATCCCTGTGGCTGACTTGGGGGGGCTGAGCTCTCGCCATGATTGGCAAAAGCTTAAAGAGGTGTTTCAGGGCTCAGTGACGATGTTATCACACAGTAAGCTGCCTTAATGGACTTCCAACTGTTTGTGTGAAGGACTCCCAGAATGACAGGGATAAACTGATAACAGTCTCTGTTACAAACTGCACAAAGGAACCATCAAACCCTGTCACGGATGACGAGCACATTCATTCTGATATATAGACAGCAGTGACGGAAATCACACCCACATGGTCACATTACTCATATTTCCTGGGCCATCTTCCTCCTTTTAATGGCATTGGGGGTTAAAAAAATGCCGGCCAGTTCACTCCGTTCCTTTAAGCTTCGGTTTCTTCCCAGCTCTGTGCAGAACAGGTATTTCCAAAGACACTCCTGTGCCAAAATCGAGCGTCATTACTGGAGGTGCCCCGACAGGTCGGCGCAGTAATGCACGCCTGACAAAGGTTGGTGTCTGTCACTTACTGACTTCAAATACAGAGCGCTGAAGCTGATAAAGAAGATAGAGCTCAGTGTATTAAGCTCAGAAACCCACATAAATAACCACAGTGCCCTGCATGTGGAAGGTATTTTCACAGGATAGCCTTCAGACAGGCCTGACAACAATGAGCAGGACTGTTAGGACAACTTTTCAAGAAAAAAAAAAAAGTGGAAGGAAAAGAAAAACAGAGTCTGGGGAATGTCCAGACCAAGTCCCTTTGTCTTCCCAGCAAGGCTTTAAGAGAGCCGGGAATGAGACTGCTGTCAGCAAAATGACTTGTAACATTCCTTGTCAAGAGATCCAGCAATGGGATGTTTTAAAAGCTGATAAAGTTTTCCACTGAACTGCCACAATTTCAAGTGGAAACTATGATGGAGTGCTGAAGAGTTTAAGAGTTTTTAGAATTAATATGTTTATCTAGAAAAGAAGCATATATTAAAATATCGCAGTAAATCTGCACTGAAATATCAGAATGTTTAATAATTGTCCCAATTACTGTAGAGCGCTTTACAAAAGCACTGTAAAATAATTCAATGGGTATAGAAAAAAAAATTCATATCCCTTTATGTTTTTCACATTAAAAAATTGAATTACTGCATATGTGGGACAAACGAACAGACAGCTGCAAGTCTTTTGGGGTTATGTGGCCACCAGTTTTTAACTGTTTTGTCTTTGCTGGCTCTATCAGGATGTCCCTGTAAATCAGTTTCCTCCATCCACTTTAACCAACTTTCTCATCCCTGCTAAAGAAAAAACTCAGACAGAATGACACTGCCATGTTTTGTTGCGTTCAGCTTGATTTCCATTGTTAATTCAAAAAGTTCAGTTTGGTCTCCTCTAAACATGGTGCCTTTTTGTGGCTTTCTTTCAATAATATCTTTTGTTTTCCCAGGCTTCTTTTAAAGCCAGAGTCATGGAGTTTTCCACTAATATCTGTCCTCTCAGTCCTTAGCTGTGGATTTCTGCAGCTCCTCCAGTTCATTATCTTGCTTTGAGGCCTTCACAGGACAGCTGTATTCATGAGAAAATTAAATTACCCACAATCGGTGTCGCCTAAATAATTAGATGACTTTTTCAAAGCAGTCTGCGGCATTGGGTATTATTTTGAGGTACCAGAGTGTACATCTGTTTATAGTTCTGTTTGTTTTTTTAAACAAAATGCTTAGAAAATCATTTTACCCTTTGCAAAAACATACTGGACTACCACATAAAAGTTTACAACATGACAAAATGCAAAACATTTCACAGTATGAATCCTTTTTGAAATCACAGCGGCAATCAGCAAAGGAACAACATACATATTTCTATTTATCAAAGTGATCACAGCTCAAAAAAAAAAAGCTAAACATGTATAATTGAGCTGAGTTGAAGCTAGCTGTCACAGCAATCTTGACCCAATCTTTGGCTAGAGCCTTGTTTCAGCCCTGACAACGAGCTTCAGCTAAATACACCCCCTTTCGCCCCTGAGAACGATACCACTGCCAACATGGATGTGTCCGTACAAGTAGCCGCGTATGAAGAGCCAGTGCATGTGGTTGCCTGTGTCTGTTTGTGCTTTGATACTTGTTTTTGTTTTAACTCATGCCAGGGTTAAAAAAAACAAAAAATCTAAAAAGAATCCATCTGTCAGTGCAGTGGGATTTTCATTCTGTATCGGGGGTATGTTTCTAGTTTTTAGATGAAAGAAGTGCTCTGTGTGTTGTGTGTGTGGGGGCGTGTGTGTGTGTGTGTGTGCAGAAGAGAGTCTTTGGGAAGATTGACTCTGATGCTCTGTTTGCCCGTGTGCATCTGTGTATTTTTCTTGCAGGGCGTGTTCCTGGATTCCACCACACTGGGACATTACCCCCAGGTGCTCTCTCTCTCTCTTCCTCTCTCTCTTTCGGTCTCTCTTTCTCCTTCCCTCTCTCTCTTTCTGAAAATACCTCGAGGATTAGGTGGGCAGCAGCGGTAAGAAGGAGGAGGTGGGGGTGAGGTGGTGATTGACGGCTGAAAAGCTGGAGAGGTGCTCAGGCATGCTGCGGTCGGGGCGAAAAGGGGACTGCATACATAGGCAGAGGGAGATTGGGGGGCGCCGGGAGTGGGTGGGGGGCTCAGCTGTTGCCACCCACACCCATTATCACCCACCACCTCCTCAGTCAGGTCAGATTTCAAATAACTCCTGCTTACCTTTAAATCAACAGAAGGTTTTATTCTTTCTCCTCCCTTTCAGGCTTCCTTTCTCTCAAACTAGCAACCTGATTCGGTTCCAGTGCTGCAACAGTTTTGAACGAGGATCCACCCTGTCCCAGAATCCTGCTGTAGATTTCCGGTTTTAAAGACAAGCAGGTGGTTTCAACAACGAGCGACGTGCATCCACATCGTGCGTCTAGTCTGGCTAGTTTTGTTTTGTTTGTTTATTTTTGCATGTCACAAAAACACTGCGGATGTCCAACAATCTCCTCTTTGTGCTACTTTTCCCATACATCATCCCAGTTTGGCACTGCAGAGGACAGCAGCACCCCCTGTGGCCACAATGACAACTACAAGAGACATCAGAGGAGCCTAAAAAATGTGCTTTGAATACGGCCTCCTGATCACCTTTGCCTCTTCAAATAGGTTTGTGGTAAACTCTGCCTGAATAAAGAACTGCAATATGGCTCATTTTCAAATACTTGTTGTTGCTCATTATTCATCACCTCACAAAGAAAGAATGTTGTTTTGTCTCCTCTTTCAGACTTGTGGGTTGTCTGCCTTATACAAGCGCACGCGAACGCAGACACACACACACACACGTACACCCCGGAGAAGCAGCAGCCAGAGTGTGTGGTCATAACCACATCATCTACAAGTACCATGCATATAAGGAAACCACAGGAGCAGAATAATCATTGTATTGATGAAAGCAGATGGGTTTTTTTTCCCCTCGTTCTTTTTCTACCATTCATCCTATATCACACTCTTACATTTTCCATTTTATCACAAAATTACACATAATGAAGTGCAATTTAAATAGTTGTATCAGTTCCACTTTCCAGTTTGCATCAGAAATTTAAGCTGATGGTAATTTACTATGCCTTGTAAATGTATTTGTATTCCTTGACTTTTCTTACCTTTTGTCATTTTTCATCAACAAATTTTAATGTATTTTAGTGAAATTTTATGTGATAGATAAAAAATATAAACTTTTGTGAAGCTGTAAAATGGACCAAAAGAGGAATGCTTGGTTTTCAAATGTCACTAAAAGTTTTATTTTTTTAAAAAACTACAATGCATGACCTGCAATTGCTGCAATTCCCCTATAGTTATTACTCTGTAGGACCACTGTTTGTCATTTTTCCTTCTGCAAATCTTTTGGGGCACATCCAGTGTTGTGTAGGTTTTTGCCTCCATCTCTTTGCAGAATAGCTCCAGCACTGTTAGACTGGATATGGACTGTCTGTAAGCAGCAGTTTTAAAGTCATGCCACACATTTTTGATTGGCTTTAGCTATGAAATTTTACAAGAATATGCAATGACGTAATCCATTCCCTTGCACTTCTGCTTTCGTTTTTAATGTCCAACTCCATCCCAGTCCCTTTCGCACCCACTAAAACTGTCCGGTGTGTTACGCCATCTAATTCCTCCATCAACTCTGACCAGCTTCCATTTTTCCCCACAGCATGACGCTGACACCACCATGTTTCACTGGGACGGGGCCGATATTCTCAGGGTGTTCGCTTTTCGCCACACCAAGAGCTTTGAAAAGTAGGCTAAAAAGTTCAACTGTTCTTTCATCTGACACCTTTCACACGTTTTGCTCTGACCTCTGCATGGCTTGTGGCAAACTGAAAATTATGGCTTTGTGTACTCAGAGGCCAGGTCTGTGGAGTTTGTTGTAATATTTGTAGTGCCAGTAGAGCTGTGGATTTCTACTGCCAATGGAGTTAATTTGAACATCTCACCTACTACTGAGTAAACTTCTCTACCACTTTGTCCTTTCCCTGTCTGTGTTCCTTGAGCTTCAAAATGCTATTTACTCATTAATGTTCTCTGGAAAACCTCTGGGGCCTTCTGAAAGGTAGGTGGTTGCAATGTTTCATATTTCTTTATACTAATATTTTTGAAAAGCCATGTACTTTCCCTCTACTTCACAGTTCTTTTCCTGTCTATCACATAAAATCTAGTTGAAACACATTAAAGGTTGTGGTTGTAACATAATAATATGTGGAAAAATTCAACGGTGTTATAAAAAAATCACTTTCAAGGCATTTCACTTTCCAATGTTTGCACCTTCAGCTGAGACACAAGTGGCAAGTGAGAGCTAAGTTAAACCCACATATTGATGAAAAGAAAAACTTACAGAGAGCAGCCATCTCCTTTGGCAGGTCAGCCCCAAATCTTCCAAACAGGCTGCTGTTGGCTAGCAGGTCAAAGGGGGAGTGGCTTCTCATGGAGTTGAAGGGGAAGGGGTAGACAGCAGGCGGGAAGCCGGTCAAGTGACCCACCTGCTGCTCCCTGTTGGTAGCCATGTCGACAGAGCACCCAGGGGTCCGTAGCAGGCCTCCGAGGCTCTTCTAACGCCCCTTTAAAAAAAAAATTCTCCACCGAGCCAAAATCAGAGTCCTCAGAGTAAGCAGTGAAGTGCTGAGGGAAAGCCGGGGTCCACTTCGAGGCACTTATCCAGTCAGCGTTCTGAGGAGGAGAGAGCAAAGAACTGTGTCACTTCTTACAAAGAAACTCACACCATAAATCAAAACAAGTGGTTCTAACTGGCATGAATCTAAGGATAAAATCTGTAGTTTATTTTAGCATCCATCTCCATCATGAGACAGTGAAACGTTCATTTGTAGCTTTAATGAAAGACGAGTGTGTAAAGTTCATACTAACAGGTATGATGAGAAGGGAAGTGGAAGGGAAGTGGGAGTTGGGAAGGATGGGATGTCCTGAACCATAACTGATAAAGACAAGCAAGGTAAATAAATGAGTGGGCTTGGAGAGGAAAACTGGAAGAACCCCCCCCCCCAAAAAAAAAAAAAACTAGAACTGAGAGAGCGAAAACGGAACAAAGAAGTTTGGAAAAAGTTGTAACAAGGACAAGTAGGAAGGAGGGAGGGAGTAAGAATAAATAGGAATGAAAAAAAAGAGAGAGAAAGCTCTTGTTCCTTTAGTTTTGAAGAGTTTCCAGACTTCTACAGTGATTCCAGGCTATGCCATATGATTTAAATAACCAGAACTCCACTATAAAGACCTCTTCTGTTTCTGCTGCCAGCCTAGCACAGCAGCCTGCCTCTTTGCCTCTAACCCCCGGAGCAGAGGCCCAGACACGGGGTCCGGAGCATGAAGAAGGGAAGGGGGGGAGGGGTGGATGGATGAGGAAAATGAGATCCACTGATTGCTAACTGATGCTGTCACTTCCAACTATCTTCCCATCAAGTCGGGCTCCAATCCCACAGAGTCATTTTGGCTCTGACCTCCTGCAAGCTGCTCATCACTCTGACTGCTCGCAGTAGGCACACTCACACAAGGCTGCAGTTATGCCCCCACTGTTGACTTTCGGCGCAAGAAAGTGGGGGAAAAAAGACGAAAAAAAAAAACCTGGAAAAAAAATTGTTTTCTTTATTTGCCTTTTGCTTCCTCCGACTGATTCCATGAGTGGGTGGTGTGATCAGCTTGTTTTTTTAAAATGTGGCTTTGAAAAAGAGCAGAGCCAAGGAATTTGGGACTGCTGTGGCTTGTGAATCTGGGAGAAAAGACAGGGGGAAAAAAAAATCTTGGTAATGAATTCGGTATAAACAAAGAAAAGAGGGGAGGGAGTGGGGGGAGAAAAGATCTAAGGCTGAACTGGTGAACTGCTGAACTGAGTGAAAAAAAGAAGAAGAAAACCCACAGAGGAACAGTGACGGGGTCTGGGCACTTGGGGGCACTAAGGGGTGGCGCCATGCTTGGGAAAAAAAAAAAGAAAAACTGGGAACGCTTTCCACATATGCAGCGCACACTTTCTGACACATACACATGCAATCAGGCACCCAAAAAAACTCCACACGTCATATGTGTGTGAGAGCTTAAGCACGAATACACACGCAGACACACGCACACAGACTTCTCACCCCATGCCTTTTTTCCAAGGCTCTGGCTCCCACCCTGCCTCTCTTTCTGGCTCTCTCTCTTTCAACAGAGCCAGTTAATTACACCCTACTGCTGCAGGCAGCTTCAAACCACCACTAATTTAGAGTTCCATTACAGTAAACTGTTCCACATGTGCATCCAGGGCCCAGGCAGGCTCGGGTGGCCACGTTTCAGGAAGAAGCAGCCACCGACAGGCACCCACCCTCCCTCACCCCCAATCCTGCCAACGCAGACTACCATCTTTCTTCTTCTCTTTCTGGTTCTCTTGCTTCCCAGTTCATCACCAAAACTTGCTTGGATTACCTGCCTCAAAACCCCTCCGTTTCTATCCCGTTACACCTTATCCAACTTGCAGAATGACCCGATGCAGAGGTTCCATTTTGCTGCAAATGCAAAATTACGTCAGTAGAAGATTTCACAACGGGACTAATGGGGAAAAGAGGTACATACTAGAAAAACAGCTGCCAGCACCATACCACTATGCGTGTGTGTGTGTGTGTGTGTCTGGTGTGTGTCCAGCCTGGGTTTCCTTGGCTAGTGTTTGGCCTATTTGGATATCTCCTTCATGAACTCAAAGCAGCACTCGTAAAGGCAGCACAATGCAGAGGATATAAAAGTCAACACACCCCTATTAAAATGCCTGGTTTCTGTAATCTGTGCTCATTTAAAAGCTTTTTCCACATTTATTTTGTGGACCCAAACCATGTATTTCTTCTCTAGATTCAAATAAATCAGGGAACAAACTGAAGTCTTTCATGGTAAAAATAATTTTTTAAAAAGGCTGAAAAATGTGTGCAGACTTAATTACAGCACTGAGGAGTCTGTTTGGGTGGGAGTCGATCAGCATGCTGCATCCTGACCTGGTAATCTTTCTAATTTACTCTTTAAGTCCAACAATTGATATAACCAACTCTCAATATTGATATTTCTTCACTTTTAATATGGACTAAGTGATGGATATCCTTTTTCTAATGGTTCTTCTGTACTGTGCACCCATCATTTTTGCTAGGACTTTGAAGCTGTTTTTTCAAATAAATCCTATTCAGATATTAGTTCCGGCTGTCATTTGAAAAACCTTCATCTTCTTCTACTGATGCCATTCTTTTGTTGTTTTGGGTGTATGTTTTGGGTCGTTGTGCAGAAATATAAACTTCATCTTCAGCTTTCTAACACAAATTTCAGGGTTTTGTGCCAACACAGATTGGTATTTGGTATTGTTCAGAAGTCCCTCCACCTCGAAGGGACAGAGCTCCAATTTGAGCTGAATAAACCCCCTCTCCAAAACCACAATGGTGCTATGGTGCCACCACCATGCTCCACTGTAATTAATAGTGCTACCTTATAGAATTACGGCAAAAAAGTCTTCCTTGTTTACATCAGACCATAGCACAATTTTCTACATGCTACAAAACATGAAACCTGTTTTTGCAAAATTTTGCCAGGCTTGAGATTTTTTATTTTAAAAAGAAAATTCTATGATGCCTGGATGTTTTTTATTTCCCGCTCCTGGCTCCATGGCATTGTTTACCTTTTAACAATGCCATGCCTCTGATACTTTGGACGATCTCTGTGGAGCTTTTGATGTGAGGTCCACGTCAAAAGCTGTTGTCAAAACGACAGCATCTTGAGGCATCATCTAGCGGTAGTGCAGTTTTTGTACCTTTTTTTTTCTAACCAATACTGTACAAAGACACAATGAGATGAATTTTTAATTCCAGCTTTTGTTAAAGGAAGCAAATGAACAAATGCCAATAAAACCATACTAGGACAACTGAGATATACTGTATATGAGAGTAATCAGTTTTGGAAGATAATTTAACAAAGTATTAGTTTATGTGTGCAATTAATGCAAAAAGATTTTTTCTTTTCCTATTTATGTTTCAAAATTTCCCTTTAACAGGTTTGTTATGCAGTTACATAAATACATGATAAATCTCATATTAAAGGTGGGAAAAAAATCTGAAATTATTTATCTTGGTCTCATTTGTTTAAACACGAAAAACATTTAATTTATTATTTTAACAGGGTTGTGCAGACTGTTTTTTACAACCTCTGTAAACTCAAGAGTAGGAGGAGAAGACAAAGTGATTCAAAAAGTATTGATAGGGGAGATCACAGCAACAGGTGAAGTCTCAAACATCTGATGACAAACAAGCCGAAGGAAGCGCCACCCAGTAAACCGCAGTGCCACTGTACAGTTGAATTTAAAAAGAAAAAAAAAAAAGAAAAAATGAACGTGAAAAAGGCTGGTACTGAAAAATAACGAGCTACAGCACACTGAGGCGACATTTGAAAACAGAACACTGTGACTTTACGCCCTCCAAACACAATAATGAATTAATAAAAAGAGTTGGCGCCAGGGCTTTTTAATGAGTCACGTCAGCTTGGCAGCTTTTTACAGAGCCATTTAAGTTTTATGTCGGGTCCTGTGGTTGGCTCATTTAGCTGGCCCGTCTGGGACTATAAGGGGACAGGGGGAATTTGGAGTGACCTCATCCGCTGTAAGGCAGGGCCAAATGGGCATTGAGGGGCTCCACGTTCCCCCACAAGCCTAGGGGGCACAAAGGAGGCAGGCAGGCAAAAAGTGCCATGGCCAGTGTTGGGTGGGTTTGTTCCTGTGGGGACTTTCCAACCTAGCCTAAGAGGTTCAGTCTAAATTTACTTACCATGTTTGTGTAAATAGCAGTGTCAGACCTCACAACAGCTCATCAGATTGAAGTAGACTTATTGGTTGCACTTGAGGTAATCCATCGATTTTTATCAGTGCATGACATCATGTATCATTTAAAATGAACCCAATCAAGCAGGCAGGCAATTTGGAGGCAGGACTGCAAGACGGGACACGATCAGAATGAATAAGATTCTCTTGTTTGCTCAAGAGTTTGAATTTCAACACAAAAAAAAAGAGATGACGCAGAAAGAAAAATGATGCATGAGAGACGCACAGAGCAAGGGGAAAACAGTTCCCAGAGACTAAAATCTGTCAAACAAAGGATATCAAATCCTGAGTGAGCAAAACAGCAATTGTGCTTTAACTGTTGTGACAGCGCGAGGCCCCCTCGGGCAAAAAGAAGAACTGGAGTCAAACATAACAAATAAATCTCAGCATCTCAGGAAGCTCTGCATCACACCAACACCAAGGCAGGCGCTTGCTTTTAGTCAGCGCATGAAACCGCGGGCGATCGCTTGGCGTATAGCAGCAGGATTAAAGGTGCTGTAACGTTCCCTGCTTTGTTTACACGTGCATGATTCATGCTCTCATCAAAGAGGAACGCCACACAATGGTGACTTTTAATCTTGGTTTCAGTGGATATTTATACAGATTCTCTGAAAGCCGCTGCTACGTTTCTGATTGAGCACACAAGTTTTTTTTTCTGCCACGTTTCCAACTGAAACAGCCACAGAGTTTCTAAATGGAAAATAGGAAGAAAAAAAAACTGTCAAATTTGCACAGAGCAGCAACTCTAAAGCCTTACTAGAGGGGCTGAGCTGTAAATTCACTCCCTGAAGAAAGATGAACTGTGCCATGTATCCTGGCAGGGAAAGCACTGACTAGTTATGTTCTTTTTTTTTTTTTTTTGACAGAAAATTGAGCATGTTCTTTCAGCGTCACGTCTTCCAACTGTCAACATCGCCGAGTGATTTACGCTCAGAAACTTTGCGAAGGAAAAGGCTTGAAACAGAGAACGGTATGTTTAAGCTCGGTTTGCACATGAAGTCATGCTAGCCCAGCAGTTAAACAATGACTTCACAGTCCATGCGTCCTCCGAACTGAGCCGACACAGTCATGGATTTTCCAACTGAAAGCATCATTGCAGCGTACAAAAAAAAAAAAAAGGGGGCCCACAAAGAATCATCACAGAGATTTATAGGAACCAGAGATTTACACAGAAATTATAGTGTTCATACTGAAACATGATCACAAGAGCATTATCTGATCTGGTTGCTGGCGTCAGCAGTATTTTGGCAGTGAAAACAATATCGTCGCCGCTCATTATCTGATGCGAGAGCTGACAGCTTCCAGTCTTTCAACAGGCCGGGCCGCCTAATGGCTCTGGGTGAGACGCAGAGTGACAGACGGTCCAGTGTTTCCAAACAGACCTGCATTCCTTCAACTGAAACTTGTTTGACATCTGCCGCCTCCTGGCATCCCACAAACACATATTTGCTTATTCCAACAATGAAAAGAGGCACCACCGGGAGACGATTCGTCTCACAGAGGTGTTCTTTAGGAGTGCCACTCAGAGGTGTGATTATGCCTTTTTTTTTTCTTGGAGTTGGTAAATCATTAAACTTGAATTGCCACTTCTTTTTGTTATTGTAGTTTTAGAGAATGCTATGGAGAGAATGAGAAGTCATAAAACGTTTTGTGATATAATAAATTCGTCCAGACAGCTTGTTCCTATGATTTAGAGGTCACTGAAATACTCTGCGTTGAGGAAGGCATTTTAGTATAAATCAAGGATGACGCTACCCAACTGTAAAAGTTAGGTAGCGTATTCAAAGCCTGATTCAAAGTTTTATAAAGCAACTGCTTTCAAAACTTTTCCTACAATTTCAAAGTTTTGTGCCAGGAAGGATCTGTTCTGCATTGTATTGTTATAAATCAATAAAAATAAAAAAAAGATAATTTATTGTAATGGCAACAAAGTATTTAACAATGTTTGCAAACCTAAAAAAAAACCTCATAGTTTGATTGGGATTGTTACTTCTCCTGTCTGAGTTGTTTTTACACTGTTGGTTCTATGACAGCACCAATAAATGTCAATATATTTGATATCTGTAGAATATGCGCTACACAGAGGTAACATTTAACCACCTACTGCTTTGGGGTCCTCTGGACTTGATAAAACTCTAAACAAGTACAAGTCATTTACCATTTCACTTAATGTAACCAGTGTAGCTTTATCAAGTCCATGGCCTTTATCTCTAAAGTTCTAATTGTATGAATTTATTGCATATATACATATATATATATATACACTGCTCAAAAAAATAAAGGGAACACTCAAATAACACATCCTAGATCTGAATGAAAGAAATATTCTCATTGAATACTTTGTTCTGTACAAAGTTCCATTTGCACAACAGCAGGTGAAATTGATTGTCAATCAGTGTTGCTTCCTTTGATTTCACAGAAGTTTGATTTACTTGGAGTTATATTGTGTTGTTTAAGTGTTCCCTTTATTTTTTTTTAGCAGTATATATATATATATATATATATATATATATATACACAGGTATATATATATGGGGCATACAGTGCTGTCCCACCAGACTTTGTTTTTGCAGGACTCAGCCGGTTGCCTGGCTGCTAAGAAGGCTCCAAGGCGATTTCACCCACAAAATTAAAAGATAAATTTAGGGTTTTGGAAATATTTCCAGCCAAATAACCAAAAACATTCTGTTTGGCAGCCAACTGCTGTCTGGCTACCACAGCCGATAGCCTGGCTAATAAACTTCCATAAAAAGTAGAACTTCAGAAAGAAATAGTACTTAATATTTATTTTTTGTTCCAGATATTCATTTAAGCATATGCATTAACATAAAACAGTAATAGTAATAATACTAAAGTCTTTATTTAGCCAGAGTGGTCTCACAGTCATGGTCAAGATGAATAAAAATAAATGTAACCTAAATCATTTTCAGCTATTTGTGACTGCTATTGTCACTGACTCCATCCATTAAATTCAAAATAATGCTAAACCTGTTACAGTTAACATTAATATACCTGCAATAACCAACATGCTGTGTTATTTTAACAATGATGGCAATAATTGCTGCTTGTCTAAACGTCTCTTGAAGTGAAAAGGTTTGATGTGACTAAATGTGTCATGCAGTAATTGCAGGGGGACTCACACTGGCGACTGTGAAGGTGTTTCCCACCTTGGCTCAATGAAGGGGGGAACAATCATTTCCCTGTATGAAGCAGAGCATAATAGCTGGGTTTCACCACCATCGCTGCCTCTAGCCACAGGAGTTAAAGCAGCCCAAGCAGGCCCAAAGACACACACACACACACACACACACACGCACACACATGTGCATGCATGAAAGCACTACCTGCTCAACACCATAATCTCACACAAGTTTATATTTGTTTAAGTCCCTTTTAATGAGAGCTCGGGAGCAGGACAAAAATGTAAATCCTCGCCATCAGAGTAGCACACCTGCAAAAATAGACAGAGGAAATGGTGTGCAAATAGTTCCCATGTTAATTATAGCGCGGTGGCAGCCGAACCCCACCACCCCACCCCACCCCATCTTCCCCTGAAGATCACCTGGCTCGCTCCTCCCCCCTCCCTGCGCTCGTCCTTAATTGCAATAGAAATTCCAGAAAGAGACAGGTATCAACAACTCCCTGATTTACCGCTCGCTGAGCCACTTCACAAAGACAAGACTGTTGGCAGATTTTGCAACACAAACTCTTGTGTTCACCACTGTTCCTTCACAGTTCCATGATTTGACGTGTTTTTGCTATGAAAAACATATCTCCCAATATGTATGCAGTGATGAAAAGTAATGATGTCATTTTAACAAGATTTTTTTTTAAATCAGATCTTTTGAATTAAGATAATTCAAAAACTATAATAAACGTATCCACCAGCATTCTTTACAAATTACCCCATTCATAGTGATAAGATGGTGACATAATCTATGCAATATATGAGAGGTGAATGCATGCATAGTGAAAGGCTCCTCTTGAGGACATAAAAGCTTAAATTCAGTTACACTTATAATACCATGAGCATGCACACATCTGGAACGTAAAACTCTCATTTAGTTTGACATGGAGGTGAAGCTCCATGTCATGTGGGCAGTCTGTCCTCGAATAAGAGGGGAGGGCAGGGACATTTATGCGCCTCAGAGAAGAGCACCTCTTCTCTCATCCAGATGTCAGCGGAGGCCGATATCGTTATTCCTGGCTTTCCAACAGAGATCCCTCATGCCGGGTCACTTCACTTAGACCCACACTTTGTGTCTCACCTACGTCAGACCCCCCTGGGGGAAATAAGCATTGTATAGCAGGTGCAAAACTTGAAACAGCGGTCTGGTGATTGCCCAGGCGATTCAGGAGCAATAAATCAAAGCAACGGCTGAGGAAAGTTGCTCTGATGCCAAATGCAGACGCTCTACCTGTCATCCACGTGCAAGGCCGTAACAAGCAGAACCTGTTAATCGAGCGCATACGCCAGCATCATTAAATAATCTTCCTGCTCTGCTAGCGAGTTGTGAGAACACAATGCGCAAACTTCCAAGCAAACTGTGGCCAGAGCACCAGGCACACCTCCCTCCTCACAGAAATCAGCCGGTGCTGTTTAAAAAACATGGAAAACAATGCTTTTCTTTGCCAAGTCTTCATATGCTACTTATAAAAAGGGGAGAAAAAAAAAAGGGTCGAGGAGTGGCGACTTCTCTGGCGAATACACATCAAACACATGCAAGTTTGTACACACTAACACATATGCTAATAATAAAGAGCTCCACAGGGCCCTGGGTAACATTCGCTAATAAGCACATATGCACACACACACACTCGCAGGAGCACACATGGTAGAGATGATTCTCACAGAAACTCGTGTCACGCTCACATTTGTGGGAAAAACAAGTTAGAAGAAAACAAACCGAAGCACAGAGAGCAAACAAAGGTGTGTGTTGGTGACAGTTTGGGAAATCTGAACCATGACTAATGATCTCAAATACTTAATTTCTTCAGAAAAAAACATTATCCTAACAGCAATCAAATTCAAAACAAACAGTGGTTTAATTTCTCAATTAGTCTCAAACTTTTGTTTAAGTTACTCACAGGCTCTCGTACGAAAGTGATGGAGGCCACCAGAGGAAGTTGTTGAGAAAAAAAAAAAGAGTCTGATGAGCAGCTTGAGCCAATGAAAGAGGGTGAAAAAGATGAGTGAACGTTCAACAGCGTCCCTTCAGCGGCAAAGACAGACCGGCAGTGAGCCTCCAACTCCGTCAAGCACTCCCCCTCCTGCGTTCTACTCCTCCTCCCTCCTCCTCCTCGCCTGAGTCGCTACCTCTTAAAATCACTCTTTCACTCCCCAAACACAGGGCCCGCACTCACCGACTCTCTCACTAAGAAATAATTACACTGTGATTCATAAAGCCTTCTTTCTTGGTCACATGACTCTCTGTGCTTCAAATATACCAGTTGTTTTGTTTTTTTTCCAAAGCCAAAAAACGCCTGGAGGGAAGAAAAAAGCCCAGGGAGCTTAAGTTTCTGTTTTTAATTCTCTCTGCCTTCTTTGTCTCATGGTTGAATTATTCTTCCACATCTTGGCCGAGGAGTCGCTTTGCCAACAAATTGGTGCATGTTGAAACGTAGAGTCGGGTTGTGCTATTAGATCATTCTTGTTTCATCAATAAGTGAAGTAAGCCAGGTTTATTAGGAGAGGAAGTTTTGCTATCCTGAACAACGCCGATCATCCACTTCATGCTGTTTTGATTTAGCTCACACACTGTTTTAATTGTGAAAGCCAAAAGGTTTGTTCTTCCAGAAACCTCTGGGGTTTTTTTTTACCTTTTGATGTCTATGTAACCCTGTTTTTAATGGCTCTTCTCATGCAGGTACAAACTGGAGACACTGCTTCTACAGAAACAAATTGAATCCTAATAGAAATATGATATTTGACAAAGAAAAAAGATAAGATAAGATGAAAAACAGAATTTGGCTTTTTGACACATGACATTTTTCAGCACACTCAACATTTGTTAACATCCTGCCAAGCACTCTCTACAAGTCAAGATTATCTCCCAAAAGTCACGCATCTGTGACTAAAACACATCGCTTCTTAAAGTGAAACCAGCGACGCTGGCACCTTAGCAACAGGGAAGTCCCGCGTGAGGTGGCAGAACCGTGCAGCCGCAGAAGCGGCAGCGACGGATTTGGGTGTGCCCCTGAACGTGCCCCCTCTCTTTCCATATGAGATCACATGTTTCAGATATGTGTTTATGTGTTTGTGGTTCTGGGCGTGTGCCCTTGTTTTTCCCCAACGTAATGTTTCTCAGCTTGTTTTTGTTATGGGGGGGGAGAAGCACCTCAAACCTCAAAACTGGGAGGGGTAGGCACACCTTAACTGGCATCTTGGCAAGCACTTTCACCTCTCTGAGGCAAGCTTGGAGCACACACTTTACCAGCAAATTACAGTGAAGTCACTGTAAAACAAAAGGCTTGTACGAATCGTATCTTTTAAAACGGGGCTGCAAGCTTTCAAATATAGGAACCCTTAACTGAAGCAAGGTGAGGGTAGGGTCATGAGGTGGAGTGTTTTAATGTCAGAGGCTCATGTGCACTGCACTTAGTGGATAGAACAATGATGAAGGAGCCCTGGCATTTGCAGGGGTTTGGGTCCACAGCTAAATCCATATCCATGAATACTTCAGAACTCTGAAAAATATTTATAGCTGCCAAATTTTATAGTTCAAACACCAATTACACCTTAACTATACAGAGTAAACTTTAATTATCTAAAAAAAAAAACTGGTTACATAATTCAGGTTTTAATGTAAGGGGGAGGGATTAAACACACAGGCACAATTATGAGCATATACGACTCTAAATATTTCAAAAAGAAGTGAATACTTCACCAACTTCTCATTAGTGATACTAGAAACTTAAGTTATCTAGTTATCTGTTCTTGTACTATAAATAGGAATTGTTTGACAGAACTCATAGGACTGACCAACACTCCAAACAATGGGAAAAGTTTAAATAACTTAGTGAAGATCTAAAAAGGAAGATTTTAGATTTATGCAAGTTGGAGAACTACTTTGGAAACATTCTCAATTCTAATTCCAAGATTATCAGTTCGAACAATTGTGTTTAAAGATTTTGCTATTTGGATGTGTCACCACTTTGTCCATGTCAGGATGAAACACAAACAACCAAATCAGAATAGAGAAAACTGGTGAAGATGTCCAAGAACAATCCAAGAATGACCAAGGTTCTACCCTGTCACGAAACTACTGGAATTCACAGCAAGTTTTACGCTGTGAAGAAGTGAGAAGTTGCTCAGTAAGAAAGAAGTCCCTGCTCCAAAATCAACTCCTTCTAGCTTGACTGATATTTACACCTCCCCACATTGATGATATAATTACCTTCTGGAGTAGAGTTATATAAATGGCTAGATGAGAAAAATATCTTAAAGTTCAACACATGGGGACACGTCAATGTTCTGACAGGACAATGATCAAAAATGCACATGAGAACTGTTTCTGGGATAGATAAAGCAGGCCAACGTTAGGATTCTGGAAAGGCCTTCCCAAAGTCAGACCTCAACCCAGCTAAAAACTGAGAATTATTCTTAAAAGCCAGGTCTGTGCCAGTAAACCGACCTGTTTAAATGAACTCCACTGATTTGACCAAGAAAGAGCTCAAATATGCAGTCTGAAATATAACAAAAGATTCCTGATGGTTACAAGAGGTGTGAAGTTTCTCTACAGTTGTTTAGGGACATATGACCAAATGAGTAATACTTTATTTATCCAGAGGGAAATTCGATATATCAAAGTAGCCCAAAAGGCATCAGAATAAAAAATATATAGATACATAAATACATACATACATTCTGAGATGCTCTTATAGGTTAAATAGCCTGGTATTAAACACAAGAGGATGTGTTTAATATTCAGCCTGTATGGTGTAAAGTAAATTCTCAGCAAATTCCATTTTGTGCAGCTATTTTTTGGTTTTATGTATTTTTTTTTCTATTTGACCTTTATTTATACGAGTTCATTCTTATTGAGAAAAATAACCTGTAATTTCCAAAAGATTTACATTCAGACTTTTTTAATAACATTTCAGCCATGTGATGCGGAATATCTGCAAAAAATCTGTTCAAATAAACCATTAAAACTCTTAAAACCCCAAATGGATGACAGTCCTTTTTTTTAAATCAAACACATATGAGTTTGAGTTTCCAAAAGCAAAGAAATCTTTGCAGCAACAAGTGGGCAACAGTGGCCAACTGCATTGCTCCGTTAAACATTTCTGATGTCGATCTGACAGCACACAACCAGGCTGAAAGAAAAGGATAAGCACCATGAGGCACTGTTGCCTTTTGGCTCGAATCTTATATTCAGGAAGCACAGATCAGAGCCATATGGGGGGAAAAAAACCCTCCAGCTGATTCTTATCTGGTTTACATTTGATTTGTGATGCTTATAAGGCCACTAAGGCTAATAGAAATCCCTTAAATGTTTACATAGCAATGCTAAATCAGCAGTTGTGTAATAGGAAACAAGAAGGTAAATACGACCCTAGTTCAAAAACTATCTCGGCACGGGAGAGATATAACAGTGAGGTGTGGATTGGAAATCGTTGTGGAGCCCTTGGGTTGAGACAGTACATTTGTGTCAAAATATGCCATCAGATGTATGAAGGCAGTTGTATTTGTGTATGGGTGCAGAGTCCTCGCAGGGCACATGTTGACAGTGAGACGGTGAGAACAGGCTGCGGAGAGTTTCGAGCTGCTCTCATCCTCCACTATGCACGGCTGCAGCTGTAATATGTGTTTGGTGTGCATGAATGAGTGTGCACGGGCAGTAGCAGTGAGAAGGTCAGAGGTTACTAGTGTTTGTGTTTCAGTGTCAGTGAAGTGTGCTTGGGGCTGAGATTTATGATCATTGTGTCTGGGAGGCAGAAGAGTGGGGGATAATGAAGACAGATCAGGGTGCTCCTATCTCTCTCTCTCTCTCTTTCTATGGGCACCACTGGAAACATGGCCTACGACCCCTGTCATTCTCGTATCATTAACTTCAACCGATGACATCATAACTCGCTGCCCTGACAACAGTACAAGCACAGCGTTGCTGCTCTTAGAAACGCGATTCCTTGAAGAAGGGGCTGCAGAAAAAACCCAGGCACTGCTCAATGCTCCATAGCTTCTCTTCACTGGGTGTGTTTAAAATGATATGAAATATTCATGGCATCATCTTACTCAGTCGTGTGTTTCCACTTTAGATTCATTGGATTTGCATTCACAGAGGAACAGAGTATGGAGGCCCGAGGCTCACTGGCAGAGGATGAGGAGAAAATGAAGAAAGGAAAGAGGAAAAGAGGGGGGACAGCAGAGAGTGAGGAAGTGAGGTTAGAGGGGTTACAGGGAGATGGAGAGGCAAGAGGAAAGAGGAGTTGGGGGGGCGGAAAGGAGTTGGTGGTAAGCCAAAGCAAGTTTGTATAGTTCCAGTTATGCACAAGTGAATTACGTGTGTATTTTCTTCAAGAAAATGAAGGGTGATGAGAAGAAAAGAAAGAAATATCAAAAACAAAAAATACACTAAAAATGGTACTGAAAAATTTAAGCATCACATAAATCGTAACAAACACTAAAATGCTCATTTAAAATATGTATTTGCTATTCATTCATTTGAAATGAATGAATAGCAAATTCATTCATTTGCTATTCATTCATTTGAAATGAATGAATAGCAAATGCATGAACAACATTAACTAAAAGTGAAATTTTGCGCTAATGGGAAAGCTGCTGTTAGATGACAATAAAATGAAGTGAATAAAAGTAACTCCAGAAAAATTTCTCAGGGAACTCCACATTTGACCTTTGCTGATTCTCCTGACCTTCATGAGAAAACTGAAGTAAGCAGTGTTGTTTTCTGTCCTGGTTTAAATGAGACAACAGTTTCTGTACATCTCGGGTTATCAGCATTTGCTCAAAAGTTTAAGAAATAAACTTTATTATGTTCTGTATATATAAACTTCAGTAATGACAACACCTTGGTAGTGTACACACTCTGTAGTCTTTAGCCCCACTGAGTAGTTGAATTTTCATCTTAACGGTTACATTTCTTTGGAGTCTGTGCATTTGCTAAAGAGGAAATTTCAACTACTTAACTCATTGACATTATGGACCCACTGGCTCAGAGGCTGCAATTGACTAAAGTAATGTGCTGTCATAAAATATAAAGTATGTGTATCATAACCATAATATACCGTATGCTGTTGCACCGTAGTCTCAGCAAGGAGGAGCATTTAGGTGTTGAATAAAAGTGGCTTGAGAAGCAAGCCTTGAGGAATCCCATGTGTGATCTATGGTCACACAGCTGACCGTTTTCGGCAATGGTTCCTGTATAGCTACGATCTTCAGGGCATTTTTTTCAAGTCAATTTAATTAATAAGCTGTGTATGGTTGTAAAATTCGGGTTTGGTTCCATAGCAAAATCCATAACAAAGTCAAACAGATTTCTAAAATTGCTAGGCACCACCTAGGCACCAGGCCCTGGTATGCCCTCAGTATGCTTTCAGACTGCGGACTGGCCAGAGTACCCAGAGAACATAGGTGGATTCAAACCCAGGACTCTCTCACTGCAAAACAGCAGTACTACTAATTGTGCCACTGTGCAGCCCATGTTAAGACATATTATTAAAACCTTAACCAAAGCAGCCTCAATGGTATGGTGTGTTTGGGGTTGCAAATCTGACTGGAATGGAATAGGGGAATGTTAGAAAAAGAGGTGTGAAGTGAAGAGAGGGAGGGAAGGGATGAATGAAGGGTGGTAGATGAGGTTGCTGATGGCAGGTTCCAATCAGTAACAAGATGCCCATAATGAGATCAATATTTCCCCACATTCAGATTGATGTCATGTGAAGGCTGCTGAGAGTAGACATATATTTAAGCACACAAACACGCACGCAAACATATACTTTCTTTGGTTAGAGTCTTACATACACATCCTGTGAAATGAAGGAGTGCATTCATTCTGCCTGGCAAAGTGTGCTCATTTAGCGTCCAACTGCCTTCAAGTATAAATACCACTCAAAGGAAAAATGACTTACGCATGCCCAGAAAAAAAAAAAGAGAGAGAGAGCAATGTGTGTGTTAGGGACCGAAGGGCATATACTATGACTCTAAGAAAAACAAATGAACATAGAGCTGGAAAAGGGGAAACCGAGAGCCAAAAGCTGTATATGAAACTACAGGGAAAAGAGGAAATAAAAAGTCGACACAGCTACCAGCGAGTGTGCCAGCAAATGAGTTTTCCCCCACCAACATGTGTGTCTAATGAAAGGTGAACGGCTCTCCTGTCTATACTCTCCTCAAAAAAATCAGCCATGATGTCACCATGAACCCATCTTGAACCCACCTCTGTCAAAAAGCATTACTCCAACCCACCCTCTCCTCCGCCTTATTTTCTGTTCCACCTCGCTCTCTCTTTTCGTTCACGGTCTGTTCCTGTGGCTCTCATTCTTCTCTGAGTCCCTATACATATAGATATATATGTATAAATATATATATATATATATATATATATGTGTGTGTGTGTGTAGGTGCGTGTGCAGGCGTGTGTGTGCGTGTTCTTTCTAGTTCCTCTCTGTCCAATCCGTGTCTGCACTTTTTTTCTTTCCCACAGAAGAGCACTAATGTTATTTTTTTTTTCTGAGTGTGGCCTGACTGAATCACCGAAATGTCCTGCCAAAAGTGGCAGGATGTTCTGATCATCACAAACTTTACTTAAGTTGTGGTTTTTACAGAAAAATACAAAGGAGGCATGGAGGGAACGTTTAAAAAAGTAATAAGTGAGCAATGGGGGAGAATGCAAATGAAAAAAAAAAAGTGGGGAGAGGGAAAAAAGAGAGAACAGCGGAGTAGAAAGGGGTGGTGGGGGCAGCGAGAAGGCAGCCAGAGAGCCACATATGGAAGTGATTCTGTAATTACTGCAAATCTGTGAGCTCAAAAGGAAAGGTCTTCTTTTCCATGCCTCCTTCCCTGCACATAAAACTGCCCTTGTGAGAAAGCTGGGCACTAAATACTGCCTACAGGGAAAAGGAAAACACTGAGTTTTTTGTTTTTCTGCCTGAGCTTTTTGGCATGTTAGGATGCAGAATAAATACATTCACAGATTTGAAAAATTGAGTTTAAACAAAGGTCTATTCTTCGGATCATGGGGCTAATGCCACCAAAGTTTCTACATTCTTTTCTCGTTTGGTTCGACTCTGGGACTTATTGGTTCATTATTTGAAAACAAGAGGTGATAAGAGGTTCGGGGGTTGGAATAAACTCAATTGTCTCATCAGCTAAGGCTGGTATATTGCTCATGAAGCGCACATTCAGCAGGATATGGGTGTCTGTGCGTGCGTGAGAGAGAAAACGAGAGAGAGAGAGAGAGAGAGAGAGAGAGAGATGATGGGGTGGAGGGGTGACAGACACACAGACATACTTGAAGACTTCAAGCCTCCGGCTAAAGTACAGTTCTGCAGGTGCGCATGTTGGCAGCCGCTTCTGCTCAACTCCAGTCCCCAAACCGAGCTCCAGCAGCCCTGTAATTATCGGTTCCCCTGCCATAACGTGTTCTCATGATGAGTAAACACGCGCCCGGGTCGACGCAGCTCAACACTGAGTTTATTCATAGATTCGCATCCACTTAATTACGACAGGAGATGATTTATGTAAAATAAAATAATAAAAAAAAAAATCATACCTTTGGGAGTCAGATGAGTGCATGCCTCGGCTTCAGACCGGAGAACATTTCAATAAACCAGAAGTTACAAGGGCACAATCGAAGTTTGTGACGAAAGAGGAGAGGGGCTGAAGGGGGGGGGGATTTAAAAACAAAAAAAGTAGAACATGAGAAGTGTTCAAAGGCGTCCAGGTTGCCTTTCGGTTTTCGTCAGAGAGGGTTTCAATCACTTGTCAGGTTGCCTTTTGTCAGTTGCCAACCGGCCACTTCGTCCCGACAGCTCAGGGGCGTTTATTGGCGTCAACAACCTGTGAGAATTTCTCACACTCTGGCTCCCTCTAGTGGCGTTAAAGAAAAGCGCGGCAAGAATCTTCTCGACAGGACAATAAAACTCAAGAGGATCTTTTACATATTTAATGGGTTTTTTGTTTCTTTTTTGTCAGAATAATTTTGTTTATTAAGTGCATGGGCTATTCAAACCATCCTAACCTTGTGGGAAAACAAGAATTTCCAAACAAACCTAATAACTGCTTATGCCACTGGCTGCCAACAAGCTACCATCTCCAATAACTGGACATGTGTCAATATGGAAGAATTTTGTCCCACTCTTCTTTGCAGAATTATTTCTATTCTACTTATTTCTTTCACATGAACAGCCCTTTAAGGTCATGCCACAGCAGTTCAGTTGGATTTAAGTCTGAATTTTGACTAGGCCACTGAAAATTTTATTTTGCTTTGTTTCAGCCATTCATTGATAGACTTGTTATGCCATGGATTGTGGTTCTACACCACAGCAATAGTGCAATTAAACTTAACAACTTGAACTGAAATTTGTCTTCACAGTTTTCTGCTAAATATAAGAGGATGCACATTTCTGATAAGTGTTCCATTTTCCTATTGTAAATGTATAGATTTTTTTTTCCCAAAAGTCTTTGAGTTCATTTAAATTTTGAGATAGGCCTTTGTGATTCTGTTGGTCATCAGTAGTTTGGGCCTTGTAATTATTGTGGATGTCATTTTTGCCAATTCTCTACTAGTGAGGCCTACAGTGCTTCAGATGTTCTTATAAACTATTTTGGGATCTCCTTGATGCATTACCAGTGAGTTCTTGGAGTTATGGGCACTTTTAGAAAGCATTCCTGTGTATTTTGGATCCAGTGTCAGACTATCTTTTCAAGAAAGTCTTAATATTTCCTAATATGTCTGATCTCTACTACACCGGTCTGTCTATTGAAACAAAATCTTTGCTTTTAGGTTAGCTGTAATAGATTATTTTCTCACTGCTACACAAATCACTCAACATTTGTATCACTGGGATCAAACTACGTAAATGCCAGAGTTCCTAATGTGCACCTTCATGATCCCTTCTAATTCAAACGTTTCTGGACAGATTCTGTACTTATTCCTACATGCTTCCTTTGGTTAATATCTTGATGAAGTAAGACATCTTTTTGTATTGTTAGACTTTTGATAATCTTGTTTTGTTTTTATTTTCTGAATTTAGCTAAGTGTAGTAATTATTTTCAGTCATGAAATAGTCTGGGATTCAGTGTCTAACAATTTATTTGCGTTTGACATTGCCATAGTATTTTAGCCAGCACATTTATTGGGAACTTTAAGACTATCTTGTTCCAAATGTAGGCTGAATTTATGCACACAACCGTGGCATCCAAGCAAGACATTTCCAATATAGTTTTCTCATAGTTTGCAAATACAACCCTTCCTCCTTCCACCCACCCCCCAACAATCCTGCAGCAGGTTACAACCAGAGTTCCAACAGGTGTCCAAAAAAAGAGATCACATTTCTCCTTTCTTGGCATCGCTGCACTGGATTCCCTTGTAAAGTTTACAGAGGAATTTATGATCTTTCTTATTGCATACAAGGCTCTTAATGGCCAGGCACTGTATTATTTACAAGAGCACCTTGTTCCCTATAACCTAATGGGAGCCCTTTCACTCTCAGTGTGATGCCTTACTTGCTGTTGCAAGAATTTCTCACATCTGAATGGAGGCAGAACCTTTAGACGAGCTCCCCATTTGAAAGCGCTTTCTCGCGGCATTTAAGACTAAGCTCAAAGCTTGCCAAATTAGCAGATGAAAAAATACCCAATGTTCAAAGAAAAACTTTATAAGTTCATCAGATGATGAGCACTTTGAAAAGTTAGAAGAACGTTTGGCTTTTTTCCCCCCGTCCTAATAGATTAGTAATATACTGTTCCAAAATAAATGCAATGTGCTTACCCTAATACGGGGTTTTTTAAAAAGGTTCCCTGACTCAGAGAGTTAATAGACAACTGTCTCCCCACACCCCGCTTCAATTGTTGCTGTGATTTCTGTAAATTTTTTGCTGTTGCTATACTTGATGTTTCATTTATACATGTGTCACAAGATGTTGTGAGGTTTACTATATTGCTTTTATAGTGTTTAATTTATAGTGCCAAAATAATAAAGCTGGTCATACTTCTCTCTTTTTCAATATTTTCCTTGGTCCTTACTCTGTCTCCTTACTCACCATAGCTTAAGAACTATCCATTCTCTCTGGCACAGACTTGTAAAGTTGGTTAAATGTTTGCAGCTATTTTTTCTTCTTTTTAAGTTGCACCAACCTCCACACACACACACACACACACGCACACACACGCGCACACACACACACACACACACACACACACATATTCTGAAAGACTCTTGCGCCCCCATTGGAGGGACACACTCCACACTTTGAAAAGCCCTGCCCTATATTGACCCACTTACCAAGAGGTTGTCTTCCAAAAAAAATAAGGTTACAAACAGAAATTTAGAGAAAGCAGAAAAGAAAGAGTATGGCAGGTTTTGGTGTCGCTTGTTCCTGCCAGGTGTTTTAAAATTACACATTTGACCTGATGGCCCATTTTACCAGAACTTGAAATGCATGTTGCATGCAGTTGTTTTTAAAATAAAAGTAATCTAAAAATGAGATACTTCTTAGATTTGGGGGGATATTTTTTTCTTTCATCTTTTTACATGACCAGCCTAAGCTATTTGTCTGGAGCTCAGTTGAGATTCTACATTTAAGTTTAAATAAAAGAGTTCTAGAATGTAAAATCTTAGTTTTTCTCTATCTCTCTTTCATTTGCATTATATCGTTGTGTAAGAAAAGTTTAGCTCTGTATATTTTCAGGAAGGATGGCTGATTTTTAAAATGCTGCAACCTGAGAACACAAAAAAAGCAGAACTATAACACATTACCCTGATTCTATTAGTTTCACAATGTTTCTTAATTTTAATTAAGATTTTAGCTTGAAGGCAAATCGGCAATGTGTTGAATCGAATTACATTAATTGTCTTAATGTTTTAATCTGAAAAACTGTCCTCGACAGATGTCAATGCCATAGGTTGCCACTGAGGGGCGCTTTATATAAACTGCAAATCATGAATGTTGCATGTTTATTGCTTGTTGATGGCTTTACATTGTATATCAGACATTCGGACTGTCAAGAGTCACTTGACAGTTACCTTTACTGTAGCATTTACGTTGATGGAAAAAATAAATAAATGAATAAAGGCAAAAAAAACAACCCAAAACGTTTTCCGTTTACAGCTTTGAGCAATGTAAATAATGGTTTTCGTCTCGCTTTAACAGCATGCCGCTAGGGTGTCACCAGTCCAGTTGCACATCTTTATTTCTGCGTGTGCACATGGCTTTTAAAGTTGCCACTTGCGAGGTATTTGGCACGGCTCCGTGTTTATCATCCGTTACCAGCCCTGCTGCCTGTCAGAGAGCAGGCAGTCACGGTGAGCCACGCCTCTCGTCCACGTGCTTGCTCCTCCAATCGCCTTATCCCTACGCGCACCACACGCTCCGTATTTTGCATAAAATGTGTATCAGTAGGACAGCGCACTCTCTCAGGCACATGTAGAGCGCACATGTAGCGTGGCTTTACTGAACGCAAAGCACGGCCGAATAAGCGCATCAAACTCCCCGCAGCTCCAGATCCCCACCAATGAAAACGCATAAAGTGTGAGAAGAGGAGGTGGGGGCACAGGGTAAACGGGGGCGAGGGAGGTGGGGTGAGGAAGCAGAAAAGGGGACTGGAAGATACAAAGAGTGAGCCAAATCACCCTCCCACCCCACCCCACCGGTCTATGCGCGCACACACACACCCCCGCACACATACCAGGCACAACTACTCAAGCTGGAACGAACGGAAAGGCGGTCACATTTCCTATGCTCACCTGCAAAACGTGATTGATGTGGGTGTGTGTATCAGTGGGTGTGTATGTCATGTCTGACTCTCTCGCACCGGTCAGGGATTTGCTGACAACACTTTCTTGGAAGCTGTGAGAATTGCTCAGTCTTCTCTCGTGCACCACCGCTCGCGCTCCACAGCCGCGCACTTAGCAGTTAAGCAGCTCGCAAAAGGCATCCAGGTATCTCCGAGGAGCCAACCTGCAGAGAGGGACTGCCTCTTAACGCACCTGCACCGAGACCCCCAGACGCGCACTGAGCGTATTTTCATCACTTCTTCCAGTTTCCGCGCTCTATGGAGCAGGTGTTTTCTGCAGACTATTTTTTTTACTTCCTCGTCAGTCTTCACAAGACGTTTGCGCCGGTGTAAAGGCATTCATTCCTTGACATCCGTGAACTTGCTTTAAAGTCGTCAGCAGCAACAGGAGAGCGATGGATAACAGTCCTGGAGGCGGTAAGATTAGACTTTATTTTTTTGTTGTTGTTCGTTTGTTTGTTGGTTTGTTTGTTATGTTTAGTTTTTTCGCCTTTGGGAGTTTTGTTGTGATGGTTGAGATTATGAGTATTTTTATCTGCAAGCAAGTCAGTTATTTAAACTATAACAGGAAATAATAAATACATATATCTTTAAAAAATAAAACATTTTATTTTGTATTTGTCTATATTATTATGATTCATAAATATCACTTTTAGTATATATAGATATATATATAGATATATATACTAAATATATATATATATATACTAAAAGTGATATTTATGAATCATATATATATATATATATATATATATATATATATATATATATATATATATATATATATAATGAATGCAAGTATTGCATTTTTCTTACGTTTGAACTTTGCAGTGTCAAGTGATTTATTCTGACATAGCTCGCTCTTCACTCATTGAATATATTTAGGTTTATGTTAAAGTCAATGACGGGCTGTGTCGCTGCATGTGTGTGTAGAACTTCGGTCTGCGAGGCGCGGACTCGAGCTTTCGCAGAGTACCGCTCGCGGTTGAAGTGAGGTTGACCACTTCCTGTAGTTCTCCATGAAAACAAACTCACGTGGAGCTATAGTCACCAGACTCTCGCTGTAATCGCAGTCTGACAGCACTTCATCTGAGTGACAAGACTGTCCCACCTCAAGGGTTAAAAATAGAAGCGTGCGCATAAAGTTGTGTGTTTGCGACATTCAGGCGATGTGCTGAAAGTTTGGAGTCGCGCTGTCTTCGCGGCGGTCTTTCGAGGTCAGCCAAAGGTGCGCGTGCCCTCGGCTTTCCTCTCCTAATTGGTGGTCAATCATTTACAACAGCGTCACGTTCCAGCGCAGGTGATGCGGGCATCCTGAGCTCTGTCAACATGTTATTCTGAACCCACTCGCCTAGTTTCTGTTTGAACTGATAAGTGTGCCCGTGGGTTTTAGTGGAGCTCACGGGGACATGAATAGTTTATGATAGCTGTAGTATTAATCAGCAAATGAAGATGCAGACAGTTTCAGTTGTTTTACGAGCTATTGTGATTATACTTTACGTTCGTCTGTGCAATAAGTTTTACAAGTTGTTTTAATTTCCTGTATGTTTCAGTCTCATATTAATTCATCCCCTCTCGGTGAGAACAACAGTTTAGCATGATGTTAGATAGTTCATGAATCTGATGGATATGAATTACTTAGCCTAATGCTGGCATGGTCAGGTGAAAAGTGAAAAAGTATTCAGGAAACGCCATGAAAAACACTTAAAGGTTATTGATCAGAATCACTTTTAGAATTAAAGTAGCCTCTTAAGAATTTAAGGATGATTTCAAATATGTGCCATAAAGCTGACCTGGTAATCATTACTTGTAAGTGTAACATAGTTAATGTACAAGCAAATCATTCACATTTGACTGAGTTACAACTACAATTGAATTGTAATGTAACTGAATCTGTCTATATGGTTATATTATGTTATTGGAAATTGATTGAACCTATTTGTCTTTTAAGATGACAATTGAAGTGGACTGTGTGGAATTCAATTTTCAGGAGACTGTTGTTAAAGTCTGGATAAAATCGAAAGGTTGTGAGACAGTCATAATATAAAATCAGGCACCGTCCACAATGTGAGGGGGGGGGGGCGTAAACTGATTCGTAATAGTTGGCAAAACATATGATTTTTGACCTGATTGTTCAATTGCACTTAATAAAGAGAGTCAGTCCTTCAAACTTCAGCCCAAAATGTGCTTTGACACCCCCTGCTGGAGGTTCCGTGCATGATAACTCGACATCAACTATTTAGTCATTGATGTTGCAAAGTGAAAAAACTGACTCACACAACCTGAAGAAAGGTAATATTTTCAGAGCCGAAACGTGTCTAAACCAAATTATTTGACAGTAAATCCCACAATTTTCTTTGTAGGCTCTAAGTAAATAATAAATAAATATGACATTTGAATATTAAACTACAGCCACACGACTGGAATCAAGGCTATTGTTATGTATGTGATAAAACAATACATTATTCAATGGCACTATTTTGTGTTCTGTGTGGAAGAACACCAAATGTGGTATCAGCGCATTGATCTCACTATGTTCTTGGGAAAAATGTCTAATAAACTAAGTCACGTTCCACTGAGGTTCTGTTGAGTTTATATAGTTAAGTTATGAGAAGAAACATAACAGCTACAGTATGTTGTTACTTTTTTCAGATTTTTTCCGTTTTATTTAGAGCATGTGGGTTACTGTGGGAACTGAGTGATTAAACGAATGAATTACTTATCGGTTAATATCAGCAGAAATATTAGTGGCTCCTATTCACACACTGACACATGGGCCATATTTCGCCCTGCTGCCTGGCTGACAGTTAACTAGCTGCTGTAACTAGCGTACAGTCAGACCACCCTTTTGCGTTACACGCTGCTCTATTTAATGCGACTCTTTAATCACAAGCCCCCTTGGCTGCGTTTCCTTGCTGGAGCGCAGCTTCATGACTTCCCAAAGAAATCTTGGTCAAAAGCTTCCCTCACGTGGCCTTCCTTACAGAGCCGCGTGCAGCGCGTGAGATAGCCGGGCCCTCCTCTCCTCTCTTCCTCTCCCCTCCTGCCGCCTCACCGCTCTCACGGACGCTGCTGCTTTTGATGCCGCCTGCAGCGACAGAGAGGGAGAGCTTGGTCAGTGGGTCAGCAGTTCCGTACATTAACTCCCCCCCGCCCCACCTTCTCTGGTCACGTTTCTCTTCCGCATGCTCTGTTTGCCTCCCGAACTTTATGCTTTCATCTCCCTCCCTTCGTCTCATTCTCTCGCGCTCTCTCTCATTTGGATCACGGAATCCGCAGTGTGGTAGAATGTGTCTCGGTTTCCAGACTGCAACATCTGTCCGCATTAGATCAGGGCACACATGCGCTTAGGGTGGGTTCCCGCGATAACGTGACTGCTTCAGATGATGCAGATAAATCTGCAACAGATAGCAGATAAATCTATGGTCATCAAACACCGAAGCTTATTTCCCCCATCCTTGACTGAGCAAATTTTAACCCAATAAAATCCCTTCAACATGATTCGATCTTTATGATATGACGCCTATGCTCAGTGTAAGGATAGGTGATTACGCCCGCGCTGCAATGTGATGGCAACCACTTTCAAGAGATGCTAGAGGCACATAGACACAGTTCTATCAAGTTCCTGTGATATTGACCTACTTACACAAGCCTGTGGTAATGAAATCTGCTGCAAACACCCAAGTGTTCACATCCAGAAGTGGCACAAAATAGCTCATGGCCTCTCTTCACCATTGGTCCTTGAGCTTTGTAAACCAAGCACCATCTTTGTAAGTGGAGCATTTTCAAGTACCCCCATCTTGACAGTCATTCTAAAGCAGCAGTAAAACAGAACTTGAGTTAAGAATTGCAGAGACAGACAAGGTATTGTTGGTCGAAGGATTCTGCTTAATGGTAGGTTCCATCTCCACTCAAAATGAGGGCATTTTCAATTTGAAAAGCTGGAAGTATTAACAGAGAGAGCCCATAAACAGAGGAGCTTTGCGTGGGAAAAACACCGATTTTCTCACCAAGCTTGACCTTTATTTGTTAATCTGATAATCTCATGAAATCTTTAACAAAGTATAACATATTCTACAGAGAATACCTGTACAGTATTTTGTTGTCCAAATTGCAGAGAAATATATTCCTGTTAGCCTGAATACTAACATAGCAGTTAGCTTAATCAGCTCAGCTCAACTGATGATGATATCAACAAAAATTAATAATTTGATTGTGACTAAAGAATAAAATGTTAATTCAATGCCGTTGAATAAATTTTTTTTCAGCAAACAATTTGGCAAAGTTTGTGTCCAAGGTCCACCAAACACAATCAGGTGCACAAGAAAAAGAAAGAAACAGAAAACAACGTGCTTGGCTGTTGGGTTGTTCACTACTCACGTTTCTCTGCCTGCAGTCACAGATTAGTGCTTGCACGAGTAGGCAACTCAAGCCAGGCTGAGAGGAATGATTGACTAAATGAAAGATGTCACATATGACCTACATTGTAACTGTTTTCATATGATAGGAAGCATGCTAGTCTCTCTTGTTTATATCACACTAAAAGTTGAAGAAATAAGTCGTTTGACTTTTGAAAGTTGCTTTCTGCAGTAGTTATGTAGGTAATACCTATAGCAAAGATTTCTCACAGAACAATGTAACAACTGGACAATGGCACATAGCTGCACATTCATGGTAAAAAAAAAATTATTTATTAAATATAAATATAAATTATTTATTTCTAATCTTTCCAGCTAATCTGAGCCTAAAGCAAGACAGAGGTAGACAGAAAACCTACCTCATTGTTAGATAGAAGGGCCTGCAGCAATAAATTGTTCCTGAATTACCTTATCGGTCTCTTTTATGGCTTCAGAGGTGTCTTGGCACATTATTCTTTACAATGTTTACAGTTCATTGAGGAGTGCACGCGTTTGCGAACTATAGCCTTCTAAGGATATTGTCAAGATGTTTCAAACAGGCTGAAGTCTGGAGATGGACCTTTTTTCAGCTTTTTAGTTGTACATTTGCCATTGAATGGGATCATAATCCTGCTCCATTATCAAATTTCAGAGAAAAAGCTTCAAGTGAGAGTTGCAACTGAGTGAAGAAAATGTTAATATAGACAGAAGTCCATGACTGAAGCAGTAGAAACTTGGACCAGGCTGTGAGATAGAAGTACAAATGATCATGTTTCCACTACTATGCATGACAGTAGGCTTCAGGTAGCTAAGCAAGTATAATGTGTTTGGTTTTTGGAGCCAGCCCTTCTCCTTTGGTCTCATTGATGTATAAGACAAACCTAAATAAGTTGTTTTGTAGATTTTATTAGCTAAAACAAGTCTACTACTAGGAATCCCTCCTGGTTGATACGTTCCATCTTCATTTATTACTTACTGAAACAAGCTATCCACAAAATTGTTTTGCCTCTACATATAAATACATAAAAAAAATAATCTAATAGTCCTTCTAAAAACATAACTGGCTTACAAAAACAAGCAATAAAGTAGATTTGCATCATTGCCAACTTGACTGCCAAATGATTTTCAGTTATAAAAGTCCTTTACTGCCTAGATTATATTGTCAACAAACTTCCCGCATGGCTACTAAAAAGTAAAATGCCAAAGGGGTTATTAATTGACAGTTTTAATAGCTCTTGAGGTCATTCATAAACACAAGTTAACTGTACATGTGAGTCTTCAGGTGGACATGCAATGTGTCGGGGTGGAGTGGGCGGCTGAGCGTTTGACTGCGCATTTAAGCTCATGAGAAGTAAGGCAGAGAGGCTTGTGTCTGCTGGATATGACTCTGGCATGAGTCAACAAATCCACCAACACGTGCTGGTGGAGGGATTATCAAAACAATTGAGCTGGTGCTGTAGACATTGTGGAGCAGAGGGGTTGGTTTGTTTCACTTACAGAGGTCAAAAGGATAACAACTAGTCTGACTGCACTTTGAGGTGTTGAATGAAACAATGCCTCACATGGATTTGCAAGAATATATATATATATATATATATATATATATATATATATATATATATATATATATATATATATATATATATATATATATATATATATATATATATATATATGGCTTTATACGTGTCATTTAAAACATCCTATTGACACGGAGCAGCACAATTTAGCATTACCTCCGACATTTCTCGTACAAGCGTGGTTCATGAAGTTTGCTATCTCTTTGCAAATAACTCGACGTAAATTCCTAAACTTTGGTTCTCTACGCCAACTCGCGCCCCGGGCGCTTCCCCCAGCCTGCGTTTGTTTATAAACACTGACTCAGACTTCGGATTGGCGTGTTTTCGCCCCCCTTTTTACACGGGACTGCGGATTTGATTCGGGCAGTAACCGTGTCAGGAGTCCACGCATGTGAGGCGGCGGTCAGGTGTCGTGCTGTTAGCTGACGCTGGGCACGGTGCCACGGGAGCGCGGCTATTATTGGAGCGGAGGAGGCGGCGGACCCCGCAGACACGTGAGGTCGCGTCTCAGATCATCCACAGCGCTTGGGATGAAGGGGAAGAGAAGACGGGAGAAGCGAGGGATGGAACACATATTAAAACAGAACCCGAACAGTGCATTAACGCGGCAGAAGAATTATTTACCGACAGTGACGTTCGGATGGTGCATTCAGCAAAAATGTTGCCAGCAGTATTTTTAGCTCCGTTTATCCGCTTGATCGCACCATTCTGCCTGCTGCACTCGGGAAGCTGCATACAAACAGATCTTTTCTCCACAAATAGAGCTTTAGCAGTATTACATCATAATGCATCCTGCAAAGAGAAGCTAAACCGATTCCAGTACAATAAAATTTAAATAAAATCTGTCAGTTCACTCTGTCATAAGGTACTGAAAACATTCTAGATAAAAGAATTGTATTGTATGGCACTTCTTTGTAGAATATGAGAAATTGGCAAAATAATGAACTGAAGTTGTTCAGGTCTCAAATGATTAAAAAAAATTCAAGCTTACATTCATTTTCAAAATAGACAATAATTCCAATGTTTTAATTTTTTTAATTGTCCAGAAACCAATATTTGGTGGAAAATATTTAATTAGAATTTTTATGGCATGCTCTCTATCTGTCTTTTACAATGCTCTTGCTTGCAAGTAATCATCTACTCAGTATATCTTTAAGTAGAATGATGCCTGCTTCTGTTGTAATTTAGCAGACATTGAAATTAAATGGATCTCAAACATGGTGACCTAATTGCAGTGGTCTGTTACACCGTGCAAGAGACATATTTAGGTCAGAAGAATGAAATGGTCATATTTGGGGGGAAAAACAACTCTGTTGCAGTTTTTTTATTATATCTGGTTATACTGACTATATTACTCTATGAATATCAATATAACATTATATATTAATGATAATAAAGTGGAAGGTTGAATGACACTATCAGTATAAATTAGGCATAATGTTGCTTAGCTGTGAGGTTCAATGTCTTTCATTCTTCTATGCAGGAGGTGGAGTCATCCTGTATGCAGGGTCTTCAGGCAGCTCAAGCCCAAGCCCTGGCAGCCCCTCCAGTGGGTACCAAACACAGTCACCCTCTTCACACTCTCAGCCCTCATCTCCAGAAGAAGTTACCTTCACTGAGATCGGGACGCCCAGGCAGGGTCGGACAACTGGGGCCAACACCCCGACCTCCAAATTGGTGTTCCAGTTCCCAGAGGTCTTCAGTGCTTCCTCAGCTGCAGCTGCTCCACAGCCACCCTATGCACACCCTATTGCGGGAAAGAGACCCTGCGGGTTTGCAGGAACATTCACCAGTTAGTGTTTCTTCACTATTTTTACGTACAAATATATATATATATATATATATATACGTATATACGTACATCTACTTCTTCACCCTTTTTCTTTAAATAAAATATCTTGTTTTTTCCATTCTCAGAGACAGGTGGAATGGTCCTGCTCTGCAAAGTTTGTGGAGACATTGCATCCGGTTTCCACTATGGAGTGCATGCATGTGAGGGCTGCAAGGTGAGACACTAACAAAAAAAAAAAAACAGTGACAATGTCTTAAGTGTTAACATTTTCGATGACACTAACACACTCCTTTTTTGTGCCAGGGTTTTTTCCGCCGCAGCATCCAGCAGAACATCAACTACAAGATGTGCGTGAAGAACGAGAACTGTCTGATCATGCGGATGAACCGCAACAGATGCCAGCACTGCCGTTTCAAGAAATGCCTCTCCGTCGGCATGTCGAGAGACGGTGAGACACCCTGACATATTTCTGTTTAATGAGAGAAACTCGTGTGGAGCTGCCAAAATGTCACAGTGTTCTGATTAGCCAAAGCGGCAGAGAAAGGGACAGCCAGAAACCAAGTCAGTGCTCAGATGTAGGTCTGTGAGAGAGAAGGTTTTTCAGGTCATCGTGCCAGTGACTCAATTACTTTCCTTTCTCAATATAGGACCTGCACCTGTCATTCATTTTTATTTTGTCACCACATTGCCACAAAACACCTGGCTTTGTATCACCCTCTTAAGTTTCTAAGTGTCTTTTTGCTGCCCTTTGCAGCATTCTCCCACAACACATTTACCTTTATCCTCTTATTCCCCCCACCTCCTCCATGTTCCTATACACTGTTCCCTTAGCTCTCCTACACCCCTCCTTCGGACAGTGATTTATGAGAAAAGGAGCCCTGAAGTCCCTCAAGCTATCTATCATGTGAAAAACTGCAGCAAACACAGGAATTATTTTGGGAAATTGGAACAGGGTCAGCTTGATTACCTTGTGTATCTATGCACATCTCACTGCTGTTAATGAGGAACAGGGCAGCAATTAAGCAAAGCATGCAGAAAGCATCATTGTGACAGGCTTCCTCGGGCACAGCTCTCCTGTTACATGATTTTACCTCTGAAAGCTGAGCTTGAATTGATCACCTATCATCCCACATTAAAGGAGCAGTTTGGTTGACCTAGAAAAACAATACAGATTTGTCCCCTTCGTCTACTCACACATCGTGACCTACTTGTATGGTGCAGTTTGCCTGTTTTCTTCCTCTCAGTATGGTTTCTGCTTATCTCCATCCTCCAGCTCTCTGCATTGCCTAATCTAGTAAAGAGGTTAGTGTTATTTCTGCATGTGCTTGACACTTCTGGTGCACGGAGAAAATTGGGTGGCAAAACTGCAGCTCGACAACGAGACAGTCGGGCCGACCCTCTGAGGGGGAAGATTTTTGAAACTGTTCAAGACCACAACCTAGAAACCCCTTTTCTTCTCTGTTTCAACCATTACGAAAACAGGAAAACCACATGCAACTGCCTGCAGCCCACAATAAATAGTACACCCTGATTTCACTCCAGCAGGCAGCTGTGCGACTCAGGCTCTGAAATAAGCAAATGTCAGAAGTCCGTTGGTAGGGTGGCACACTTTTTCTTTCTCTAACCGGAGCAGCATATTGAGAGCAACAGCTCATTAGTTTGCATTTGTTTTGTTTGAAGCATAATAAAAGAGGTCTAAGCGCACATTGCGTGCGTCCCCTCAAAAGTTCCTGCAGGCAACGGCAAGAGGAATGCATATTTGCTAAATGCAGCAACACTTGACCTAAATACACTTTACCTAAAGTATCATTAATATGGAATTAAGAAAAGAGTTCAACACAGAGAATGACAATATAGTTCACTATTGCCTAATTGCAGATGTACCTGTAACTCTGCATAAAGAAAGACATAAACAGCTGTGCTGTCCTGGATCTCAGTGATGCTTTCAATACAAATGATCATAACATAGTGATTGACAGACTAAAAAAGTTGGTGGTATTGTCTGATACTGTGTTAGACTGGTTGACATCTTTTTAAGAATATCACTGCTATTTTATTTAATTTGGTGATCATAAATATGAGCAAACAAAAAGTCCATTTGATGTTCCTCAAGGCAGTATTTTAGGGGAACTTTTAACTATTTAATATTCACAAACTACCCCTATATTAGGTTAAGGAGTACAAGTACATATAGCTGGAGACAAACAACTTTATATTTGTGTCACCACATGGATAAAATATACTCCAGTCATCACGACATTGTGCCCATGCTGATACAGAAAAGGGAAAAAAAATATTATTTTGTCATCATTTCAAAAAAATGTAATGCTATGGATAAAAACATATCAAGACCACATAGCATGCAAGAAACCCATCCATCCATCCATCTCCATCTCCATCTCCAGTAGTTATCATGCGAGAGGCGGGGTACATCCTGGACAGGTCACCAATACGCAAGAAACCTAGATGTTGTTATGGACTCTGACCTACATTTTTGCCAAATGTAAAGTTTATTACTAAATTAATCAATTATCATCTTTAAAACATAAACAAAAGAACTGAATTTAAAATATTACTCAGAATGAAAGTGTTTTCTGACAAAATAGGACACAAAAACTTTGTGCATGCCTTTATTTTTGATAGGGTAGATTAATGTAATAGTATCTTTACTGGTCTCTGCAGCAGCACATCCAGTGTTGCTGCCAGAGTCCTGACCAACTCCAGGGAGATGAATCACATCAAACCTGACCTCAAATCACTGCACTGGCTCAAGTTTTGTAAAATGATAGATTATAAAGTCTTTTTTAAATTATTTACTAGGCACTAAGTGTGCAACATGAATCATGTTGATCTCTGGGGTCATCAGAAACCATGAGAGCATTTAGTTTCTGTGCCCCTCAGTTAAAGAAACAAACAGAAACAAAAAGACCCTGTGATGTAAAGGAAACACAGAGTTTTGTTTCACTCTTCCCATGAAGGTTTATGGTTACGTCACCATTTCAGTTCCAGCATTTTTTAGCTATTTATTTGTTTTAAATTAGCATTTTAAAGAGTCTGTCATTATTTGACATTTACATTGAAATTTACACTTTAAACACGTATCTTGTTTTAAAAAGTATCTTTTGAAAACAAGCTCTATGCTCCATGTAAAGAATGGTGCTATTGAAATAAACCTACCCTGCCTTGCCTTACTTGCAAAAGTCTTTGAAGTTGCACCAGTTCAACTTTTTCTTGCCTTATCAGACCCAATCTTGTGGGTACACGCAGACACACAGTCCCACACTCTCTCTTTCTTACTTTCCTTGCTTCTCCTTCTTTTAGGTCAACCTTTTCACTTTTTTCTTTTGACTGTCTCCTCAACTCATATCTGAAACTTACTTGTCTTCCCTCTTTTTTTCTAATCCAAAACCTTCATACCATTGACATCATAGTCGTGTTGCCCCACTGCCCTACTTACAGTTTGAAGGGAGGGAGAACTGGAGGAACAGGAGAGAAGAGCTAGATGGAGAGGAGGATGAGGCAGATGGCAGCAGAGGGTCTATAAATAGCCTTTCCAGCTGATGGGTTCTATGAGAAGGGAGAGGTCGGGATATGCATGAGAAAACAGCAGAGACTCAATTCGAATCGTTATGTGATTTTGATAGTAAAGTCTGAAAGATTACAGCAGATTACAGTCTGGTGTTTCCTTAACAATACTTTCCTCTCCTATCAGTGGAGATTTTGTATCTTTATAATTTTAGCTGTTGATGATATTCTGAAATTGTACAGGTACAGCAAGACCATGAAAACGTGGTCCTACTATTATTTAAAAGTAGGAGAAAATACAGACTGCCCAAGTTGCCCAGTCCAAGTTTTAATGTTTTCCCTCTAATGTTTATGTCATCCTTAGCTGTGCGTTTTGGGCGCATTCCTAAACGGGAGAAACAGCGACTTCTTGATGAAATGCAGAGCTACATGAACAGCCTGAATGAGTCAGCTGCCATGGACATGGACTCTTCAGCGAGGGACAGTACCACCAGCACAGACGACTGCAACTCAAAAGAGGCCATTGGGACCATTTCCAAAGCCTATCGGGAAATCTTCACCGGCAACAACAGCCACGAGAGATCATCCAACAGGGCCAGCATTTCCACTTCCAGCAGCAGCAGCAGCAACAACAATAACGCATCTACCTTTTCTCAGGATGGTGGTTTCCAAGCATCATCTCATTCCAACTCCACCCAGAGTTATCAGTCGTGCCCTGTCTCCCATGCAACTATGTGCCCCGTTGCCTCTAATGATAACCAACCTATGTTTCACAAAGTGGACAACAATCATTATTCGTATTTCGTGTCAACAAATCAGAATCATAACCAGTCACATATTGCAATGGGGCAAAGAATCAGCTCCACCAATCTGAACAGTTTTACCTCTGGAGAAGTCGCCCAAAACCAGCCCTCCACCTGTCCGTGGAAATTAGCACCAGGAGCTAAAGTGCTGGTAAGAGTGAGAATTGAACAAATACTGTATATAATTGAATGTTATCTCATTTGACCAATGATTAATAGTTTTGTGGGGGTTTTTTGGGTTTCTCTTCCAGGCCTGCCCTCTCAATGCGTGCCCTGTATCAGGAGCAGAGCGAACAAGTCAGGAGATATGGGAGTCCTTTTCTCAGTGTTTCACACCTGCTGTGAAAGAAGTTGTGGAGTTTGCCAAGGGCATCCCTGGGTTCCAAGAACTGAGCCAACAGGACCAGGTCATGCTGCTAAAGTCCGGCACCTTCCAGGTAATCTTAATAACATATTTTGTTATTTAGCACACCTTAAATGCAAAATATGTGTTTCACTCCTTGCACACTATAGATTTTGTTTTTTCTCATTTTTTTCAAATTATTTGTGTGTTTAGGTTCTCATGGTGAGGTTTTGCACTTTGTTCAATGCTGAGCAACGTACAGTGACCTTCCTAAATGGCCAAACGTACCCCCTATCCACTTTGCGAGTCTTGGGCATGGGGTCTCTTCTGGATGCGATGTTTGAATTCAGCGAGAAGCTGGGCTCCCTGGGCCTGGAGCCTGATGAGATGGCCCTGTTCATGGCTGTGGTGCTGGTTTCTGCAGGTGAGACAAAGAACTGATATAGAGTCTCATGCAAAAGTGATCATTATTGTCATTAGGAACTCAAACTTGTATTTATTCTGTTGGGAGTCTAAGTGATGGAGCATTACAAACCAACATTGTGAAGTAGAAAAAAAAAATAGTTTGCATTTGATCCCTTTTATTCTGATGCTCCTAAATAAAATCAAGTACATCCAAATACCTTGAGATATCACTTAGTTAGTAACTAATTAGTCTACAGTTAATTACAGCTGTTATGTGAAGGCCTTTGAGGTTTGATATATAACATTAGTAACCAAAGAACATCACCCAGGGTACATACCAGACAGTTAGGGGGAAAGAGTGGTGGAAAACAAATATTGTTCATCTATTGAACATCATCCCCAGCGTGACATGGTGATGGTGGTAGCATCATCCTGTCAGGGTTATTTTCCTAAGTAGTGGTAGTCAACCTGGTCAGAGCTGATAGGAAGGTAAATAACACTAAATACAGCTCAATGCTAGAGGAAAACATTCACTGTTGCAACTGGATTGGAGGACAAAAACCCTCAAATCAATAGCCACAACTACAATGCAATGGTTTTTATCACAGCATATTCATGTGTTCAAATGGCCTAGTTACAGTGTAGACCTAAATCCAGCTGAGAATCTGTGACAAATGTTGATGTTCACAAATGCTTTCCATCCAATCTGACTGACCTCGAGCAATTTTCCAAGGAAAAGTGGATAAACATGCCACTATTCAGATGTGCAAAATCACAAGATAACCCTTTGGGCTTTTTTAAATTTGAAAGAAAAATGCAAAACTATTTAAATTTTTCTTCATCCTATTGCACTTCACAATTGCAATAGGCTCTCCTTCATGCTGATCTATAATATCACATTCCAGTGAGATATATTATTTGTGGTTGGAAAATGACAAAAATGTGAACAAGTTGAAGAGGTATTAATACTTTCGCAATGCGCTGTAAATGCTGCAGCGCAGTGAGAAATTGTTTCTGAAATAGTGAGACTATAAACTAACATTGTAAACAACTGACACTGTGAATCTTCCTTCCTCCCAGACCGTTCTGGCATCTCAGACATGAGAGCCGTGGAGCAGCTACAGGAGGGCCTAATCCATGCCCTTCGGTCACTGATCTGTCGTCGACGCTCAGACGACTCTGCCCTCTTCTCCAAACTCCTACTGCGCCTACCGGACCTGCGAACCCTCAATAACCTGCACTCCGACAAACTGTTGGCCTTTCGCATTGACCCATAAGGAAGAGACTTGTTTGCTGAACAATTACACAAAGAAGTATACACACAGATGTTTTGGTCCAAAGACTGGACTTCCTTTAACTGCGAGGGACGAGATGTTGTGCAATAAGAATATTTTTGAAAAGGACAAATGAGGGGATTAAACATATTTCTCACGGATTTTTTGACATATATGCAATGTTTTTGAGACAAAAGACAAAAAAAGAAACAAAAAAAAAACAAAACACATCCATAAAATTCATGTACATAAATTACTCTCATCACCTCATAGGAGACATTATTCCAGATAAAACTTAATTAGTAGAGTTGCAGATAGGATGTTGGACAGATCATTTGTTTATTTGCTCATTATATGGAGTATATGCAGAAAATGATTCTAGTTCACATTTACATTCATGTAGGTAGCATCACCGGACCAGCACTAAGCAGCAGCTGAAAGATGAATATTGTAAAATAACACAATAAATAATTAGGGACCACTGGTGATAAATGATCAAGTATTGAGTTGTATTTAAGACAAAAGGGAACCTGTATATATATATTATAGTGAAGTCAGAGCTAGTAAGATAATTATGTATTTTTGTTTCACAAATATGCCATCTGAATTAAGACCATTGTTTTGACGTGTCATTTGTGCACAATAGGATTCAGTCTGTCTCACATTTGTACACCAGAGATCTGGTTGAAATATCAGAGGCTTTTTGTATTATTTTGTAAAAACATTTTTTTCTGGATCACTGTACTTCATCACATATGGACTGATAGAGACACTCCCCTCACATTGAACCTTAAAGCTTCTTCGTTTATTTTTGTCACTTTGTAAATATTATGTTACCCTGTTATGTATGTATAATTTGCTGCAGAGATTTAAAGGACTGAGTCTGATATAAAGAAGAATGTATTCAACCTTCCTGTAACTCAGTGAGGGGTCTGGCTATACGCCTAAGAGGCAAAGCACAGGTGAATGTGTTGAAGGGAATTCTCAGATTCTTGGGCACACTTCCAAATATTAGATAATGTAACCAACCAGCATAACCCTTGATATCACCAGCACTTGAAGCTCACGAACCCATCCTCTGCCCCCAATGTTTGTCATACAAACAAAAGAGATATTTTTTGGCTGGGAGATTGAAGTTGATCCTCCCACTGTTTGTTTGATTATGGCTAATGTGCACATCTTGTACATTTTGTAAATTGTTTTTTTTTCCTCAATAAAAGTGATACAATGACATAAAGTTCAAATTGTACTTTACTATGTTTCTGTGTCCATTTCACATCTATTTTGAGAAATATTGGCTAAAATGCATTTAAATTCAGGGTGTGGCCTATTTTTGCAACTAGTTCAATAAGAAAATATGGTTAATCTGAGTATGACCAATTGTATGTATAAAATAAGCTATATAGCAATCCAAACTATATAGCATTCACTACGATCTGGAATCATTACCGTTAAACATCTACAGTATGTATGCTATTGAAAAAATAGACATTTTCCCACTCCCTCCATATCCATTTTAGGATTCAGCAAAAATATAACTCTAATCAAGTTTAGTTTTAGAATGAATAAATGCTAGTAATGCCAACTAAATAAGGCAAAATAATAAATGAATTAAAACAAAAAAGGAAAGAAAAGCGAGGTAAAATAACCCATGGGAAAAAAAACATCTAACAAGAAGTAGAGTAACATAAGGTTAAGGTAAAGAAAAATAAGTTTGAGTAAAATATTAAAGTACAGTTAAAGCTAAGTCAAGTTGATCGTTAACTAAAGTGCAATAGCAAGATATGACAAAACTAAAGAAAAGTAGGATGAAAATCAAGTGAAATCAAGAGATATGAAATGAAGTTAAATAAATAGAATTAAATTTAAGGGTTACAGTAAATCGTTTGTTTTTTTTCACCAATGATGCAGGGGAAAAAATAGCTCAGAAAAAAAACTGGTTATGCCACGTGATAGGGACTGTCTACAAACTTAAGTAAAAAAGTGAGGTAGGAGCGCCATCTGCTGGTGACATAAAACAAACATTGGATCCAGGAAGAGAAGGATGTGTTTGCTAATGTATACTTGCTATAATCCTAGTCTCTTGCTGAGTTGTTTAGTGTTAGTCATTACTAAATTGTACATTTAATATGGGACCGGTGTTAACCGATATGGTAAGATGTATTGCTTTCTATAATTTAGATGCCAAAAATATTCGGCTTATTGCATTAAAAACACTCGCTTTTATCTTGGTAGTAGCACGTTAGCTCACATGCTAACGACAACTGTAACAGGAACTGTTAGCTGTAGATCCACTTGACGTGAACTTAGCTGTCCATAATCAGTCTTTCAGCTTTTTATGCTTGTGAAGCTAATGTTTTCCAGTGGCAACCACCTGTTTTTGGTGTTAGGTGACCAAAATCAATGAGTGGAAATAGTATTATTAGTGTTAAACTAACATGGTGAATATTTTTACTCAATGGCACCTCTCTTGTGTTTTTCACAGTTCCAGAAGAACAGGAGGAAACTAAATGGGAAAGTTGAAACTCCGTTTTGACTAACTGTGTGCAATCCTACTCAAGATGTTGGTGACTGCTTACTTTGCGATAATTGTCCTGCTGGCCCTGTGTGTTGGCTTGGAGTTCACAGCACGCCGCCTCACACCACCTCAGTCCAGTCTGACTGCTGTTGCCAACCCGGCTTTCCGTCGATTCCAGAGCATATTTCTGCGGGCGTACCTCCTGGCTTTGTGGGCAGACTGGCTCCAGGGTCCTTACCTCTACAAACTGTACCGCCACTACAGCTTCCTGGAATCTCAAATAGCTATTTTATACGTTTGCGGACTGGCTTCCTGCGTCCTGTTTGCTCCGTTTTCAGGCTGGCTGCCTCAGGTCCTGGGCCGCAGACAAACATGTCTGCTCTTCTGTGTGTCCTACTCGGCCTGCTGTCTCACCAAGCTCTCCAGGGACTATTTTGTTTTGATTGTGGGCCGCATCCTGGGGGGTCTGTCCACATCCCTGCTCGCCACCACGTTTGAAGCCTGGTATGTGCACAGACATTTAGATGTCCATGACTTTCCCAAAGAATGGATCCCCAGCACCTTTAATAAAGTTGCTACCTGGAACCATGGCCTGGCTGTGGGCGCAGGGCTTGTAGCTAACTTGCTGGCTGAGTGGATTCACTTGGGACCAGTGGCTCCCTTTCTGCTGGCTGTGCCCTGCCTTGGCTGCTGTGGCTGGGTGGTACTAACAGACTGGGGTAAGGAGGAGGCTGAAAGAGGTCCTGAAGGAGATAAACAGACTCTGATACTTGGCGCTGCAAATGGAAGTGTCATTCGTTTGTCTGCTAAAGAGCGATTTTCACGCAGCTGCCACGAGGGACTCCGTTGCCTGCTGTCAGACAAGAGAGTCCTGCTCTTAGGCGGTGTGCAGGCTCTGTTTGAAAGCGTCCTCTACATATTTGTCTTCTTATGGACTCCAGTGCTGGACCCTCATGGCCCCCCTTTAGGTATAGTGTTCTCCTGCCTTATGGCGGCCTCTATGGTGGGCTCCCTGCTGTACCGCTTAGCCACTTCCACTCGTTATCGTCTGCAGCCTGGTCAGGTGCTCTGTCTCGCCATTCTGATGGCCTTCTTCTCATTTTTCATGTTAACCTTTTCCACTGTGCCGGGACAGCCGAGGCCTCACGATTCCTTCCTGGCCTTCTTGTTGCTGGAGCTGGCGTGCGGCCTGTACTTCCCGGCAGTCAGCTTTCTGCAGGGAAGGGTGATCCCAGAGGAGAAGCGTGCCGGTGTGCTGGCCTGGTTTCGGCTACCGCTGCACCTGCTGGCCTGCTTGGGACTACTGGCGCTCCACGGAGAAATCTCAGGAACAGGAGGGGGAGAGGGCGGCGGCGGCACCAGACACATGTTCGGAGGCTGCGCCATCATGATGCTGGCAGCTCTGATGGCCGTCATTAGTCTTTTCACCCTGAGCAGGAATGACACTGATCTGAGACTGGAGGGATGCAGAGGGGAGGGGGAGGTGGAGTAAGGACTTGGGCCACATATCAATTTAAGATTACCTGATGTAAATATGTAATTTGGTCAGGTTTGACTGGGATAGACTTTAGTTCACATTTGCCAAAAAAAAGGAAATCAACAAGGGTTGTCAGTAAATTTAGTGTAGCTTCAGTTTTTATGTTTGCTTGTTATTACTTGGTTGGTTATTTATGAATATTGTTGACTCTTCATGTTTAAGGATGCTATGGGAAAATGGCTACATCTGGCTTCATTCATTAAACAAATTCCTAAAATGCTGCACAGCTTCTGAGTCTTTCTAGAAATGATTTCAGGTACTTATACATAGCTCCAAAAGTCCATTCATAGGATGCAATCAATTCAAAACCTCCAAAAGGTTCAGCAGTACAGGTACTTTATGGAAAAAGAAAACTGAAACGTTTAGTTTACAGAGGCTTGAAAGTACGGTGTATCCGTAGAGCTAAAGATATTTGCAATCTATAATAGGCCATATCACTTCGTCTTTTCAGTTTTATCTGCAACTTTTGTCTATTTTTTGTCCATGTTTCTGTTCTTTATAATTGAAAATGAAAGGTCATATGTGGAACGTAAGAAACTTGTTTTATTGTTGAGTAACTTATATTTGATTTATTCTAAGGTCTTGCAATTTGCAAATAACCACTGACCTTTCTCACATTCCCTCGTGTATGTGATAGACCAACAAAAGTATCAAATAGTTGCTTCTATAATCACCTTTTGATGCAATTACAGCTGCTGGTCCTTGGGGTGAGCGTTTTCAGCACATCTAGAAAATGACATCTGTGCCCATTCCTTACAAAATAACCCAGATGCATTCATATCAGATATAAATCATTTGTGAAAATCATTACTTTTTAAGTTTTACCACAAATTCTCAGTTGAATCAACATCTGGAACTCAGACCATTCTCTTAAGTTTTCCTTTCATGATGTACCTGTATCTGGTGCTTTGCATCTTCCACATATGTACTGAAGAAAAGCATCCCATGGCATGATGCTGCCACGTTACTGTATGAATGGTGTATTCAGAGTAATACACAATGAGGATTTTTTTCTTCTATTTTTTTTTTTGATTTTGTGCAAGACATTTTATATTTTGGGCTAAATAGCTTACCTTAGGTCTGAAAAGGCTGCCATGCTTATTAATTATGTGACTTCTGAAGACAACGCACAGCAATAAACTTTGTTTTAAGGTATCAGAGACGGATGAATATACCTTTTCTCACCTTTAAAATGACCTACTTTGTGCTGGTCTATCACATAAAACAAATACTGCTAAATACTGAGGTCTAAATACTGCTAATGTAATTTTACATTTGATTTTAATTATATTTAGAATGAAAGTGTTTATTTTGACTCATTTATGTACAGTAGGCCGACTTAATTTAACTGAAAATATATTTGCCAACTCTGATGTAGAACAAAAAAAATAAAAATTGGGCTCTGCAACAACTCCCCACTCCACCACCTCTGCTGCAGACCGTATTGCCAGATTTCTCTGGACTTGCGGACCTCAAAACGCATCACGCAGGTCTCATGTTGCCGCTCCTCCCCACTTTCCGACGGGCTGTGGTACAGTCCCAGTTCTCTTCTATGGAGCAGCTTTCTCTGGATGCTGCTAGAACATCCCCCCGTGGGTGTGGGAGGGGCATCCGCACAAGTGGAAAGTGCGATGTTTTGAGGTTACATCAGTGCGTCATCAGAGCCCGGTTTTCAGTCTCATCAGACAGCAGGGCGCATTAAAAAGTCCAAGGCGCGATCTCCCAGCTGTTCGTTCACTGTTTTGGCTTTGAGAGGCGCATTAACAAGGAAGAAGACACCAGATCCCCACTGACTGACTGGTTGGCAAGGAAACCAATACAAGCTGCTGACGGAGTAAAGATAGGCATCATGACACAGGGCAAGGTATGAATGAGCTGGCCTTGTCTTCTGTTGTCTATGTTTACCATTCTTCCTGTCTTTTTAAGGAATATATATATATTTTCCCTTGGGGTGAGCGTTTCCTGATCACATCAACCAATCTGTGGATATATAATAATCCTGCTGCTAAAGTGATTTGATATAGTAACACCGAATGAATGCCGTTCTTTACTAAAGCCTGTTTATGGTTCTGAATGAAATGCGTCATTGGTTGTTTAACGCGTTACATCACCATGAGCCCTCCACTTCTTTCCAGAGCTCAGGAAGTTTGTGTTATCCTTTACTGCCCTCACATCAGACACTATTTTCAATTATTTAGAAAATTGTGCACGCTCAAATTTTACTTTTAATTTGAGCGAACCACAGTCTTTCACTACATTATTTAAACCTGTTAGGCTGAAAATAGTTGCATGGAGTAATAAAATGTCGCGTTAGCTTAAAGTTTAAGCTAATACAACATTTGTGTTAGCTTAACACAAATTTGTAAGAGGTAACTAACAAATTTCAGATATTAAATATTGTGCTTTTCAAACCCAGTGAACATTTTTTCATAGCAACTTCTAACTTCAGTATATTTAATTTGGACTTAATGCAGACCAACTAAATGTACCTGATATTCTGTGACAGGACAGATTAATTGTCAACATCTTTCACATATAGGGATCTTATGTGTGTGCTGTGCTCTTGTATTCATCCTGTAGCCTATTTACTCCAACTTTGTGTGAAAATGGGAGATTTTACTTCTAGGAGAAATGTAAACTTGTTACCTTTAAGAAGGTTGATAGTAAAAAAAGTTTATATTTTATTCATTCAGCTGTCACTTGCTAACAAGGGGAATGATTCCACAAGTGGAGAGGCCTTTGTGGCACCACCTCCCCCCACATATGAGGAAGCTATTGCAGGTAGGATTACACATATTTTTTCTGGGTCCACTTATAAAACCAACATATTCTCATATTTCAAACCTAGCTGTGGTACTTACTGACCTGAAAAGGCATTGTAACAATGAGCGTGTATAAATGTGTGAAGGATTGGAGCCGTTGACATGACCTAAATGAATGTGACCATTAGGTGTCAGTGCCCCTTGCTACAATGATGTGGAGATGCTCACAGAGTTCACCTGGGATGATGTCAACATCAGAAGAGTCTTCATTCGTAAGGTATCGCAAAGCTTCATGTCTTGCTCATTCAGCAGGAATATTGTCATAACAGAGCAGTGTTAAAATGTGACTCCCTGACTAGAACACATCCGTACATAAACACTATTATGATCTATTCTGGATTTCTTTCTGTTAGGTGTACTCTATCTTGATGATTCAACTTTTGGTCACTGTTGCAATTGTGGCTCTTTTTACCTTCTGGTAAGTCTTCCTAAGTTTTGGTAAACTAATTACTATTACAGCTTGTTTTTTCTGGGTATTTATTTGCAGTTTAATTTCTCTATTAGTGATCCAGTGAAAGACTACATTCAAACCAACCCTGGGTGGTACTGGGCCTCATAGTAAGTCACAACTTCAACGAGCATACAATATTTAAAAACAATTTATTTATTTATTTATTTTTTTTGCCAATCATGCCTAACAGTATTTTTCCCCGTATGGCAGCGTGGTGTTCTTTGTCACCTACTTGACTCTGTCATGCTGCTCTGCACCCAGGTAAATCAATATTTCTCAAAACTGACTTGATTACAGAATAAATGGGAAATCAATGAAGACTAAAATCTAAATGATTTGATTTTTATCTTGCAGGAGACAGTTTCCATGGAATCTGATTCTGCTTGCCATTTTTGTAAGCCAAAAATAGCTATATTTATACATTTAGTACATTTTTTTCTAAATTTGTAAACATAGTTTTTAACATATTCCAGGATGGAAGACATTATTTAAAATATGTATTTCTTTACAGACTTTATCCCTTTCTTACATGACTGGAATGTTGTCCAGGTATTGATTTATATTCTCTTTCTGTTTTCAACAATGGCAGAGTTTTATAAAACTGCCATTTTGTATATTGTAAATTTTATATTTATATTCTTAACTCATACTCTTTGAACTTCTTGACATTTTTCATGTCATATCCACAAATTTCAATGGTTTATATAGGAATTTTTGAGGGTAGACTATCACAAAGTAGTAGATTAAAGAGAGAACACGGTTTTCTTTTTTACACATAAACTTTTGTAAAGTGTTGTGTGAATTTGAATACAAATGTATAACCATTTGTATTCCTATCTGATGCACATATTTTTTCTAAAATATGGAAAACTGTTTTTGTCTACATTATTCACTTTTTTTAATAGTATTTTATTAAACATTTACTTATCACACGAAAATAACAGCAAAAAGAAGCAGAACAGATCAGCATAGGACATGTGCACAGAGATACAGCATTTCTTATTTCCAGCTTACCGCTGGTTATATTTAAAAATAAAATGTGGCCGTGCTTTGAAAAGTATATCATTGACATAATTATCCAAAAGAGGACTGTCAAATTTAATAAAAGGCATCCAAGTTTCCCTTAAGACTCAAAAAGCCAAGGATCCACTGTAACAAAAAGTAATGTCTTGCCATATGTAGGATTTTACATAGCACCATCATCTGGTGAGGTATCAGGAACAGTCCATGCACAGATCACATCATTCACTTTAGATTAATGTGTTTGGTGGGGTTTTTTTTCTGAATGTTGATGTGGTCAGTAAAATAACATAAATTAAATTAAATTCTGCCCGTTTATTTTCTTTTTATAGCTTCTATAACACCAAGTCAGTAGTGATGTGCCTGGGCATCACAGCCGCAGTCTGTCTTGTTGTTACAGTCTTCAGCTTCCAAACCAAGGTGAGGCAAATGGACAACTATCAGGGCCTTAACAAGATAACAAGAGGCTATGAAAATTATTATGAATTGTATGTCAAGAGGCATTGTTTTGTGGCTGTACTACACATCTGAAGTCTGTGTTTTTTTTTTGCTCATTAATATTGCGTACCAGTGTGCTTTTCTGTAAAAAAAAAAAGTTGATTTCTGCTAGTTTTCTGTATTTATTGTGATTGACTTTGTCTGAAATATTGTTTTGTCTTTGTTGCAGCCTTGCCCCCTTTTCTAAGACACATTTCTCCCATGGAAGACAAATAAACTATCTTATCTAATCCTAACTTACACACCTTGACATTCAAACACCATATTTAGATGCATCTTTTTTAATATGTCCAGTTAATTGATTTTAAGTATCTGCTCCCTCTCTCTCTCTCTCTTTATCTCCATCTCTAGCTTGATGTGACCTCTTGCCAAGGTATACTGTTCATCTTCTGTATGGTGATGTTCATCTCTGGACTGGTGCTGGCGATTGTCCTGCCTTTTCAATATGTAAGTCAGTATGATCAGTCAGTCAAAGAATCCACTTCCAGATTCTACATGATTCTTAATTGTAAAGCAACACTAAAATAATCAATAGCAAAACAGCACACAAAAAAGTAAAAAGGTGTAAATAACTCGGGGTTTTACATATTTAATTGTTTAAAGACTTTGCATCACATGTGGTCTCATTATCTGTGAGACCACATGGCTTAAAACTGATACTTTGTCGGGACACCTTGGCATCACATTTCAAGGCTCAAAGTTTCCCATAAGGGGTGTTTTTCCATTGACAGGGCAAAGAACTCTACTTGATCCTTCTTGTCTGCAAATGACACCACTGGGCCATATAGTGGTGACATAGTCTTTCTGGAATATTCTAAAAAAAAAAGGTTAACAGAAGAAACAGGAAAACTAATACACTTGTTGCAGAATGAAGACTACACGTGTCAAATGCTTAATGCTAAGTTCTAAACTAGCAGAATGAAATCTGCAATACTTTGACATATTTTGACATCTAAATAAACCATTTTTTAGTAATGCCTTCTATCTCAGGAATGTTGTTTGTATAGTATTTCTATTCAATCTGACGTCATAATAAAAGACTTCTTCGAGTGTTTAGGTCAGATTATGCAATGTCTGTGAAAGGTCAGATTTCCGAGGGTCCAGATTGCTTCAATCAGCTCATTGAACAATAGTGTTGTCAGTATGCTACCTGCTTAATTCTTGCAACAATATTATGGAAAATACATCTCTATCTTGCAGGTACCCTGGTTGGATGCCATTTATGCTGCCCTGGGAGCCATTCTATTTACAATGGTAAGAGTATGTTTACAGTTGAGCATTAATGATGATGTAGAAGGTGCAACATGCAAAAGACAACTGATTAAGTGATGGGTTAACTGCTCTTACTTTGTCTGTTGTAGTTCTTGGCATTCGACACACAGCTGCTTATGGGGAACAAGAGATACACCATGAGTCCAGAAGAATATGTGTTTGCCACCCTCAACATTTACCTGGACATCGTGTATATCTTCTCCTTCTTCCTCCAAATCTTTGGAACAAAGCGAGAATAAGCTTGGCCTTCAAACCTGCAGGGCCGCACCATCATAAAAAAAAATTTAAGATGTTGGCAACCATGGTGACTGTGTTTTCAGAAAACCTTTTTTTTCAGTTATGATACTTTATAAATCTTCTGTATAGCTCCACATAGACACATTTTTGTAACTATTTCCTCCCAAAGTTGTCTGATACCCTCCAATCCGATTTCCAGCATGCTTGTGAACCCAACCTGCAGGTTAACTTACTAGCTTTATGAGCCAGAAACAGTGATTTGTGATGTCTCTACATTCGATGTTAATGAAACATACTGGGTGTGTCCATGGTAGCTGTATTAGTATGTGTCATAAATCATCTGCAAAGAACAAATGTCATTGCTCATTTAGGATTAATGGAAACAACAAAACATAATGCATGACTCTTAGCTCAAACTTATGCAAATAACGTTCATTCTATCTTTTGAGTGTTGCTGTGGATCTTCTTTTAGACCGGTAGGAGAAATGTAACTTTAAAACACATTTCAAAAATATATATGCATCTAGTCATATCAACTCTATACTTGAAAGTGTTCTGCTGTATTTAACAACTTGACAGTAAGTGATACATTTTCATCGGGGCTTTAAATGACAATCTGAAAACAGTTTTCACATTCAGTGCAAATTATTGTGGTATTAATACTTATTTAAATTTGTCAATGCACATTAATAATTTTACCCAAAGTCATGATGATTTTGGTTTGTGTGACTACAAAACTTTTATTCAATGTGTTCCCTTTTATGCAATCCCTGTATGTGACTTGTCTGCTGTGTGGTTGAATCAACATGTTTCAGTGGAGAATTCTTGATTGATATCTTTCAGAAAGATATTCAGATTGAGCCTTATAGGTTTTAGAGTTACTGATGTGAGAACTTTCAATCAACTTGACCGTATATCTGTCAGTAAATATCAACTTTACAGTGCCAAACATGGAGAGACTTTATGCACCTTTAATAAGGACTGCATTTGTGGAGGAACCTGAATGCTTCCTCCACAAGCATTCCTCCACTTTATTTTACTATTTTAGATGGCATTAAAGTTAGGAGTCTGATGCTTCAAATGAATTTATAGGAGTTTTAAAATGTTCTATTTTACTTTTACTTTTATTATACTGGTGAAATATGTTGTTGGACTCTGCATTTTATCCTGGAATTGGTGTTACTGTCCTATTTATTCAAGAGTGTGTATAATTATAGTGTTAATATACTATAATTATATATATGTTACAGTTCTTGTTAAAGATTTGAAAGTTTATATTAGCAGTTTTTCTATAGAAACATCAGATCAGACCAAAATATCTTAAATTTATTGTTTAGTATCTTCACCACATGGTATTGGAAATAATTGGGAGGGATTTAGTTGGAAAGTTGAACACAAAGTCATACAAACTGGTGAAATACAATAAAAATTATATACTGTATATCTCTTTTTTTTTTCTTCTTTTTTTCAAATAAAAAATTATATGTTCATGTGTTAATCAGCTTTGCTCTGACAGCTCTAAATAAAATTCAGTCTTGGCAGTTATCTTCCATTTGCTTTCATTTCCATGTGTAGTTTAATCTCAGTGTAAATAGGGTTTTGTGAACATCTCAGGGGTTTGTGAGAGAACACCATTGAATAAACAATATCATAAAGACCAGAGAACATAACAGACAAGAGAAAGTAGCGGAGAAGTTTAAAGCAGGGTTATGTTGTAAAGCAATATTTGAAGCTTTGAATATCACAGAGTTCCTAACCATCCATCCATCCATTTGCTAACACCCTTGTCCCTAGTAGGCTCAGGAGGGGTGCTGGTGCCTATCTCCAGTTAACGTACACCCTGGACAAGTCGCAGGGCAACACAGAGACAGACAGGACGAACAACCATGCACACACACACACTCACACCTAGGGAGAATTTAGAGAGACCAATTAACCTAACAGTCATGTTTTTGGACTGTGGGAGGAAACCGGAGTACCCGGAGAGAACCCACGCATGGGACCTTCTTGCTGCAAGACAACAGTGCTACCAGCTGCGCCACTGTGATCCAAAAATGGGAAGAGAATGCCACAGCTGCAAGCCTACCAAGGTATGGCCATCTAACCTAAATTGACAGGCGGGCCAACAGGGCACTGATCAGAAAAGCATCTAAAGAGGTCCACAGTAACTTTGGAGGAGCTGCAGAGATTCACAGCTCAGATGGAAAAGTCTGTTGACAAGACAACTGAGTTGTGTACTCTACGAATCAGGCCTCCATAGAAGAGAGAATGTAACAAAACCACTGTTCGAAGAAAGTCATGAAAAGTCCAATTTACAATTTTCCACAATGTTATGTAAGGAGAATTTTTTGTTAGATAAGACAGAAAAGAAACTATTAGGCCTACATACAAAAAGCTGCACATCAACTTGAATATGTAATAGCTACCATAAAACATCCCTCCTTCATTAAGCATCTTTTTAACTACCCTGAAAGCATAAAATACATACAAGTCCATTATAAGTAGCTGACATTGCTAATACTAATTAGCCTGACGGTGCATATAAATTCACAATTTCCACAGCTAGAAATTGGAACACAGCTATGATGTGTAATTAAAAGAAACAAGTTTCAACGTCAGAGTTGTTTTACAGCATGTATAGCCAGAAAGCACCTCCTCTGGATCACTTTCAAAGATTCATCATAATTAAACTGAATAAAATAATGAATCCCAAAATTTCAAATAAATACGACAAGATAAACTCACGTACCAACAGAGGTACTTGCACCATAGTTTGAGAACCATGTCTTTATACTCCACGCCAGCGGGTGTGACGTCTATAAAGCGCTTTTCTTAAGTGTGCACTAAACCAATACATTTACACAACACTCAATTTTACAACCTCCAGTCATCCAATCAGATTCGGCGACAGAGCTATGTCAGCTTCAGCCATGATGTGGTTTTGAATGAGGAAGAAGCGGGAGATGTTGTACTTCAACTGGTTTATTTACGTTTTATAGGCATATTAATGATCTGTAAATACGTTAATCTGCAACTAAAAATGAGAGCAAGTTTTCCGAACGCGAGAGCAGCGACCTATGCCGCTCCTCTGGGAATTTAAACAGGGCTCAATAAATTAGCAGTGTGGCTAACGACGCTAGCTAGACACGGCTAAATCCGAGCTAAGAGGCTAACGGTTAGTTGTTTCCTTGGAAAAGTAAAAAGCATGTTTAGGGGGAGTGTTGCCCTTTAAAACCGCCTTAGCTTTCCTACCTCAGTTGAATGAGGCGCGTGAAGCCTCATTCGGCTCGACTATAATTCAGACTGATAGCAACCACAACGTTTTTTTTGTTTGTTTTGTTTTTTTCTTCTTTAAACTCTTGCTGTCATTTATGAAACTTTAAAGTCATGCTGAATAAAATCTACGAATGGATAGAAACGAGCTTTGCCAATCTTCGCAACGGAGAACCGGCTGTGGAAAATTCACCTGAACACCCGGCTCCGACAGATGCTCCAGTCAGAAGAAAAAGACCAATTGATTGGTACGAGCTGTAAAAACTTCATTTATTTGTTTAAGCTAAATTGCATATATATATATATATATATATATATTTAAACGGAACACCACTTTTTGAAACTTGTGTTTATATCTGAAATCTCTGAGGTTTTTTCATTTTAACGCACTAATAAAATGTCTTCATCTCTCTTTTGAAGTTTGGAAGACGGCCACAGTATCGATCAAGAACACTTGATAGCCAAGAAAACACGAATGGGTATGTGCATATTCGCTCAATTACATCATTGTCAGGGTTTAAAACCTCCTTGGTATCGCCATAATTGCTAATGAATTAAAAATGTTGTAATGTTTTTCTAGGAGATTTGATTGATTCAGTCAGGAGTGCTGCTGAAGGCGTTAAAAATCATAGTAGCAATGTAGCTACATGGATGAAGAAAAATGTAAACCCCACTTTGAGAAATATTCTGCCTGCCTCTTCTGATTCCCCTTCCGGAGAGCCCCAGCCCTCAACATCAGCTGCAGTCTACCCAAGGAGACCGGTAAGCTTTAGAAATATTACCGTCAAATCATCTTTCACAAGAAGTGTCAGAATTGGGCATGGATAATTTCCAAGACTTTATAAAGTTCAGGTTTCCAAGAGGATCTTTTTGACATGCTGTCCCATGGGTTTAAAGCGCTTATATTATGACGCTGGAGTGACTTTAGTTTGGACCAAAATAGTTTAGTACCCTCCTTGTTTCTTCAAAGATGTCCTTTTCCTTAGAAAAGGACGTCTTTTTTACACCTGGGTCAGCATGATGTTCCCATGGCATGATAATTCTGAATAAATGTAGATAGGGTTAAAAACCCAAGCAAAACTTGAAAAAACACTTGGTAAAAAACTTGGTAAATTTAGCACTGTTTTTCAAATAAACATGGTTATTGAGCAGAACATTATACATGCCAATATAATTAGTCAAGCCGACCTGCAGTCACTCCTTGACAAATATGCCGGTCATACGTTGAAACTTGAAGTTTTGAAAAGCGCATGCCACTAAATTTGATGCTCCATACAGCCAGAGAAACTGTGTTTCCGCCTGCACATTTATATTATATCATTAGAAGCATATTAAACTGTACGAAATGTATGATGGAAAATTTTAGGAGTTTTGAAGTTGTAACACTTTCAAAAGCCACTTTTTTGTTTTATTTAAATCTATGCATCAAATTGGTAAAAAAAAAAAATGTTGATAGTATTTTCTGTCATAGTTATACCATCCATCTGGTGCTTATTACCATCCAGTATTTACCTGGATGTGGCGCATATGTCGACACTTGACTTTTTTATTTTTTGTTGCTAAAATTCACTTTGCTACTTTGCCTTAATTTTGAAGAAAGCTCGGGAAATTTGGGTTCTACATCTGCCTTAAGTTGCCAGTCACTCAGATGAACAGATTACCAGTAAATCGGAAACAATAAAAAAAAGTGACAAAAACATTTATCTCTATGTTTTGTCAAAGATTGTTCACAGGAACTCTTTGGATGAAACATTTGCTGCTCCTTCAACAATATTGGAGTGGAAAACACCCAAAACAGGTAAACCTGTCTCTTAAAGCAAGAATATTTTTTGCAACGAACTTCTAAAAGTGTTTAATATTTTTCTTTCCTAATATCTTACCTTACTGCATTCACAGCCTAGCTCCTGCAGGTTAAAAAAAACATGTTTTTCTCTGTTCCACAATTTCAGACTGGCTGCGTAATGACAGAATGATTATGGGATCAAAGGTTTGTAGGCGACAAGTTTGTATGAGTCCTGCACATCGTGAGGTGCCAAAAACAAATGGGCATTCGGTCTGTGTGCGACCCGCCATTCACACCAAGCTGCACCCCTCCCCAAGGCTAGGCAGGCCTTTAAACCTCCGGCCGCATGGAGCTTCAAGGTATGTCTTGCTTCTTAGTTATCCTTTGGAAATGTCCTCCATCTTAGATGATATTGTTTGTGTAAGTTTTTTTCCCCATGTTTTTTTTTTAATGACCCAAACCATGTCTGTAGTTTGTCAAGTGGAGTGGGCACGGCAAACAGTTCCTGCAACAACATGTATGAGAAAACCTTTCCTATCAAAGTGGTGCAAAGCCCAACTCACAGCACTTCATCAAGCCGATTAAACAAAGCTGGGTCCCACTGCACAGCTCAAGAGGTAGGACATGAGGGGAGGAAGCCATTGTGCTTATACATCTGATTCATTTAATTCTTTTTGTTTTTAATGTCATTCTTTTCCTCCTCTTTTATTAGTCCATCCGTGAGGAGGAGAAGGAGATCTACAGACAGCTTCTCACTATGGTTTCTGGTGGCCAGTCAACTGTCCTTCATAACGGCAGTGCACACACCTTTGTGAGATCCCATAGAGATTTGTAAGTGTGCAAACAGAGAGAGTACTTTTACACAGTCATATATTGAAATCTGAGAACACATTCTAGATGGAACGTTAAAGGGAAGAAAGAGCTTTACATTTTTATAAGTCATTTATTGTAGTGTTCAAACAGCATCTGGCAAAATAGTAATATTACATAAAGCCCCAGCGATCATAGTTGAAATACATTTCCTTTTTTTCTCTATGTATTTGTAAATGAGTTTGCAACACATTCAACAATTTATTCCTTACTTAACTGCATCTACAATCTTGTCAGTAGTCATCTGAAACCAGAGGGGACAATTGATTACCCAAAAGAGTTGAGAAGAAAAAAATTGTTCGTTTTGGAAGTTAAATTAGTCATTGTTTTTGTAAAAGTAATAGCCTATGTTTGGTCAACCAGAACTGTTAGATCATTGGATGGTTTCAGCACAGTTTTCTCACTCTCCCTGCTCCTCTGCTGCTCAAGCTTAGCCCAAATTTGGAGTGTAAGTAACACAATGAATAGTGTGTTACACAGAGTGAAACCAAAATGGTTTCTGGAAAAAAAGGCTGCCGTGTTTGCGGATACTCTTGTTTAAGAACTTTACATTTTATTTTTAGCAGCAGTGCTTGGATTTTCTCTGAGACACAATATCTCTCTGTGGTTAGTTATTGTTTTAGATTCAATCAGTAAAGTATATATTCTGAATTTACATAACTTACCTATTGAATAACCTTCTAATAGGAGTAAGATCTAAGTATTGTCTAGCTGCAGGCTCTTTATATTATCGCTCTGTCTCAGTTGCTCCACAATCCTGTAATATGACTTATAGTTCAGAGTTTATGAATTCTTCCAGAGGTTGATAGTATGATTGTTGTGTCAGCTACAACCCCTTCATTCCTTGTCTAAAACTTTCAGTCGATTGAGGCGTAAAGAAAACGTGTAAATCATTTGTGTAAAATGAAATAAGTGTCAGATAGGGGCTTATGCCTTGGTTTTTTAAAAAGTTTCAAAAGGTTTTACTTTTAGGGCCGTGCCGTGGTGGCGTAGCGGTTAGCGCGACCCGTATTTGGAGGCCTTGAGTCTTCGACGCGGCCGTCACGGGTTCGACTCCCGGACCTGACGACATTTGCCGCATGTCTTCCCCCCTCTCCTTCCCTTTTTCCTGTCAGTCTACTATCATATAAGGGACTCTAGAGCCCACAAAAAAGACCCCCTGGAGGGGTAAAAAAAAAAAAAGATTTTACTTTTAACTATTATTTAACCATCCCTCTGGTCTAGGGAATGGAAAATAAAATGTTTATTGTACTGTATCCTCTACTTGTTCTCTCATAATCAGCGTTTATATTAGTGGAAGTTTGCCAATGAAACAGGGATTTGTTTCTAAACGTGACACCACTCACCAGTAACAAGTATGAAGCTTACTTTAGTTAATGTAAGGTCTATCATTTAAACGGTTTCTTAAAAAGAGCTTAAAGTTTTCTTATGCAAACAGAATAGCAAATATTCACCCTTATGTCACGTTAGTTCAAGTTTTTATATGTTGTGGTGTGTTTTATAGTTTGGCAATAGGACACATCTGATGCATGTAGTGCAATAATGTAGGTATGCATTGATCCACTTTTTCACTTTCAATACCGATGCAGATATCTGAGGTTTAGTATCAGCCGATACGATCCAGTGCAGAAAAACGGTGCTTAATCAACTTAAAATGTTTCCTTTTTAAACCATAGATGTAAATGTGCTGAATTACAAATTTATTTGATATGTCTGCACCACTACAGCACACTTAAATACAAGAGTAACATGTTTGAATGCAAAAAATAAACTGCAACAAAGTTTCTTTCAAATGGTTCAGAAAGTGCAATGAGGAATTGTACATATAATGTAAAATAATAAAGCCTGATGTCATTCGGAGCACAAAGGATAGAATGAGAGTGAATAGATCTGCCCCTATGGAATGGACACGTTGTCCATGATACCTAATGTAGAATTTTTTTCTGATTTGGGACCAATACAGTTATTGACATCAGATTGGTGCATCTCTGCTCTGATGTGGACTCTCAGCCTCCAGTTCGACATCTGATACGGAATGTTTATTGTTGCCATCCTTTCATTGTCTCATCAGCACCAGCTTCCTCACCAGCCACACACGGCTACAAATGTCTTCTCCAGCTGGATCAGCAGCTGAAGGGACATCAGAAGGACCCAGTAGCCCACCCAGCCCCCGAGGGATGTCGAGTCAGAGCTCAAGCAACCTCCCCAGCCCTGTGGGAGCCTCCAGGAAGTCAGGGTGTCAGATTTGGCCAGCAGACACAGACCTCAGCTTCAGTCAGACCACTGCTCTTTTCTCCGCTCCTTCCCCATCGACTCTGCAAGACAACACCTCTCAGGGGACAGAGTCATCAGGTTAACTTTAAATAAAATAACATACTGGTTCAATGTGTGGTTTTATCCTCTTTTATTGTAAAGTACATTTTTTATTTGCAGCTCATGATGGTGACTCTGTAATTATTGTAAATGAGCAAAAATGCAAAAAGCAAGAAAGCTCAAGGTTAGTACTTTAACTTTCTAAATAGCTTTTATGAATTAATCATTTTGCATCGTTATTTTTAACTGTTGTGTTTGTTGTAGTCGCTCTAAATTATTAAAAGTAGCTTGGATATTGAATGTATAAGAAACAAAACTTTGTTTTTACAGCATACCATTATTCCAAGCTGAGCTGTGGATCAAGGAACTGTAAGTTCCTTTAAAAGCATTTGATGATGCAAAACCTCATAATTAAAACCTTATTTGGATTGGCCACAAACAAAAAGGTGGTTATTTTTTCATTTTATTTTATCTCTTCACTTGTTTTTTTCTAGCACAAGCATGTATGACTCTCGAGCGAGAGAAAGACGGAGACAAATAGAAGAACAGGAAGCTTTAGCTGCCCAGCTTCTGCTACAGGTTGGTAGTCGCCTCTTATGCCTCATCCAACTCTATTTGTACCCCAATTAATGTTTCTCCTGTTGTATTAATGTCCAAAAATCCCTGGTCAACAGCGATTGTCTGACGAGGGAAAACGGAGCCCAGATGTTGAAGTCCATGTTCGCGTTCCTTTGGAGAAGGAAATTCCTCTGACTTTTGTGATAGAGAAACCAAAGTCTGTAGAGGAGAAACCTGAGTTTATAGAACTCACAGAGGTTTGTTCTCTGTTTGCTATATAATTGGACATGAAAGTGGCAAACAAAAAGTTACTTTAAACCTGAATATAATTATGTGTTTTTCTGTTTTTGTGCTTCTGCATACCCGTTAAGAAAATGGAAGCTGAGGTACACAGGGCGCTGATGAAGGGAGGAAATCCTCATGAAGTACTAAGTGAAGGTTTCGGTCTCAGCCTCACACGAAAAGACCTGCAAACCCTCAGCAACCTCAACTGGCTAAATGATGAGGTGGGGGAACATAAAATCCTTACACTGTAACTAATGCCCTTGTGAAAGCATTGTACCAGACCCTGTTGTAAGAGATTTGATAAGTCTGCACCAGTACAAGCACACTTAAATACACCAGTAGCTGCAAAAAATAAACTGCAACAAACTTTCTTTCAAATGGCTTAGAAAGTGCAATGAGGAATTGTACATATAATGTAAAATATCACAGCATGGAATGAGAGTGAATAGATCAGTTCAGTTTGACCAAAGGAGGCCAGTAGTGAGACGGATTTAGGCCAATTAATGAAAAACTAAAAGAACTGCACAAAAATGTCACAATTTGCACTGAAATATACAGTTAGAACTCTAAATAACCCATTTAGATAGTTTATCAGTAAAAAAAAAAGTTGATTTGGAGGTGAGTTTTGCTTTAATTTTAAATCTGAACAGGTTTAAAACACTTAGTGTGTGTTTTAAACACAGACTGTTTTAAACCTGCCAATTATACATTTCAGTTGTAATTAAAAATATTACATTTTGCCATGTTGGATTTCTCCAAATCTGCCACTTTTATTAAAACTGTAAACCTGAACGTCCGCAGCGTGCAGCTCATGACATTGTCCAGCTGCCCCTCATACCAAAAGGCTTCTGTTCCAAAGTTTTTCTATTTGTTAAACTTTCAGGCCCGACTGAAATTAAAACAAAAACAAAGCTGGAAGGCAAATTTGAAGGATGCGATCCCTGACACCATATTTAGCCATTAATAGCATACCCTGAGTCTAAATAGTAATCAGTCAGTGTTACACCGTACTCTTGTAAAAGTAAACTTTCTAAAACTGACTCTAGCACAGATTAAAGCTACAAAGTATCCCTTGGCAACATTGACAACCATGTTTCACTAACTTCTGTTCTGTATTATTCATAAAACTATCACAATGTCTAGGATTAAACTAACAACCTTATGAATATTTTGCCATTAGTGGGACTGTATTAACTGTCCCTGTGTGCTATAGCTAATTTAAAAATATAGTTTTGTATACTCTACCTCTATTTGCACCCCAGAGGATATTGATACACTTCTTTGCAGGGCAGAATGTTTCTGATCTTTCATCAATATACTAATGTACTTTCCATATTTTTATCTGCACCTACTCTACAATTCTAGTTCATGTCCAACTCATTTTATTTCACAGGTTATTAACTTTTACATGAACCTGTTGGTTGAGCGCAGCAAAGAACCAAACCGGCCGTCAGTCAATACATTCAACACGTTTTTCTACCCGAAGCTGCGGAGCAGTGGCTACTCTGCTGTCCGCCGCTGGACCAAAAAGATGGACATCTTTGCGAAAGACATCTTGTTGGTTCCTGTCCATCTGGGAATGCACTGGTGCCTCTCGGTAAAACTAAACGAAGGCCATATTGATAATAAATTCCATTATTCAGAGTGTTTTTCACCTAAATGCATTGTTCTCTTCTTTTAGGTGGTGGATTTCCGCAAAAAATCTGTTATCTACTTTGATTCTATGGGAGGAAGCAATGATCAAGCTTGCCAAATATTGTTGTACGTTCCTGTCACGTTTCGGTTCATTAATGGAATTTATGCATAAATTTCAATGTGACCTGTTCGATGATCTTGAGATATATGTGTCATATGTGTGTGCGTTCACAGTGACTACCTGCAACAGGAAAGTAGAGACAAAAAAGGCAAAGAACTTGATACCTCAGGCTGGACTCTACACAGCAAGAAGCCCAGTGTAAGTTTAACACGTCAAAGCACCGAAAGCATTGAAGTGTCTGACAAACGCAGTATTTATAAATGTTGCACGTTCCATTGTATCTTCATTGGATAAACAAGTTTGTTGCTTCATAAATTTCCATTTAAATATATCTGCAGTGTGGCCTGCAGAGGGCAGTAGGAGGTTTTTTAACAATCAACAAAAAAAACTCAGTCCAATTATAGGGCAACTAATAATATTTACTACTCTTTTTAGTTAATTACAGGGACTTATGTTATGTTATTTGTATTTAGGGATTATCAGCACAATTAAATGTAATTACAATGGGGTTAAATTTAGTTGGAAGTAAAAGTAGTTTGAACTTCCGTATAAAGTTTGCAAATCAACATCTGCACTCAGCTAATTGGTCAAACATTCAACAGCCGAGACACATTACCTGGTAGGATTTTTTATTTCTGGTTTTATTTTGGGGGGGTTTAATGGATTATAATCAGCCCTTGGATCAGTTTCACCTGCTTGCCTGTCCTCTGCAGCTGGAGTTTGATAAAGCTCACAAGGCATCTAGACCCCCATTTATCATCTACTAATTTACAATCTATTAATACATTCGATCACTTCAGCATTGGAAAGCTATAAACCCCTTTTATAAATGACCTCATTAGGGAGTAATCAGATGCTCCATCTGCTATGTCTGTTTGATATAGTAGTGCAGACTGAGCCAGCCAATAACAATGTTTCCACTACAAATATGTGAGAAACTTTGTCAATATTCCACTGTTGTAAAAAAAAAAACACAATTTCAGAATTGCGTTTTTTCCATTAAATAAGAAAAACAATTACAATCACATGTGAAGCGTGTTCATGTGATAAGTCGGCAAAAAACAGTCCGAGCCATTATCCTCCAACTACTTCCTGTCGTCTTCTTCGTGGTTTGTGTCAGTGACAACATCCAGTTGTTGATCATGTGTGATGCAAAATAAATGTTTCCATGGCAGTTTTGTGAAATAAACCACTGTTGATATGGCCAAAACATTTAAATTTTATTTATGTATTTTTTTTTGTTAAGTGAATTTATTTTCGAAAATTATATGGTCAATGGAAATGCGGCTACTGACTGGAGTCAAACTCCTGACTTTTTTAAGTTATGCAACCATCGTGGAAAAAACACTCAGTATTTATGATTTTACAGAACAGGGCTATATTTAGTAATTCAAACCCTACATGAAGTGTATTTTCCTTCAAATGATCAAAAATGAGATCACTTAGACAAATACAGGAGTAGCAGCTGGCGTGGCAACACTGACGGGGTGTGAACATGTTTAAATGTTCAGCTCTTTGTCTGCTCATCTTGTTGGAAAGTTTTATGCTTTCATGTGTCAAATATTTTCTAGCTTTAGGTTTTAAATGCTAGGGCCTGAAATTAACTTATAAAAGTTCATTTTCATGTCACAGCATGTTACAAATACTTGTCTATGTAACATTAAACATCATTAAACAGTGATGCCCTTTTTGCTAATGCCACCCAAACACCAGCCACAGAGGAGCGATGACGTTGCGTTGTACAGTTTTCTGATATTTACTAATTTTAACACTGCAGTTTTGGTACTGTTGAAATAAAATTCTTTAAAAAATGCTTTGTAAACCTTTTTTTTGTTTTTTTGAGTTAATCAAATGTTCCCCTTGGATGTTTGCCTTGCTTACAGGAGATCCCACAGCAGATGAATGGCAGCGACTGTGGAATGTTCACTTGCAAATATGCAGATTACATTACCAAAGACAAGCCAATCACATTCACACAGGTAATCACAGACATTATTGATAGGAGTGCTTCAGTAAACCCTGGTCACAGTGGTCTCAATGTGCATTTCTTCCTTTTCTGTTGAACAGAAACACATGCCATACTTCAGAAGGAGAATGGTTTGGGAAATTATGAACCACAAGTTGTTGTGATGTCATGAGTGCTGTTTAGACACTTAAAGTTTACTCATGAAGAAGGTTGAGCTCCATTCCTCATGAGGTTCAACTGAGACTTGCACACCAGCTCCTCAGACCAGAAACCAGCTGTTTCACTCAAGACCCCCGCCCCTCTTCCCCCTGAGCTAATGTTGGCTGATGGATGTTGCTGGAGCACAAATCACTGCCTCCCACTCTTCTTCTTCTGTTCTTTTGATTCTCGATGCAGCAGTGGAGCATCATAATAGCAGCTAAGACACTTTGTATTTGGTTGTAATGCCCGGTCAGAACTATTTTTGCATTGTTTGTAGTGATGTGCTCTTAAGTGAATCATACTCTGAGGTTTTCTTCCTTCCTCAGAATGTTACATAATCTGACCTCACCATGAAAATATGTCCATTCTACAATTTGCTAAAATTATATTTTACAAAAGGGCTGCAAACTAATCTATGATTAGTTACTTAGAATAAATACTGACACTTGTTTCTTTTTTGTCATGTGATTGACAGCTGCAGGCTTGTGCAGTATTGACATTACTAAGAGTGGATGGAATTAAAATGCACAAAGGTCAATATGGCCTCAGAGTATGATTTATAATAGTCTTACTTTCAGTGATCCAGGTGTAATGGAGCATTTACAGTCTAAAACAGCAGGGTAATAAAACTTTGCCATTTCCTTATTCTTGATAAGATTGTAAATTAAAATCTATTTTATGTATTTGAGTCTTCTTGTTAGGCAGCGGAATTTTGAGTCATACAATGGGTTTTGAATTTTTGTACATACTAGATCCATATACAGCCTGCTATGTAACAATAAACATTTTTTATGTATTTCTTATTCTGTCTTAACTGAAGTCTGTTTCAGACATAAATTATCCAAGTTGTTTTTTGTAAAATACTGTTCATATATAGTACTATAACACATAAATGGTCTATTTTAACATTTTATTTTGGTAACGCGTACATCTAATGAAGACCTAACTTTTAGTTTTTTGGGTCAAATATCATTGTAGATGTAGCTCATCTATATTGTTGCGTCAGGTTTCTCATCTTCTGTGGCGTGTAGGTCTGAGATTTAAGCGATACCATGGTCTTAGAACAACCTTCTAGTTCCTTTTGCTCAGATAAATGATGTGGCTCTAGAAACTTGGCTCTGAACTTTAAGCAACATGGATTTGGTGTTTCTTCACTCCAGACTAATATGCAAGAGTTACTTTCATCTGAAAAAATGAATCGCTGGGCAGTAGTCCAGTCACGTTTCTCCGTTACCCAGGTAAGACATCCATGACATGATCTACAGATGTTGCATTGCTTGTTGTTAAGCCTCTAATAAACCAGAGGCACCTCTGTGCTGTGGTGTGTTCAAATCTTCAAAACTGATTATTCTTGTTGCTGTGCACTTTTTACTATTATTTCTTTTCCTTCCACACAACCTTCCATAAACATGCTTGAAAGGAGCAATCTCTGTCGTCTTTCTCCAGCGGACAGATGTCCTCATGATTCTGTATGGGTCATAATACAGTTAAGACAAGATTTCTGTCACAAACTAACAGTTTTAGAGTTTTTCCGTGATCATCAAGATTAATGAAAATAAATGCATCACTGTTTAATTTGTCTCTATATAAGTTTAACTTGTTTAATACAATTTTAAATAATTTATTGGGATGCTCCTATGAAGGATTGAACACAAACTACAGTGAAAAACAATTTATTGAAAATCTCAAACCAAGCACCAACTTCAAACTAGGGATGCTTTCCCCTTCATGTCAGCAGAACAAAAATCCTGCATCATGGCACAAGCGTTACTGAGGAGAAAGTGATGCAGCAAACAAGCATTCATGGACATTAAAAAAAAGTTTACAAGTTGACCTCATGTGTAATGAGTGACCTTTAGGTAGGAGACAGAAATCCCAAATTAGTAGCAGCATGAACTTATACTCAAGCCAACAGTTTTACTTCAATGATTAGGTCTGAAATTACAATTCTAACATGTGCAGTGCACGAAAACAAACCCAGAGAAAGAAACCTGGTACGACAGAGTAGCATTTCCCAACCCCTGCTAGTGAAATCTAAGGCATTTCTGAATGAGTCGTTCTGTCTTTTTAAGTGAACATTAATTTCTTGTTTCGAAGAAAACTTTCAAAATCTTTTTACAACAAACTATAATACATATCTCAACGAAAAACCGTGAAACTGCATGGACTGAATTCACAAATCACGCCATATCTTTGTGCATACAAAATTACACCTGTCATGTTTTGTCAGACCGCATAAATTTCCTCCAGTTCTTTTAAAACCCTTAATTTGACATTGTTCCCTTTCAATGTTGCAACTCATCCAACAATTACTGGACCAGATTTGCAGACAGGATCAGATATGAGATTCTCATGGTATGAAAGCCTCAACTGAAAGTATTACTATTCAATGGTAAAATTACATTACTGAAGCAATTTAAAAAAAAAAATGTATTACATAATTTAGGTGCTTCTGCTTAGCCATCCCGCTCAAAGCTTTAAATAAGCATTGATTTGGAGTGACAGGGGGTGAGATTTTTTAGTTTTCCACACCTTGACTATTGGTCTGAATTGGTATTTTTCGTCAGTGTGGGGAAAAATATCAATTCCTTCTTTTAGCCAGCTGACCGGCAGTGCACAGCAACAGGAAGGAGATTGGCAGGGAAACCATTACTTCAATCTTTATAGAGAAAACGCCGGTCAATCAGGCACTTTCTCTACCAACTGAAGGTACTTTAAAGAGCATAAGCCCAAAAATGTGTTTAAAAAAGAAAAACATTTTTAGGAAGAAAGGTAAAAGCCGTAAAAGTGAAGCAATCTGAGGTGTGTTTTGGGTTTTTTTAGTATTGCATTTACTCAGATAATAAATTAATTGCATAGATCACCAGACATCAGGCATAGTTTCAGAAGAATGGACAGATGGGTTAAAGGATGAAGACACAGTACCAGCTGTGAGCAGTCTGTCAGTGGTGACTGCCTTTAAACCTTACACACAGAACTAAGACTACATTGCTTGAGCAGAATGAGGTAAGTTGAGGTTTTGTGGATTTTTTTCTCATTTTTCACTGATCCCAGCTGCATTGGTTTCAACTGTGTAACAATCTGAATCTGGCATTACGAATGATCTGGAGTCAGGCTTGTAAAGTGCCAACATGTGTGACACAAGACGGAATGAAAAGTGTCTCTGAGCGTATTAAAGCCTTTTTACATCAATAGAGAAACTCGAACAACATACAAACAATCACTATCTGAAGAAAAAGGAAAAAGAAAAGGAAATCTCTTCAATCTACTTCTCAACACAACACCCTATCAAAAATAAAATCAAAGCCTCTGAAAGATAGGAACATGTTTTAAAAGTACATGTAAAAAAGAAAACCTTTAAATAACAAATGTTTCAAACAAAGGTTAAAACCAAAATAGACAAACTTACAGCAAAGGCCAGTACAGATTTAAAGCTTCTCTATACCAGCCCAAAAAATCATCTTAATAGTGTTCTGTTTTTTAGATAAAACAGGTCAGAGCCACAGTCTTCTTACTCTAATTGCAAGCATCTCATTCCTGTTTTTTTAGAATCCATTTCATGGGGTTCTGGAGAAATTCGGCTTCATCTTTTCTTAAATGGACGTGAGGAAAACTCCAGAGCAGTTGGACTGACATGAGCAAAATAACTGAGGTGATTCTTCATTGGTAATAAAGGAAATCCAAAGGAAGTCTGAATGCATGTGTCTCTTATTTACAGGCAGCTATGTGTGTCTTGATCCCTGTTAACCAGCTTTGGATTGTACTGTGTGGAACAACTCGGAGTGAATATTCTTTATAACTGATAATACATTGTCATGCAAATGTGAAGTCTTTAAAATCTTAATCACTGCTTGCAAACAAAGAACCAAAATTCAAAAGGCAGAAACACAGACAAAAAGCACATTTCTGCTTGTCTTAGGAATCATTACAGGAAGATAAATTAAACATGATGTTTTTAAGTTTATGACTTTTGTGAGTCATGTCCTTTGGCTGCGGAGCTACACACATGCAACAAGAAGCTCAAAGAAATTTTTTTTGCATGCCTCTGTATCTGGAATGCTTTAAATCTATGCCATTCTTTTACAGGAAGTCACCAGAGACAAATCTGTCATCAAAGTTTTCCCTATCTTGAAATCTTCTTATTGTGTGATTGTCTGAAGCTTTGTTGAGACTATAAATTATTTGAGCCACACCAGCTTAAATAAGGCTTTTTGACTGATAAACTAGCCACCTGTCCAAGAGAATAAAAGAGCTGTCAGCTTAAAAGTACTTCAATCAAATATTTGCACAGATCAGAACTAAAAGAAAAAAAAAAGAACCAAAAAAGTTTTTCCAAAACTGGAAAAACAATGTACAAAAAGGCAGTTAGACATCTGAGAATATCAGACAAAAAAGGGGAAGGAATTTCAGCACACTTTATAAACTGTCAAAACAAAACATGATATTATTTTCCTGGTTTCCTTCTACGTCACTGGCGTGACATCGGAAACCCATATGCGGGATGTAAAACCTTTAAAGTGTAAAGTGTAGTGTGTTGGACTTCTTATCAAAATAGACGCTCCTTGTTCAGGTCGTCCTCTTTTCCCACTATTCTCCAGTTTAGTTTGAAATATAAGTTCATGGAAAATGTCTCTTTTCTTTTGTCCTTTATGTGGAACAGTCCATGTCTGCCTGATCTCCAAGTTTCTGACGCCTTATGTGGAGAGACTCAAAGCCTGGCTTCAGCACTTTGGCCCCTTGGACAGTCACTCCAGGCTCCAGAAAGAAGATCTGAGACAGAGCAGCCAATGAAAAGCAGCCTCTGCTACAATAGCACAGACAACGAAAGCAAAGATGCAAACCAACCTCTTTACTTGTTATGCTGGTAGGAGTACGCTGTGTGTTCTGTTGGAGTACCAATAGGAACAGGCTGTTGGATGGCACTTTCCTTGAAGAATCAACAGAGATCAAACCATAAGTGATTTAAGTTAGTCGCAGAATTTTAACATTAAACTTTGAGAAAGTAGACATTACCTCCACTGAGATGTTGGTGGCAGGCACTTGAGTGTAGGGGGATAGGTAAGGACCCTGCATAGACGCATTCGCAGGCATATACTGGAGGGAAGTGGAGATATTGATCTCATGAAAGAGCTCAATATTTTTCTATTACTAACACATGTACGCTGATAGTAAAAATATGGCTTGGTAATTATCTACAGATTACACCGCAGGATTTAAAAAATAGTTTCCTTGAAGCTCAGAGGGGGGAAAAAATTAATCATTTAATTTTGTGTTTATTTGAGTCAATAACATTTAAACAGGTAGAAGAGAGGTAACCACTTGGCATTATTAAACACGTTGGCTGAAAAGTGATATCTGACCTATTCAACATACAGAAATGGAAATGGCACATGCATCATCTCCGTTTCTGTGACCCTGATAAATATTTTCCAGATTTTCCCACCTTTTATCTAGCATTACACAACTAATATCTACAGTATATCTGTTAGAGGACATACAGTATATATACATTTAAAATAACATGTTCACAAATAAATGAAGTGCACATATCTCTGTAATACTGTGAAAGAAATATTCACTTCTATCCTAACTTGCTGGCATTGGAAAGCTGAAAAAATCTATGCATTTGAGAGTTTAGTCATCCCTGTTTCTACTCTTAGACAAAAATTTGAAAAGAACTGTTCAGCAGAGCTATATTAGTTAAACGCCGTTCGCAGCTCCACATCTACTTACAGTGCCACTGCTGCCCATTGAAAGGTGACTGAGCTGCTGTGTCAGAGGTCCTATCATGGAGGTTGGCTGGATGGACATGGAGTGCTCCATTCCTGACGCAAGGACTGCTCCCTGTGGGGAAGAGTGCAACAGACACAGCTGGAGGGACATTTTCAGACAGAACATTGAAGGTCGTGGCACAAAATGTGAACACGGCAGAATAGTGCTTAGTTGCAAAAATGACAGACTGAGAGGTTTAGAGAAACTCACTGTGGGAGGCATGATGTATGACTGATGATGTAGCCAGGACGGATTGTGTACCTGCAGCAACAAGGTAGAGAAGGCAGATAACATAAGCATGAACACACACCTTTCATTTAAGAGTAATATGCTTTCTTTTTTATCATTTTATTTTATTTTTTTATTTGTAGACTTTTTTCTGATCTTAAATACAGCCCAACAATGTTTAAGAAACACTGTCTTGAAGAGGGGAATCTGATGAGACGTCAACTACAGGAAAGGCGATCTGAAATGTTTCCATGTTTGAATAATCATCCCCAGTGTTGAATGATGGGCTTAAATAGTTTAGAAATGCTGTCATAAAACTCTTTATGTTGGATTTCTGGGGCCTGATGTCTTTTCATCTTGGCGTTTTGCTAACACTCATGTTTGTTCGAGAGAGTTAGCAAAGCGCTAACACTCTTGTGTTTTGGCAGTTTTGATAAACTGCCAAAACTCCTGTGTTTATAGGGCCGGCCACACTTGTTGATGACCATTTAATGAAGCACACCTGATTACCAGCACTCTTTAGATACCATACATTAAATTTTATTTACAAGAGTGTACTTAATTTTAAGATAGGAATTCAGTGTTGTGCCATAAATTGTGTAAGTTCAGCCATTTCAAGAAGCTCATTTCTTGATCAATATGGCCACATGGGGCAGTGGCTTTGCATCCAAAATACAATGTGTATTATATACACAAAGAGGCAACCTTCGTGTGTGCAAAGAAACACAGTGTTAGCATATCATCGGTTTTCATAATACAGTAACGTATAGAACTGTGAATGAGTCACTGATTCAGAGGTGTAATTACGGAAAAAAAAACATAGACAACCCACAAGGTGGATTGTATTCCAGGGACTTCTTGGATTCTTGGCAGCAAATAATTAGTCATCATGGCTGGCAACCCAATCACTTGATAGTTACCTCGGGTGTCTGTTAGGGACACGGGTTTGTAACATTTCCGATTTATATGAGAGACCTCGTCCCTTTAGAGCTCTACAAGGAAGAACAAAGATCTTGTATCTGAAGTGAATGGGGAGATGGTGTAGCTGGACTACAACCGCAGTGATGAAAATTTTGGCAACTAGTCCAGAGACTTTTCAGCCTCATTTTGAGCAACCTGAAGAAGTCCTAACATGTTTCTCCGGGCAGGTGAATATGTGATTACATTAACCTAGTCTCTAACATATAAAGGCATAAATAACAATGCTTCATGGTGGTCCATGTGTTTCTAGTATGAAAATGTATGGATTATAATCCCAATTAATAAAACATTTGTAAACCTCTCCTATGTTTTTTGACTGTTTTGCACGGATAAAAATCTGGTTTATTTCTTCTGTTGTATATGAACAAACATTTTTTTAAAATTTAATGAAAATGATTTAAGGACAAACTAAAAATCAGTTTATGTCAGCTTGTATCAGATTAAATTCTTTACTTACAAGGTTGACAGAGTACATTTAAATGGAAATATTTTCCCAGAAATAATCCTCATACCTGATAGGTGGACACAGGGGAAGGCATGTATGGGGAGAGGGAGGCCGGTCCGATCATCCGATTAGGTGCAAGGCTGTAGGGAGAGGAATAGAACCTACACAAAGACACATACAGTTTTTAGAGACTGTCATATAATCCCGGTTTGTATAACTTTAAATGCAATGGACCAGAGGTGTACCACTGACCCGTTCTGTAGGGCTGTGGTGGGATCATAGGTGAGAGTCATTCCTCCCTGTACAAAATCGACATAGTAAGTATTTAACCACAAGGGGGGCTATTATCAAAGTCTTCTTTTGCTAAAAGGTTATAAACAAACTCACAGACTCAGAATCTCTTGTCCAGGAACGACCATTCTGAAGGTATTTGCCTTGACTCTGACGCTTCTTCTGGCCTCCGTCAGCAAATTTACACAACAAAGGTTCTGTCGGCGCTAAATCAGGAGTTAATAACAAATCATCATGCCAGCTCGTGGTTATCACCACTAACATTATTCGCATTGGACTATATTGATTTTTGGACCTGACCGACATGGGATTTAGTTTGTTTTTTTTTTTTCAAAAAAAGAAAAGACAACACAAGTAACACAACCTAAACTCACCTGGAACTCCATGAGGAGTTTTGATATATTTTCCATTAAAATGTTGGATGATAGCCTCACATTTCTCAGTTGACTCCATCCTGAAAAGTAATTAAAACATTTCAACTTGACATGGCAGTCAGGGAGCTCTGATTATCACTTGAAGCTTTTTTTCTTCAGAGCTTATGTTATTCAACCATAACCACCTGCAAATTACTGCATCTCCCTACTCATTATGTAAAAATGTGCAAAAAGATTTAAAATAATGTTTTCTTGTATTGCAAAATCCTGGTATCACTTGAAAACGTTAACATTTTTTAAAATCACTTTTTTAATTTAAGTTAGTTTATTCAATGGATTGAATAAAATTCAGTTGTAATAATCGTTTATATTCTTGCTTTTTGACCATTTAAAATATAAGATACCTTTACCTTACTGTTACCTAAGCTGATCACAGTTTTGAGGACAATGTAATCCATAACTTCCTGTTTTTCTGGTGCATCAAAGTTACATGACACAGGCCCATTTCTCTTAGCCACAAGGATGAACAATCACATATTTATCTTGTGACCAGGCTTATTAAGAAGGATAGTAAGGACGGGTAAAATAAAAATCTCCAAAGTTACTATCAGAGAGCTGCGGCAAAGAGTGGCATCTTGGGGTCATCAGTTCTCCATAGCAACCATTAGGTGCTGTCTACATACTGACTGGTTGTTTGGAAGCAATGCAGACAAAACTAATTTGTCTAACCAACACAAATGTACTTATATGACGTTTTTCTAAGCCTACCTGGATTTAATTGGAACAATGTGCTCTAGAAAAGATGAGAGCTTTAAAAAAAATCTCAATGTGGGTCTGTAAAAAAGAGATGTATTAGGACTACTTTGCTAATGCAGTCTATGTATGCACACCTCCACACTACTCAGATTGTGACCAATCACAGAGCGTATGGACTTCCCCTCACTTTATTAGCACACATTCTAAAGAAAAAACAAAACATGCTTCTCCTTTACTGTGAGCTGCCACTCCTCAAAGGAAATTGCATGAATATTAGCTGGTTGTAAAAGTGTACCAAGTGCAAAATTCCTGATTTTCCATACAACAATGACATGTTCTTTGCACAGGAGAATAGTAAACAAGCTGACCTATGATTGTCTGTGTGATGCTGATCGATCACCTGCTGTGGGTTCCAACATTCTGTAATCCATCAAAATGCTATAGGCAGGAACTAAAAGTTTCCCAAAGGATCTGACATGAAATAATGGATAAACGTGCGCATTTCATTTCCACTGTGAATTACGGAAGAATAAATGTGATGGTGTGGCCCTGCTTTTCTTCTAAAAGTCCTTCAAATCTGTGCCTGGCTTCATGAAATTTTGCAGCTCTAAATAATGATGAATTTATTGAGCGTCTTTCCCACACATCCTTCCCAGGACTAAATGTGACTGATGAACACAAAGGTTCTACCTGGCAAAGCCCACCCCTCGGCTGGTCCCGTTGGAGTCGCGGAGGATACGAGTGGAAATGGCCTGACTGAAGGGCTTCAGCATGTTCTCCAGCTCTGACTCATCCATGGAGAGCGGGAGGTTAGAGATGTACAAGTTGGTGGGGTCCTGCTCCTGTTGCTGACCACAATCAAAGACACAACATGATCAATGAAAAGGAGACTTTGCTGTTTGCTTCTTTGTGACCATAAATAGCACAAAAATTGATGTGCTGTACGTAAAATTTTACATTGCCTTTGCGAAGTAAAACGGTGAAATGTTTTATTGCACAAAATAATATTGAAATTCTATTATAGCCGATGATTAATGAAAACATAGTAAAGTAAATTATGGTATGCAAAAGCAAATTCAAATTTCAAAAAGTTTCTTTCGTCAATGGTCTGAAATGCTGATTTTCTCTCTTGTGGTGAGAACAGAATGTCTGAGAGGAACAACATCCTGTTTTCTTGCTAAAGGTAACATATAACTAATCCTGATCTTATATTCAAGTACATGTTTTTAAATCAACGTGAATTATTTATCTCTCCTGGATCAGCATTTGAAATCATTAAAAAACTACACGAAATTACCTCATAAATGACACTGTTGTGTTTTTGCTAACTAATTTCTTCTGTGTTTTACGTGCTATTCAAACAAATTTTTATTTGACCTACAGTGTCTTGTAAGATGCTCACTCTATATCACCTCTGGCTATTATGCATATTTATCATCTGCGATGTGATTAAAAGTCAGTTAATGCAGTGCAAGTTAATTTCCATGCTATGAATAATGCATGTGTAATCTCTGCGACCTATGAGGAAGGTGACTTCTCCTTCACCTTCTTCTCTCTTCCTCTAGTGTAGGACGAGTGAACAGAGAAAACCTGCTGCAAACTTCAGCTGTAAGCGAGTCAGAGAGCATGCTGACGCAAGCATGAGCCTTCTTGTAAACTCCGACACAAGGTTTGAGCAAAATTGAGCTATTTTGTGAGCGAGAGGCGGTATGAATGTCAGTGATCCGGCTTAACGTAAGATCAGCTTTCCCAGGGTGTTGTCAGCTGTGCGTGACTGTGAGTGCATGTGATAATCCAGTTGAGGCAAGGCTGCTGAAGTGCACGCGTGATTGTCAAGTTCTCGGTGTGTGTGTGTGTGTGTGTTGACAGGGCGGGTGGCTGGGCACTATGCCTTGCTGACTGAGAAGCTGCTCAGACACTGAGTCAGAAGCCATAGGGGAGAACAGGCAGCTCCTTTGTAAAGGGAGTCCAGGGAGCAACCCATGGGACCTGCTCCCCAGACACCGTCACCACTGTGAACACACCGTATCCCTGCATGTGTCCGTGGGGTCTTGTTTGTGGAAACAGGTATCCTTCAGTGGATTACGACACAGATTTAGAAGCACACCCGAACAGCACAGCATGCAGCAAACACATGAGCACTGGCACAGAGCAAATTAAAGATTATAAAGGGGATACGCAGTGGAAATAAGTTAGCATGTTATTAACTAAACGGCTATATTAAGAGTCAAATTTTATATCTGGATTTAAATATTACACTTTCATTTTTAAAAAATGAATTATTTTGTAGTTCTGTGTTCTTAAAAAAAATAACTTAATGAATGCTCTTTTATCTTGATTGTTGAAGGGTTTTATGCCTCTGCTTTTCTTTAAAATAGCTGGAGAGTTTAAGACTTGTTTTTCTAATTCTAACCATGTTAAATGTGCTGGTCACCAGTGTAAGATGCTAAAACCGGTTGACAATTTCAGCTCCACGTTAATTTTTTTTGGTTTGAAATTATAATAAAGCCCTGTTTAATACCAATACCTCTCTCGGAGTGTGGCATGACAGCGTCTGCTCCCAATATAAAAAATTATTAACCACATGACGGTCAGAAAAAAATGTTTTTAAGGCAGTTTATTTAAGGCTACTTTATTATAGCCGTCTAGTGAAACATTAGATGACATTAGGCAGTTTCATGCCTTTTAGAGACTTTTTTCTCTTATTATACTTTAGCACTACTCTTCTGTCCAACAGCAAACAGCTGATGATCAATGGTACCATATGAAAAAAAAAGAGAAGAAAATCAGCTACATACAAAAGATGTTTTTTTCTAAGGCATTGTTAAAATGCTACATAAAAAGAATTATGAATAAATCAAACTGTTTTAATAAACAAACCCAGCATATATTATGAGAGCATATTTCATGGTTCTCACCTTGGCCATTTGAGCCTGTACTCCAACTGCCTTCAGCGCTGTCACTGCCTTCTGTGCAGAGGCTGGACTGTCAAAGTCCACAAACCCATAGCCTGAAGAAATCAAAAACAAAACATGATATGTGAGTTAACACAGTGAAGTGTGATGCATGTCAGAGAATAAGTACATGAGTTGAACTTATAAACCAGTGAACATACTTATTTTACATGTTTTTCAAATATAACAAAAGGTTTCATGAACTGTATTTCAAGTAAACTGCAATCAGTTTAGAATAATTATTTGAAAATTGACTTCTTTGTGCTTTCATAAGTAGCACAGTAGCAAGTTTCATGAAAACGGTGAATTAACTAATTACAGATTTTCACCAAGGGGTGATCAAATGCAGTTCAAGTTCAATAAAAAAACAGAAAAATAGTACAAAATCAAAAATTTAAAAATCTAATTCCAACCTCATCATCATCATCCACAACAATGTCTGCACTCTGAACAGCATGGGAGGTCACCCACTCCCCACTGACTGGACATTTCTATAATTGATAGAAAATCTAGCACAACTGGCAGATAACTTTTTTTTATGAGTGCTCATTCGGCTGATAAAATGGTACCCTGGACACTGAGCCACTATGTCCACACCAACTGCTACCGTCCTCAGTTGCAAAAATTTAAATCAGACCAAACCAGCTCCAATAGAGTTCAACTGGGCTTTCCACACATTTTCTAGAAATGGAGGTGTTATAATGCATCTTGAGCAAGACGACTATAAGTTACATCAAGAAAGGGCAGTTGAATTATTAAGAACAGTCAAATGAACAAGTGTGCATTTAAATAGGCTGAATCACTGTGGTAAAATTATTATTTTTTTATCATTGCCAGTTGTTTGGTAAAAATAAATATAAAATTTTTTGTATTATTTAACTTTTTTAGAATTTGAATGTAAGGTTTTTGATGCACAAATTAAAAACAATATTAAAATTAATATTATTCATAGACTTGACAGATTTAGAGGAAAAGCAATAATTAAATTTTAATAGCATATTTCTTCTGGTGTTGCAATGTGGCGCAGTTAGTTGCACTGTTGCTTTGTGGGAAGTAGATCCTGTTAGAGGTCCTTCTATATGAAGTCTGTATGTTTTCCCAGTGCATGTGTCAGTTTTCTCTGGGAACTTCTTCCCACAGTCCAAGAACAAGCATGTTAGGCTAAGTGGTAAGTTTGAATTGCTCTCAGGTATGTGTGTGGGTATGTGTGCATGTACTTGTTTTTGTGACATATCAGGACATTTTTATGATAACACACCTTCAGTATCAGGGCACATGGAAAAATGAGGACATTTTTCACATCCTCATTTTTCAGAGCATACTAGAATGTTCTAAAAGCCCCCAACACACCCCTGTGTTTGTGTGTCGGTGTGTGTTTATGTTTGTTTGTACAGTGTGTCTCTGTGTTGCCCTGTAATGGGCCAACAACCTGTCCAACGTGTCCTGTGTCTGTCACCCAATGACCAGTGGCGATAGGTACCGGCCCCTCTAGTGACCTTGTAAGGATATGTGGGTATAGACATGGACAGATGCTTTTTTTCTTCTGACTTAAAGCATTTTTAACATTTTTTGAGAGGCCAAGTCTTGACTTAAATCTGGTTGAGACCCTTCATATCAGAAGTAAAATTTCTTGGTCGAATGAAATGAATTTCAAAACTAAATCTGCCAGTGGTGTGAATACTTTTAAACCTAACTGTATTAATCACAAAGGAATGTTTTTTTTACATGTCTCACCTTTGCATTTGTTGGTAGTCTTGTCCAGGATGGCTTTGGTGGACACAATTTTCCCATACCTGCAAAATGACAAGGTTTAAATCCACTGGTCATTCTGGTACAATGCCTGATATTTATATTTAACAATTTAGTACTATGAAACTTTACTGAGACAATCTGACTTTTTTCCAGGTTCAATACATGTATTGTTCATGAATTTAACTTTTGCTTTATGATTAGTGACACTGTATGCAGTTATGCAACCTGATAATAAATTATATGTATCAGGAAATCTTTAAGGGCAGAGGGTAAATTTAATGAACTGAGAGTAATGTCCTGTGCGTTTCTGCATTCAAGGCAGAATTAAAGATTTTCCATCTTTATTCCTTCCAAGAATAAAGCTCATGCTTTATTTTTCCAGCTCATGCGAAATATTGATAGAGTTGTACTTCAACAGGGGATTCAACATGATGTGAAAAGTGGTTTAAAAAAAGTCCCCTGTTGCATTTACAGACCTCACAACACACCGCCTTAATAATAATCCATATCTACTCAGTTTGGTGCATAAAGAAACTGCAGAGGAAGAAGGGATAATGGCTGACATAGGCAAATGCTTCTGCATGCAGTAGTGTCTATCAGTTCCTATCTCTCCAGGCATGTGCATCCAGTGTAATGTGATATGCCTCTCCTTGGCTGTCCTGTCCAATGCTGGCTCTGAGCCATGCTCCCATTCAACTAACCAGCTTTTCTCTGTGTAACTCCTATATGCTCCGCTGGGTCTTAGTGCCCCCTGCAATGCAATCCGATTTATACCCAACAATACTGAACTACTGGCGAGTTTTATTTAGGCAACAGAGAGTCTCTTTCACTGTTTTTTTTAAGGATTATGTGATGAGCTGCTAAAACTGTAATCTGCCAATCTATCTAATGGATTACTGCAAACTGGTTCTTTCCAAACTACAAATTGCCTTAATCTGCTTCACTTTTTTGTCTATACATAAAACTATTGAAAGCTGCCAATCAGCATAATATTTAATTATTTTTAATTGAATATGCTATCCAAATCACTTTTCCTGTTGCAGAGAAAAGTGGTTCAAAATATTGAAACACACATTTAAAGCAAAATATAAGCCACACTTTTATTAACTGATTTTTGGCTATAATAAATGTTAAGAAATGTGTCATTTTTACTACGGCACAAATATATTCTACTTTGTGTTATCACATACAAACCTAATAAAACATGTTGAAATTTGTAGCTGTAATGTGAAATTAATTCAATGCAGTGCCAATACTTTTGGTAAACACCAAGTTAAGAAGACCTACTCTACCTTAATCAACCATATCATTTAAGTATATTCCTGTTGGACTATTTGTGTGTTATTTCCACAACATTTCTGATGCTAAGATGTAAAATACCAGCAACTGGTCTGTATGGACATCCTATAATTATTGGCCTGTTTCTACTACTTTACATCAAAGTTGCATTTTTGCCTGGGAACTCTGCTTACAGAGTCGCTGCTCACACAGTTAATTTAACTAAGTTGCGCTCAAAGCTCTCACTCTTCATGTTGTAGTGTGAAAGAAAGGGTACGGATTTATTCAAGTGTGAGACTTTACCACATCTTACACAGTCCAACTCAGCATCTATCCATTGCTAACAACCAAAGGCAAGAAAGGTCAAGAACCAGAGCTGCAGCAGAGCTCCCAGAGAGAAAACTGCAGGGGCCAGAGGAAGAGATTCAAGCCACATTCCCTCCTCTCATTATAAACTTTGTACATAGTAAATCTCAGAATACAGCAACTTTCAGTGGGGGGTGTTGGGAGCGTCTGTGTGCACATTTACGGAATAAACCAAAGCTAACAAAGTTTGATTCCCTTCCTGAGTTAAATGCTAATACAGCATTATTTATTTCCTACTTCTATAGAAAACAGCCTCTTCCTTCATTCTAGTTTAGGAGAGAATCACACTGATCATAATGTGCTCTGCTGAGAGGCTAATTTCATGCAATGACTTTATCTGCCCCGTTAAAGCAGAAATATGAGAACTACCCCCACGCAACACCACCTGACACTCCTCCCCCCTCCGATTCTCCACGTCCTCGACCCACTACCCCCACACCACTGCCCTTGTTTGTCTTTCCCTTTCCCCTGGGTTTGCTGTTTCCTGTTGGGTTGGGCAGTCTCATGTGAGCCATATCTTCCAGACAGCTGTAAAATAACGGGGCTTGCCCTGCCTCTCTACCCTCCTTTTTTCAATCTTTCTCCACTCTGCTTTCTTCCCTCCATTTCTCTCCCTGCTCTCCTGGTTCTCATCACCAGGCTCCAGAATTCAATTAGGTAAAAAAGGATCATTCATCACAGCCCCTCAGCACTTTGATCTGCTCTCTAACCATAGCCCTAACAAATATATCAGATGGATTGGATAATGCTGTTGTTTGATGTTTGATATTTTTCAACCCTTACGCACACACTGATGAGCCACGTTGTATTATCTATAGTGCAGAATGTGACATTTACTTTGCACAATAGAGTCCGACTTTTATCAGACTATATTGCAAAAAATTTAAAGCATTAATGCACTTTTAGTGCAACTACCTCCTTCATCTATTGAATTTTCTGATGCTGGCATTACAACCATTCAGCCCATCATTCATCACTCAGATCTAACTTAATCAGCCCTGCTTCCCTGGTTCCCGCTCACGGTGGACAGCTGGGGAGATTTACTGGGTGTGTGGGAGCACTGGTTTTTGTGTGACTCACGGCTGACAGAGCTTGACCAGATCTTGGTCTGTGGTTCCTGGATGCAGGCCACGGATGTAAAGGTTGGTTTTGCTGAGCTGCTCTGCTCCATTGTTGCTGTTGCCGCTGCCATTGCTGAAGGTAGTTGTGTTGCTGTTGCCATTGCTATTGCTGTTGGGACTTGGAGGAGCCATCTGATGGTTGGAGGGGGCCACATATGTCTGCTGAAAAAGAAATTACAGTCCAATTTAAAACTGTACAATCATAGAGGAAATATTCATCTTGATACTGTGTCATACCCAAACAAGTTATTTAAAAAGCATTATGTATCATTCTTTGTAAATAACCACTATTAAAAAAACTATTGATATTGGCCAAAAAGGAACACCATAAAATCAAACATAAAATAGACCACAGAATGAAAGGTACATAAAAAGAGAGAAATATGTAAAAGCTAACAAGACAGGAATAAAAAAAAAACAAACATATAAAAACAACTAAAACTAGTTGTACAGAGTTACTTAAAATCTTTAAACAAGATTAAAAAACAGAAAGTGAAGGTATCTGCCTAACATAAAACTGGAAAGTAGCACTGTTTTGAAGCCCAAACTGCACAAAGCTCCATTTCCTCAGTTTGGATAACCTCTATGGAACAATTAAAAACATCACTGTGATGGTGCATTTGCAAAACTATTGCATCGAAATGCATCTGCACATGGGTAGAGTAATTCAGCACTTTACTGATGTCTCTTACCACCTGTTTGCAGAATATATTTAAACTTATTGTTCCTTTAAGATGCTTGTAGTCCACAAATTGAGCTCCTTGACCAAACATCACTTACCCTACTTAGGGCGAGCACCCAAAAAGTGTACATTTGGGAGCAAAAAAGGCCCTTTTTTTAAAAATTCTGAAGGGCTTACCTATGTTAGCAAGACATCAACAACTAATGTGAAAAATCTAGAAGTTATTTTTTATGAAGCCAAGTTCCTACAAAAATACTCCATGTAACTTCTAAAGACCTGCTTCTTCTAGTTGCAAAACATTGCCAAACTTTGAGCAATTCTCTCCAAAAATGACCTTGAGTTGCTTATCCATGCTTTTGTTTCACCCCTTTTAGGCACATTACATTAATGTGAACATAAACAGAGAGTGAACATAAATGTACTCGTACTCGCTATATCACCGGAGGAGACAGATCCAAGCTGTTGGACCAAGACTGTGGAATGAACTCCCAAACTATTTGCGATCGATGGACTCCATTGTTGCTTTTAAAAAGCAACTTAAGACATTCTTTTTTAAACAAGCATTTTAGCCTGTCTGGAACCTGATTTGCTATGGGTTGTTTTTACATTTCTTCTTTTTCTCCCCATCACTCCCTATTAGTATCCTGGTTACTAAGCCTTAATGTCAGATGTGTTTATAAAAGACAGCAAATGATCATTCTAGAGACCAAAGATAGGTATTTACATAAAAAAAGACAGACTACAGTTTGCATATATCCTCAGGCACAAAGAACTTAGAGGTGTACTGTGATCTATTTAAGTTAAAATTGAAGTTCTCTGCTAGTATGGCCACTGCTGCAATTTGGAGGAAAGTAGGATGGCCTGAGAACAACATCATAATTGTGAAGTACATGGGTGGCACCATCATGCTTTGGCACCACTGTTGTTGAGCTGGAGACACTAGTGCACTCCACTAAATAGATGCCATTGTGAGGAAAGAATGTTATCTGGAAATATTGAAGCAATACATCAACCAGGAAGCTAAACATTGGCACAAATAATGATCCAATCATTACAAAGAGACTTGAAGGCAATGCAGTCAATGTTTTGGAGAAGCCACAGGCACCTGAACTATGGAACAAATAGAGCAGCTGCTCGCTCATTTTCAAACGTAAGGGTGCACACTTATTTTTTCTCTCCTTTGTTTTTTGACTGAAAGAAATATGACTTCTCCCAGCAATCCAACAACTTTAAAAAGTCTCTGTTAATTCTCACTGTATTTTTATTGTTTAGCAACAAAAATCCAACTTTCCTCAAAAAGTCACTTTTTCTCGGTGAACTGTCTTTCATCATAAAGTTGACAGCAAAGGACTAGGATGATTAAATGAACATAATCTCAAATAGCATATGCTATAATAGCACTGCATCTTTCTATCTAACCATAAATCTGATAAAATGCAGTAAAAAACTATTTATGGTGCATCAGCTCTATAAAACTACAATACAGCTACCTGTTATTATATATGGAATACGCATCTTGATATTAAACTGATCTGTCAGTAGGACCTATTGGATCAGAGCTGGGGTCTCTATAGACTGCATCTGACTAAGTCATGTGAAACCGTAGGTGAGATAGAAGCATGGACAATAAAAAACGTAAACCAGAAAAAAATATTTTTATGAGTAAAGGACAGATGGATCCTCATAAAAACACAAAGGCACATTACACATTTATTGAAAAAATTATTGAACTACAGTAGTCTCTTGCAAGTTATGTATTTTCCCCAGCATGTACTTCTTTCCAAGAAATAAAAGCAATGGTAGCTCTAAAAGCCAATATTAATCTTTCTGCGAAAAACTAAAAGGGGCTGAAGTCTATGAGGCTAATTAGTCTCTGTCTGTTTCTCAAAAGACCTAGAAAAAGACATAATCCCAAAATGAAAACGTATTGAGGAAAAAATATAAACGTGAATTGTTTAAGTACACTGTATGTGAATTTCTAACGATATGGCTTTGGTTAGATTTGTCAATCAGTTTTTAGACAACTAAAGATTTTCTATAGACTCACAATCACCATTGACTGCGACCGTTTCTGCATCTTTGACACATTTGTTTATTAAATAAAAAAATGCTCTGCAATTCAAACGTATCGAAGACGTGATATGTTTACCTCAAGGTCCATCACCAATGTTCTAACACAGAGCTTCACTGAGCTAATTGTGTTCAGTTCAGTTCTGTGTGAGTAAACTACACATGATTTTTCAATACTCAGTGAGAACATTGTAAATCAGTCATCAATACAATGGATCAATAATGTCGAAACCTTTTCCGTATTCCTCAAATCCAGATGCATGATCTTTTCAAAACTTTAGCCTCTCTCTCTTTTTTCCCCCCTTAAGTAAAAATATTCTTGTGGCTCGCAGAGTCCATTTACTTTCACCTGAATCTTTAATGCTTATTAAAGTGGTAACAGTGCACTATTTGTTTAGTCACAATCACAGTTGCTTCCTCTGCCTTCCCTCGCCTTCTCCTGCAGGAAAAGAATAATCAGGAGGGATGAACCTGCAACAGCCTGGAGAGATAAGATATGACGGGAGAGACCGAACAGTCCAGTGCTGAGGCTTGGCTGGTGAGGCCTGTCTAATTGGGATCTGAACTTGTTAGGGGAAAGTGCTAATCCCTCTCATGTGCACCCAAGTCAGAAGGTAGTGTCTCATTAAAACCGCTCTGCTAAACCTCATCTGAGAAAATGATGGCAGGGAGTCAGATACGCATCTACCCCCCTCAAACTGCTCCAGCTCAATGTGCTTTGCCAGCCATGAAAGGTGACTTAAAATGTAATAGTGCAATCTTGAACAAATATGCATAAAGAGCACAAGAACATTTAAGAAGGGAACTGTGAAATGTGCCATGCAAGTCTAAAAGTGACAAATTGATGTGGATTTATTCTAACATCAAGTCCTGTGATGTTTTTAATGTATTTTTGTCACCTTTGATGCACTCCTGTTCCGAATAGTCGATGGTGTTGGGATCAACTGTCTGTACTTCACAGTTGTCTGCTGCATCAGGACCAGGAAGACTAACTGCCGCCATGACATTACTGCGTTGTTTTACTTTTCTTTAAGATCGAAAGATCAGTTCATTACCTGGGACGGAAATGCATTTCTCTTTGAGTGTTGTCAGATGAGTCTGCTTCGTTGTCAGTTTCACACATCCAGCATGACAAGGTGAATCTTCAACAGTGCAGACAGGATAGCTTAGCTTGAGATCCAGTGACATTATTGCTGGGATCATTGCTGTGATATTTGGGTCTTTTGAGTTGTGAAGCAAAGCAGCAGCACCATTTTCACCATGTTCTTTGTTCATTTTGTGGTTATATCATGTGCCCTATAGTGTTAAATGCCTAATGTAGCATTGTGCCTTTTTATGCGGTTTAAAGCAAAGGTAGATATGCACCAGTGTGTTACCTGTCAATCGTATGAAGGTAAACCTTTTAATAGATAACATTGTTTTAAGAGTGGATGAATCCAAAACATTCTGCAACATTTCTTGCAGCAGGATAGAACAGTGGGAATCAGAGTCACAAATGCACAGCATGAGACCTTTATGTTCTACAATATCTAACAACAGATCATTCCTATTCTTTACATCTGGAAACATACCATCCCAACATTCATTTTACTCTCTGATTTAGTCATTATAGTTGCAGAGCAACTATTTAGCATTTTTATAGAGATGTGACATAAGTTGCTCTCTGCATGGTGCAAAGACTTTGTATAGCCAAAAGCAGAGAACTGATGAGATAATTACAGTTGGAGGTGGCGAATGTGATGCCAGACCCCAGGTGACTCAAGGGCTTTTCTGGTCAAACAGAACAATAAGGGCAAATGGAGCAGGATGTGGAACCTTTCTAGTTAATAGCAAAGACTTGTTGCCTCACTTTTCAAAGCTGAATCTCCCTGGCAATATAAACATGGTTTAGTTTATATAGTGTCAGTCAGAAGTTCAGTAATTTATTAAAAATCTAAAGTATACTATATTTTTCTTTATTTAAAATATCATCATCCTTTATGATACATAAAAGTACATCCACAATTTACTCATATACTAAGTGGTCATTCTCCATTATTTTTCAGCATTTCTATCTTCTAACTGATGTCCTTTTCAGGTAATTTATACAACCCTATTTTGCAGGACAAAATCTTTTTACTGCACAAATAGGAAAAAAATGAATTTCTTCAAAATCTAATTATATACAGCCTATTGCAATCAAATTACATCTGAAATTGGTTTAGGAGTATTTATTAAATACCAGGTTCTAAGGGCCACATTGTGGTGTGTTATTTCAGGAATATAACCAGGTCACATACAGATCATACAGAGATATTTCTTATGGCCTACCTGATTGGTTAAAGACACTGTGGAAAAGGTCGCAGGCAGAATCTCTTTCCGATAAATCTCAAATACTTAAAGTAGAGCAGTGTGAGGACAGAAGAACCAGATAAACAAAGTAATAAGAACCTCAGTGTCCTGCATCTTAAAGCTCTTATACTCACATCTTAATCTATTCTTCCTCTTAACTATTTAAAACAGCTTTTAGCAGAAATCAATGTCTGTGTGAAACAAGCGGGAGGAAGAAAAAAAGCCTGATGTTAATGGGAAGCAAAGAATAAAGGGCAGTATCACTTAATCTCTCTCTTCTCTCCACTCTTTTCTCATTAACAAACGACACAGAACAGGGGTTACCACTTGACACTGGATTTACAAGCCTCCCCTCTGAGTGTGACTTTAGCCAAAGGAGAAAAAAAGATTGTGCAAGTCTCGCTTAAAAAAAAAAAAAAGCCTCCGTAAAAGTGGACATATTGTCTGAATCCAGGATTCCAGGAATTCCGGGTCATTAATCCGGGCAATCTAAATTTCTTCCAGCTGTGAGCAAGTGATGGGAATGACACAGGCATGGTGGGAAGCATTTGATTTCAGCTGTTTCGGATGTTTTCCAAGGACTGACTCATAACATTGCACTTCCTTTAGTGCTCTTTCATATAATTTTGAAAGAGCACCACGAAAATAAATATTAGCCATTCAAACAGTTTACCTTTTTATCAAGTTTAAATGCATTGTTCAATTTAAACTAGATGTAATACTATTTTGGTAACAAAACCTAGCTCAGCATTTTGATTAGAAATTAATTGAAGATGTCGGTTCAGTCATCCATTATTCTTATTCATCACGTGCCATTTTAAGCAGAATAGCTGATTTGTTGGTATGGGTTCTATCCATCCATTTTCTTACACCCTTGTCCCTAGTGGGGTCCCTATATAGGTGATGGTGCCTATCTCCAGCTAGCGTTGTGGGCGAGAGGCAGGGTACACCCTGGATAGGCCGCCAGTCTGTCGCAGGTTTGAATGGGTTGTATGAATGAATGTATCGATTTAATAAAAGTTAAGATCCATCATAAGACTTGCAGTTGAGAAAGCTTCTGCACTTAAGCAAGTTTGTTTTTGTTTATAACCATTTTCAGCTGATTTAGCTTCTGCTTGCTGACATGCTACAGATTGACCACGTCACCCTGAGGTAGTCTTTACAGAACAGTAGATCTTTGACATGGTTTCCAGATCAAAAACTTTATCAGTATATATATGTACAAAGTAGATTATATATCTATCTATATATATGTATACTGTATATATATATATTTAGATAGATAGATAGATAAATTAGATAATTTGTTTGGATGTTACAGCTGTCAACCAAGTTTTAATCAGGAATATTGATTCAAATCTATCAAAAATCTATTTCTTACAGTTTGTGTTATTAGTGAGCTCAATTTGATCTTCAACAAGCGACAAGAGTGAGAATGTTTTAAACTACTTTAATTGATGCAAATAATCTTATAGGTTAAGTCGTTTCCTTTACAGAAGGTTTCTATGTAAAATATATGGTCCGTTCTGTAGAAGCGGAATAGAGAATAGATAATTTAACCCTCATGAATTATTCATCTCACAGAGCATAGCCAATCAATATTACAGCTCGCATACTGTTCCAGGATGGAGTCACTGTACTGTTCAGCTAATCTGTACATACAGTATGGTAATCTAAAACAGTCCCCCTATACTTTCCTCTGCTTATAGCGCTACGCAAACCCTCAGTAATCATTTCTGAAGGGGTGGGGCATCATAGAGCGCGTAAAAGAGAGAGAGAGAGAGAGAAAAAAACTTTGCAAACTTGTGTTAAATCCAATATAAACAAAACGATAGGACGCGGGTTTTCGATTCAGTTCACATTAACGTCGAAAATAAAAAGGCTTTTTAGCGCTTCTTTTTCCTATTAGACGCACCTAAGGGGGGGAAATTATAAACTGTTCTCTGCGTAGGCTGGAAATAGGAAGAGAGCTGTGGACCGTGTCGGAACAAACGAAAGCAAACTGCTCAAGTAATCCACAGGGAACAATGTAACAGAGTCCGCTCTGCTTTATCACACTGTAACAAAACGCACAGGAAAAGCCAAATACAAACGTTGCAACGGCCGGTAAGAGAGTTTCAACGTGATCTAATTTCAAGGGCACTGCAGCTTAAAACAGCAGAGCAGATTTTAAGTGGGGAGCCAGAGCTCGAACAGCGCCGCAATCGACGGCTGGTTTACTTCAGCAGAGAGGACATAGAAGTGGTCTGAGGCAGCTTCTTTACCTTCTTGTGGCTTTTGCCGGAGTAACCGCCGTATGGGCTGATTCCTGTCCTTGGCGGCACCGAGAGCAGCATTTTTTACGCGGCGCTGTGTCCGGAGGAGCGGAGAGTCAGCTGACGTCAGTCAGGGAAATTCAGCCAGAACAGCGGCGGTGATTGGAGTCGCTCTCTGCACGCACACGCACCGCACAGCCTATATATGTTTATGTGTTAAAGCTGCTGGCTAGACGATTCTCTGAGAATCAACAAAACTCACTCTAACATACAGTTTTTCACCTACAGAACACATCACAGTCAGTTTCATGTTAGTTTTTCTGTACTGTTTTCAGTGTTTGTTTTTCTAAAATTAAGATCAAATCTATTTTCCCTTCAGCAAGCTTGCATATGCGCAGCCCTCTGATGACGTCACATGAGGCTATTGATCAGAATTATTTTTGCGTTCATTTGTTGTTTTACTTTTGTCCTTTTGCATGTTTTAAATCAAAGTCTTCATCCGAAACTGGTTACTTGTACCCAGCAGAAAGCTTAAAACAGGGTTTTTGTGAACATGTTGCACATATGAAACACAAGGAAGCATTTTGTGAAAAAGATCAGAGCAGACTGGCAATGATGTCCCTCCCACTGAAGGAGCAAGTCGGAGAACAGAAACAGGAAGGTTGGCTAATTATTGTTATGTTAACTCTGTACCATGCAAGTCAAAAGTAATGTATTTTATCCTATTTTGTTTGGTGAAACAAACACACAGACCCCCTCCCCCCCCCCCCCCACACACACAAAAATACTTAGTAAATAAAAGTTTTCAAGTAATTCTTTTTAAGTACAATGTGATTCATTGGTTTAAAAAGATAAAAGCCATCAAATGTGCTAACAAGTAGTTTATGTCAGCTATCTTCCAAACATTTTACACATATAGCGGCCATATTGGACATTGAACTCTAGGATTTTTGGGAAGCTCAAACTTTTTCTGACAGAATTCTGACTTTATCTGTCGTTGTATTTCAAGCTGGGAGCTGAGAGAAATCTGACTTCTGAATGAACGATCCATTAAGTCACATGATCTGGTTTACTTGTTCAGCTAAAATAATTTAAGTGTCCCAATAATGTCCTACAGAACCACTGCAATGAAGATGATCAGCAGCTGGACCATCTAATAATGAGCCCAGTTCTAAGCTAGAGTACAGAAGACCATCTTTATTATTCCTGTCAACACTGGTTCATTACATTGGTGTGAGTTGAGTAAAAAAAAAAGGGAAAAAAAAGCAATATTTGTACTTAAGTGATGGTTAAAATAGTGTTAATGGCAACCAGCTATTGCTAATTCAGTAAAACTTTGCAAAAAGTATTAGCAGCTAGTTTCCTGTTTAATGTAAATGAGGAACATTGACCAAGTAAAAATTGGACCAATGTTATTTTTCACTAAGAAGGAAGAACTCACAATATATTTCTATATCCTGTAAATTTGTAATTTGCTGAGGTTGCTCAGAAAAAAAGAGCAATCTTAAAATGTATTTTCCTGTTTTAACTTTAAAGCCAGTTAAAATATAAGGAAGCTCAACGTACTTAAAAACATTATTAATCGTGTTCTTGTTCCAGTTAAATGCTTTAGAGAATATAATTTATTTTTATATTGAATGGCCACCTTCCAACTGTTTTGTTTTGTTGTTGTTTATAAAACCTAATTTCTCCACTATCTGTTCTACCATGTTTAACATAATGAGACAGATTTTACTCATTCATTCAAAAGAAGCTTACCTGCAAAATGTGATTAAAATTGTTTTTATGAACTCAGTTTTTTTTTTAAAGAGTAAATATTGGTTATTATATTGGATCGTTTCAGTTAATTATAAACAGGGTAAAAATCTTTTAAATAAATATATGATTAACACAATCATTTTCTCTGGTCAGATAGTTGGAATATAATATTGCTATTGTTATAAGGATAACAGAAAACCTTTACTTTGATTAGCCAAAAAAATTACAGTGGCTTTGAATTTGCGTGTGAGTAAATTTTGAAAAGTTTATCTATGGAAATAATGTTACAAAGTCAGATTAAATCTGAGCTAACACTGGTTTCCAAGATCTGACCCCACTTGAAGTGATTTTTTTTAAAGCTAAAAAAGAAAAAATCACACCTTTGTTCTGTTTTCGTCAATTATCATTTTTTTCTTGACAGCTCCTACCTTGCGATAAAAAAAAATGTTTTTGTAGACAGGAGTTGCTTGGCAACTAAATCCCAATCGATTTCATGACTTGTCCTGCGCACCCTGACTGACTGAGCCTCAACTGTGAGAAAATACATGTGCAATTGTGTTATTTTTGCCACTGAATTTGCATAATGCATTCACAACTTCAAGATTCAAAAGGTATAGCCCACACTCTTATTATAATATATGTGCAAATAGAGATTTCATCCAGATTTCATCACTACTGGGTAGCCAGATACATGCAATTCACAATCTCAGCCTTTCTCTCCCCCAGCATATGAATGTAAAAACTCTAAAAACTCTAAAACTCCAATGCACGTGTTGCATTTTTATACAAATAACAAAATTCTACCTTAATATTGTTGTTACTGACCAGATGTGGAGTTTGTTTCTTTTAGGCTGGACCCTACTGAGATTACATTTAGGTCACATAGAGTTGTTTGTCCCTCCCTGGTTAAATCCATGGATGCAGTGTATTGATATGGTGTGCAAGTGTTCAGCCAGATGGGACGTGAGTTCCAGAGCTCAAGGCCAGTTTGGGGAGGGACTTGCAATTCACCAAAAACATGGAGTAATGTGACCTGCTGGGGCCTTTGAAAAGGGTTCATCTGAAACTATGAATCAAAAGATTTAAAAAGAAAAACATATAAACCCAAGACTTGTGCAAAGGTTGTTGTGTTGACTTTTTTTTTTTTCTTTTGATGGTTGTTAGGTTATATGGGGGAGGGCTACAGATAAAAGAGATTTAAGGTGGGGTCAGCATGGGGATGGGGGTGAACACAGGCTGCTGTTGCATGCTCTGCATTCCTCAGGTGTTGAAATAATAGCATGTTCAGGGGTCATCCTGCTGCAAAGACGCTTATTTGCTTGGAAATCAAAGGGCATCAAGCAGGGAAGCCTTGTAGGACAGAAAAATAGATGGACAGGTATTCCATTACAGCATTATACAATACTAATTTTGTTTAAAAACGCACCAGAATGCTGTTGTAAATTACAAACGCATGTGCTTCACAGAGGCAGACTGAGGCTATTTAAAATCATCATCTTGTTTGAGGTTTATCTGCAAATGGGCTAATGTTTGCAGCCGTCAAAGCCAGGCATGGAGATCTGGTGTTGTGATGCAGATTCAGTTGCACTATTACACTCAAAATCTTGCTTAAGGAGAGTCACTTCTTGCAGTTTTTCTTCTGCATGTCCCATGCTTTATTTGTATTATATATTTTAGGCCATTGCTGACACTCAGATCAAAGTAAGAGCAGGTTGTGGAAGTGTCTGCGATCACTTCTACCCCCTCCTTTGCCCTGGTCTGTCTCCTTGGCTGGCCTGCTAAGAGCTGAGGGATTGTGTGCAGATGTGCTTGGAGAAAGGCCAGCCCCTCTGCCCTGGGAGAACATGTGGTCTGGGAGTGTTTACGCTGGCGCTCTTTCAAGCTGTCTCCCACATAGCATGCTGGCGTCTGTCTCTCTTTGCTTGTCAGTGCTCAGTCCCTCTCCTGTAACAAAGGGCGCATTCTCAGGTTAAGGTGACACCAGCAATTACGCTCGTCTATGGTGTTGACAAATAGGAAGGACCGTAAGCCTGCTGATAACGCTAATTGACTTGAACCAGAGTTTTCTTGTCCAGTGATTTTATAAGAATTACTGAAAGGCATGTCCGTTTTGAAAAAGAATATTATACTTTGCTGTAGCATTTGTAATTGTACTGAAGCGTTTTGGAGTAAATAGATTTTGAGACATATCAACCAGATTTTCTCAGATTCTTCACATGCTTCACATTCTTTCATGTAATTCAGGCTTTGAAAGAAACATCTGTAAACTGAATGCCATTTAGTTGGTCCTCTACCTCAGGGACATCAGAATCACAAAGTAAAACAGGGTCCTGTTTTTTGGTGTTTTGACAAAATATAGATATATTGTTAGCATGCATCATAAAGGCCTATAAAGAGAGTAATATTTTTAACATTTCCCGTATTGGTTATGAGAAGATCTCTGCAACCAGCAGGTGTTTTAATCAGAAATCAGACATCTGTCTCTGAATTTCTAACATTTGAAGCAATATTGATTCAAACATATGTCGGTTTCATTTTGATGTTAGTAAAATGATTGAAATTGCACTCCTGAATGTATTATGAGCACACAGCGCCCTCTGTAGGTTGAGATTATCAGGCGACTCAAAATTCTTTCAGAAAACAAAAAAAATTAAGTCACAGTTTTCTGATTAAGCTTGCATAGATTAGATTTAATTTCTACAAGCCCTTCTTTGCTTGAAGCTACAAAACAATCCAAATCAATCCAACAATCCAATACAAACTTGCAAAAGGCAATATTAAAAATTAATAAATATCTACACCTAATCAGTAAATTACACAAGTTGCAGGTTGTTTTGATAATATGTACTACTTCTGTAAATAATAAAATAGAACAGTTGCAGCTGGTTATTCAGTTGTTTTACTTTGTGGTAATAAAATAATCCTAACACAAAATAGTTTTATCTAAGATTCGTTCCAAATAAATAAAATGTTCTAATTCAAGCTGTCAGATGATGTGAACTCAAGGAAGAGTAGCATTACTTTGAAATATTTCAAGCTTGTGTAAAAATAAAAAGTAGCTTTACAAAAATGACTCAAGTAACAAAGTATTTGGTGAAAAGGCTACTCAACTACTGAGTAACTGATCATAAAATCTGTGTATAAAAGAACTTTGTTATGTTCTCCTAGTTATGTATATGTTTACTGTGTCTTATTGATCTCTAAATGACTCATTAGATAGAAAATAACATTAAAACAACAAAGCAGGTGTAAAAAAGAAGTCTGTAGGTGTGTCTGTGTCTTATACATTTTCTGTTAAAATATGTTTTTTCTTTCTTCATTGAAATTTATTGTGTTGGCTAGAATATCCAAAATCATTACCCAAGTCAGAGTAACAATATTTCACACAAATATTACTAAAGCAAAAGTAAAACATGCAATTCAGCAAAAGTACCTATAAAAAATTTTTTCACCAAAAAGTTACTCAAGTAATTGTAACAGAGTAAATGTAAAGATCCATCTCTAGTTATCAGAAAACTTAGAAGAGTTTTCAAAGTGGTTTGTTTTATCTTATTGCTAATGATTCCATGTTTATCCAATAATAAATCTGAAAAAAGGCAAATATTAATATACTAGTGGGATGTTTTACAAAGGTAGAATATTCAGGAGTTAACTGAGATTAAGCCTTTCTAAACTCTAGATGTTCTCACTCTGCATGTATTGGATCTCTCCTGGTAAACCCGCTCCCTCCAAGATGCAAGTTGCGTTGATCTCTTTAAATTGCCCTCAAGAGTGAGTGAGTGTGTGCATGGATGTTTGTGTGTTGCTGTATTGTCCTGCGATATTTCCAGGGTTTCCCCTGCCCTTAGCCCAGAATCCAGCCCAGCACGACTCCACAGACCCCACACGGATAAGAGGGTATAGACAACAAATGGATGGACTGGATGGATGGAGAAATTGATTTCTTTGTCAAGGCAGTTATGTATGTACTGCACCACTAGATGGCAGACTTTAGCATAGAATGCTCTGATACCCGTCCACGTACACCTCGACCCATTGTTTTGTTTTTCCACAAGGATCTATTATTAGGACGAAAACATCAGATTGCATCATTTTGTCACATACACATCATATTATTTTTTTTACCAATGATTTTCTGCAATACTTCTCCACCACATCTATCTCTGTGTGTGTGAGAGTTAATTGAATGAGAAGCATTTGAAAGTAGAAGTCATACTGATGAACCCTAACAAAGTTGATTTAAAAACTATTAAAACTTGCTATGTTTTCGTATGAAAAGAAGCTCCGGAGTTGGTAGAAATTTTGAGCCACCATGTCCGCTGTATAGTGAACCAGTTGCAGCCCGAATAAGGCAGGCTGAAATACCACATAATCAAACCTCACGGAATAGCTCCTTTTTTTATGTAAGCAATAGATCCTTTCTAGAGTAAATTATATTGCTACTCCTATGGAAGGAAAATTCCCCCATATACTAATCAAAATTTAAACTATGGATATTTGAAGTACAATCAAATCTCCACTGGAAGACATGGCAACACAGAGATACAAAGGGCAAACAAAGATGCATACAAAAGTCGAGTATTTATGACGACCTAACCTGAATGTTTTTGATTGTCAGAACGAGCTGAAGTACCTGGAGAGAACCCACATATGTTCCCCGAGAACTTACAAACTTCAGGCAGATTGTTCACAGACTGGTATTCAAACCCAAGGCCTATTGCTGCAAGACAAGAGCAGCAGACCCATAAGTATTCCAACCCCCCAACCCTATTTCCTGCACAATCAAACTTCCTGGATCTTAAATGTCATGACAAAATCCATATCTAATATGTATTGTGCTCCAAATATTACCAAGTGAATTCCTAAAATCAAAAATCAATATTGTTTGTAAATTGAAGGGTATTTTACAACTAGTTACTATCATTTAAAACTATTTATTTAGATTTTCCGTTTTTGGAATTCAGTGATATTTAGCCTTTAAATTGTGAGATGAAACGCAAAAGTTACCTTGGAACTTCAAACATGGTGCTAATAGAATAAGACTTACATGAAAATACTGAATAAAACATTACTGAACAACACAGAAATTTGCACAACTACCACATTTGAGTAAAACCATCTGAGTAAAACTAAATCGAGCTATTTGTGAGCCTTAAGGCTCAACTCTTCTAAGAGGGTTGAGCCGAAAGATACAAGGACGCTCTAAAGAATAGAGATAAAGGCAGACTTTCTATTACCAGGTGGAACAGAACCAACATGTGCGTTGACGTTGCCGTCACACTATTATATGACAAATCAGGGTGCCATACCCTTAAAAATGAGTTGTATTGGAGGCATGCGCAGTTTTGCCCCTCAGTAATCCCATTTTGAGGAGTTGAGCGTTGCGTCACGGGCACGTCCACTGTGCTGGGGCTCGGAGACGCTGACCATCCACTCATGCATCCAGAGGCGCAGGGAGACGTTGGCGCTCCTTGGGAAGAAACGCGTTTTTTTCATTTTCATTTCTCCTTTTAGTTTGCCACGGACAGATTCGGACGGGTGACCGGCTGCAGCGCTCCTTTTGTACAAACTGGACGACCCGCTTGTCAAGCACACAGAGACACAGCTTCCACTACGCATCATGTTTGAACGCCGATAATCAGTTATAAATATACATGACTGTGCTGCGGCATCGCCCTTAGCCTCATCGGGCTGTAGTAGCTCTGCTCTTTTTTTTCTTTTTTTTTTTTTTGTTGTAATTGTTATTATTGCAAAAAAAAAAAAACAACAACAACAAAAAAAAAAACGCCTGGAGAGACCACCGTGTGGGTGCAACTGGAGGAACGATCGCACCCCGGACCATTGAGAAAGGTTCGGATGAGGTGGTTCGGTTTTAGAAATCCAGCCAACTTTTCATCTTTTCGGTTCTAGCAGCAGTGCCATCGGGCATTGCTCAGGAGATGGCGATGAGGTTGTTCTACTTGGGATTTATTCTCTGCTTGGAGGTCATGTCTCCTAACGGTGCCACCGTAGGTAAGAAGCCTGTTGTGTGTGTGTGTGTGTGTGTTTTTTAAAAATGTCTTTATTTAAGAAGAAATGGACACTTTTGTCTGTTATAGGGGTTGGGGAAAACATCCGTGCAAAGGCCTATGTGGTCATCAGAGCTGGAGTAAAGCGAAAGAAAAAAAAAAGAAATGCAGTTTTTCTTTTACAATGAATCCTCATTTGAAGTGGGGGGCTTTTTTTTCTTTCCCCAGAGAGAGTTTGGTACATTTAGGTTTATTTTGGCCTGAAAATCTCCCTGCGTTTGTAGCAGCTTCTGTCTGAACAGACAGAAAAGGGGCCTCCATGTGAGGACGGCAGACAGTGAGGTTATTCACTGAATATTCAGCAGGTACCATCGCAGCTCATTCCTGAGCGACCTATTTACAGACAAAAACGACACAATTTTGATCTGCTGTTAATTCCCCTTCCTTAAAAAACAACAACAACAAAACAAAACACATCATCTTCTTTACAGCTACAGTTGGTAGCAACCATTCAAACCAACCTGCTGCTTTTAGGCTCCCAAAAATAATGAATAAAACAAAACAAAAAGGGGATCAAAAAAGACGTTTTGCATCCTTATCCAAAAAAAAAAAAAAAAAAAAAAATCGGATGCGGGAACATATCTTCCGGATCAGCTTTCATGTTTGTTTTCAGTTACTTGGCGCAAAATGAAAACAACGTTTATCTGCCTGGTCCTTAATGGCGTGACTTGTCCTGACGTGTATGCCGACTGTGGGCTGCCTGGGAATTACAGTTTATTGGTGACAGCCAGGTATTTCGGCTGAAGAGTGAAATGAATAGTCGTGTATTTATCCTCTTACGTCCCGGGAGCTCTTTAATGCTCCCGAATCCCTCTTGGTAATTATGAGGTATCAAATGCACTATTGCTCCTGTGACAATGCGATGCAGACCTGTTGAACTAACCGCTTGCTCTTTCTCAATGAGTGGCAGCATTTTCCCCATTTTCACAATTTTTCTTCTCTCTTTTTTGGCACCATTTCAGTGCATGGGAAGCCACAAACTTGTACCAAACATGCCCAGTGCCAGATCATGACCTGGCTGCATGCGATGTGAGTTCGGCATGTATAATTTTAGTTTGTGCCGTCCCAGAAAGGAAGGCGTAACTAGCTGGATTGCTGTCATCCAGGCTTTATGTCTGCGAAAACGAGCACGAAAGGCCTGCTGTTTTACCAGATCTTCCATAAATTGGGCCTGCTCAGAATGTAAGCTGTAGCTGAGGTTGCAGAAGTATGCAGGCTCCACCCTCTGCCTCCATCACTATGCAACATCTGGACACAGGGAGACCATTAATCCAACTTAGATGTGATTGAAAAAAAGGGATGGGTGAGGGAGGGAGTGAAATGAGGAGAAGAATCAGTCCACTGAAGTTGATGCATAGTAACTGTACTGTGCACGACTTTTGAGCGACCTCCCTCTTTTCTTTCAGTTTTGCATCCGAGCAGACCGATTCTCATGTGGTCTTGACCAGTAGTTTTCCAGGCTTGCCGAAGGGCTTTTCAATCCATTTTCTTTGGACATTTACATAGATGTTTAACATTTTATGCCAGTCGCATTTCATCTTTTCTTGCAAAAGCGTGATTTCTCCTAGGGATTTCGGATCCTACAAACAAACAAGAGAATCTGTCAGAAAGAACAAATTTGTAGAGCTCATGCTGACATCCTGCATGTTGGCATGTGCCAAATACTGGCAGAAACCTGTTGAGTTTACAGTGTCAATAGGTCACAAAGTAAATTTGGTTTTTGTGCTCAAATCCCCGATTACTTAAAAAGACACAACGTTAAGAGTGTGGATTTCATACGTTGCTACAAGTGCACCACTTCTGAGGTTATAAAAAAACCATACTTTAAAAACTGCTAAACAGTCATCCTACTGTTTCGACGGTTTAAAATCGCCGTAGTGACATGTCAGAGTAAATACCAGAGGTTTTTCAGGCTGTATAGAGCTTAGAGTACCTCTGTGCTGACCGTCTCCCATCTTTTGCTGTATATTGCCACTAATGTTAAAAAGAGTGGCTTTTAGAAATTTTGTTTCTAATGGTAAAATGTATTGACAGTCAAGGATTGGAAACTAAAGAAGCACCAGCCATCACCCTTAGTAGTGCTCCTTTAGTAGGAAAGCTGTTTCAAATTAAACCTTTTTATCTTTTTGGCCAAAATTGTCATATTGTATTATTTTTATTTTTTATTTATTCCCTAAGGTAGTCCTTAAATAGGAGACAGCCCTAAAAATTCTGTAAAAGTATGTAATTAGATTGAATCCTTTTCCAAATTTGGATAATTATGGGCAAATTTAAATTGAGTATGAAAGAAAGTCTCAAGTTCCAGACTTTATATCTCATTTAAGATGATAAAATGCTGAATTTATAGAAAAATCAACCTCTTACATTGCGTTCTATTTGAATGACCATGTATAATTTTAGTTTTCCACATCACAATTTGAGTTTTTGTCCAAGTCATCGATCAATTTATAGTTCCTCTAAGATACCACTACAACATTTTGTTATGTTGTAGTGGATAAAGAAACAGGCTTAGTCTAAAACCAAAAAGGGCAAACTTCACTGCAGTTTGGCTTCCAGATATTTTCTATTTTTGAAACCAAAATTAAGGTTTAGCTTAGATGCAAAACAACAATTTGGAATTCCTACTTCCAGGAAATGAATGAGTTACTCATCAGAAACCAGGCTTTCATAGATCTGTATTTTATTTGAGTAGACACAAGGTTTGTACTTGCATGTGCATGATGTCATAGAAAACACTGGAAAAAGCTGAAAATGGAACTGGAGAAAAGTAATGCATTTTGAAATATTATTATAGGAACTCTGCATGTTGGTCAATGACTAGTCATAAGCCATATTTCGCCAGGGATTTGTTTTATTGCATGGTTTATCGGCCAGTGGAAAACAGTTTTGGTAATCCATTATTCACCAGATCCATTCAGGAACCACAAAACCAAGAGCCCTGCAGCAAACTGAAACATCTCAACAGCTGTGCCTCTTTAATGATTAGTTTGTACCAAAGAGGGGATATTTCATAGTCTCAGCTGAATTTCAGATGATTATTATTCTAAGAGTAAACGGTGTCATTTTTAAAAGTCATTTAGGCAACAAACTTTTGATATATTATTCTTATTTATTAAATATTCTTATTAATATTAAATAAAGAAACATATTATATTTGACTTTCTTTTACTCTCACACTTTGTACAGACCTTAGTGTCAAAGCTTTTAAGGCTTAAGGACAGTGATCAAGTTGTTACAGTCAGGCAAAATCAGTGTCATCACTGAAATATTCAACAATAACATCTCAATTTCATATTTTTCTAATGTCATAGGCTACATTTCTAGAAATATAGGATGCAGACTTTCCTTTTGGACTGTCTCACCATATTACCAATCGAAATGTTAGTGTTGCAATTCTAAAATGTTGACTGTCTTCCTGTCAAAAAGAAAATACTTTGCACAGGAAAACAATCAGAATACAACAAGAGAACATTCCACTCTGTCAAAAAATGTTGCTTAAAACATTTATTGCAATGCGTGGGAGTTTCATTTCGGAAACTTATAACTCAAATTGTTGGGGAATTAGTGAAACATAAATGTATAGAACAACTTAAAAGCATTTTTTTAACACTAAGCCTATCTGGCATGATTGATTAGTCACTGGCAAAACAAACTATTTCTGTACCTTGTTGAGATAACAATGATTCTTGTGAAGAACGACTTTTAAATTACATTTTTATTGTTTCTTTTTTAAATTCATGCATTTAATTGATCCTTAATCAAGCTAGTACAGTGGTAAATCTCAAAGTTATGAAGTTATGATCTCCCTAATGTTAAAAAGCCGAATCCCTGTATGTGAAATAAGCCTTAAAGGCTGCAGATATTAAATTCCTGAGTTGCCTGCATGTTTGACTGACTCTTTGAATGAGACCGTACCATCACTGACAACATCTGGCTCAGACATTTAACAGCCTTCATTGAAATTCAACAGGTAATAGCACTTGGATTACTCTATTGAACCTGTCAAAAGGGAGGTCACTTGGAGTTGTTTTTGCAATGCTGCACACCCCATACTCTTTGTTGGCTATAAAACGTCTCCGATTAATCATTTCATCCTTAAAAAAAAAAAAAAATCTGTTTTTTTTAGCACAATTTTCAGAATGTGCTAAAAAAAATGTGACTGTAGTCAAATCTAGCTGAGTACTTCCTTTGGGATCTGCTGCATATTTTAGTGGAGTCTTTGTTGCAGGTGTTTTCCATTTTGATCCACTCCACAGAGTGAAAACAATCATGAAGCGATAACAGCTGGGTACCCTTGACTTTTAGTTTGAAAATAGATCATGGTTTTATCCCCCGACTTCCGGCTCTGTGTTACGTTAGATTGCTAAAAGAAGATAAAACCAAGTAAAGATTAATGTTTGGATGCTGCTGCCTACATCTGGTGGAAATCAGTTGGCAGTTCTTGTTGAATTCCTTGTGAAGGTTTTGCTGTAATTACTGTTTTTGCTGTTTACATCGCTGTTTGCACCATTTGAAGCCAATGATCCCAGACAGGAATGAATTGGCTTTAGTAGAATAAGCAAGTGTAGGTTTTTGTATTTGAGATTCATTCCCCCCCTAGATCATAGAAAAAGAGTTGATTTTAAATTCTTTTTCTATACCGAAATAAGAAGACAGTGTTTCTTAAACCTTGTAATTTCTCAGCAGCTGCAAAAATATAGACTTTGTTCTGTTTTGTTTGTTGACGAACTCGTCACATGGTGCTTTAGCCTGACCAATGATCTTCGCCGCTTGTTTTTGGAGGCAACCTGCTGGTCTCTGTGTTCTCTGGCACTGAGCTTTTTCAGCTCTTGCACGTGCGCGCTGGCATGTTGACGGGAGTTGCTGGCTTTGGGCTTGACTGGAGAATCAATTGATCTCAGGACAGTTGGCCGCTTTCGCACTCAGTTGGGGCAGAAAGGCTGATACATGGAGATGGGGCTCAATTTCATGGGCTGCTGCAAAGTGTCAGAGCTGTTTGCTTTAATCAAAGTCACAGAGCCTGCTCTTTTTAGATTGTGGCTGTAAGCTCAGTTTCATCGTGTTTGCACTTAAGCAAATGTTTATCTAACACTTACATCCTAAATTAAGCAGTCTTTCAAAAACCTTTTTTTAAACATTTTGTTGCCAAACTGTTGAATATTGCATATTTTTACTAAAAAATATATTTTTTGGCTTTCCTCATATAATATTAATATAACATTAATATTATATGGTGCATTTAAATTTCTAATTGAAACTCTAAATTGATATTGGCCTTTCCTGTAACATCATCAGGTTGTCTTTTTTTTTTTTTTGCTGAAATGGAGTTAATATTCTGTTATTGATTAGAGTAACCTCTCTATCTATACCAGGGACTTTTAATCTTTGACTTTCCTTTTTAGTACTCTATTTTTGCCACAATTTCAAAAACATGTATGTATGTGAATCATTGCAAGAAGCTCTAATGGGCATTCCAAGTTTTCTGTGGATCACTGACATCTTATAATCTTACCTCAATACAAAGATTTAATCTTTAGCAATGAGAAGTAAATTTTTTATTCTTCTATTGTTAGGTGTCCTGTGAAAACAACTATGAAAATATTGAAGCAACATCTCAAGACATCAGAGAGCCAGTAACTTTACTCCCTTCTGCCTTATTGATCGCAATCCTAACGAGGGATGACGCTCTCATTAAATCACAAGAACAATCACCCTTCAGACAAAGTAAATCAACTTGCTCTCCCAACCCACTGGATTAGTTCCTCATCCCTGCCTTTCCCCAGTTGCTTCAAAGGGCTGGTTCAAACCAGGATTTACAGGAGTTTAAGTTGCAGTGAAGCCTCCATTTATGTGGTTCAGCCTACATTTTCTGGCTCTTGTATTGTGTTTTCATAATGGTTGAATCTGGCTGTACTGTCCCTCTGTAATCACACTGAGCTGTGTATGTATGCAGAGCGGTGGGTGGGTGTAGAAGAACTCTCCTCTGGAGGCAGCATGAACGTGTTTAAGTTTGTCCACCATTCAGATTGGTTATTTTGTCTCTTATCCCAATTTTTTAAAATGCTTTCTTGTGTGTACGTCTCATGATGTAATTAAAGATTCTGGGTTAAACTTAAGTTAAATGTAATTTAACTTAAGTTAACACTTAAGTTACATTTAACTTAAGTTAAATGTAACTTAACTTAAGTTAACACTTAAGTTACATTTAACTTGAGTTAAATGTAACTTAACTTAAATTAAATGTAACTTAAGTATTACATTTGAAACACTGAAGTTGGATAACGCAGTATGTCCAGCTGAAAAGTAGTAATGGGAAAGCCTCTACATTGAATTGAAGTTCTTAACGAATTCTGTTGATTTTCTACAGGAAGAAAAAGGAAGTCAGGAGAACTATTCTGTTCTGAGTTCAGTACTGAATTATCTGCACTGCAGTAATGTAGCTGTCAAAATATTATTTTGAGGTCTGTTAGGCGGCTATCTTTTGGCACTTGTCATTTAGCCTTAAAAAGTCCCTGTGCTAATGTTTGGTTGATGGAAAGAAACATAACTACTTAGCTTGCGTCTGTAGTCACAACTTCTGTTTTCTGGCTTAAACACAGACAAAAATAGGCAATGTCAACTAATAACACTGCCTATGAAAAGAAGAAGAAAGGCGTTTTTAGTTTACATACTTTATGTTCACAAGCAGCAGCTGCTTTCACCCCAGTGGTCTGATTGCTTCTTTTGCTTCAGTAGTCTCTAAGAGCCCTCATCTTTGGACTCTTCCCTTAAATCCAAGTTTTAAATAGTTTAAATATCCTGAGGCAAAAACTCTTTCCAACAAAGACTCTTGTTTGTGAGTAAGGAGAAAGGTTTCGCCTCTGCTTGTGTTTAATGCCACGGATTTCACCTACATTTCCTATGATTTTTGTAGCAGTGTGACCAGTAAATAGATACACTATGATTGTTTCTGTGATTAATTTGACTTGCATTTGCATCTATTAGAGATGCTATGTCATCAATCATAATTCTAATTTTTCGTTCTTTCTCCCGGAAAGTGTGTTTTAAAAGTAATTATGTTGTTTGAAAACCAATGGAAAAGTATATTGTGATTTATTTATGCTTTCAATATTTGTACAGTTTTCTGGTTTTATGTATAAATATATGTGCCTTTTTAAATGTGGAGCATTCTGTTAACCATTCGATAGTGGGAAAATGTTTCTTTATGATTACTGACTTACTAAAGTGCTGACTAAATGCTTATCTTTCTACTACTTTCCTTATGTTCTTTTTAACTCTGCCAAACTGACTTCAGTATCAAATAATAAAGTGTAGTCGTGTTACTTTCCTTTCTCGCTAGAAGTTGTGATCTCATATTAAAGGAACACAAAGGGTAGAGTTGATGGTTGATGAGAACCAGGCCTTCCTCATATTGTACTCATTGCACCCCAACAAGGCTATAAAGACAGAGTTCATTTATCTGCTGTATTTAACCCTTTAGGCTCTTCTTTGTCCCCATTTCGTTGTGATCTTTTCACAGCATTTAATAGAATACATGCTGCACTGATCAACCTTCTAAATGTCTCCAAAGGGTTTATTTAATACTTGGATCTAGTCATTTTGAGAGGCTTTCCCATTGGAATCTAAAGGAAATCCTACATGTCCTGTATATTGTTGCCTGACTCCCTGATGTGCCTGTATTTAGTAAATCAAAACTCACAATAAGTGTAGCAGAGCCAGGGACACCATTCTACATCGTCACACTTCAGAAGATTTCCTTGAATTCGAAAGCAAAGCTGTTCATCTCTTATTTTTTTTTCTCTCTTTTTTTTTTTTTTAGTCAAAGCTCCACACATGAAACCAATTAGAAGGTGCTGGAATGTGCTGCACGGTTCTGGAGTTGATCTGTGGAGGAGGATGGCCTTATTTAGGAAGAGGGAACTGGTCTGGGTTGGGGTGAGGGAGAGAGCGGTGGGGTCAGTGTTTCATCCCAGCTGGTGATGGTGTCTGGAGGCTTTCATCACTTTGGCTGATGAATTGGTGCCACAACACCATTTACTCACCACTGCATCCTATTTCATCCCTGAGACTTCCTCTCAGCGTTTGAGATTGGGTTTTTTAGATTACATAAAAACAGAGAGACACTTAAATTGCCTTGTGTGAAGGAACAGATGGCCTTGAGAGTACTTTATCGGTCTCTTGGGACAGACGGTTCTTTAGGAGTGGTGCTTTGTGTACATTTATGCATTTGCTCGGACGTAATGGTTTTTGCTATGCGTTGCGCTCCGGGGGGCAGGGGGGACACGGGACATCCATTGTACGCTGTTCAGGATATAATGCAGAAGGAAGGGCAGCTTGTGGTAATTAAGGCTTGGCAGTGTGCTCAAAAGTTAAATCCAGTCACCCTACTAGAGCTGGTGCATCCACATTCCAGGAAGTAACTTAGGGATTTACAGCATTATGTGTATTATAACTCAAGATTTAAACATTTGTTCAGTAAATCTCTCGCTGACAAAATTACGGATGAGCCTGTGAGCCAGTTTAGCTTTGCAAAAAATGTTGCTACTTATGGTGCTTCCTCAATATGCAGTACGTTTCACAACTTAATAAGCTAAAATAAAAACATGTTTTTTGGACTCAACACTCTGTTTTCAAAATACTGTATTCTTTGTAAAAAATAGTGAGGGGGACCTCTAGAAACTTCAGGTGGTTGGGATTTTATATGACAATCCAACACAAAATAGCTTATGGTTTTGTAGTGTAAAGAAAAGGATGCAAGGTTTTTAAGATATTTTACAAATAAAAACCTTAAAAATGTGACAAACGTATACATGCGTTTTAACTCTGACACCTCTAGGTGAACTGAAACCTAATATCTGTCTGTGAAGACCTCAGAGGTTCATCAAAGAACATCTCACAAACAATCTCAAGAAGACCAAAGAACACAGCAGGATGGGTCAGGGAGAAGATGGTGCAGAGCTACAAAGAAATGACCACCCAACCATGCTGACCGCCCTGGCAAGAACAGTGATTAGTGATGCGCTCCACAAATTTAGCCTTTATGGAAGAGTAGCTGGTTTTCCTCAAGGTGCTTTGGTCAGATGAGACCACATTTGACATCTTTGACCTGTGTGCAGAACTGTGACACATCTCCCTTTACTCACCATTCTCACTGTGGAACATGGCAGTGACAGCAGCATGCTATGGGGATTCATTTCTTCAGAAGGAAAGATATTGTTAGCGTTGACTAGAAAGGCTAAATACAGGGTAGTTGTGAAAGAAATCTTGTTAGAACATAGGAAAGGACTAGATGGAAATCCATCTTGTAAATACAGCCCAAGCTGCAGTGAAAGGGAATTACAATAAATTTTACAGAATTAATCTGTAATATAGTTTCTTTATTCCTAAATAACTCAGTTTATTTCTCAGTTTTTCTCAGGGGTTTTTTCCAGGTCCTATACTTTCAAATTAGGTTGTGTTTTTTGATGAGAAAACCTTGGTCTAGTTGTTTCATGTAGGCACAGCAGGGTGATTAGCTTTTGGCAGGATGCACTTGTGTGTTGTAATGACATCACACACACGGTTTACATGGATTCAAGTGAGAAAATGTGTACATTTTACTGTTCGCTGTTGGATTTGTCTCTGTCGAGTTCATGAATGCGCTTCCCATCTGCTTTCGCCAGTAAAATGTATGAGAGTTTAACGTTCCAGTATGAATTGTAACTGCCTTTGAAGTTGTCAGCATTTTAACAGTCACTTAAAAAAATCCAGTCTGGCTGGATTAGTAATTCACATCTCTGTTAAAAGATATGACAGATGGATTTTGAAAGAAAACTGCTGAAGGGGACGATTGTAAATTCCCTCCGAACCTCCACCCCTGGGGTTTAGCCCCTCATTAGCCACAAGCTCCCAATCAGACTCAGAAGTTCTCCTCTCTGCGGTCATCTTATGCTCGTGTGTAAAACGACGATATAATTAGAACCCACAATGTTTTATTTCCAGTTTTATGTTGGCTCATAAGGAACCAGTGGCTCAGCACAGCTGCTTCTCACAACAACCAGGGACTTTAGGGGATTGCCTTCATATGGCAAATTTACTTCAGTTCAGGAAACATGCCGGGATGTTGATTGTCTAGGCAGAATGACTGACAACAAATAAAAAAGGCTTAATCAGCTATATACTGTATGCTGTTCTGTAAGCTGAAGTAAAACCAAACCAATTGGGCCTTTTTGATGTTGCCATGTATTTTCTTTTATTAAATTTTTTCCCCCACAAGCTTTACACATCATATCATGAAAAATGTACTTTGTTTTAGTAAGCAAGTTCAAAAAGTCTAACTTGATTAATTACTCTCAGAACGATGTTTTTCAAATGCTAATGTTGATGAATGTGGCTTACAGCTAAGGGAAGCAATGTCCTGAAAACATCTGCATGTGCTGGCTCTTGAAGCACCACAGTCCACACCTTGAGAATAATCTCATTCACATTTTTGATCGGACTTTGCTCTACAGTCTCTTGAAAGTTTCAGTTATTTCATCTTTTGCAACTGCTTTTCCTTCCACTCAACCTTCCATTAATCTCATGTTGTCCTTTTGAGGGATGTCCATGACTACGTGTTGAACAGCAGTTTCTTGTTTGATTTTGTAGACTTTAACATAACTTGTGTATTATAAGTCTTTGTTTTGATCTCATGTCATATTGTTAATTTTCTGAGTACTTGAACTTGGTATTTTTACTGCCTATAAGCCATAATCAACATATCAGAATGTATTTTTTTTAGAATTGAAGTTAATTTACTTTTAACTCATATTCTAATTTATTGAGACACACCTGTCATATTTCTGAGCTAAAATATCTGGAAACTGTCAAAATCCTATTTTGTAGCATCCCATAAAGTGTGTCATGTAAACCGTGTGCTCGACATTGTGTGAATAAAGACCAGGGCTATGCCATTGTTCTACATGCTGAAATCCAACTCCACCGCTTAATCTCCTTGAGTGTCAAGATTTTGTTCAAATAATGGGTGTACTGGAAGGGGATCTGCTCAGCCCTTCAGCCTCTAATTGTGTGGACAAAGAATGTGACAGTCCTATTGTTTGACTCACGCACCCTGCGCTGCCACATGAAAAAGGAGCGGAGTCTAACCACCTTAGCTTAAATGCGCTAAAGAACGTGATTGCGGTGAAACGCTGAGCTCCATTGCTCTCTTGTGATTTCAGTCACATCGCAGCCCTCTTGCTGTGCACCCCCGCCCCTCCACCACCCACCTCAATCACCTCCCCGCCTGCCAAGTACATAGGAAAGCAAGTCATCCAGGGCGAGTGAGGGCTGAGTCCCTGCAGGGAATCACAATGAATCCTTCGATGCTGTCCTTCCTCGGACTGTAAAGCATCAACAACCTCCCCCACTCAGATGGCCACCATGGGTTGCTTTTGTCCCACTTTGCATGAGATTCTTTTCCAAGTACACATAAAACAAAGATTTCCCTCTTGTAGAGGGTTGCTAGATATTGTATTGTATTATTTCAGACTTTAATAGACTTGAATGCATTGATTTCTTTTTATTACTTTTTTTTTAACATTCTGAACATTTGTATAGAATCTTTTTTTTTCCTCTGAAGCAGTTTGAATATTAGCTGGGTCTTGCTAATAGTACATCTCAAAAACATTAAAGCAATAAATGCTAAAATTGACTTATGATTTTCAGAGGTTGACCCATAACAGGCACAAAGTTTTGCCAGGAAACTATCCCCCATATCATTACAGCACCACCACCAGTCTAAATTGTTGATCTAAAAGCAACATGGTTCCATTATTTCAAGCTCACGACCAGTTCTTACCCTACCATCTTTTACTCTCCACTTTTACTGAGCCAGTGTGAATAGTTGCCACAGTCTCCTGTTTTTAGCTAACAGAGCATCACCTGAGGTGGTCTTCTGCACAATTGCATTTTTCCCACTGGTACACTTCTTAAACTGCTATTTTACTTTTAGTTTACGGGCTTCCTCTCTAAAATTGTATGTTTCTATAATTGGTCATATTAACTACTCTTTAATACTGTTAAGCACCTTCCTTTATGTGGTACAAGATGGCAAGCATAGAGAAAGGCAATGCTCCTTGTAGGTTAAAGTGCTTACAACCAGGTACGTTGAAAAGTGAAATCTAGTGGGTATTACTTGTAAACTTTATGGTTGAAAAGAAGCATATTTTATATAGTTTACATATTCAGAATATTTACATATTCAGTTCAAGTGAGATCACGTTAAAACTTTAATGTATGAAATGGGTACTGAGTATTGATGGAGGGGTATATTAAAGCTTAGTCTGAGGAGCTTCTTTTCCTTTGCTTTTGGAAAAAAAAAAAGAAGAGAATCGTGGGAGCGGGGTCAAGCTTTTGGAGGGTCAGGAGTGTTGCTGTGGCATTGCTAGCCTGTGGTACACCTCAACAATCTGTGCTGACTAGCTGCCCAGAACTACTGTGCACTGCAACAGTTTCCCATGGGTCAGATGGTGACTGAGTGCCCAGTTATATCTTCGCTGTGACACATGAAAGAGCCGTTGTGGCTAGAATTGAAAAACACCTTAAGGGTAATTAAAAAAAAAAAAAAAGCTGAAAGAAATTAGATGTTTGCAAGAGGAAGGAGAAACAACCAACAAACCCTAAAATAAAGGCACCACTGTTGGTCGCTAACATAAAAACCTTCCTTTTTTTAAATTTAGTGTGCCCTTGAGTATTTTTGATACAAAAATGTCTTTGTAAAGTTAGATTAACCTTAATGTGTTGTTCTACGCAACTGAGATAAAATCTGTATAACTCAAAGCTGAATATTTTCTGTCTAGATCACATTTGTAGAACATTGCATGTTTAAAACAAAATAATACAGATATTTATCATGTGCTTTAACACAGCTATGATAAATTTACAACTGACGATACCTATGTTTTTTTTAAAGGTCCCAAATCAGATGATCCTCCCAAGACATGCAACCCTAAGCAGTTTGCCTGTAAGGACCATGTGACCTGTATCTCCAAAGGTTGGCGCTGTGATGGGGAGAAGGACTGTCCAGATGGCTCAGATGAATCGCCAGATATCTGTGAGTACGCCCTCATAAACGGCCAAAACTCTCTGCAGGGTTGTGTCCTGTCCAGACCACGGAGAATCATTAATTTTTGCTTGGTCAATGATTCTCTTTTGGTTTTTTTCTTTCACAATAGTTTTTTTTTCTTCTTCTTCTTCCCCCCATAGCCACATCTTCCTTTCTGCACATGACAGTATAAATTATCATCTGCAAATGGCTGTACAGAGACAAAAGCACAACACAGAGACAGTTTCATTTGTGCCTGAATAAGGATGCCGTTTTTGCCCTTTCTGCAAAGGACACCGCTTTGCTGAATTATAGCTCTAATTATGCAGCCTTGTTTAGTCTGAACCTCTGGGGTCTGTCTGCTCTCATCTAGGCTCCTTGCAGTCTCTGAGAAGTCTAGGTTCTGGCCACTTCCACTTGCATCTCTCAGGCCATGTGTCCATAAACCATCATGGGTAAAAGCATTCCTTTTGTTTAAATGCAGGCACTAATGGTGATTTTTACCATCTGGTCAATGCCACACCTTGCATCTGTCATGCCACAAACACTCTCACCACAAGGATTCTTGCCATAGTCTGGCATGCAAAGACAAGCAACTGACAACAAACATTAAAACCCAGGTCATGGATAGGAACACAACAGAGTATTAACACAGTGGCACCAACTGTTTTATATGGTTCACTGTAACATGATGTTTTCTGTGGCTGTGGCATGTATCTAGTGTTTAATATCATATTAACTGGGAGGGTTGTAATGAGATCTTGCACCATAATAAAACATATTTTCTGCCAAAGTTGGGTCCAATTACTGCCAGCATGTAACTCTGTCTGGTGGAGGGAAGTGCTTTAAGCTTGACCCCATTGTGCATCTTTGCCTGAGACTCTTAATTTGAAGTAAGAAGGGAAGTAGTTCTTCAGTTACCCTACTATATCACTATTGCCAATTTAGCAACTTTGTCGTTGTATTTAACGTCTTTCCACACCCCTCTAACGACTTCTTTTATCCCCTAAAAAAAGTAACTTTTTCTGTGCTATACTGAAGAAACCTTCACCACTTTTAAGCTGTTTCAAATTGAAATTATCAATCAATTTGTAATCACTGAGAGTTCAATGACTGCTTAACCACTGTGTGCCAACAACGCTAAACTTAGAATCTCCTTGGGGGTTTTCCTATCAATGCTAAAATCTAAAGGGCTGTTTTACATTTTTCTGTACTCGGTTAAAAAAAAAAGTGAGACTGAAAGACAGACAAGACACTAATGAACCATAAGCACCAGGAGAATTCTGCGATTGTCTAACAAATTTGCCTTAAAGACTCTGAAGTTGGCACTGGCTTCAGTGCTCTCTGTTGGCACTAAACTGCTTTTTCACAATTCAGGTGATTTACATTAATTTATTTGGTGGGCTTTACATTTATTCGTTCATTTCAAAAGATGGCTTTGCATGAACTAAACCTGACTTTCAGTGGAGTGGCTTGTATTTCCCTTTGCAGTGGTAACTGACATGATGGCACTGGTATGAACTGTTATTTATCTGACAAAATTAATAACAGTTTACAAAAATATTGTAATTGGCATCAGCTTCAGATCTCCTTCCTGGGGGTAAAGGAAAAGTCTTTCAGTATTTATTTGTATTTTTTCACATTTGTACAGAACGCAGACCACATTTATACATTTGCAACTGCAAAGTATATTGCAAAGAATTTTTGAATTCAGACTTTCAGCAAAAATAATGCTGCGCTCTTCTCTCTTTCTCATGAACCCAACATGATATCTCGTCACACCTCATGAGCTGCATGCATTGTGGCACTGAACAAAAAAGGCATTCATTTACTAAATCCCACATGAAACTAAAAGAAAACAGGGCAGAACATACGCCAAGATAGATCAAATTTCACTGCTTAAAATCTACTCTGATTATTGCAAACTGCTAATCTCAGTCACAAAAACTTCCCAAAGTAGAGGCCTTTTAACAAAATTTTGAGAAGGAAATAATCTGTTTGGTTATGTAAATAGCAGCAATCTTAGGCGATTTCATCTATGTGTGCAACACCTAATTCGTTCAGTCAAAGCACATTCATCCAGTTAGTGCCCTTTTATGTTAAGCAGATGAACTGAGTGAGTTTTCCACAGCACTTATGTAATTTAGTGACTCAGACAATGGTGTGATTCATCCTCTGCAGGGAGAAGAGGAAAGCAGTGTTTCACCAGAGCATCAAGATATGTTCTGCTCAATTACACTTTCTCCACTGGTGGACTGCTCTACCTGCTGTTTTCCTTTTAGCTTGATGTTCCTCTCCATCACTGTTGGTTTTTGAGTCAGCCATAATAACTATGCTTTAGTTACTAAAACACCTTGCCTCATATGGCTTACAGTTTATTTGCAAAAATAGACAAAGGTAAGGTGCCTGGTAGGTTAAAGTGCAACCACATTTGGATTTTTATCCACAAATATTAACTTGTTCTATTTATTAAATCTAAGAAGTGTTTGGAATGGCGAGCAGCTGGAGCTAAAGTGAATGAGCCTGAAGAGGCATAAAAAAGAGAGTTAGAAAGTTTGGAGAACTGTTTTGGCTCTGGAGTTTGTTCTTCACGCACATGTAGTTCAGGAAATCTTTTTATGTTCCCTTCTGGTGGAGTGTTTTTTTTTGTAAAAATTTTCTAAGTATATATTTGAAAAGAAAACGTCTTATGAGGAAAATCTGACCAAACGTTGCTGTAAGCTGATATCTATTGAGCTGTTACAGTGATTAGTTAGCAGAAATGTTCCTACTTTTCAGGCATCTCTTAGTCTTAGTCTTTTTCATGTGGTAGCTGTGTTTTTTTTTTTTTTTACATTGTTGTTAAACATATTTAAGAAATATTCTTTGGATTATTTTGAGATGTATTTGAGGCATAAATGGGATGATCTTGTAATGTCTATAGTTATGATGGCCGATGAGTTCTGGAGGTAGGAGTTTGTCCTGTAACTTGTGGGTTGCTGGTTCAAACCTCCGTGGCACCTCACTTCTGTCAAAGCAAGATTCAGCTGTGGCTACAGTGTAGCTCACCACCATCAGTGTGTGAATGTGTGTGTGAATCGGTGAACGACTGAATATTGTGTGAAGCACCTTGGAATCTACTGGATTAGAGAAGTACAGGCCATTTACCACTTCTGTTGGTTTCCAAACTTCTGCATTTTCAAGGAATCTGCTGCGCTTTTGTTTTTGTTTCTGGCATTTAGTATTATGATTAATTGGCATGTTTTATAGTCTCAAATTGTAAGAAGTGCACTCATCAGGAGAAAAACAGCAACTGGTTATGGACAGTAATGGTTTCATTGCTCTACACATTTAAAGACGATAAAATGCTCCCTGCAGAAAATCTGTTTAAATCTATCTGTATGTACTTTATCTGTGATATTGTCACCAGTTTTTATTTTTAGACCTCTTTCCAAACAAAAGTGAATATTCTACAGAAGGTCTGTAACCTCCAGTGATGAGGTGTGTGTTAAGAAGAATGAGACCAGTGATTTTTGCATCACAACATCAGTAAATAGTGGCAACTTCTTAGTGTTGCATTCATCCATCATTCATCCATCCGTTTCCTCACAGGTTCTGACCTTTGCATTTTAATATTTAAAGACAGGCCCTTTAGAAACAACAGTCATTAATTCATGGTGAGCATCTGTACTTATGCTCCAAAATGGGCAAAAATGAATGGAAAAGTCTGTGAATTTGAGCCATTCAAAGTGCGGAAAATGTCCCAACATTTTATTTAATAATTCTTATTTGGGGTATTTGATTATTATGAAAACCTTATTTGATCTTAAATGTTGCATTTTTGCACCTTGTTCTGCAGGTGTCTTGCATTGTCAGAAAAGTAAGTCGGTTGTCAATACATCTATTAGGAATGCACTGATATCAATATTTTGAGGAGAAATTGATATCCCGTATTAATATTGCTCTTATGGCCGATAACTGATATATGCCAATATTGGATACATCTCCCTTCCCTTTCAACACCATGAAAAAACAACCACCATCCCTGAAGTTGTTTCTCTCATTCAGTTCAACACCCACAATCCTGCATTGGGTTTTAATTATCTGTAAGCCATGATCATCAAAAATTACAGAAAAATAACTGAAATATGTCAACTTGTGTATTGACTCTATATGAGTTCTATTTTTTTAATTGAATTACTGAACTAAGTTAACTTTTCAATTACATATAAAAATTCATTGAGGTGTTAAGGTGTAATTTAGCCACATCACGCAGGAAGATGAAGCATGGTTGGCATGAAATTTGATAACAGGTTAACACCTGCATGAAGAACATTTACTGTCAGACAAATGTACGAGATTCTGGCCAACAGTCTGGCTTGCCGTCAGCCTTACTCAGTGTCCAACATATTAACAAGCCCACAGTATAAAGATGCTGACATACGCCACCAACATGTCAGCTGCTCATGGGCTGCAGTGCCAGAACTCCACTACAGAAGCAGAAGTCTGTCTTTAGCTCCTCAGCATAATTATAGCTTAGATGAACAGCTTGGAAATGACTGGCAATTAGATCCTCAGACAGTATGGTGCTGAGAAGGATACTTACTTCCCGCAAGAGCTACTAGAAGAGTAGATCAAGGACCCACATGAGACGAGGATATGCATTTACAGTACCCATACGCTGACGACATCTAAATTTATAAACATTATGAACAAAACACGTGGGAGAAACAAACAAAAAAAATAAATAATCAAAGATGATAATTAAGCCAAATTAGGGGAAGTTATGAAGTTTTTATAACAACACTCCAGTCTGAGAGAAAAGGGAATATTACAAGCAGATTGTTAATAGCACTTTTCTCAAGCATACTTTTCAAACATTCTGAAGCATAAACAAGTCTTCGTGTTGGCATCGTGCACCACCTGCAGAGTCAGTCTTTCATTAACAGCCAGGACAGACCGGGGAGGGAGGGAGGGCGGCAATCCCTCACTGGGACAGGAGCTCAGCCAAGCATTGAGAAGACAGGAGGACTCCGCAAACAAAACAGAATAAAAAAGGAAAGAAAATAAAATCCTTTTTCTTTTGTGTCTTTATGTATCAGAAAACTGTTTTTGGTCGTATATAGCAATTAACTTGAATTGGAGATAATGTTATAATTATAGTAGTAGGCACCGCTCGGTTTTCTGACAACATTAACACACGGAATTAAACTGTGGTTTGGTACATGTTGGAACAAAAACCTAAAGAATGGAAATTTTCTTGAAGCTGAATGCCATAAACACAATAATGAATGCAGAACTGTTTTTTTACCCCCTGTTGGACAAAGAAAACTCTTACAGGCAACTGTGTTTTCTGCTACAGCGGTAAAATGTATTTTGATACCTCTGTCAATTGATTACATTTTCTTGTAATCAAACCAGTAACTGCTGACGACGAAATAAAAATGAAAATGTTTCAGTTTAACGATTGCTCAACATTATTAGATGGGAGCAATGTTATTTCTAGTGATATGTTTCTCCACAGAACTTTAATCCCAGGGCTCAGTGACATTTGAGTATGTTTTTTTGACTTAATGAGTGAAGTTGTGTATTTTGGGAGCATTTTCTTTCTTCTAACTCTATGCCTTTTAAACTTGACATTGTAAATTGCCTTTGACGTTTTCTTTGTCTTTGACTCCCATTAAATTTACATATGGGCACACTACATTGCAATTCAATTTTGTTTATTTATTTTTCATTCCTATGTGTTTAAATTTCTTTAAAAATGTATGCTTTGTTTACCAAAATAATATTTTTTTTAAGCTACCGTAAGCTTCTCAATTTTACATGTGTATGCATTAGGAAAAAAATGTCTGCCTCTTAATAAGTTTGTACCAATATAAAATAGGAAATTAGTGAAATTGCTCTTTTTCTTACAAAAATATTTAAAATTGTAATATGTAGATTGTTTTTATACAGATTGTGGTGAAGACTAATTCCTTTTTTTCATTCATTCATAAAATAATGCAGAAAATATTAACATAGCTATAACAATTTTATTTGGCAAGTATTTTATATCTCAAATATATAGCTAGCAAAATTTACTTTGCAAAAAAAAAAAAAAGATAATCTGCTCTCAATTTTTGATACTCACATTTTAGTAAAAGATGAATTCTTGTCCCTAAAATTGCAATTTTTGTATATGGAAGGGAAAAATGGTACTTTTATTGCTAAAATTGGAATTTAAGAAGTCAAAAATGCAGAGAATTCATAAATATTTGTTATGGATGGTATTGACTGGAGGTAAAAATGGCAGTCACATTTGTGGTACTCCATAAACAAGCATTTGTGTCCAAGGGGTGCAAGTGATTTATAGGACTTTAGAGTGCTAATATTTGCAGTCTTCTTACTATGAGAAGGAAGCTGTACATTTTTCTTGTTTCTGACATATCAATGTTGACTAAAATCTAGTCCACTGAAAAAAACATATATTTCAGTCATGTGGCCAAAAAAATAAAATCTTACATTTATTTTGCGGTTGTATGTAAATCTAAAATGTTGAAAAGTTAGTTTATGGGCTTGACTAGTTCTTTCTGTGCTCATTAAAGTGAGAAACAGTTCTAGCAATCCTCTTTAACACAAAGTTACTATTATTTGCCCAGAAGCTTGATGCATTTAATACTTGTTGATTTTATTAATATGCAAATTAAGTCACATATTTTCCATCAGTGAGGTGTTGTGAACTTCCAAGTACATGGTGAGATGAAAAAGTGGAAAGTGATGTGGACATTGCAATAATGGTAAAGACACAGTGGTAAATGAGGGTGAATCATAACTGATATTGTAAGTTAGCAATAACATCACAATTATATGTTTATAAAGAGCAGCCCGACTCCTCGGCTTCCATCCTTTTTTTTGCAAAGGCCTGTTGATGTCCCATTCATTTACCTCAGGCCTGATGAAACTGGGAAATAGCTGAAAACAAGCAGGAAATTGACCCCTGACAATCAGAGTTGGGGATCATTGTTTTTGTTGTCTTTCTGCTTTAGCAGATCTGATCTGTGTCTTTTCATTTGTGCTCCTTTAGAAAACAGTCAATTTAAATTGATGACTGTTTAAGCAGCCTCTTCTGAGCGTAACATGCTACAGAGGCCATTCACTCATTTCAATCACCAGGTCAAAAGTTAATGGACATAATTGTTGCCAACTATGACATTTATATCCTCCTCTGTTTGGAGGCATGAGGGAAGGACATTTTAGCAGGTTGGCCTGCTAAGTCTGGTAACATGATTAGTGATTTTTTTTTCCTTTTCTTTTCTTCTCACAGCTGTCCCTATTGGTCCTTTTCCATTATTTAAACCTAAGAAAACCTATCAGTCTTGGTGCAGTGGTAGTTCAGAAGAAAGAACAGCGTCTGTCAGTCCAAACGTCTATGGTTCAATTTATGTGTCAAACTGTCTGAAAAGGTAACTGAACCCTGTTTTGCTCTCCTGCTTTCACAGGCATGTCAGCTTCAGTGTGACAGATAAAGAGGAGTGCATTTTAGCAGGTGGTAGTGTGTAGTCTAAGAAGTCATGAGTGAACTTCGAATCTGAATAAGTGAATGCGACTTAATAATGTGAAAAGTGCTTTTGATGATTGGGAAGAGTAGAAGGAAAACATGAATGCAGTCGTTTTCTTTTATTCTAAGCTAATCCTGCTTTTTCAGCTGCAACTCTCTGGAACGTCTCCATTCTCTAAATCAGCTTGTCTTCTTTATTGCCTTACAGAACTAAAGACATTGCTTTTCTTATTGGCTTTTGCAGGTTAGTACAGGTTTAAGTGTTGATTGTAATTTAATTGCTCCCATAAAGAATTAGTCAGATAACGTTTTGTTCATTGTTGAATAATAAGTCTATTTTTTATGTGCAAAACTTTGGTCAGTCTTTTCTTGCGCTTTCTTACTTTTTAGTGGGTCACCAAAACAAGATCTCGTCATATTGTTTGCTGCAAGTACTTACCGTACTATCTTAATGTTGCAGCTGAGATCAAGATTCATCAAACTAAGGAACTTTTTTCCAGTCTGTTATTGTCCAGTGGTGGTGAATATGTGAATTTCTGCCTTAGTTCCTTGTTTCTAGCTTTCAGGAAAGGTACCCAGCAACAACCTCATCTGCTTTGGCCCATATACTGCAAGGCTCAACCTGTTGTGCCTTCTGAGATGGTATTCCACATACTTAACTGATTCTTTCAGCTACTGATGGCTTTCTTTGTTCTTGAGCCAGTTAGGCCATTCTCCTGACCTCTGAATCATGCATTTCATTCATTTTCTGACCATTGTTTGCAAACTTGAGATATGTTGGCGTGTGAAAATCCCAGTTGACCAGCAGTTTCTGAAATGCATAAAACAGCACATCTGGCACCAACGACTAGCTATGTTTAAAGTCACCTTGATCTCCTTTTTTTTCCCAGTGGTGAATCTCAGCTTAAACTTCAAAGAGTCATCCCCATGTCTGGAAGCTTAAGTTCTTTGAGGTTGTGCCACATAATTAGACTGATTGCTATTTTTGTTGGAAAGTCATTTAACAGATTAGCAGTTTGTTTATTTTGAATTTGTCTCCAGCTCTTCTTGTCTAGCATCTAAGGAGTCAGGCACAGAAGAGAAACAAATGTATGCTTTTAGAAACTATTGCAATCCAATTTTAGCTGGTTGTTCTAAACTCTTTCTGCTCTACCAGAACCCAGGAGTCGGGGTTTTTACTTAGGTGCCAATAGGGATCACCTTACTCTTTTACAAGCATAACACTGACTGGTAAAAACATTCAGAGTTTAGTATAAAATCATTTAACACTGCATGCATGGCTTTTAGTAGACAAAGCTCAAACATTACTTTTTTATAGTAGGGCTCTAAAAGATTGGGCTATTTAAAATATTTTCAGTATTTAGCTGCCTTATATGCTCTTTATTCCTTCCTTAATATGTAAAATAACCGAGGCAGTCCTTCTTTCAAAAACATCGACAGAAGAAATTTGAAAATGTTGAAAGCAATAGCTTCAATTTTAAGCCATCCTAGCCATCCAGTTCAAGATGTCAAAACTGAGATTTCTGCTCATATCTCTCCCCAGAGCAGTCCCTATGAAAATAGACAAACTCCCTCAGTTTTTATGTCGAGTGAGTCTGTGTGCAATTATGATTCTTGCATGAACCACATTCATTGTGGTCGAGCCAGAGAATAGGAACAGATGTTTGAATAAGCCTTTGCATGTAAGCACTTTCTCCATCTTGAGGACTGCTTGCCACTGAGGAATCTCTTTCAACATCAAAAACACCTTACGCAACAATTGTCTGGGCCTAATTCCTTGTTGGACTTTTATTTTTTTTTAGCCCTGATTTAGCATTTAAAAAGGACTACAAAGCAGTGGTGGAAATGGATCTCAGTCATGCAAATACACTTCCCTTCTTTCTGCTTGCAGTGTAATCTCTGTCCATTTGCAGAGAAAATGCTGTAACTGATGGTAGTTACCAGCTGTAAATAACAGTACTTATGAGAAGCCATCAGGTGCAGAGCGATTTATCCCTTTGCATTTTAACATTAGTAACTGAGGTTCTGGTTGTTTCACCTCTGATTTTTTTCTAATACAGAAATGAGATGTCTGCTGCAGGACATTTCCTACCAACTATGTGTCATTTTGGTAGCTAACATTTCAAAGTAGCCTTATGTCTGTTCACCATAAACGGAAAAATAGCAACACGCATAATTAAAATGAGGAATGTAATTAAAGTGTCTTCTTTCTTAAGCAGGTGAGTTTTGAGTTCTGACTCCAAGAAGCAAGAGCTTGTTTAGAGTTATTTTTACTTGATCAGATCAGGTGTTATAATTTGTCATGTTTTTGAAGTTAGTTGGCCCAAAGTGGAGATCAGACTTTCAAATGAATCAAAATGGGGTGCAATACAAGCTTTGCAGCAGATATTATGCAGTTAAATTTTATGTGGGATTTTAAAAATTTTTTTGTCTCCATTTATTTAAGTATAAATACTTGTACCATCATTTCAGTAAGAAATGGTGACACAAAGTTTACAAAGAGGCTGATAGAGTCAGACCTGAGATGGTCCTCAAACTGTTTGGGAAAAAGGCCCAGCAAAACTGGAACAAATAATTATGTCTGCAGAGAGGATCTATAGAGATGATATTCGTAAACAGCTGATTCTTCTTCTTATACATAAACGCGCATGCACACCCCCACACACAAATCTGTTGTTCTTACTTGTGCTGGAAAGTAATTTTGAGTGGATATATCTTGGAATGCAGCTTCATAATGAAACTTCGTTACCCCAGGCCAGTGAGACTTAAGGTCATTTAGTGTAACAAAAGCTTAATCTGTAGCATATAGATAGATTTTAAATGCATGCTGATTTGTTGGAACCAGATACTGACCTTTAAATGTACATTTTAAAATATAATTTAAGGAGTTTATCTATGTTGTTGCTTTAGCAGGATCGTTTCCTGAAAAACACTCCCAGACATGAACCTGGTACAATCGGCCCACACACACTCGGGACATGCTGTGTCCTGGGACTGAACTGCTAAAGAGGTCTCTGCAGGAGGCCGGGGGCCTCGCAGCTAGATTATCTGTCCATCACATGCCCTTGATGTCCCTCTAAACTGCAGTAGTGTCCCGCTCCCTGTGACTGGCATGCCTGCGATGGAGTCGAAGCGACTGCTGGGTTTTTAGATTGTTGTGGAGATGTGGGGTGATGTTGAATGGAGGAAAATGGAAAAATGAGCAGATTAGCATTTGGGCTGAGGAGAAAATGGAATTGGCTTTGTTAGACTTAGATCCTCCTTCTGTAAAGAAGTGATGTAGTTGCAAGGGAAACCATGCAGAGGCACGAGGAGCCGGAGAGGCAGTGCATCAGCCGCTCCTCCACAGAGGAAGAAGCAAAGCCCTGTAAATCCCTCCGGTCTGTGGCCCTGAGCCTTCCTCAGCTTCACCAGCCTATAACACACCACAAACACGGGACTTTCTCACGCCATGCAGGCACCACTTCTCCTCCTCTGCTGTCTCCTCCACACCCTGTCTCTTTCTTTCCATCTTTTCTTCCTTCCAGTTTCCTTTTGTGTTCCTTCCCTAAACTACACAAGAAAAACTGACCTCATGTCCATCTTCCTTGTACCTCATGTTGTTATCTCATCCTCTTATCGGCAGGGATGATGTTGTCCTAACTGTCTTTTACTTGATAACTTTTAACACCTGAAAGTGTTTACACTATCACCTGAACTTGATCTCTTTTTGTCAGGTTAAACTTTGTGGTTGTAACATAGTATTTTTTGGATTTTATGTTATGCACTCACACAAAAAGCGGAACAGAAAATCTAAAATATGTTATGTGCATCTGTATTTTGCTGCCTATGTCATATACCTCCAAGTAAAACCCATCCACCTTAAAGTCTATCATCCAAAAGTTGAAAGGAATGATGGCAAAACTGCAAACCTTGTAAAATATGGCCATCCACCTAAACTGACAGGCCGTGCAAGGAGATAATTTATCTAAGAAACAGCCAAGAGATCGGTAGTAGCTCTGAGGGAGCTACTATAACTTATGTGGAACGACATGTCAATCGGACAGCCAAAACTGATGCACTGCACAAATCTAGCCTTTATGGAATAGTGGATAGAAGAAACCATTACTGAAAGAAAGCTGTAGGAACCCACACCCGATGTATCCTGCAAACCATGTGGGGGGCATACAGCCAAATCTACAGTGACATTGTTTCAGATCAAGGCATACTGATGTGTTAGCATGGCCCTGTCATAATCCTGGTTTAAATCCAGTCCAGAATCTGTGGCAAGACCTGAAAATTGATGATCACAGGTGGTGCCTAATTTACGTCAATCATCTAATCTGACTGACGTAAAACTGTAATGCAAATAAGAATGAGCAAAATATTCATTCTGTAGAGACAAACTCCAAAATGCCTTTAATCTGAATCTACAGAAAACATTCGGTTTGCAAACTATTTGTTAAAAACTATGCAATTTCTCCACCACTTTGTGTTGGTCTACTACATAGAATCAAAAAATATCTCAACAAAATACATTTAACCCTATTTATATATATACATACATATATATATTTGTGACATTGAACATGTTTAATCTGTTGTGGTACGGGGGTGACCCTGAAATAACTATCTCCTGTGGACAATCTTACAAAGTTTTTGCTGCCATTTTCAAAGCCAGCAGTAGTTTATTAGATTCACTGTCAAGTAACATTCGTGTGCTCAGTTGTGCTTCCCTTCCACCTCAGTGTGTGCAAACATACAACAAGCTGTGGTTACAGCTCTGTCTTTGGTCAAAGTGGCATGCTACATCTGCTGTGCCCCACCTCACACATGAAAGTCAATTCAGCTTGGTGGCCACTTTCATTGTTGCATCTATGCACTGAACATACTGTTGGCCTCAGATATCTGTTTGTAATATAGCATTAAATGTGTAAATGAGTTAATTTGTCTCAGATTACATTCCACTATATCCAGGTGAAGTTATTTATAATTATTGCAACATAATAATTGATATATTTTATATTGTGGCAGAGTGTATTGTATCATCTAATTGGCTGTGCACCACTGCTTCCTTGTTCTGATTTTTGGCACAGCCATTGGGCTTGTTGTGGAGTCTGTTGTATAATGTGATTCCAGAGTGCTGAGAGTTGGTCAGTGGACGGGCCCGGCTGTCAGAATGAATAACATAATAATCGGAGCTGACAGCAGACTGTATTGGAGTCAGTCAGAGGCTCCCATGGAACCCTAGAGCAGAAGGAAACACAGGCTTTTTAAAGTCCAGACAAAGGATCGACAGGGGCTCTAAATCTAAGGCTATTGCGTAAGTATATGAGTCCTGAAGGGTGGGGGATGGTTGGATACGAAGCTGGAGGTGTTGAAAGAAGAAGACATCTAAGGAAAAACTGCTTTCACTTTGCCTCATGTCCACATAATAAAATTTGAGTGATGGTTAAAAAAATCTTTTGCATTCAAGTTGTTTCCTTATTCACTTTCTAAGTTTAGTGTTTAAGTTTTAAGTCTTTACTGGCTACTGAAACTCAGCTCATATTTAAAGTAATAAATGTAAATGGCCTGTTCTTATTCAGCGCTTTATCAAGACCAGAGGACCCCAAAGCGCTTCACACTATTTTCAGTCATTCACTCATTTACGCACACATTCACAAGATGATGTGGGAAAGATTCAAATAAACATTCTCAGTTTTTCTAAATAAGTTTTCCATGCTCACTTTTTTTTGGGGGGGGGCATTGAACTGAATAAGAATAAGTCTTCTTATTCAGTCTTCTGAATAAAAAGTCTTATTCAGATTTTTATCTGGTTTCAATGGCTCTTTAATAAATATAATATATTAAGATACAAGAACAACTTTTAAGATATTTCTGTCCTTCCTGATTTAAGTGGTCAGTATTTTTTATATTTGCTGCTGAGCCGACACCTCTGAGAAATCACTAAAAGATTCTGTTTTATAAGTTTCCGTTTTAATCTGTCTTCAGCCTCTTACATGAACCATTAACATGGCTAGCATTACCAAAACTCTCGTCTGTGCGTTCCATAATTATGAGGTTTCCAAAAGCTTGCAAACATTTTTGCATCCAGTATGTTCCTTGCCATATCATCACATATGCCAGACTAGGGATTAGGTTAGAGCACATTTGCTATTTTATGTTCAGCCTTCCTGTTATCTGCTTCATGTTTTGCTCTCTTGCAGCCAGAATGAACAATAGATTTGTTTGACAGTTTTCTCCTTAATCTCCTTGTACTTCCTTTGACTTCACTTTTAAACACCTCACTACTACCAAATTGAGTTACCGGAATGGTCTTACATTGGTAACTGTATACACAACAAACTATTGCGATCGATGTGACCTGCTGTAGCTTAAGTTTGTTGTGTTTACTTATCAGAAAAGTTCAGCATTGCAGCTGGAGAAGTTGAAGTGCTCACTTCATAGTTTAATCAAGTCATTTCATGACATAATGTTGATCCCTTCTTTGCAACATATTGATTCTTTGAATGCTCCTCATGATCTGGAGGATGATTTGAATCACTTTGGTTTTTTGTCAGTTTGTTTGAAACAGTTAAATAATTAAACAACCTGTTTGCAAGCTATTTAATTGTAAACCGTAATGGTTATTGCTATAATAACATTTGTATGCTTGTTTATTTGGCCTTCTAGTTGGGCAGGTGGGTGGTTTGGTTGTGGTTGTGGGAACTATAACTTATACATTGGATCAGCCAATTTGTTGATGCAAGTCTATATATTATAGCAAAATTATCTAGCTAAAATGAGAAACAATTTAATGAAGACTTTTAAACTTTTACATTTTATACATATATAAAATGTAAACATGCTGAGCTGAGAAATTTAGTTGTCCTGCTTCTCAGATGCCCTATAGAAACATAGGAGTGTGTGAATGAGCAGCTTTTGTTGTCACATTTATATTAAGTTATTTTTCAGCGTCTCCACGTAGGAGGAACCTTAATCCCTGATTCGGTGTAAAAGAATGAGCCGTTAGAACATTCAGTGCTCAACACATCCCAGTTTGTGAAATAAGCCTACACATTTTAAAGCTTGGAGAGACACAAATTCTCGCAGCTAATGTCACTTGGATGACTTTCAGTCTCACTTATCTTAATATACTTCCCTAAAAACTGTTGACAGATGCTAAACCCTTGGCAGGATTTAGTTTTTTCTTAGCATTTGCCGTTTATGTAAAAATCCCCATGTTGGCACTTTATTGAATGTAAATGAGGTTGGCTTAGAGACACAGGCTGCTAATATGCTAACATCCCTTTTTTCCCATAATCCAGATGCATTAGAAGTTCATTCTCTCTTCCAGTGTGATACATTTTTCACAAAGAGTCCTGTGATGCAATCGTCTTCTTAAGCTCAAGTTAAAAACAATTGTTCTAACAGTTAGCATTTGTGGTCTGTGAGGTAACTATGGATAAGGAAGATAGTATCGGCCTCAAAACACAATTTATCATTCTTTCTAATTTCTTGTAATAATATTCATGTATGGAGTGACCGGCCTACCAGAATTACACTGCATACATCAACAACTCATCCAAGAAGTCACAAGGGAACTCGACATAATTTGAAGCACCGCATCCATGGCAAAAGTCGCAGCTGCCCAAATACAGCATGAGACTTGCACCCAAAAAAACCTTTTAAAATCCTCAAGATGTTTTGGAACAAAATTCAGTAGACTGATGAGACAAAAGTTGAACTTCTTTAAAGTGTGTTTTTTGTTACATCTAAACTAAAAGTAATACTGCATTTCAGAATAAGATCTTTTGTGGTAATGTGATAGTCTGGGGATGCTGCACTGCCAAACGATCTGTAGGACTTGCTGTAATGTGAGATCTTAAATTCTGTCACAAAATCCAGAACTGGACATCAGCTTGTGATCTTAAGTTTAAGCCCACTTGAGTTAAGCAGCAGGTTGGTGGTCTGAAGCAGAGAGCACCTTTAAAAGGCTCAAAAGTATATAAGTATCTAAACATAAATTGAACTGATGCTGTGATTTGACCTTGATCAGGACATTCATGGTAACAAAACCCTCAACTGCGACTGAATTAAGTCAATTCTGCAGAGTTGTCCAAACATCTACACAGTGATGTGAAAAATTAATTAATTGGCAGTCTTTTCTACCATTGATTTTGTATTTACTTAGGTTACCTTTATCTAATATTAGAATGTCTTTTTCAGATATGAAACGTATAGATGTGGCAAGAAAACTAAATAAATCTGTTTGGTTTGTTACTGTCGGAACACATACAGTACAGACCAAAAGTTTGGACACACCTTTTAATTCAATGAGTTTCCTTTATTTTCATGACTATTGACATTGTGGATTCACACTGAAGGCATCAAAACTATGAATAACACATGTGGAAATATGCACTAAACAAAAAAGTGTAAAACAACAGAAAATACCCCTTATATTCTAGTTTCTTCAAAGTAGCAACCTTTTGCTGTGATTACTGCTTTGCACACACTCTGCATTTTCTTGATGAGCTTCAAGAGGTAGTCACCTGAAATGGTTTTCACTTCATAGGTGTGTCCTGTCAGGTTAATAAGTGGGATTTCTTGCCTTATAAATAATCATGAAAATAAAGAAAACCCATTGAATTAGAAAGATGTGTCCAAACTTTTGGTCTGTACTGTATATTGGTTTATTATAAACTTAATTCCTGTGTAACCAGAAATGAGGGTCAGAGGGAGCCACATTTTAGCTGTGACAGCTGAATAAGTTCAAGATCAGAGAGTTTAGTAGTAGGGGACATGTAAATCTGTACAGCTTGAGATGTATGCATATTAGAACTCTGCATATCATTTCCTGTAGAAGGAGTTGAACTTTATTTTCTTTCCTCCAAGTGTTTCTCTAAAATGGGTCAGCAGATGTTATAAAGGGGGGGGGAGGAGGAGGAGAAAACAGCCAAGGCAAACTGCAGTGTGGGCTGAATAAAGAGAGAGAGAAGAGTGGGAGGGTGAGAGAGCAAAGTAGACTGCATCTCCTTTATATTCAGATGTTACATGTGTTTGACAAGAAAAATCTGTTTTTGATGTTGCATGTTCTTCATGCCAATGATCACATGTTCGGGATTGCTGAACATGTGATCATTTGATTATTTGCTTTGTGCTAAACATGGTATACACAGTCGCTGCATGCATACATGTTTGGCTGTCATCTTGCTCTGTGTCTGAGCAAGATGACATGCTGGGAACATTCAGTTTTTTATCAGTCCGAAGATTAGAAAAAAACAAAACAGCAACCCACAGGTCTTCATTATTCTGCCATCTGTGACAATTTGATCTTTCAGTGTCAGGTAGAACAACCTTGTTCCGGGTTCTGGAACAATAAAGAAGGTGTTGCATCTGCTGTTCATTGATGGCTATTATCTTTTGTTGTTAAGGCTGTAAAACCTGCCTCAGAAAAGCGAAGACGCTCGAAAAACCAGCTTCATGAATATGTTCTTTGGCTAAGATTATTCATTTTCACCACTTCTTTTTTCTCTTATTCATTAAGTGTTATTTCATTTCAGAGACATGCAAATAATCTAAACATGAACTACAGAAGACCGATTTAATTAAAAAAAATAAAAAAAATCTCCTCTCCTAATATTCAGATGTTTTGCTTGTCTTCCAGGTTCACACAACAGGCCAAACCAGTGTCCAGTCAATGAACACAGCTGCTTGGACCTGGATGTCTGCATCCATATGAGCAAACTGTGTGATGGCGTTTCTGATTGTTCGGATGGCTGGGATGAGGGACCTCACTGCAGAGGTAAAAACCACTCTCACATTACCCTCCTTCTTGTCATGGTTTTATGATGATCACGCAACCAGAGATCCACTATTATGCCTTTTGTTTTAAAATATGCATAAAACTAATCTAAAAAGTGTCACAGGCGTTTGTATTTAGCCCTCGTAAGTAATTTTGTCAAGATGTGAATACTTATGCAGGGGAATTGTTTCAGCACAGGAATAAAATAAGTACTGGTAGATGTGGATCTACATTTAAATAAATCTCTATTTAACTGACATCTTTAATCTCAGTTAAATAAAGTTTTCTGGCTTTTAAAATTGCAGGTGATTTTTATTTTTTTAAATTTTTTTTCGTGGGGTAAAAATAACTTCATAAAGCAGCTCAGCCATGCTGCTGTCTTCCTTGATCCTGCTGGATAGCAAACACCCAAATGCAGCTGAAGAACTCCTATAAGATATTGTATTATTATTTAGGAACACCACAAGAATGAAATAATCCATGCAGTACTATTTTGTTTTAGCTGATGGAGTCACTAATGTTTGTGTGCCTTTAGAGGATTGCTTTGTTTTCAGCAAGGTGGTCTTGTGGGAATTACTGGCAGAGAATGTTTTAGATTTGAGACATACAAACCTATTCTAGGAAAAAAATGTTTAATTAGAAAATAAGCCAAGGACACTTCCACAAAGTCCTTGAATAACAACTCTGACCCTGAATCAGGTCGTCTGTTCTAGTAAGTCTGACGCATTAATTCTCCCTTCTGTCACCTGTTGCTAAATTTTATAGAATTGAGGATTTTTTGCTTGCTGTCATTTAGAACTTTTTGACCTAATGGGGTTATCAATTGACTTTTTTATCTTCTCATCAACTTACAGCTTCATGTTCTGATTAAGGTTTTCATTTTTATTTTTACACTTTATTGTCTCCTCCTTTTTATTTGTTCTTTTTGTCCTCAGCACACCCATGTAAAAAAAAAATCTCCATGGGACCACCTTGCTTAAATAATGACTGAGTTAATCATGAACACAGAGTGGAGCCTTTAGAGACAATTAATCAGAACATTGAAGTGTTATTAGTTTAGGCCTGAAGAGCAGGAGCTGAGCACCGTTAGGCTGATAAGGCCGTAAAGAGTAGGTGCATGTGTTGTCGCACAGCGGTCATCACTGTCAAGTGAGCGTTTTATACAGCAGCGATGAAGTCATCAAGTCCCAGCTTGCACTGGCTGTCCCCGAGGCGATGAGTCCAGCTGGTTTCCAGTAAAGGACAATGGTTAACCCTTTAAATGTTCATCTGCTTGTCGCTGCCTGCATGCACAGTCATGTGCACGCAGAGGAACAGTTGCGCTGTGATGTCCTTGCTTACACACAGGCAACGTGTGTCAGGCGGCTGTTTGTGAGCCTGCCGTATTTTGGGGAAACTCTTTTACAGGCACCCTAGTGTTTGCTTGTACAAACTGTTGGGCTGTGCGAGTATACCTGGCAGCTGATTTCTGAAAGCGCACTTTGTTGTTATACCGAAGTAATTCTGCCAATGTTGTTGACAAGGCTGGTTAAAAGGGTTAAGTGTGACGTTGATACGGCTAAAATTAATCAGGCTTTGTGAAGACACTGGGATATTGTGGTTGGTGTTGCTACCGAGGTTTAGTCACAGCCAAGCTTCTCAAACTTCATGTTTAGAGGTCCATTTGATTAATAATAATCAAAATTATTATTATGGCCTGGTGGAACTGCTGTGTGTTTTCCTGCATTACGTTTTTTTTCTGTCCTGGACTGGTTAGTTGAATTCGAACTTAGTGTAGCCCAAAAACAAGGTAGAAATTGAGTCTTGGTCTAGATCTAAACCAAGACTTTAAAAATCTTTCAAATATTGCATTCAGGCTGATATTTTTCTTTATTTTTGTTGTTCAAATTAAATATAAAAACCCAGGTGTTTATCAAGTCCGTTGAATGTCACATTCCAACGTTATTTTACTATTTTCAACATTTTCATTAATTCACAAAGTCAAATTTATATTTTGTGTGTTCTTTTGGCAGCAAGGGCTTTAATAAAGGACTATTCTGGTCTCTGTAATAAAATTTGTGGAGAGCCACTGTCATTCAAATCATTTAAGGTAAACCACTCAATCTAGTGAAACACTAAATTCTCCTCTTTGACTTTATATCTTTGAAAATCGTATAGTGAAAACATTAATGTGGTTAATACAGTGCTTGTATTTACAAGGTCTGTTTCAGTTTATGTGGTTCTAACTGACAGCAGTGAGGTTTTTTCCTGCTTTCCTAATAGATAGTATCTTTCTTGTGAGCTGTTACTGACACACCAGAAACTGAAATATCAGGCCATGGTGGCACTCTTAAACGTTTTACTTTGCATCGATTATTTTTTTCCCCTCTGTCTTTTCAGTAGATCTTCGATTATTGCAGAGGCCTCATGCAGGTTTATGTGTGCACTCTCACCAGCTATGACATGAGGATTTTGAAGCTGCCTGTGCATAGACAGATATTATCAACTTTATTCACAAGTAGGTCTCGACCTGAATTAGTTTATTGGCTGCTGTTAGCTGAGCTGTCTTGCTTGATAAGACATATTTTATTGCCACTCTTTACGCAGAGATATTACAGTTTTACGAGTGATAGTGTACTTTTCAACAGGGAAAAAACTTGAGCATTACATTTGGTCCATAATTTAAGCTACAATTTGTTTGGGAAAGTCCAAACTTTATTTGTTTAGGTTTTTGTTATAGGTGCCTTTAGCTGCTTTTGCTGTTTGGGACTGAATGTGGTCACTGTTTGCTCATTACTCAAGCTGCCGCCCTGCATGTTTACAAATGGTTACTTTGACCCCTTTTTGATTATGAAGCCTTTAAACGGTTCCCAGTAAGTACGTGCACTGTTGGTGTGCTTTCCTACACTCAGATACTTGAAACATTTTATAGCAACAGTCTTTAACTTAGAAGATGCCAGTCATACACACACCCATCATCGGTATAAATATTATTAATTTAACAGAAGTGAAAATGTCCTTTTATGCAGAAGTAAAAAATTACATAAATGTCCTTCAGCAAGTTGCAGAGGAACCAGACACCTTACATTACCTTTAATTACACTCTGGCATAGTTATCACATAGATATGACCACTTTTTCTTTGAAAAATGCTGAAGTCCATTTAAATTAGTCGGTTTCCCGCCACTTATTTGTCTTTTAAGCAAAGTCTGTACATTTTCAATAAAGCTGAAAATGCACAGCCATTTCAAAAGCTTAATGTTAGTCAACTTCATCCGTTCCAAAACCATTTTTGTCATCTTGATGATCGTTCTGACAAAACTTCTAATTACATTACAGGAAGCCAAAAAAAATTATTTCACTGATACCATTTCTAAGAATTTTGCCAAAATATACAACCTCAAACATGCCAGTGCGTTGTTGACGGCTGCTAAAAACATTTTTCTAAATGTCTACTTGTGGAGACGTTTAACAAAATATCAGTGTGCCTTTAAATATTATTTTGAACTTGTTTAGAGAACATCCAACTGTAGTTAATTTTGTTTTTCTCTCCCTTGCCTCCCCCCCAAAACAACAAAAACCAGAAAAACTGTTCACCTCACAGATGAACTGATGACTCGCCGTATAATCTAGTCTGAGTGGCAGCCAAAAAGAGATTTGTCTTTTGATTCATGCTTGAAGTAGAAATGAGGTAATGTGATGAAACACTCCATGACATGTGTAAGCTCCCTTTAGGAAGCCTGAAAAAGGAAAAGGCATGTCTGCACTAGTTTCTAAACAGAGGAGAAAGCAAGGAATGCTGTGCAGACTTTAACATGATTGAATAATCTGGTGTTACATTTGGGATTTTGTTCAGTTTTTGCCTTCAGTTACTCACAGCAAAAATGCATTGATGAACTAAAATTAGTTAAGTTGATTGAGTATGACAATCAATTGGATCCAATGATCTAGAGTAAATTTTGACAGGGCAGTAAAGAAGTGTGATCCTAGTTGGCACATACTCTATGTCCAGGTCTGGCTCTCCTTGGATGATGTTTCAACCCTCTCTGTGATATTATAGATTCTTATGAGTTGCAGCTGCCCAACATTGTTGGGAATTAGAGGAAAATGCAATATTTGTTCTGTCAGATTTAGTTTTTGGATGTTGGCTCACTTATCTAAATAAGTACTGTCGGCTTGTTGTTGGCCTGTGATGGACTGGCGGCTTGGATAGGACGTGCCCCACCTGTTGCCCTTTCCAAGGATAAGCAAAGATACACAGAGTATATATGAATAGTTGTTCAGGTGTTTCAGCATCTTGTCTTAAACCAATATGATGCCATTTGCCCTAAGAAAGGTCAGCAAACTGCTTCTGTTTGCTGTTCAGCAAACAGCATGAAAGCGCATAAATGTTTTCATCCATGCAGTAACAGGATGAGTGGCTGTAGTTCTTTATTCTGTCTCTGGAATGTCTTTGATTCATCCATTAACCCTTTAGCAAACATCCAGAATCTTTCCATTGGCCTGAGGTTGTCTAACTTTTTCTAAATCTTTCTTTCCACGTCCATATAACATCTTCTATTTCTGCCCTTTTTCAGTTTGCTAGTTGTCCTTTCCTGCTCTTGCCTCAAGCTTTTGTTTTTTTTCTGTAGCTTTTGAACTACCTCGTCAGACATAGGCATTCCCAGATTCTTGTCTCTTAATCTGATGTCATTTTCACGAAAGAAGTCCCAAGCCTAAGATAAAATGTTGATCAAGGTTTTTCAAGTGTGATGGATTACAGAAGGGAAAGTTTGTCAAGAGCAGTATTTATGTTTGTGGGGCTATAATTCCTGTCAATAGTCATGCACTAATCTAGAAATGAAAGAATAACTGGTTCTTATTGTCACTTTCATCGTTATCACAATAGTATCACAAAATATCTGGATAAATATTTAAGTACATATCGCCCACCCTTTCTGTCAAGTATAATATTTTGTACCAAGGATTTTGTTTTCAGAATACCAAACATATTAGGGATGGTTTGGGTTTGTAATATTAAACTATGGTATTTGTTCATATTGCCCACCCATAGCTAGACACTAGGGTACAAAGTGGAACACAATGACCCTGGACAGAGGTACACAGTGTGAGTATTTTAGCTCTCGAATTGCCTGTGGTCTCTCCCAGTGTGAGGCTCAGTGAATGGATTCGATGTGGGCCACAGTGTGAGCTGGGGGACTCTTTCTTTCAGATATGCCACAACAAAAGATTCATTATGACCCAGAGTGCCACAGGCTTTATGTAACAAGGGCCCTTCACTCGTCTACTCTTCACTCTTCACAGCTAGTTACTCTTTGCATGACCAGCTGCCATATATTTGTTGGTTATTGTGGTAAATAGTCATATTTTCTTGGTCGTCTATATTTCTACTTGTGTAAAAGGTGTTTAAATTTGGACATTTATTAAAAAATAGCATCCATTAATATACTCAATCATGTTTTTTGAACAGTTTTGTTGTTTTACCTTGGTAGTTTTGACATTAATATAAATAATGTTTTACAAAAAATAACTTCAAATACATAACTTCCCAGTCCAATGCTCCTAAGAACGGTCGTTAGAGGAATAATGAGAAGCACTGTTGTGATCACCTGCTGAAGGCACGGTGTCAGGAAAAAAATAGGAGCTTCTTAAAGAGACAGAGGCCCAATTTCAAGGCGTTGAATTGTGTATAAGTAATGTTTGATATATGCTGCGGGTAAAATAGTTATTTGATTGTGCCTGGAAACTACATAATACCAGCGCTTCACGAACCACTGCTGTAGACATGATTTGTTTTCACCCAGTCTCATTTACCAGACGTCTTACAAAGGAAACAGCACAAAGTCCAGGGCATCTCAGGCTTTTGAGGGCTTTCAAAGCAACAACCTATAATAGGAAGCTGATCCTACTTATCTTAAAGCCTAGACATACATCTGCATGCACACCCACACCCTGCAGAGGCCACGATGAAAGGATGTTTGGATTCCTCTCCCTCATTTCCTGCCAAAAGATACATCATCCAGCTCTAAAAAAAGTAATCCATAATCTTTGCGACACCGGTTATGGCTGGATAGCATGTTTGTGTGGAAAAATTCATAGGAATCCTAACTACCTACGTTGACATTTAATTTTCTTTTATAGTGTTTAACTCTGGATTTCAATTTTCTTTCTGTGTAGAAAAAGCACCAGAATGTGCCGCCTTTGGGTGCGAGTTTCACTGCGGAGTAACTCATGACGGGCCGCGGTGCTACTGCAGAACCGGTTACGAGGTCGCTGCAGATGGAAAGAAGTGCAAAGGTAAGTGGTAATTTAGCAGATGTATTCAAGTGCAGCCTACCTAAGTCCAAACGCAATCATCTGATTGCGTTTACTGTAAAACACAACAAAAAAAACAAAAAACCTGATTGTTTTTGTTTGATTATTTTAGAAAAAAGGTAAATGTGAAACAAGATTTGATGAAACAGCATATTCTGTAATACCCGTTTTCCTGTGTTCTTTGCCTGGTAGATTTCAATGAGTGCAGTGTGTATGGGACATGCAGTCAAACGTGCACAAACACAGAAGGAAGCTACACCTGCAGCTGTGTTGAAGGCTATCTGCTGCAGCCAGATAACCGCTCTTGCAAAGCCAAAAATGGTGAGTAAAAATAATTTTAAAAAAAGAGGCAACATCCACCAGTATTTACTGTTTCTACTGGGATTAGAGAGGGTTTTCTGTCTGCTGTGGGAATGACTCATTTACAACAGTCACATCTGCGTGGCAACATTTAATGTTTTCTCCCATATGCTTTGCAAAATCTTTGCTCAGAGCCAGTGGATCGTCTGCCTGTTCTGTTGATCGCCAATCTCCACGGCATCCGATGCACATCTCTGAGTGGCTCAGCGTCCCGACTGTCTGTCCCATACACCAATCAAACGATGGCGATGGACTTTGTATATGCTGAGGAGACGGTTTGCTGGATAGATGTGGGTGATTCCCCCGCTGCCACTCAGCTGAAGTGTACCAGTATTCAAGACCTGAAGGCGAACAGCACAAGCATCCGACCTGTCAACATCACCCTCAGCTTGCACCGTAAGTGTTTTTTTCTCTCTCTCTCTGGCAGAAAATGCAAAAAGCATTTTCAAACATTTATGTTTTGTTTTTATTTTTTCCTGGTGACTTTTAATCTGCTCAGGAGTACAATTTCATTAAATTTTGTCACTTGTCACTTTGTCACTCAAAGTTATACCATTATAAATCTAGCAGGTAAAACTCTAAGCTGAGCTTTACTTTAAGGCTTGCCAGTAAAAAGCAGCAACACCTTGACATACAACTTTGTCTTTGTCTTTACGCAATCTTCATGTTGCTGATTTATTGTGATATGAGGTCAGCTGTTTTCAAAATAGTGCATCAGACATCACCAGCCTTCAAATCTTGTCAACGTTTCATTAGGATTTAGTTTTCTGCTTTATCCATTTACAAGATCAGCAAACGATCAATTGCAATACTGTTGCTGAAAATTGTGATAACAATACCGATTATTACAGATTTTCTGGATTTCTATACCATTCCAGCATGTCCCCACCACTTTCAATTACCTTCAGTATCTCTGGTGGTTAAAGTATAAATACATTTCTAGCACTAAATGCCACTGGTCCATCTGATTAGCCAAATTTATTACTGATATGCAGACTGTCATAGCTAACAATTGAAATATCATACCCTGTCAAATATTGCATCCAAGCAGTGCTTTACATTTGCAATATTGCACAGACTGATATTGCAATGACGATTGTGATTTTGTTGTATGGCGTAGATCTAGCCCAAAGACAGTGGTTTTCTGCTGAACACTCTTCCATTCAGACCAGATTTATACAGTGTACAAGAAGTTATTGTTCTGCTGAATGCTCCATCTGCGTTGGGAGTATCAAACTCCATGGACCTCTTGGTTTGTGTTTCTTGGATTGTTTTCTCTTCCCAATCTGACAGTTTATGTGGATATGCCTGGTTATGTCTGCAGTTGTGCGAACAGCTCGTGATATTTTATATAAACTCACTATGCTTTAAACTTATCCATTATTTTATCCTTATCGGTCTGCTGTGTTTCTTGGATTTCATGATTCTGGTACTTCACTACTGCTCCCGAACAAACCTCTAAGGCTTTCACAGAACAGTTGCATTTATGCTGAGATTAATTATCTACAGGTGAAATTGGTTGGAATGGATTTTTTTTTTTTTAGGGATGTCAAGTCAAGGGATGCTGAATAAAAATGCACGCCATAGTTTAACTTATGAACATTTTGAAAATCATATGTAATTTTTCTTTAACTTTGTGCTCTTCTTTGTGTTTAATTGCAATTTTTTTCTCAACAATTCATCACAGTTTGTGGATATATTGTGATAAAGTGTAAAAAAGATACATTGAATCTGGGTTTTTAGGGATTTTAAATATATTTCGCTTAGTTTGTTTCAGAGGTCAGTTTAGTTCCAGTTGAAATAAGAGACAAGAAACTATTATACAAAATATAAATAGTTTGTATGCTTTTATACATAATACATTTTTTTATCAACTTATTATTTTTTTTTAAAATAGCAGTTGTTGAGTGTAGGTTAAAATTTTTAATACATTTTGAGGCACAAATTTAAAAGCTCCTCTTCAGAAAAAAAATATTGGAAGAATAACTTTTTTAGTATCTCCTTCTTTTCTTCTGCCTTTTCTGTTCAGGGGTCAACCCAGCAAATCCTCTGTCTCCATTTAGTCTTATTCTCTTCATTCTCCACCCTCCACTACATGTGGTTAATCACCTCATCTGTAGATCTCCATTTTGAGCTTTTTCTCTTGGCCTCCAGCCCTGTGGCTCTAGCATCCGCTGTCCAAACCATCTCTGTCTTTATCTCCAGAACATTCAGCATGAGCTGTCCCTTTACTATACTTATTCCTGATCCTATCCATCTTCATCACTCCCAAAGAGAACCTCAATGTCTTGACCGCTGGAACATCGAGTTCTGCCTCCCGTCTTTTCCTGATCTTTAAATCATACATCACTCTCACTTAACACCTTTGCGTTCAGTCTTCCTGGCGCCCTTTCATCACACCTGATAATTTTCTCTACCCATTCCACCTGCTTGCACGCGATTCTTCATCTCCTTTCCACCATCCAGACCTCAATCCCTAAACACTTAGTCTTCCGCCTCCTTTACTTCTACTCCGCGTAAAGTCACCATTCCTCTTGTACTGCTCTCATTTACATGTATGTATGAACCATTTGAGTTTGCAAAGTAAAGAAAAAAAGTTTGATTTTGTAGTTCTAGCTCAGTTAGTCTATTCATCCTTGCCACCTCACACTAGATCTGATCTAGTGTGAGCTTAGACTTTTTTTTTTCCCTAGAAAACCATTTTTACTTTTATAAATCTTCCACAAGCTGGACACTTTGTCCCAGCAGATTTAGTGGCAAGATAATGCATGTTTGTTTATTGAGTAATGATGGCAAGTGAAACATCTGGCCTTTAGTTCACAAACACACACAGACACACACACGCCCACCCCCGCACGCCTACACACGCACGCATACGCTCTAATCACTAACACCCACACGCACAAGCTGTCCAAAAGACACAGCTTATGATTGCTCATGTTTTCAAGAGTTAGTCATATAATGCTGACAGGAATTATGTTTTATAACAGACCAGACAAGTTTTATGTTTTATCCTCTTGGCTTACGGCGTGGATATTATATAAGAATGAGTTTAGAAATGTAGTCAAAACATGGAGAGCAGGGGTGTGGGTTTATACACATTTCTCTGTGAACAAACACATGGGAAGTCTCTCTTGAAAATTAGCCTCAGGCGTAGAACAGCCAACATGTGAAAAAACATAAAAGTGGCGACTCTGTAACACGATAGAGGTTTTGTACGCACATGTGAACATAAAGTTGTATAACTACTGTCTATTTGGGAAACTTCAAAGCAGGTCTCAGAGTTTTAACTCTCAACTTTCTCAATTGTAACTTACCATTTGTGTTGGACCTTTTGTTGTAATTACAAAGAAGGCTTACTGTAGTTACAGCTGATAACTGTAATCAGTCAGTTTTAATAAAACAGGAAGAAGCTTGAGAATTGAAACAAAATTAAAGAAACCATCTTTATTAAGTTTAACCAAAAAGATTGTTGTTGTTGTCTTCTTTACCACACGTTTTTTTTTTTTTTTAGTTTGCCATCCACTCCAGTAACAAACTTGGATGTCTTTAAGCCTGGTGTAGTCGGAGACTGAGCCTGAATATAACTTCTTAAACATCCACAAGGTGTTTTCCAGGACTGAATAACTATGGAAAAGCAAAAAAAGTGAATTAAGTAAAAATCTGAATGTGTTTTTTATGTGATCATCAATCCATCTATTTATTTTTAAATCCCAGCCTTAACAGTAGACGTAAAGTTTATTTTTTATTTAAATGGTAAATGTCCTGTACTTATTTAGCTCTGAATCTAGTCCAGTAGACTAGATTCTCGTTACGTGATGCAAATCAGTCATTCACCCATTCATGCACACATATGCTAATAAAAAGAAAGCGCAAATAATAGCAATGTCTTTTTGTAGAGAATTGACTGCAGCCTTTGTAGAGAAATCTATTTGGATATGTACTCCGAACCAGGAATGGTGGAATTGGGATGCGATGCGCTTCGGTGACACAGACTTCTTTCATAAGTTCATAATAATAAGTTTTGCTTTGAAAGCAACTCAATGCATATCCAATTAGTACCTCACATGGAAGTGGCTCAGATCAGATTATTTTGTGGGGGTGAAAAGATCAGAATTGTCTTGAAAAAGTTAGACATGGGTTGCGTATGAGCAAAAAAAAGCGGATTTGGGTCTCATTTGTCTGCTGCTACATTGTTGCTAAAGTTGATGGGATGAGTGGAGGAGCTGTGAAAGACTTCAACAAAGTTAAAGACCTGATAAGATGAAGGGAGAAGGAGAAGGCAGTGATTTGCTGTCTCTTGGCGGCTGTATGTAAGAGTATGAGTAGTCATGAAGATGCTGCTTAAAATTCCCCTCTATATTCCTGAATCCACCTCAGGTTGTATCCAGTTTGTGTCCAGTTTAATACTCAGACACACTCATTTTAACCCAATTACTTTAGACCCTTTGTTTTTATTACTAGCATGACTTTGAGCAGTGGAACATTTTTCTGTCTTGTATGGTTTCTGAAAGCATGAGACAGCAGGGCAGATAAGCAGATGAGGGATCCAGATGCAGCTTTGCTCTGTCTGCATGCGATCCTCTGACTGGGAAGATAAAAGTGAGCAGGAGCTAACCATCCCATCCTTCCCACCCTCTGCACACAACTTGATAAGAGACAGATGGGGGTGATCGCAGCTGTGAACTCTGCTTTCATTGCATTGCGTATTTTAGGAATACCGAGAGTTTTTAGGCGACACATGTTCAGATCTTCGTTGCGGTTTTGGAGTAAAAATCCAAAACAAATCAAGTTGGTAAATTAGTCCACAGACATGTGGCTTCCTTGTCTGCATGTCAAGCTAAAAATGCATGATGTTGTCTCTCATCTTTGTGTTGACAGCACTTTATAGATACTTCTTGGTGTTTTTGATCAGAGGAGTTCACTGTTTTCCTCGTAGATGGCTGCGCAGATTATAGACTTGATAAAACACAATAGACCTACGTACTTTCATCTGAAACAAAGAACTTGTTTCAGCCCCCTGTCTTGGATACTTCGGGATTCTCGTGAAGCTCTGACTTGCAGCAGCAGACTGCTGTCAAATTGCTGTCAAACTCTTTGAAAGGTTTTTCCTTCTGCTCAATTTTATTACATTTCAATATACTTGCATACAATATTTGTAAGATTCTTGTGGTTAGGGTTTCGATGACCATTTATAATAGAATCCTGTAGTTAATATAGAGTTAATTAAAGTCTATTCACATATTGAGACTAGAAACTAAAAACGGCAGCACTATCTTTCACAGTTTTTAGGAGGATTTTTATTCTGCTACTTCTGTAGCATTACTTCTACTCCTGCTGTCAGACCTCTCTAATCCACCACCATATTTTTTTCAGGAGGATATTTGCCAGTTTAGGTTGATTTCCTCTTAAATATGTCTCTTGACTATACAAAACGATAACTCGTCAAGCTCCAAAGCAGAGCTGCTGAGAGGTCAGGAGGTTTTTGCACAGAGTAATTGGATCATTTTGGCAAAGAGAGGATCACAGAGGGCAAATGATAACCATTCTCTTTTGTTTTCTTGCTTTGCTCCAACATGCACTCAACAACAGCAATATGCAAATGAAGGAGATGGCATTAAAGTAGATATACTGTGGTGCTTGTATTGAACCATGAAAAACCAAATAGGCCATGTGAGCAAAATACCTGTGCTGCCTTATAAAGCGCGATTGCTGTTGGCAATAAGAACAGCTCAGTCTGTGAAATGTTTACTCACATAAGAGGGAGTCGGGAGGTGTTGCAGACAGGATAAGAAAATGAGTTGTAAGTGTAGGGTGGTTGGAGGGAAAGGGTGGCTCATTTATTTTCCCGGCAAAGTTTCCACTTTCCAGAATTTGCATGGCTTTAGACTGGCTGGCTCTCTTTGGATAAGGGGGTCTGCAGAGTTGTTGCACAACGTAGTTAGCTGCTGGGTTGCACAACTTTCTCTCTACTCTGAATCTACTGACTCGTGTGGAAGCACTTCCAGCTGGCCCCCTTGTGAAGAAGCAGGGTTTTAAAAGGAGATAACTGGAGTATCACTATCCCCTCCTCCCTCTAAGATGAGCTTTTCCATTTGTTCCTTTCTGCTGTTGCTGTTCCCTGCTAGTAAATCCATCTTACTGAAGGCACCAGAAGTCCACTCTCTGTGGTTTTCCTGTTTTCTCTCCCAACACTGTAACTTTAGGCATACTTTAACTCCCATGTTGAACTTGCATTTTGAAGCTCTTTGTATGTTTGGTAAGTGGTGTGGAGAGGTTCAGAATTGAGCCCAGATGTGTCTGCGCTCTGTTGCGTAACTTTAGGCTGCACGGTACCAGCGCAGGCATTTCTATAAAGAAAAAGAAAAAGTTTCTGACTCGCAGCAAGTTTCAGTTGATGAACTTATACTTTGCTCATCTGTGCTTCAGTAATCAGCCAGTGAGATTTATTTCTCAATTTAAACAGGTCAAACTCGTATTTTGCACAGAGTCTTCATACACAAATTGAAAAGATTTACTGTCATTATTTCTGTTCACTTTTGTTTTGGTAAAAAAATAAAAGATAAATTCAGTTTTTATGTATATTAGAATATCACATAATCTATAAGAGCTTAGATTTAAAATTGAATTACAAAAGAAATACAAAACTTTGAGTGTGTTCATGTCTGAATATGTATGGTGGTCAGCTTGTTTCCTATTTAAAAAAGCCACAGTTTGCAACAAATCTCCATTCAATGCATTTCAAGTTCCCCTCTGTGAACTGTGGTAGCACCGTTGCATCGCTGTCATATTTGATTCTTTAAAGGATGAAGTATTATCGTTACTATGTCGAAAAGCCTTATTTATGCAGCTCCCACCTGAGATGTAAAGACAAAACCAAAATGGAAATGTATTCAGAAGAGAGCGTGCATATTTTATGAGTCTAAGAATTCAGAGAAGATTAAAGAGCAAAAATGTAGCAGTGTAGGAATTGTCCCATGTAATCAACTCTCATCCCAAATTCATGTCTCCGGTGAATGTGACACAAATCATCCAAATAATTAAAGACTTAAAAATGTGTTTTAATAGGAATGAAAATGATTCAGTTTTTTTTTATGATTTGCCATGATCTAAATATTTTTCAGAGATCAGTATCAGTCGGTTTTGGTCAGCTCTGCTCTGCAGGTCGGATACTGAAAAAAAAAAAAAATTCAACTTATTAAATGGATTAAAACTGAAAAGTGCTTCTGTTTTTGTTCTTTAAAGAAATCGGCCTACAAATTTTACTTTGATGCATTCGCATTTTGAATCAAATCTGCAGGAGGTTAAGAACATGCTTCGATGATGAATGATAATGTTGTGACTGTAAAGTCAACCTATTAATGTTGTTCTTTAGCTAAAGGTTCTTGTTCTCTCAATGGATCACTGTGTGAGATGTGTATCTATCTGCAAAGACTGTACAACAGTGATGGTGGTGGAGCATTTGCAGTTTGATTTTCTTCTTTTTTGCCTTTTATTTTAAAAAAAACTTCACCTAAGCATTCTTTTCCCAAATGAGCATGTGATGCTTGCCATATGTGAAAGAAATCCCAGTTTTGACTCTTTTGGAGAGTACTGAGTTACTGCACAAGCCTGCTTCCAGGAGTTTCATCCCACACTCAAACTGTAACTTTATATTTTTAATTTCCTTCCCCATGCTGGGGATGGAAAAACAGGAATGTTGAGAAAACACATAAATTAGCTGCTTTTCTTTTGTGTTCGAAAGTTGTAAGGAGTCATAAACAACAGGACATTCCTGGTTTTTGTCCCAGATTTATGACTGCTTACATGACACAGTCTTTTTTAAATGACAATCTTAATGTGCATTCCTCCTCTCTCTCCTTCCCTCCCTTCACTTATCAGATGTGGAGCAGATGGCAATCGACTGGCTGACTGGAAACTTTTACTTTGTCGATGACGTGGATGACCGCGTGTTTGTGTGCAACAAGAACGGCCAGACTTGTGTGACCCTGCTGGACCAAGAGCTGCATAACCCAAAGGGCATAGCCCTGGACCCGGCCATGGGGTTTGTATATTACGCCTCAGTCCTCCTGACCTTGTGTTGCCTTCTTATCCCAAGTGCTGCTTAAGCAATACTTGGTAGGGAAATGCTGTCTTATGATCAGACGAGGTGCTGACCAAGCAGGCAGGCAGAAATCAAAGCACTTTTTTCAGACAGAATCACTTCACAGCTTCCAACTTTAGGTTTCTGGGGTTAACCAGATTGCATGATTCAGTTCCTTTTTTTTTCTCCAAATGTTCTCTGTTTACCCGTCAGGGACCTTGATTTTTTTTTCCAACCTCTTCAACCTGCTGCTCCTCCGATGCAGGAAACTGTTCTTCACGGACTATGGCTCCACGCCCAGGGTGGAGCGTTGCGACATGGACGGCCAGAACCGCACCAAGCTGGTGGACAGCAAGATCGTCTTCCCTCACGGCATCACCCTGGACCTGGTGAACCGGCTGGTGTACTGGGCTGATGCATACCTGGACTACATTGAAGTGGTGGACTATGAGGGCAAGAACCGACACACCATCATTCAGGGTCTGCTGGTGAGGCTATAGGGAAGAGGATGTGGATACCTGTTCACTGTAAAAAAAAAGAAAAGAAATACTGAACCACAGCGACAGATGTTCTCAGAACCACCACATGCAGAATATCCTTCACATCAGTAGCAGTAAACATTTGCTTGCCGACCATGTCAACTTTAGAAGCAACACTGTTCTCCTTGTGACCTCCTGCGGATCTATGCCCTTTCAGCCCTTTTTATTTCTCTTCTAATATTTCACCATGAGCGTCGGTTTTTACAGCTAATGTCTCTCTAAGCTATTTACTCTGGCGACACTTAAATCTAACTTATCCAGAAGCAATAATCTTATTGAAAGGTAAATTAGGTTTTATTTTTCCTAACTTGTGTAGATCTAAAATTTAAGTTATTAGGGTTTTAGTTAGTCTTGAGTTTAATTGACTGAAAGTGGCAGAAATCCTCCAAGCTCACTTAGTGCCTGCGTCCACTTTGCTATCCCTCTACCTTACAGATCGAGCACCTTTATGGACTGACTGTATTTGAGAACTACCTCTATGCAACAAATTCAGAAGAAGGCAACCTCAACCCAAAGACAAGTGTGATCCGGGTGAACCGCTTCAACAGTTCCGACTTCCAGGTGGTGACCCGTTTGGATCGGGGAGCCGCGCTCCACGTGTACCACCAGAGACGCCAACCTCAAGGTGCGCAGCGTGACAAAAAGTCTCGTGTCAAACTGCCATCAGCAACACATATTGCAAGAAGTCGTGTTGTTTAAAAGCACAGACACTGAGAAATGTCTTGGCACTGCTGGTGAAAATGTTTCTTAATGTATCTTTTAATTGCCACAGCAAATCTTTAGACTGAGGATGTTTTTTTAAATTCAGCCCTTGAGTACATCAAGTCTGGAAAAAAATTCCATATTTGGAAAAAAATGTAATAAATTTAGTAGATGTGTAATAATTGCTACTTTAAGCAATGCAGTTTAGAAAGATTACCTTTTGATTTAGTAACCCACAACTTTGTTTCTCTTTAAGTGTGACTAGACACAAAAGCCCATTTCTTTTATACCCTGATAACGAGGCAGGATGAAAAGTAAGATTCATCTTGCAAACATACGCCAACATACTGATGCAAAAGGTAAAGAAAAAAAAGTTCTCCCAAGTGTATAAAGTCTTGGGGTCAGACTTTGTATTACCAATTTGAGGCTGACCACATACCTGTTAATTGCTTGTGAGGGATGCCATTAAGAAAGTAGTTTCTGTCCTCGGATTTTGTATGTAAACTTGTGAATTTAACTAAATACTGGCAGGTCTTTAACTGAAACAAGGCACTTTAGTCAAATATTTTGCTTGTTAAAGTGCCTGGCATCATAGTTTTATTTGAATTACCAGGATGTTTAAAATTAAATTCTGGAGGATTTTACTTAAAAATGGGAAAAAATATATTAGTGGAACTTAAATATGCGTAAATTAAAGGATCTTTATGCTTTATTAAAGAATAAAAAAGTCTTTTATTGAATGTCACTAACATTTTTTTCAATGTCAGTGCCTTAAAATGACTATTTTAATGTTTTTAACACAATTTTACCAGAGGTGCTAATTAATTTGGAAGCACATTATCATAGCGCTTAGCATTTCTCTTGTTCCTGCTCAGTGCGCAGCCATGCTTGTGCCCTGGATCAATTTGGAAAACCTGGAAGCTGCTCCGACATTTGTCTGCTGAGCAACAGCCACAAGACGCGTACCTGCCGCTGCCGCTCTGGATTCAGCCTCGGCAGTGACGGCAAGTCCTGCAAGAGTGAGCATCCTTTTCATCTTTCTTTGGAAAATTGCCTAAAATTTGTACAAGCTGTTCATTTCTTCCTAATTACTGCTTTTCCCTCTGCAGAACCAGAGCACGAGTTGTTCTTGGTGTACGGTAAGGGTCGCCCTGGAATCATCCGGGGCATGGACATGAATGCCAAGGTGCCTGATGAGTACATGATTCCCATTGAGAACCTGATGAATCCCCGAGCTCTGGACTTCCACGCCGCCAGTGAATTCATCTACTTTGCAGACGCCACAAGCTACATTATTGGCCGACAGAAGATTGACGGCACAGAGAGAGACACCATTCTAAAGGATGGTAACGCTCTACAATTTTACCTTCTCAAAGGATTCAGAAGCTATTTCTATTTTGTGACTTTTACATTCTTATGATATGCATCCTTGGTTTGTCCTTACACATCTTAGTTAATTCTATCACTTTTCTTGCGCATCTCAGGTATTCACACAGTAGAGGGGATAGCAGTCGACTGGATAGGAGGAAATCTCTACTGGACCGATGATGGACCTAAGAAGACTATCAGTGTTGCCAGGTTAGAGAAGGCTTCACAAACTCGCAGGACTCTCATTGAGGGAAAAATGAGCCACCCCCGGGCTATTGTTGTGGATCCACAGCACGGGTAAGACCATCAGGGGCTTCCTAGTTCTCATAAAAGGTGCAGCTGTAATTTATGGGTGCATGAGCAACATGTGGTTCACAATCTCAGACACTAATCTGTGTTTGTGTGTAGCAAGCAGCCTCTGTTCAACTGATCCCTGTACAACTCTTTTCTTTTAGTTGTGTGATTCTCTAACAACGATTGTCACGTATCAAAGCTTGAGAACATTGCAAGAAGTATTTCCTAGCTCAATTGAAATGTGTTTCCTCCTCACCAGGTGGATGTACTGGACTGACTGGGAGGAGGACCCCACAGAAAGCAACAGAGGGAAAATTAAGAAAGCTTGGATGGACGGTTCACATCACCAAGTCTTCCTGACCAGCAAGACAGTGTTGTGGCCCAACGGCCTGAGTCTGGACATTCCTCAGGGCATCCTGTACTGGGTGGATGCTTACTATGACAGAATCGAGATGGTTTTCCTTAACACCACAGAGAGAAAGGTTTGGGAATGTTCTCATAATAAGCCGTGTTTACCGTGTCGTGGTATTATCAACAACAACAAAAAATGATGGCTATCTAAAATAATTAGAAACATGCAAAACTTTTAAACCGCTCATAACATCTATAGGGTTATTTCTGAATATTGTGATGACAGCCAATTGCAAGTATTTCAAATGTTCCAGACTCTTTTCTTCCTTTTCGTTTATGGAAATGTCCCCGGCTCTCTTTCTGATCATCAGGATCTCAGGCACTAAAGTAAACAGCCAGTGTGGACAAATAGGATATTGTACTTTTTACTGCCTTGCATGCAAAATTTGCATGTCAATAATACACAAATGTTGCCTCCAGGCATTCTGTTGTGGTTGTGGTATTGCAGACATGAATACTAAGGTGATGATATGTAGTGAAACGCTCTTTACTTTGGCTGCTTTATGACATTTTTTTTTACTTATTTTTGAGTCGCTTTTACTAGTACAAACATAAAGTAAATCATAAAGTTGCCAGTCCGTGCTTATTTTTGTCTTGATGTGAAGAAGTGATTTGCCTCCCTGATTTAACAGGTCGTCTATGAGGGCCAGGAGCTTAACCATGCATTCGGCTTGTGCCATCATGGAAAGTTTCTGTTTTGGAACGAGTACCGCGGCGGGAGCATCTACAAGCTGGACCAGGAAACCAAAACAGTCACTTTGCTGCGAAACGAGAGGCCTCCTATATTTGAGATCAGAGTGTACGACGCTCACCTACAGCAGGGTACGTCACGCTTTCGAACTTTAATTTGAGCTTGTTTAAATGACGCGGTAACAATTTTCTTGCCCCCGCTTTTTTTTTTTGTTTGTTTTGTTTTTCTTTCCATGCAGGCACCAATAAATGCAGAATAAACAACGGCGGCTGCAGCAGTCTGTGCCTCGCCATTCCTTACGGCAGGTCCTGCGACTGCGCCGACGATCAAATCCTTGACGTCGACAACGTCACCTGCAAAGGTACTTGGCTGCTTCCCTGGACAATGAATTTTTCTTAGGGCTGGCTTGCTTGCGGCAGCTGTGGAAAATTTATTAATCAGCAGGAGTTGAGGTTAGGAATTTCTGGCTGGTTTTTTGGCTTGCAAGTTCGACTTTTCCAAGTATTTTTCTGAAAATATTACACACATTCACCAGTCAGACACGTACTTCCTCTACAAAGTGTCTCAAAGATCAAATTAATGCGTATCAATCACTTTTTTTTGTGATGTAATTAAGGATAACTACAGTTTAACTGCATAACATGTAAAAGGAAGAGTTTTTCCAACACAAAAGAAAACTAGTTGGTGCACCCTTGGCTTTAAAGAAACACATACAAGAGATAATATCTGGGAAATGTTTAAAACCGGTCTTAAATTTCAAAGATAAAAAGTCTTTGTTTAGTTTTAGTGCTCACGTCATGTCTTTGCGAATTATCTGTGTCCCGCTTCCACCCTGATCTCATCTCCAGCCAACCCCTCCTACGTTCCCCCGCCCCAGTGCCAGCCGGGAGAGTTCGCCTGCAAGAACAACCGCTGCATCCAAGAGCGCTGGAAATGCGACGGGGACAACGATTGTCTGGACAACAGCGACGAGGCCCCTGACCTCTGCCGTAAGCGTGTGGCATTGTCATGGATACAAAGCAACACACGGATAAACAGAATTATGTTTAATGGCTCCAGCTAACACAAACTGACAGAGCACGTAACAAAGTTTCCAGGATTTGTCTCTTTCCGTGCAGGGTGATGTGTTTTTTTTTGTTTTGTTTTGTTTTTTTAAGGCGCTAACTTTTATCCTCATTAACTGAGTCCAACAAGAAACAGCTCATAATTATCCTGGATCTTTTCCTTGCTATCTGTTTAAGAACAGGGTTCAGTCTGGGATAGTGTGGAAAAATACCTGATTAATTTGATTTCAGGTCTGGAGAAGTTAGGAAAAAAAAAAGGGTTTGGAGAAGTAATTGCATTTCCAGACTTTATTCCCTTTCCATTGTCTGAATGTTCTGTCCTTCCTTTTTTCGTAATTTCTTCCTTGCTTTTATTCTTGTTGGCATCCACCACTTTTCTTTCCTTTCATCCTTCATACCTTTCTCTTTTTATCCCTTTCCGCCCTTTCCTTGTGTGCTTTATTTGCTTGTTTTCTTCCATGTTCTTTGTTACTTATTATCCATCCTTTACTCATTTTGGCTTGTTCTGCCTTATTACTTTGATTTGTTGCTCTATTTCTCCCTTTCCTTCTGTTCCTTCTTAATTGTTTCCTCTCCTGTGTCATATATCTCTTTCTTCTCTGCATGCTTTTTTCTTCTTTGTCTGTCCTTCCTTGTTTCTTCTCCCTCCTTTGTGTGATTCCTTCAAAGCATCCTTATTTTCTTAAAGAAAAATTCTATTCCCTTCTTTCCTTTCACAGACTCTTTAAATAAAATCTGTGTAATGTAAATTAATGCAATTTTTTGTATTTTGTGGACTAAACAGTATATAACCAATGATTAATGCTATATGCATGAAAATAAATTACATTGCTCGAAGAGAATTTAAAGTTTTCTTTTGTGTATTTCTTCCTCCAGACCAACACACTTGCCCTGCAGACAGATTCAAATGCCAGAACAACCGCTGCATCCCGCTGCGGTGGCTTTGTGATGGCGACAATGACTGCGGCAATGATGAGGACGAATCCAACACCACCTGCTCTGGTACTTACAAGATGCACATACATACAGCCTTGTTTCTATTCAAAATATTCATTTGTTTATTTAGAAGATGTCCAGAAACTTATGTTATTACCTTTTAACTTTATTTTTATATTCCGGTATTTTGTTGTCTTTAAACATGCATTTTTGAGAGATAACATTTTCCCCTACTTAGACTACCCACAATTGCAAGAAAACATTACACAGTTACTCAGGCTCTCCTCTAGAAAAATGGCAAAGTACCAATTTTTCAATCCTCAACTGTTCATCAGTATTTTTTATAGTGGAGTTAATGCTATGGATGAAACAGCAGTACATGGGTGAATATATTTTTAAACTTGTATTTTGCATGAAATTTTTAACCGGATTAAAAGTTTTGCCCTTAAAAAAATACACGTCCCATCTTTATCTGCAAAAAATAAAATAATAATTGTTGCTTTAAATATTATTTATGATAATATTCTATCCATATAAACTGTCAAATCCCACCCTACTCATGCTGGTGAGCCAGATTTACATACATACAGTACATGTGAGTACATCTCAGTTAATTAGAGTATTATTAAAAAGTTCAAAAGGTGAAGTTGTTTCTTCTTTATAGATTTATTGTGATATAGTTCAAGTGTGTACTTCTGTTAATTTTTATGATTATGACTTGTGTCGAATAACAAAAATTTGCTTGAAATTTTGCACTAGACCATCATGGGAAAGACGTAAGACATTAAATTTGTCCAGAAGTTCGTCATTGACAGCACAGTAAAGGAGTCTGTGGTAATTTATTTATTTTTTCTTCTTGCCAGCTCGCACTTGCCCACCAAACCAGTTCCTCTGTGCCAGTTCGCGCTGCATCCCCGCCTCCTGGACATGTGACCTGGACGATGACTGTGGAGATCGTTCAGATGAGCCACTTTCCTGTGGTGAGCTCTTGCTGCAACTTTTATTCTTTTGTTTCCCGCTTGACCGTTTAACATTTTATAATAACACGGGATGCATTTTATGTCTTCTTTGTGTCTTCCTCACAGCCTATCCAACGTGCTTCCCTCTCACCCAGTTTACCTGCGCTAACGGCCGCTGCATAAATATCAACTGGCGCTGTGATAATGGTGAAGAGCTTTATCCTTCAACTCCCATAAAGCTTGAAAACGGCACTACGAGCAAAAAAACCCAACAAAGATAAACTCCCCTGTGCCTGATTTTTATGCAGACAATGACTGCGGGGATAACAGCGATGAAGCTGGCTGCAGCCACTCTTGCTCCAGTGTGCAGTTTAAATGCAACAGCGGTCGCTGCATCCCAGAGTACTGGACCTGTGATGGCGACAACGACTGTGGAGACTACAGTGACGAGACTCATGCCAACTGTACAATCCGGGGTAAGGAGTTGTACTGGTCTAACACACCCTAAAAAGTTTTATCTTCTCATCGTCTCCACTCCTTAAAAGTGTTTGCTGATAAACGGGATGTTTGGCTCATACCTGATTAAAGCTCTAATCTCGTGGTGCTCTGTTTACTCATTGCTTTGTGCTTCAAAGATGAGATCTTTGTCCTCCTTTTGCTCTTTCCTGTGTTCGTCATGCTTCTCCCAGCTTGTTGTTACTTATTATCCACCAAAAGAACCGTCTTGTTGCTCTGTTCAGGATGTGATAAATCTTTGTGGTTAAACAACAGTTAAACTCGTTCATGGTCCCCTGCAGACTTCACAGATGCTATGACTACTGCAGAGATAGGACTTGCATGTTTACAGCTTGGTGGCTGCACAGCTTCAGTTTAACAGAGTGAGGCGGCAACGCAGCATTGATGCTCTCTTCCCTCTGCTGTTGGTGCGCCCCACAAACATGAGCTTCTGTGCGCTGCGTTGTGCGTACTGTTTGATCCATGCAGCGATGCGGCTTGCTGCTGTCAAGTCCCAGCATGCAGAGATGAGGCTCAGCAAGACCTGCTGCTCTAATGTGCAATCTGTGCTGTGCTCTGTGTGTGTCTGCAGGATTTTGTTGCCTCTTAGAAAATGATAAAGGCAATAATAAAGCTACTACATAAATAAAGTTACTACATCCACTACTTCCTTCTATACATTGTTCTTCACAGTTTTAGTTTCTTTTCTTAGTTTATATGGGATGATCACTAAAGGTGATTGGTCAATGTGCCTTTTCTTTCTCTCTTGTGCTTCTTATCTGCTTTTGCACTTAACAGCAAGGTGTGCTGATTGATTTGGCTTAGTGAGAGCTTGTATTGAGCTGAAAGATGAAATGATAAAGCGGTGTGATAGACTTTTTCGCTAAAAGATATTTAACTGAACTTTTAAAAATACAATGAAGTTCATTGTTTTGAAGTAGAAGGACAAAGGCCATATATTTTGATTGAACTCCATTTACGACAATACAAGTCCATGCAATTCTGTGCAACTGATTTTCTTCAAAAGTCACGTGTTTAGTTGTTGAGGAGCATAAAGCAGGGTGATTTTGGTGAACAATTTCCCATTTAAAACATCTTGCATGTCACTATTCAGTTCGTCATGTGAAAAAATAGAGTGTGGTCCACTGCAAACCTTCCAAGACATGGACGTCCACCTACAGTGACAGGCTGTTCAAGGAGAAGCCCAGTCTAACACTGGACTGCAGAGATCTACAACTGTTGACAGAAGAACTATTTGTAACAAACTCCAGCTGTCTGAGTTTTATGATAGAGTGGACAGAAAGTAGCCATTGTTAAAAATAAACAAATAAAAATCAGAAGACGACCCGTTTGCAACTTTTAGTCTCCATTCAAAACTCTATGTTTGGTTGAAAAGGAACATCACTCATTACAGTATTATGCCACTGCTCATTGTTTCCACTAGTCTGTTACTGGTTTGTGCTAATGGAGAGCTCAATGTTTTTAATTCTTTGACAGATTTCACATATTTTTTTTATCTAAATAAAATACACTGAAGTTCATGGTTTTACTGTGGCAAATTGTGAAATAATATAGAATTTATATCAGTTCTGTTCATGACAACATATATTTTCAGCGGCAGACCTCTGCTGTGTTCATAAACACATGGGAAAATTAAATGTGATTAGTTACTGTTTTTTTCCTCCAGAGCCCCGCCCTGCTGGCGGCTGCCATGCTGAAGAGTTCCAGTGTCGGATGGATGGGCTGTGCATTCCCATGCGCTGGCGCTGCGATGGCGACACCGACTGCATGGACCTCAGCGACGAGAACAATTGTGATGGTTGGAATCACACGTGTGACACAGCGGTGAAGTTCAGCTGCAGGGACTCTGGTGAGTATCTGCTAAGATAAAAGCAATTGTGATGATCCTTTAATGCTGCCAAATATAGAACAAATACTTTATTCATATCAGTAGGAAAAAAAGTACACTTTTTCATAACAGATAAAAAACACATCAAAAGCATAATTTTAAAATCTGAGACTTTGGAAAAAAACTGTTATTGTGTGATATTATGAAACTATTCCATTACCCGGCTCAAAGAGAGCCGTCTACATTGAAAACTGAGACTCATCTTGTTTTCTGGCTTCATCAGCTCGCTGCATCAGCAAAGCCTGGGTGTGTGACGGGGACAGCGACTGCGAGGACAACTCGGACGAGGACAACTGTGAGGCGTTGGTGTGCAAGTTGTCTCACCACATGTGTGCCACCAATGACTCCATCTGCCTGCCCGCCGAGAAGCTGTGTGACGGCACCGACGACTGTCCAGATGGCTCTGATGAGAAGCTTTGCGGTAAACAAGAAGCTGAATATTTTTACTGCTTCACATGTGGAACCAAAAAAATGAGTACAGGTTTCTATCCTTGAACGCCAAGTAACTCTTGTCTCCGTTTCCTGCAGACTTGTGCTCTGTGGATAATGGTGGCTGCAGTCACAACTGCAGCATTATTCCCGGGGAGGGCTTCATGTGCTCCTGTCCCCTGGGTATGGAGCTGGGAGCCGACAACAAGACCTGCCAGATCCAGAGCTTTTGTGCCAAACACCTAAAATGTAGCCAGAAGTGTGAACAGGAGAAATCCAGAGTCAAGTGTTCCTGCTACAACGGCTGGGAGCTGGAGACAGACATGGAGAGCTGCAAAAGTACTGGTGAGGAAAAATCCAAATTCATCTGGTGATGAAACTAGGTTTACTTAAAGCCATATGTTGTAGTCTAACTGTTTCTTCTATTCGTTCTATGAGAAGGGTTGCAGTATTTTCAAGGTTTTTCAAAGACTGACTTTACTGCAACACAAACTCTACTTTTTCAGATCCCTTCAAACCTTTCATCATCTTCTCCAATCGGCATGAGATCAGAAGGATCGACCTTCACAAGGGAGAGTTCAGCGTGCTCGTACCCGGCCTCAGGAACACAATTGCTTTGGACTTCCACCTCAACCAGAGCACCCTGTACTGGACCGACGTTGTGGAGGACAAGATCTATCGTGGGAAGCTGTCTGAAAATGGAGGTGGGCCAGCTAGTTACATTACTCATCCACCTATCGTTGTTTTTACATTGGTCAATTATGCTTCCTTGCTTTCCTGGTTTTTGCAGATTCCATTAACTATGAAAATGTAAGCATAAAATTGTTAGAAACCCTCAGAAAAATTGTCAATAATCTCTTAAAACCAATGTGCCTAACTAGCCTGTTAAGCAGTGGTAGTCTGTGACCCTGAATAAATCCTTCAGGTCACGGCCAGCCTTTCTTGTCCCAGAGCCACAGCCCCAGTCAACTTTGTGTTCCCAGTTCAGCACTTCAGGAGACGTGGAGACTTTGTCCCTTCCCATTTGTCTCAGCGCTCGCTGTGTGTGACTGTTGCCAGCACACTGGCGTTGTGTAGGAGGAACAAAACTCTCCTGTTCCACTGTCTAGCTCTTTAAGTTGTCCATAAATACAAGCTTCATGAGCCGGAAACCTGAAAACCGGATCAGCTAGTGCTGCTTGTTTCACTGTCTACAAATGCGTCAGAAAAAGTGCTAAGAACTGAAAGATGATCCCTTCCAATAGGACAAAGGCCTATTGGAAGGGAAAACATCCACTACTTTAAGTCTTTGCAGCCTCTAATAGAGTTTTCTCCAGAACTTTTCTGTCTTTAGCAGCATTTATTATCTCTAAGCTTCTTCTTTATCCCAGCTGAAGAAAGCCAACCCCACACAATGATGCTGCCACCATCATGTTTCACAGTGAGGATGTTCTTAGGGGAATGTACCACAATAGCTTGTTTTTTGGGGGGGGTTTGCCACAAATTGAATTTTGCATGGGCTGCACAGTGGTGCAGTTGGTAGCACTGCTGCCGTGCAGCAAGAAGGTCCTGGGTTCGATTCCTGGCCGGGGTCTTTCTGCATGGAGTTTGCATGTTCCCCCTGTGCATGCGTGGGTTCTCTCCAGGTACTCCGGCTTCCTCCCACAGTCCAAAAACATGACTGTTAGGTAAATTGGTCTCTCTAAATTCTCCCTAGGTGTGAGTGTGTGTGTGTGAATGGTTGTTTGTCCTGTATGTCTCTGTGTTACCCTGCGACAGACTGGCGACCTGTCCAGGGTGTACCCCGCCTCTCGCCTGGAACGTAGCTGGAGATAGGCACCGGCAACCCTCCCTTTCCTCTACATTTTCGTCTCTAATTCCTTCTCTGATTCTTTGCTCCTTTTCTAATTAATGCTCTCGTTTCGCTGGATTGTCAGTGTAGGTGGATGGTCATGCATTCCCATGAATCCCACTAAAACATATATAAATGAGAAATTACAAAAAAGATGAAGAGGTATGAATACTTCTCCAAGTCACTGTAAAGCGGTTATGTACTAATTACTATGGGGCATCTACTGATGGTAGTGAGGGTTTCACTGATCATTACAAGACATTTTGGTTGTTTTGTTTAGTTTGCACAATTCTGTGTTGTTTCTGCAAAATCATCAAGTAAGTAGTGAGTGCTGACACTTGAGAACAATTTTGGTAGTGGTTAGAGAAACTTCCACATCAGACAGAACTTCCCCATGTTCCATGAAAGTAAGGAATGCTAAACACTGCAATTTATCTTTGTTTGTTTGTTTCCACTAAATGCGTTTATAGAGGAAAATAACCACCATCCTCATTTCAAATTCTTTATTTCTCTGTACTTTTCTGCGTCTGATCAGCCCTGACCAGTTTCGAGGTGGTCATCCAGTATGGCCTGGCGACTCCTGAGGGCTTAGCCGTTGACTGGATAGCGGGAAACATTTACTGGGTGGAAAGCAATCTGGACCAGATTGAGGTGGCCAAACTGGACGGGACCATGAGAACCACACTGCTGGCTGGAGAGGTGGAGCATCCCCGGGCTATTGCTCTGGACCCACGGGACGGGTGTGTATTTACAGCAGGCTGCTCAAGTCCTGCTGTCCTAGATGATGAGTTTGGTGAGATGAATCACACACCTGAGTCAAGTGAATGACCTGTTCCCAGAGTTCTGCATTCAGAGTGAATCCAGGTGTGTTTTTGGATAACTTCATTCAAGCGTTGCGGGTAGCTCTCGAAAACTAGACGTGGGCAACCAATATTGACACAAAATATGGAAACAAACATGCATACCCTAATCTGTGTGCTTTTATGTAGTAATAATAATAAACACTTTCAACATTACAATTGAAATAATATGAGTATATTTATTTCTTCAATTAATCAAGTTATTTATTTCTTACGGAGCCCTCCAAGGCACATGGGAAATTTGTTTTCTTTTGCTTTCCCTCGCAGTAATATATTGATCAGTTCATACGGCATAAATGAATACTGTAATCCCTTCTTACGGTGCCGCCGTGCTTTCTGCTTTTATACATGGTTATAAAAGGTTTTTCCATGAATATTAATACCTTCTTGTGAAATATCTGATGTTTTATATCTTCTTCTTTAGTATAGAAAGGCACAACAAACCTATGATATAAACAGAAACTTTCCGTAAGTAGGAAGGAAATAAAAATACATCTAAAGTATTTGGACTAGTTTTGAGTTATTATCATGGGGTTATCAGTAATCTGACAGTTTTGATTGTGTCTCTATTGTGCTGGTTGTCTGAATGGTTTAAAGGGCCGTTCTCAGTTGAGTTCCATCTCAACCTTAACAGACATAAACATGCAGTGAATAAATCGATTTTCAATCAGTTTTTTGCACCAAAGAGTTAATAATAATAAACACGTTTTATTATTATGAGACACGGCAAACTGGTAGTGGTAGAGTGCCATGCTGGGTTAACTCGGGGAATCTCATCTCCGACTCGTGTATCAATCAACTCCAAACCACTTCTTTGTTCTGTCACAATTATCGATTTATTCCATTTTGATTATCATGCTCCAAACTTTGCAAGGACTGACCGCCCCACTCACCGCTTCCTCATACACACAGAGCCAGCAGGCCAGTAACCTTCCCATTCATACTTGATGACAACCACGCCCACATCGACACACCCACCACCCAAGTGTCAAAGCTGCGCGCTCCTGTCATATCAATAATTACTGATTTCATTCAAATGGCTCTTACAGAGCCTCAGTGAAAATGTGTTTATTATTATTATTAACTCTTTGGTGCAAAGAGTTATTGATTGAAAATATTTTTTTTTACTGTATGTTTGTGTCTGTTAAGGTTGAGATGGAACTGCACATGAGAATGGCCCTTTAAACCATTCAGACCAGCGCAATAGAGACACAATCAAAACTGTCATATGACTGGTTACTCCGCGATAATAATCATGAAAAACCCTTACATAACCTTGTAGAAAGTACGGCGGCCACTGTAAGAAAGGCTTTCAGTATTCAATTATGCCGCATGAACTGATCAGTACATTATCGCGAGAAAATGCAAAACCTTTTGCAAGGGAATACAAAAGTTTTGCGAGGTAACGCAAAAGAAAAAAACCTTTCTCCATGTCCCCTGGAGGGCTCCCTAATTTCTGATGCAAGGACTTGAACAAAATATTGTCTCTGTCACAGAGATTCAGCTTGAAGTTTGCCAAGAGTAGTTTTCATAAATATTTTAAAAAGACTGATAAGTGGAGCACTTTTAATTTTTACATAGACTATCCATCATTTTTACAACTAGAAACATTTTTAGCACATAGTATTTTCCCCTGTTTACCCACTCCATCGTCAGAAAATCTAGATAAACATTCTTTAAAAACCAAAACTCAGACTTATTAGAGCAGAGTTTAAAACATTCACAGATGACTGGAAATGACTAGAATCTAAAGACTTATTTATAGGAAGATAAATTAATTCTGGATACTGTATCCTCTCTCAATCTTTACATAACTGTGTGCACATCTGGAGAAACTGTCACTTTACAAATTTTCTGTTGGCAGAATTTTGTTTTGGACGGACTGGGACGCCAGCCTGCCCAGGATAGAGGCAGCGTCCATGAGCGGGGAAGGCAGACGCACCATCCACAGGGAGACAGGCAGTGGTGGCTGGCCCAACGGACTCACTGTGGACTACATGGAAAGACGCATTGTCTGGATTGATGCCAGGTAGCATTGGCCTCTGAGCTTTCAGTGGCTTAAGGATTTAAAGCATATGAACCAAAATCGTTTAGTCAAATGTCTTTTCTTAATATTCCTTCAGGTCGGATGCCATTTACTCGGCGATGTACGACGGTTCGGGACTGATTGAGGTGTTGCGTGGTCATGAGTATCTGTCCCACCCCTTTGCTGTCACCATGTACGGAGGAGAAGTCTACTGGACCGACTGGCGGACAAACACGCTCGCTAAAGCCAACAAATGGACCGGACACAACGTCACTGTTGTCCAGCGCACCAACACGCAGCCCTTTGACCTGCAGGTCTATCACCCGTCCAGACAGCCTTTGGGTACGTTTTCACATCAAACACGTTCAGTGCCTCGTAAAAATATTCGTGCGTCTTAAGCTTTACTGGATTTTGTCACTTTTCATCTACAAACTTGAAAGTATTTTTGGGAAACTCATGTAATGGACATCGATTAACTGTAAAATGGATTGAGCACATTTTGTAAAAATCTGAGAAGTGTGGTGTGCATTTGCATTCAGTTGCCCTAACTCAAGACATCGTGGATAAATTTTCACTTACAGAGGAAAGGTTTTGCTGCTCGTGACTTTTTCTTTTTTTTTAAGTATTACCTCAGATTATCAATTGGATTTTTTGTCTGGGCTTTGACTGGACCGTTCTAACAAGTTACTATGCTTTCATCTTAACTTTTTTGTTGTAGTTTATTCTTGTTATCCAGCTCTGAAGTCTTTTCTAGCGTCTGAAATGTTCGGTTACATGATTGACTTGTACTTGGCTCCACCTTAATGCTATCAAATAATTCCCACAGCTTGATGCTGCCAATACCATGTTTCCCCATGGGGTAGGGGTGTTCAGGTTGATCACATTGATGGGGATTTATGGAGAGAACGACTGATAGATGACCCATCTAAAAAAGACATTCAAATTTGTGGTTGTGATAACACTTCCATTGTATATTTTAGACCTAAAGCTAGAAATTCTTTACCCTGCTGAACACATTGGTTGAGCTTTAATTTAAAGGAGAAAGTGATGAACTCACAGTCCATTGCTCAACATGTTATTCATGGCTCCTGTTCCCCAAAAGACAGCTGACCTTTTTGTGCCGCAAGTCATGTTGTTTTCTCACACAGGCTCACTTTGGATACCTGCTGCTGCCTGGTTGGGTAAAAAGACACCTTATTGTTCATTACTTCCCCAAATATGTCGTTGAAAACAACACCTCGCTCCTGCAGCAGAAATGTCACACGTTGATCTGAAAGCTAGGCAGGTTTGGTGAGATGGCAAGAGGCCTGTCACAGCTGTTTGACTAAGTCCTGTCACATCAAATTGTCGCTTTGATATTCAGTTGTAAACAGCTTAGAGACCCCTCGTGTGTGTGTGTGTGTGACATTGTCCTTGCGTGGATGACAAAGGAAAGCGGATGTTAATGGAGCTGTAACCACTCCTCGTGGGAATCATTAGTGTTTCCCTTCAACCTCCTTGAGGGCGTTTAGGTAAAAAAAACAAGATTTCAACACCAGGAAAATATGCAATGATTGATTTAAATATCCTATGACATGGGGATTTTTTTTAAACTGCAGTGCATACAGATGCATTTGCTTCTTTTTTACCAGCATGTTCCATCATTCTTTTTTTCCTCTACTGACATTTTTGTGAAACATTAAGATGTGCGGTTTTTTTGTTGTTTCTTTTCCTTTCCTTCAGCTCCAAACCCATGTGCCACAAGTGACGGGAAAGGCCCTTGCTCCCACCTGTGTCTCATCAACTTTAACCAGACCTTCTCCTGCGCCTGCCCCCACCTCATGAAGCTGCAGGCCGACAAGCGCACCTGCAAAGGCAAGAATAGAAACCGTCGCCTGTAAAAACCACCATGTGGTCTTTGTCATGCATTAAACACCACACTGGTTTCCACAGCCATTCCCAGTGCAGGCTATGACGAAGGAAGGCGACATATTGTTCTACTTTATGAGCTACACACTCATTCACTTGTTCGTTGCTCAGGAATGGGCGAGATTGAAAACATTTCCTAATATTATGACAATCCTGCAGTAGGTGTCTGATCATAGTAGTGGTAAAGAAACAGAAGAGAAAGTATTAATTAAGATAATCAGTGTTGTTCATAAACAACCAGGGAATATGTCAGTTAAAACTCAAGTTTTTTCTCATTGTTTGTGGTTTTCCAGTTGTTAAAGTGACTACATCAATTCAGAGTTGTTTGCACCTATTTGAAATTAAACATACAATGTTTAATGTTCAATAAAGAAAAACTACAAATATACAGTACTATATTGCCTTGCTAACTAATTTTCCACTCCTAGTTACAAATATGCTAAAAGAAATACTTGCCTATTTCTTATTTATTTGTAAATAATAGATTTTTATTATTTATAATTGACTTGTGGGGCTGAGGAACAAACACATGGACACAGATTTATGTCTGTTACTATATTATCTTTTATTTAAAGGGAATGGTATTATAGTCATAAGCATTTTTTTTTTCTCTAGAAATTTACATTTCTGTATGCGTTTATTTCCAGAGTCCCGCAAGTTCCTGCTTTATGCACGACAGATCGAGATCCGAGGTGTGGACATCGATAACCCTTACTACAACTACATCATCTCCTTTACCGTGCCGGACATAGACAATGTGACCGTGGTGGATTATGATGCTGTGGAGCACCGCATCTACTGGTCAGACGTGCGTACTCAGACCATCAAAAGAGCCTTCATCAACGGGACGGGAGTGGAAACGGTCGTGTCTGCTGGTAGGAGCAATCCCAGGGATAAATGTTGCAACAATGTTAAATCAATAGCATGCTGTACATCCTGGAAGTCTAATGTACCTTTTTTTTTTTTGTTGTTGTCGAAATTGTCAAGACCTTCCTAATGCCCATGGCCTGGCAGTAGACTGGGTGTCCAGGAACCTCTTCTGGACCAGCTATGATGCCAATAAGAAGCAGATCAATGTGGCGAGACTGGATGGGTCTTTTAAGAACGCCGTCATCCAGGGGTTGGATAAACCTCACTGTCTGGTGGTTCATCCGCTACTTGGGTGAGTGCTTTATCTGAGGCTCTCAGTCACTTTATAAGGGTTCTTCCATATTTAATAAAATTTTAATGAGGTCTTCTCTGACTTTATTGCAAACATTAGATTTTTTTCTCTCTTGCTTTGTAACTTGTAATTTGTTTTCAATTTGTTATATTTTCATATATTTTGCAAATACATTAATGCAGTCATTTTCATGCCCTCTCTCAGGAAGCTGTATTGGACTGATGGCGACAACATTAGCATGGCAAACATGGATGGAAGCAACCACACCCTGCTTTTTACTAATCAGAAAGGCCCTGTTGGTGAGCAGATGTTTAACTCGCTCTCAAATATACAGCTACTGTAAAATAAAACAGAATATGTGTTTATGTCTCCATTGCTCATGCTCAGATTAGCTTTATAGTTAGAGATGCACTGATAAGTTTTAATTTCTCACAACCATTTTAGCTGATTCCAATTTTTCTGATAGAATCATGAAAAAAAGAAATTAAAACATTGAAAATATATATTTTTCTACCCTCCCTGCTATAACCAGACATCATTATTTATTTTAGGAGCAGACGTGATGTCACCCTACATGTGTGACAGAACTGTTTTAATAAAACAGGGTTTGTAATTTCAGAGCAAAGCAAAACACTTACGCAGCTGACATATTAAACTCTTGTTGGAATCTCATATTCCTCAAATGTGGATTGCGTTCCTCACTCTGTGCATTCCCTAGATCAGACGAGTACAAATGTTCTATCACAAAAAGAAAGCACCTGTGGACTACAAAAATGACCATTTAAAAAAAAAAATTATATAAAAAAAAAACAGGATTTTGTATTTTTTGGGGGAGGTAAACAAAGGAGCAAAGTAAAAAACAAATCTGTAAATTATTGGAGAAATGTCTTTCTTAAAATAAAGACATATGCTTTCCTAAATTACTTGGGTGGATAATTTATTGTATGGGTGTCTTTAAGTTTGCTTTTGAGTAAACTGGACTTTTGGTTGTACTCTGCTATGAAATTAAAAGGAAAGTGTCTCAATATGAAAATGTAATTTTCTTTTAAATATTTTCTTACTACAATTTTGACTACTTGTGTGTGTTTCCTCTTCATTTTAAATACCTCACTGAGTGTTATTCCTTCAGTAACGGCATCCGACCTGAAGATTTCTTTTGGTACTGTGACTATCTGTTATTGTGACAGATATACATGGATTGTGATACAATATTTCTTTTTGCCAAGGACTTTCCATTGACTATGAGACGAAGCAGCTCTACTGGATCAGCTCAGGTAACAGCACTATTAACAGATGCAAACTGGACGGATCTAAACTGGAGATACTGGAAGGTGTCAAAGGCAAACTTACCAAGGCGACTGCTCTGGCTATCATGGGTAAGATGAAAAACCCATTACAAGCAGTGTGTTTTTTTTTGGTTTTTTTTTACAGTTGGTAATCCTCTGCTTTGATAATTGAATAATCAAGAACAATTTGTATGAATTTTGATGTCTGTAGGAGACAAGCTGTGGTGGGCAGACCAGGAAGCAGACCAGATAGGAACATGTGACAAGACGGACGGTGGGAACTGGAAGGTTTTGCGTAACAACACTTCCCCTATGATGCACATGAGGATCTATGACGAGGATGTGCAGAAAGGTAGCAAATATTTGACCAAGGTTGGAATATGAAGTGGTTAAATAAGTGAAAAAAGTAACTCCTTCTCACTTTATCTGATTTTCCTTTAGCGGGAATCAACCTGTGCAGCAACAATAATGGCGACTGCTCGCAGCTGTGTCTGCCCACTTCTCCGACAACAAGATCCTGCATGTGCACGGCTGGATACAGCCTGAAAACTGGGCAGCAGTCCTGTGAGGGTAGGAAACTCATCCACAAACACAGCTTCTTAAAGGTTTTTGTTTCTTTCAAAGCATACCCACAACATACATTGTGCTCCTTTTTGTTTGTTTTTTTGTTTTGTTTTTTACAGGTATGGGATCTTTCTTGCTTTATTCGGTTCATGAAGGAATTAGGGGTATTCCCCTTGACCCGGCAGACAAATCTGACGCCTTGGTGCCCGTGTCTGGCACTTCTCTGGCTGTGGGCATCGACTTCCACGCTGGTGAGAAGCACTTAAAGATGCAAGTAAATAGTAGGCTGGTTTCAGGGTGACATTTGAAAGCTGCAATTATCTCCTGTGCAGAGAATGACACCATCTACTGGGTGGACATGGGACTGAGCACCATCAGCAGAGCAAAGAGGGATCAGACTTGGAGAGAGGATGTGGTGACCAATGGCATCGGCAGAGTGGAGGGGATCACCGTTGACTGGATAGCAGGTTTGGCTTTTAAACTATTTAGATCCTATTTTATTTACCTTATTTTATTTATTAATTTTTTTATATTCAAGTATTTTAAATGCAGATATAAAGTGATTTGCATAAATTTGCGGTTATAGGAAACATTTACTGGACTGACCAGGGCTTTGATGTGATCGAAGTAGCCAGACTGAACGGCTCATTCCGCTACGTGGTCATCTCCCAGGGTCTGGACAAACCCAGAGCTATAACTGTCCACCCAGTGAAAGGGTCAGCCTCTTTATCCACACTTTACTCTTTCGTCGCAGTGTTGCCTTAAGGAAAAGAAACCAGCCCGTCTTTATTTCTAAATTACACCCAAACAGCCTCCTGCGTGTTTGTGTGCAGGTATTTGTTCTGGACAGAGTGGGGTCAGTACCCTCGTATTGAGCGCTCTCGCTTGGATGGCTCCCAGAGGCTGGTCATTGTCAACGTGAGCATCAGCTGGCCAAACGGGATCTCCATCGACTATGAGGTGTGAAATCATTGCATTTACCTTCATTCTAAAATCATTTCTTTTGTTTGTTTGATCACACCCTTTGTTAAATATATTTAATAAAGATTGTGATGCTGCCGTATTGATGTTTAAAACATTTCTGACCTCTGCATCATTCAGCAAATAATTTTGGAGTTTCCGCAACAGAATCTTATTTATTTATTTTTTTTAAATAAAGTACTTTTTTAATAACACAAATTAACTTGCACATCACTTCATTAATATGCAAAATAATCTGTGTGATTTATGTTTGTAAATTGTATTTTACAAAAAGCTATTCGTTCATCAGTTCATTAATGTTAGATGTGATTAAGGTAACATTGAGGTTCATTTATTTTTTTTTCCTCGTTACTCACTGACTGTTTTCATAGAAATATTTTTAATATATTTAAAATGATAATTTTTGATCTTCAAGCAGCACTGCTTAGAATTAAAAGAATTTAAAATTTCTCCAGGAATTACCTAAATGTTTGATTAAATTATCTTCCTCTTTTGCGGTGCAGGGGGGTTTGCTTTATTGGTGCGATGCTCGAACAGACAAGATCGAGCGGATAAACCTGGAGACGGGAGAGAACAGAGAGCTGGTACTGGCCAGCAACAACATGGACATGTTTGCTGTGTCTGTATTTGAGGGATACATCTATTGGAGTGACAGGTGAGCTGTTTTCTGCTCCATACTTTAAATAAACAGACAAAATCTTTGCGCTATCTCAGCTTTATTATCTTTATTTAATTTTTTTTTTGTTCAGGACTCATGCCAATGGGTCCATTAAGAGAGGTAGCAAAGACAATGCTACAGACGCCGTGCAGCTGAGGACAGGCATCGGTGTACAACTGAAGGACATCAAGGTTTTTAACAGAGCTAGGCAACAAGGTAAGAACAGCGTAACGTCACATGTTTAAAAAGAATCCTTAACAATAATTTTCTGTTTAATACCTGAATGCACCCCCTCATTTCTGCAGGCACGAACGTCTGCAAAGAAAAAAACGGTGGCTGCGAACAGCTGTGTCTTTACCGTGGCAACGGGGAGCGGACCTGCGCCTGCGCCCACGGCATGCTGGCCGAGGACAGACGTAGCTGCCGCGACTATGACGGGTACCTGCTGTACTCGGAGCGCACCATCCTGAAAAGCATACACCTGTCGGACGAGACGAACCTCAATGCGCCGATAAAACCGTTCGAGGACCCGGAGCACATGAAGAACGTCATCGCCCTCAGCTTTGACTACCATGGCGGCGGAGGGAAGGGAGCCAACCGCATCTTCTTCAGCGACATTCACTTCGGCAACATCCAGCAGATCAACGACGATGGCTCCGATCGCAAGATAGTGGTGGACAGTAAGTTTTGAGTTGTCAGAAATGCAACGCTTGTTTCCTCTTCGATTCCAACTGTCACGAGTTCACACTTTGTAAGCCAATATAATGTTGAGCTTGTTAGATGGAGTCTGACTGCAGTAGATTCCCCTATCTGACTCAGATTAGATGTAAATGTAAATTTATCACAAGCGTTATTCCTCATCTATATTAATTATTGATAATTTTACCCTGCAGCCCTACTTCTATTTCTTACAGCAAAATAAACCCAGGATATTTGAGTTAAGTACTGCAAAACAAGTAATTTGTTTTAAGACTTTTTAAACATCTCTACTATGGATTCCTATAAGTGGATTGTAGATTTCTTCCAGAGTTCAGTTGCATTGAGCAATAGCGTTTTTATTTTAGGTAAAAAAAAAAAAAGTCAGTTTTGCGGTATGTCTGAGGTGGTTTGATGCTCAAATGGCCGCACTGTGTGCCTGCTCATCAAACGTGGACAACTTATCAGGCAGCTTCTGCACCTCGTCCAGCTTTCTCTTCCCAGTTCCACTAACTCTCGCCTAAACTTCTGAGACATAAAGCCGTACAGCACAGGGTTGACCACAGCTACTGAGGAAGACAAGAGTCTGGCCAGGAGGGCAAAGGTGTTGAAGCCGGGTGAGCTGGCCAGAGATCCTCTGATGATGGAGAACATGAGGATGTAGGAGGGCAGCCACAGCAGGGTGAAGACCAGCACCAGGAGAGCCGAGGTGTGAGTGACCTGCCGTTGGTAGCGTTCGAGCTGCGGAGCGTTGCCTACTTGGCGCGTGTGCTGAAGAAAGCAGTAAATCTTGCTGTACATCACTATAATTATGCTTAAAGGCAGCGCAAAGCCAATGACAAACAGAGCGATGCTGTAGACCAGTCGGCTGAAGTCGGACAGGAAGGCGAAGCAGTATACCGTGTTGGAAAATGTAATTGTGCGGAAGGCAAACTGCGGCACTGCCAGAGCAGAGGCTGGGATCCAGAGCAGGGCAACTGTCACTTTGAGTCGCCTGTTCATCCTTGCGCGGTAGGTCCAGGTGGGGTGCACCACTACCAGATAGCGTGTGGCTGCTAGAGCCGCCAGGGTGAACACGGAGGCGGTCGAACAGGCAACCCCCAGGAAGCTGATTGCTTTGCAGAGGAAGCTGCCGAACGGCCAGAAGCCCACGATGATGGCGGAGGTATGGAAGGGCTGGCAGAGTAGCATCAACAGGTCAGCAGCACAGAGAGCCAGTAGCAGGGTGTCCGTACCATGAGGAGGTTGACTTTCTTTCTTCCTTCTGCCTGTAAGAATAATCATCACCAGAGTTTGACCGATAAGTCCAGTCAACAGGATCAGTCCATCCAGGAAGGGCACCAAAGTTTTAATCAAAGCTCTATCTTCTTTGCTGATTTGGTTAAGGCCGCTGTTGTTCGTCTCTAGTCCAGGAGTCTCCATCCAGTCCCAGTAAAAGCCCTGTAATCCAATATACTGTCAGTGTTAAGTATCCGAATGGGATGCAGCATGTGGGCAACTAATCTGTTTGATCCAATTCATGTCTATTTAAACAAACATAATTGCAGTCCACTGAGACAGCAAGCACTTTGATAATGATAGCAATTAGTTAAGCTGTTAGAATCACACGGGTCGCTCCTCCATTAACATCTATACTTTGTTCACAAAGAGGGAATGTTTAAAGATATTTCTTGCAGTTATTCAACAGCAAAATCTTCTTCAGCTCCACATATATAGTCAACTTTTCATCCTCAGAAAATGTCCTGACGACATCCAGTGAAGTCCATTCTTAAAAATAATAAGATGTCCCCACAAAACTCTCTTCTCAGGAAAAAATTACATGTACAAAGACTTCTGTGTTGCAGCTTTGTTATCCCAGAAGAAGATGATTAGGTCCAAAATGAGATATCAGTGCTGCAGCTCCAAGGAACAGCACTACTTCCTCTTTGTCACTGTAAATAGACATTCCTCTTTAAGAAAAACAAAAGAAAAAAAACAGTCAATGGTTGTCCTTTGCCTTTATCAAATGTAGAGTCTTCCTGCGGGTTATTGTATAATTAATTCAGCAACAAGAGGTAGTAGCTTTTATTATAATTAAGTGATGCTCAGGTTGTCCTCCTCCCAGGACTGCATGAAAAGCTCTGTCCTGAGTGTCAGTGTTCTTCTCACCAGGGTCTGTGTGCTGTTTGCTTTGTAACCAGGAGCTGAGCTGATGTAGATAACGGGAGGGCCGAGCAGAGTGTATGATTATATAATAGTGGTCTCATCTTTCCATTATCATATTAACTTTTTATTCATTCTTTCTTGTTAAGTCCTGTTTGGAGAGTCTCATTGTTGGGTTTGAAAAACGCAAATAAGATTTGTTTGTTTGTCCGTTGATTTGGCCTTAAAATAAGAGTTTTTTTATCCTGCGAAAATTACCCACATTTATGTTAATCATAGCATCTGAATTGTCGATAATGTTGCAATTATATACTTTTAGCCAAGAGCAAACAATGACTTCACCTTTTTATTGTGTGCTGTAAGTGGCCATAAATGCGGTTACTAGCATAGCAAAAAAAAAAAAAAGCAACAGTTTGGATCTACTAGTGCTACAGCATCTTGTTCCATAATTTCCACTTTTACAGCTCATAAGATACATTATTATTTACTGTATGAAGAAAGTTTGTTTTTTGTTAAAGTACGGTATTAACTTGAGGTTTCTTCACAGAAAGAGAAATGTTGATAAATGGTTTTTAAACTGTGGGTGAGGATTCCAATGTAGGTTATGAAAAGAACGTGTGGTCTTTAAATTGGCCTGAAGATTTATAGTATCTCCGGTACTTGGTGTCATACTTTTGCTATAATTTTTACTAGAGATTTAAATGGTGGTCATAAATTCTTAAAAACAGGCAGTTTGTGTTGATGTTATACACCCAGTTTATCAGCCGTATTGGTACACGCAGCAGTCAAACCTTCAGAAGTCTCTACCAGTGTTAGCTTGTGGTCCAAATAGGCATTTACCAAACTATTTGTTGATGCTAACATTTTTCAAATACTTGTCAAAGGTTGCCTAAAATTATTGTGTTAGTGTGATTTTCAAGACAGATTTTATTTCACATCTACTCTTTTCCTCTTTACTTCTCAGACGTCGGGTCAGTTGAGGGTCTGGCGTACCACCGAGGCTGGGACACACTCTACTGGACGAGTTACACCACCTCCACCATCACTCGCCACACAGTAGACCAGAGCCGCTCCGTGGCTTATAACCGCAACACTGTCGTTACGATGTCTGGAGAAGACCACCCTAGAGCCTTTGTGCTGGATGAGTGTCAGGAGTGAGTCAGCTGTGTGAGATCTTTGCCTTAGCCGCCCGTTTTCTTGTCGAGAACATTTATTTTGTCTTGGTGAGCCGTTGATTCTATAAAAGGGCTTTCTGGTAGCCTGCCACAATTTTTGTCTTCTGCCATTTCCCAGTCTCATGTTCTGGACAAACTGGAACGAGCAGTCTCCCAGCATCATGAGGGCCTCTCTGAACGGAGCCAATGTGCTGGTGATCATTGGCAGTGACATTAAAACTCCTAATGGCCTGGCCATCGATCACCGTGCTGAGAAACTCTACTTCTCCGACGCCACTCTGGACAAGATCGAACGTTGCGAATATGACGGAAGTAACCGCTATGTAAGGCAGCTCTTTAACTTGATGCTACTTGTGGGGAAAATGATGCTGTGTTAGCACCAAAACATATTCATGTTTTTAAAACCGAATGCATTAGGTGTTGTTGAAGAACGAACCAGTACATCCATTCGGTCTGGCCGTGTACGGAGACTACATATTCTGGACGGACTGGGTGAGGCGAGCTGTCTTGAGGGGAGACAAGTTCACGGGAGGAGACATGAAAGTGCTGCGAGCCGACATCCCTCAGCAGCCAATGGGCATCATTGCTGTGGCTAACGATACCAACAGCTGTGGGTATCATTCACTGCATCCATTTAGTTAGCATAACTTATGAATATGTATTTTAAGTGTTTGTTTTTTCCTTAACATCTTTCCTAAAGAGTTAGAAAAGAGATGTTCTAACAGAATGGTTAAAATGGATATTTATCCTTGTTCGCCAAACTATTGGTTCATACTGAAATGCCTCAAGCAAGTGCTAAAATGCTTTTACATTTTCATTGTTTAATCCAAAAAAATGTTGCATGCTCAATGATTCAAGGCCTTTTATCATAATGGGAAATAGTTTGGGCTGCTTTACATCTGAAGTTTTAAATTCTTCTGGGCAGCTGTCACCACACAGGTGACAGGTATTCATTAATTATTTACTCAACAACCCTAAGCGCTAAGCCTGGAGTATGGAAAAGAAAAACAGAGATTACACATACTTACTTGCATCAATAGCTCTATAGATGTCCATAAAAAGAACACACTCAGCAAGAAAGCTTGGTATGATGAATACAAACAGAGCACACACACAGGTAAGGACAGTAATAGCTCAGTCAACAGCTTCTTTCAGGAAAGATGTGCAACTAAGCACAAAACCACTAAACCACAAATATGTTGTATAAAAAAGAAAAACAAACATTACATATACCTAATGGCAGTAACAGTAATGTTAATGGCTTCATCAAAGAAAGAAGCACAGGTAGATGGAACCAAAGACTTAAGAGTACTTTCTAAAGAGTACAAGCTAAACACTAAATCTTGAGGTCATAAGTACTTTCTGGTCCCCTTCTTCATGAGTATGTCACTTTCATATTTTTAGCTGGAAAGAGCATACCAAACAATATTTGACCTAAATACAATGTGGATTTTTTTTTTGCGCCGAGAACCATTTATTAACCCTGATTGTAGGTTATACCGTGAAAAGTATGTTGCAATAAACAAACCATCCTGTTGTCCTCAGGTGAGTACTCTCCATGTCGAACAAATAACGGAGGCTGCCAGGATTTGTGTCTGCCCACATCTGACGGACGGGTGAACTGCAGTTGCCGCGGCGATAGGCAGCTCCTCGAGGACAATACCTGCTCTTGTAAGAAGGAAGGGGCAAAACCTAAAGAAGGCCTTGAAATGTGACAAAGTGTAAGTGTTTCTGAAAATGAATGCTTTCCCCCCCTGTGACCAGCGCTGAATATGTCATGTGGAAGTGTTGATGACTTTGAGTGCGGAAACGGCGACTGCATCAACTACAGCCTCACATGTGATGGGATGGCCCACTGCAAGGACAAGTCAGACGAAAAGCAATCTTATTGTGGTGAGTTCTGATTGAAAACAATCAGGTGGAAAATAATAAATCCATCCATCCATCCATCCATTTTCTGTTCACCCTTGTCCCTAATGGGGTCGGGAGGGTTGCTGGTGCCCATCTCCAGCTACGTTCCAGGCGAGAGGCGGGGTACACCCTGGACAGGTCGCCAGTCTGTCGCAGAAATAATAAATCTTGTAATATATATATAACTTGTATTAATGTATGGTAAGAAAATGTACATTCGAGGCTAGAAAAGAAAGTAAAACACAAGTAAATGATGAAAATGAAAACTTTTTCTCTACAGCCAATCGCATTTGTAAGAAGGGCTACCGAAAGTGCCTTAATGGCCGCTGTCTTGGCCACCAGTTCTGGTGCGACGGCACAGATGACTGCGGCGACAACTCAGATGAAGTGCCCTGCAACAGTAAGTAAAGCCAGTCCACGCTAACCATAACGTGATTGACCGGCCTGTTTTAAAGAGAACGTAAATGTACTTAATCTGGAGCTTGGATTTTCTTTGCTAAATTCCCATTTCCTTTCCTTGCAGTGACTCTGTGCAAAGCAGGAGAGTTCCAGTGCAAAGACGGGAGCTGCATCTCCAACCACAGCCGCTGCGACCAGGTGGTCAACTGTGAGGATGCTAGTGATGAAATGAACTGCCGTATGTAATCCATTGTTAAATTAAAAACTACAACCTCGTGGGATTTTTCAGAATTAAAAAAGAATTTATAAATATGAAGCTTAGAAAGGTTTTATTTTCTCAGAACCTACCGATTGTTCGCGTTTCTTCCGCCTTGGAGTTAAAGGCTCCACCTTCCGAAGCTGTGAGAAAACAACGCTGTGTTATCTGTCCTCATGGGTGTGTGATGGCAACAATGACTGTGGAGACTTTTCTGATGAGAGAAACTGTCCAGGTGGAATGTCTTTATTTTTCTTCTGACATTTTCAACTTCCTTCAGCGCTCCAAAGGTTCACTTTCTTGTTTTTCTTTCCTTTTGCAGATAAGAGGAAGCTGAAATGTCCCGTTAACTTCTTTGCTTGCCCCAGTGGGCGCTGCATCCCGATGAGCTGGACCTGCGATAAGGAAAACGACTGTGAGAATGGAGCTGATGAAACCCACTGCGGTCAGTCTATGTGCAAAGTCGAGCTCATTTTTTCCTACAAACACAAAGTCTCGCAGAAGAGTCAGACTGTTTCCTTTTACAACACATCTTGCTGTTCTTTCAAGATACTAAACACACCTTCTCTTTTCCTGCAGACAAGTTTTGTTCGCCCACTCAGTTCGAATGTGGGAACCACCGCTGCATTTCCAAGAACTGGGTGTGTGACGGCTTCGATGACTGCGGCGACAACTCTGACGAAGGCCAGATATGTGGTAACTAATATTACAGCTGCTTTCTGTCGCACATTCACTGGAAGCATTCAACCATCTTACCTTCAACCGACTAATCCATTCCTTCACAGACAATAAGTCCTGCAGCCCTGACGTTTTCCAGTGCCCGGGTTCCCACGTGTGTGTGCCCCAGCGCTGGAAGTGCGATGGAGATAATGACTGTCCCGATGGAGCCGATGAGAGCTTGAAAGCTGGATGCAGTAAGTCAGTCTGCTATGATTGCAGGAAATAGAAAGAAAACTCCTAACATCCGTTTAATAAAAGCGATTATTTCTGCTTTCAGTGTACACCAACAATACATGCGATACCAAGAATGAGTTCATGTGCCAGAACAGACAGTGCATTCCAAAGCACTTTGTATGTGACCATGACATTGATTGCTCTGATGGTTCGGATGAGTCCCCAGAATGTGGTTAGTTTTCCTTTGTATCTAAAAAAACTGGTTATATTTTTGTTTAATACCTGCTTATTTTGAGGTTAAAAGTCTGTAATTTGTGGTTTTCATGTAGAATACCCACCATGTGGTCCAGAGGAGTTTCGCTGTGCCAATGGACGTTGCCTCAACCAGAAGAAGTGGGAATGTGATGGCGAGTTTGACTGTCCAGATCACTCTGATGAAGCTCCCAAAAACCCTCACTGTGTAGATTCTGGTAGGATCTCAATATTTATTTTTATTTTATCATCCAAAAGCTAATACTCTGACCATGCATGGGTTGGTTACTGGTGTTAAGGTACACAAAGGCTTAAAAAAAGTTTTGGCTTCAAAAATAAAACCATTACCACGATTTAAGTCTTTGTACTGTCACGCCAGAGAACGTTCCTGAGCAACCAGAGTTCTTTTTTTTTCTTTTTTTTTTAAGCCTGACCCGAAACACAAATACTGTAGTTTATCCTTTGGTGAAAAATAACATTTGAGAAGCTATTAAATGTCTGCTAAGCAGCCAACCAGTCAGTTTATCCATTGTATTTTTGTTATCTTAGCCGCAGTAGAAAAAATGGCTTCAGACCAAATGTAAACACCCTAATGCTGATTGGTAAAGAACAGATTACTGGTAGTCTGTAAATCTGCATATTCTACATTGTTAAGCATCAGACACATATGTCCTTCAATAGCGAATATATGTTTCTTTTACTAGCCTCCTTGGGATAATTCATCATTTGCAAACTAGTAAAAACATAAGTTCTAGTTTTCGTACCAACTTTTTGTCTGAGAAAAAGTCATGTTACTTATTACACTGACTCTGTGCATCTGTGATTTCAGAGAGGATCTGTAATGAATCTTCCTTCATGTGCCACAATAAGAAGTGTTTGAATGAAACTCTGCTGTGCGACCGGAACGATGACTGCGGCGATGGCTCTGATGAGCGCAACTGCTTCATCAATGAGTGTCTAAACAGCAAGCTGAGCGGCTGCTCTCAGCTCTGCGACGATCTCAAAATAGGCTTTAAAGTAAGACACCTCACTTATTGTTGCCCAGTGTGTACAGCACTTTTAGCTGCTTTTAGTATGAAAAGAACTTTAAAGAACTTTAAACTTTAAAGTACATTGAAATTTCAGATTTTCACTTTTTAATGTTGGTCTGCAGAAGCTTGGCTACAAAAATTTCTCATACTTTCACTGCGAGCACAGAGTTAGCAGAGATAATATTTGCTGTTTGTTCAAGTGGACCTGGTTATAAAAAGATCTGAAGCCCGTCTCTTCAGGTTTACAGTTACGCAAGATGAAATTTTGTTTTGGCCCTCATTCCTGAAAGGAGGGAGGCCGGTCTTGGGACAGCTTGAACTCTGTGTGAACTGCTACATCTGTGGTGTGCAGTGCGTTAGGGCAGGGCTTCTTCTACAACCAACAAACACTTTGTGCCTGTTTTTACTTACCTATGTAATTTTGTTCTGTTTAGTGATCGAGTTTGGTATCTGGATAAACATCGATATTACAATGAAACATAAAGCAGTCACTTCCTTGCACGGGCCAAGGGAGTCATGCGCAACCAGAGTAAATGTGAGGGATGCTTGAATGACCTCATCCGTGACACTTTGACACATGTGCTCTGCTGTTGGTCCCTGCAGTGCAGATGCCATCCCGGCTTCCAGCTGAAGCGAAATGGGAAGACATGTGTGGATATAGACGAGTGCACGACCACCTACCCCTGTTCTCAGCACTGCCTGAACACTCACGGCAGCTTCCACTGTCTCTGCGTGGACGGCTTTGAAGTCAGCCCCAATGACCCCACCATCTGCAAGTCCACTTCGGGTAAAGGCAGCCACGAGTGGGATTTATAATTCACTACTTGCACATATGTAGTTCGGTCTTGAGTAATTTTGTTTTGGATGGTACTTGTGTGTAGAAGTGGAACCCTACCTGATTTTTGCGAATCGCTACTATCTGAGAAAGCTCAACCTGGATGGTTCCAACTACACTCTTATAAAGCAGGTGGGATCTCTGGCTCTCTGTTTGGAGAAATATTTGTGTTCTCGTTGTTGGCTTGTTATGTAAAGATAATTATTAATCCTAATTTATTGTTTTCAATCAGGGACTTAACAATGCAGTAGCACTGGACTTTCACTATGCAGAGCAGATGATCTACTGGACAGACGTGACCACTCAGGGAAGCATGATCCGACGGATGCAAATGAACGGCACCAACATGGAGGTCAGGACTTCAGTAACTGCTAAATTTGATTTGTGACTGTTTTTCAGCTTTTGTTAGCAGTGCAAATAAAATGTATTCTTCTACTTTTTTGACCGATCTGGTAGGTTTTGCACCGAACCTCCCTGAGTAATCCCGATGGTCTGGCAGTGGACTGGGTCGGTGGAAATCTATACTGGTGTGACAAAGGTCGTGACACCATCGAAGTCTCGAAGCTTAATGGCGCCTACCGGACTGTGCTGGTCAACAGTGGCCTGAGGGAGCCGCGGGCTGTCGCTGTGGACGTCCGCTATGGGTGAGCCACGTTATTTTAACTCGCGACGATGAAGATCCTTGCTTTGAGTATCTTTAATTTAAGTGAATCTGTGCTTTCTGCTGGTTAGATACCTTTACTGGTCCGACTGGGGTGATAACCCTCACATTGGGAGAATTGGAATGGACGGCACAGGCAGAAAAATTATCATTGAGGATAAGATCACCTGGCCCAACGGACTGACCTTGGACTTTGTCAATGATCGGATTTACTGGGCGGATGCCAGAGAGGACTATATCGAGTTTGCCAGCCTGGATGGAACCAGCAGACACACAGGTAATGCATCAGAAATGACAGAAATGTTTGTTGCCAAACTTGGTTTATTTCGAAGAAAAAAATAAATAAAACAAAAACAATACATAAATTTAATAGATTGACAGATAATGTCCACATCTTTGATTTGGCACGTCAAAACTTTAGCATGATTCCACCATGTTTTCAGGTATATGTTCCAGGACTGTAGAGAATAGAAAAACTGAGGACATGAGGGTTCTACATGGTTCATAATTAACAAGCAACTCAGAAATGTATTTTGACCCAAGACCATTTAGTGCTTTATGGACCAATTGCAGAACTGTAAAGACTATCCTTTTATAACTAAGGAGCCAGTGAGGTGATTTATGATCCAATGTGACATATTTTCCCCTTTGTTGGTCTGGACTCTGGCAGCTGCATTTTGGGTGATGTCTGTTCGTTTTGTTTGTTTTATTTTACAGAGACCAGTAAAGACACTTTTTTTCTGTGTCCTGTTTTGACAGGAAACTCTTTTTTATGGCAATGGTTTTAATATTATGCCAAGTAAGGTTTTAAATGCAACTCTGCTCCAGCACACCTGAATCAAATAAATAGCTCTTTTTAATATTTATTTGTGTGCTAGCACACTGAAGAGGTAATTCAATAATTTTGTTCAGCTGTGTTAGTGCAGGGATTCATCTAAAACCTGCAGGACTGTAGAATTTGAGGACTAGAGTTGGTGACTCCCGGTCTAGTTAAACATGGAGGTCATGTAGATGTTAAGTAAAAGTGGCTCGAGAATACACCCATGAGGGATCCCACAACTGAATTTTGTTGCCCTATCTTTATAATTCATAAACTGCCTTTTAAATAATCTTTGCCAATTATATTAGTATGAATATGGGCCTATAATTACTCATTATTGATGCAATAAACTATGTGCGTGTTAAATGAAAAATATATACATTTTTTACATCGTTCAGTGTAATCTCAGAGCAGCCTGGTGATCTAACTGGGGTGATTCCACTGAATCAGATGCTTCTTAACCACTATTGTAGCTGCGTGTGTGTTTGAAGAACAAGACTCAGATAAGGACAAACCAAAGGGCACTTTGAGCTAATGCGACTAATATCTGAACTTGCAGCCAAGGCTGTAAACCTGCTGTTATGTATTAATTTTATTAAAGCAGAATATTGGTAAAAGTCATTGCTGATTTTTTTATTTATTTTTTATTTTTTACCATTTAGTAGGCGTTTCAAAGGAGTGCCACCTGCTTTCTGTGTTTGCTCTGCCAGATGTGCATGTCTGAATTGCTGCTGCGTGTTTATTTAACACGGCGACCCCCAAACACAGAGCATGCATGAGACGCCACATATATGTTGCCAGAAGAAAAAAAGAAGAGCAACTAGAGTGTAAAACTTAATGAGGTGTAGAAGCTGTTGCATAAGAGGGATATAATGGAGACTCTATCTGTTCACTCAGTTTTACATTAACAGAACAGGAAGTTTCTCTTTGCTGTAACAACACCTCAATGGCAAGAATAGGATTTTATGTGCTCCTATAGATTCCTTTATGTGCTTATTAAATTACTGTATGGATTTCTAATGTACATTATTGGTAAAAAGGGAAAGTCTGTGCGTGCACTGTGTGCCCTTTGTCCCCCATATGTTGAGAAAAGCAGCTGTTGAATTTCAAAATCAATTTTTGGAGGAGTTAAAGGAAGGAGAATGTTTTCAATATTATTAATATATTTTGAAAAGTGTTTGAAATCATATATGTGCTACTTTTTAGATTAAAAAAAGCTGTTTCCATTTAATGTAAATTATGAAAACAGTTTCATTACCTTAATATAACCTCTTCTTTTCTGTATTATTGTCCTGAAACTGGTTTCAAAAAGGCTGGTCAGTGCAGATTAATTTGATCTATAACTGAGACTTGAGCGTTTTTATGATCACTTATCACTTTAATCCATCAAAAATAACAACGGGGAATAAGCTGATGTGTAATGGTTTGTACCCTTTCTTAACGGCTGCTATCAGCTTTGTTTAATTTAAGCAATAATTAAAGTATACGAATTTAATGTCATTTGTCGATTCATTTCATATTAAACCTGTTAAGTTAAATCTGAAAGACCTTTGAGTTATTTTGTGTTTGCCAGTTTTCACAAGTAAATACTCCAGGTCTCATCGAGTGAAAAAACAGACACTGTTATGAATTTTCACACTGTTTATGATTGTGACAAGATGAAGGTGGTGGGGTAAAAAAAAAAACTTAAACTGACCTTAAAAACATGATCATATCTTTAATGTGTTTGCTCTCACAGTTCTGAACCACGACATCCCTCACATCTTTGCCATGACGCTGTTTGAGGAGTACATCTACTGGACCGACTGGGAAACAAAATCCATCAACAGGGCGCACAAGACCATGGGTACCAACAAGACCACCCTGATCAACACCTTGCACCGGCCCATGGATATTCACATTTACCATCCCTACCGCCAGCCGCCAGGTAAAAGCTTGATATAGTTCAGTGCGTTTTGACAATAATTTACAACAGTTTCTCAAGACAAACTTTTAATACACTTCAGGTTTTTTCTGCTTTTGCTGTTAAAAAAATGTTTATCTCTTCATCTCCGTCACAGTTCTGAAACATCCGTGCCAGACAGACAACGGTGGCTGCAGCAACCTCTGCCTCCTCTCGCCAGGCGGAGGATACAAATGTGCCTGTCCCACTAACTTCTATCTGGCCAGCGACCAGCGGACATGCATGTCCAACTGTACGGCGAGTCAGGTAAGCTGGCTGTGTGCTCAGCATCTAGTTGGAAGGATAGAAAGCTTCAAGCTGTTTCCAGGTCTGCAGAAGTATGGAAAAAATAAACTTATGCGGCTTTCCAGATTATTTTTTTTTTAGTGTCTCTTTTAAAATTGATCATTTGATTTTTCCTAAAATAGTCGACTATTGTGACCAAAGGGCTTCTTCTCTAAATGCAAATTAAATGTCATCTTTAATGTCATTATTCAGTCCTTCCACACCAAGTCTCAAATTCGAAGTTTTTTTTAATCCAAGTTTTTATATTCTGAGAACTTGCAGTGATCTTCCCTCAAGTTTCATGGTCGTGGAACAGTTTTATTGTATGCACAGCGAATAGGCCACAATAGATAAAAATTTGTTTAAAAAAAAAAAAGTAGAGAGATGCATTCACAAAACAACTCTGATTACATATAGATCATAGGGAGGTATGGTAAGAAAGTATGGGACTTTGAAATGGAAAATTTGTAGGAATCTAAGAAAAAGAATTGAATGGACCAGGGAAGCATTACTATTCTGGTTTGTAGTTTAGTTTTTTTAAGTTCTGCTATATAAAACATTAGAAATTAAAAATGCCAAACTCATTTTGTCCTGACTGCATAATTGAAACACCTGTGTCTTGTATTCTGAGTCTTGTGACTCCAGCTCTGCTCTCAGTTTGGATCATTTCTCTCTCTGTTCCAGTTTGTGTGCAAGAATGACAAGTGCATTCCTTTCTGGTGGAAATGCGACACTGAGGATGACTGTGGCGACGGGTCAGACGAGCCTGCAGACTGTCGTAAGTATCTGAGAAAGAAGACGATGGTGTATCACACTAATGTAAGGTGCTTGTGGTTGAGTTGAACTCTCAGATATACTCATGCTGACCAGAATGCTGATAAACTGTGTCTTATCTGTGACAGCGGAGTTTAAATGCAGACCGGGACAGTTTCAGTGCGGTACAGGCATCTGCACCAACCCTGCTTATATCTGCGATGGAGATAACGACTGCCAGGACTTTTCAGACGAGGCCAACTGTGGTAGGTCTTTGTTTTTAGTTATTATTAGCAGCTACATTATGCCAGCATCTAGGTATCTTTAAGGGGGAAAACACTCTATTTGCTTATAATTTTTGTTCCCAGATATTCATGTTTGCCTGCCCAGCCAGTTCAAATGTTCCCACCCGAACCGCTGCATCCCAGGGATCTTCCGATGCAACGGCCAGGAAAACTGCGGTGAAGGCGAGGATGAGAAGGACTGCCGTAAGTGACCCCGGTTTACCAGTTTACTCAATTTAAACTGCAAACTAACAATGATCGTATTTTCCCCAACAGCTGAGGTTACATGTGCTCCCACGCAGTTCCAGTGTGCGATGACCAAACGCTGCATACCTCGCCTCTGGGTGTGCGACAGGGACAATGACTGCGCCGATGGGTCAGATGAACCAGCCAACTGCAGTAAGTTCACTGACCGGAGGAGATAACTCTGATGTACCTTTTGTGAATGTCACTCACCGTTGTGCCCAAACATTTGTCTTCCCCGCAGCTCAAATGACATGCGGTGTGGATGAGTTCCGATGCAAAGACTCCGGGCGCTGCATCCCCGCACGCTGGAAGTGTGACGGCGAGGACGACTGTGGCGACTCCTCCGACGAGCCAAAAGAAGAGTGCGGTAGGAACTTTCTGCCCCTGAAGAGAAGCCAGTGTCGCAGATGTTTCTACATTTTTGCTTGCTGCAACTTATGCTTGTAAATTGTGCAGCTGAGAGGACTTGTGAGCCCTACCAGTTCAGATGCAAGAACAACCGCTGCGTGCCGGGCCGCTGGCAGTGCGACTACGACAACGACTGCGGGGACAACTCAGATGAAGAGAAATGCCGTAGGTGTCTCTCTTTCTGCAGCAAAGCAATGCCTCCGCACCTCTCTACGCCTATCTGCTCACTCTGTCCGCCGCCAGTAACCCATGTGCATCATCCACCAGCAACAAATTCAACTTTCTCCTTTTGATGTCTAACAAATTGATGATCCTGAATGCAAATTCATTGCATTGACATTTCTAAAGCATCTCACCTCATCTGATATTTGTTTCATTTCATACTGTCCTGTTGGTATGAGCCAGAGGTAAGTTATTCCACCTCCCATTATCAGCGCCGCGTCTCTCGTGTGTCACCTCCACTTCCCCAGCCTGACCTGTGAGAGTCTGCAAGCAGATCTGCAAATCTGTACATTTCCCAAAGCTTTAGTAGTCCTTTATTGACGGACTTCCAAAGTTAATGTTATTTTTTCACAATTAAGAATATAGCAACACTAAAGAAAGATAGTGAAACAAGAGAAAGAAAAGATATCTCTGTGCAGTCTCTCACATAAACTTCTGAAGTCTTGTCTACCCATGCATGTGTTGCGTTCTTGTGCGTTGTGCTCAAAGCTTGCTCACATGACTTTTGTCAGTGTTTGTTAGTGACGGAAGCCTCTCTTTCTGTAGAGCCTCGTCAATGTTCAGAGAGCGAGTTCGCCTGCACGAACGGCCGCTGCATTGCCGGGAGATGGAAGTGTGATGGAGATCACGACTGCGCTGATGGATCTGATGAGGTGAGGGGCGTGACGGTGAGGTTTTATGTGCTCCTGTTAAGGAACCTCATAAATGAGTTTTTGTTTCGCTTGACATCAAAGGAAATGTTATTCCTTTTGTTTGCTGGAGGTTTTTTTCTGCTTTTCAGTGAAACTTATTGGAGGTTCGATTTTGTTCGAACTTTTAAATTTGTATGTGGAAATAATTTTCTCCATTTAATAGTAAACCAATTAAAAATAAATCTTTACAACTTACCCTCCTCACCCAGCAATTAAAAAACATTGTGTGTATGTTTGTGCAAAAAAAAAAATCAAATACAGACTTTTTTTTTCTTTTTACAAGAATGTGGAAAATCTGTGCCAATAATGATTGTAGCAAAAACAACTTCTTATGTTTGCACCAAGCAGGAGGACCTGCATAACGTTTCTTCAGCAGATTAAAATGGTTTTCTCCATCGAACGTCTTCTTCACTTTAATGAGTTAATAATTTATATGTAATTTTTTTTGTTGTATAAGATTTACATCTTTATTTTATTTAGCTATTTCTTTAACTTTAAAACCAAACTCCATAAAGCGTGACTTCATAGTAAAAAGAAAACATAGAGTTAAATGTGGGCCAAGTTTCATCATGGAGCACAGCAGCGTAATTTGAAATCCATTCTGACTTCTCGTCGTGTGGGTTGTGTGTCATCAATAGCATGGCTGTGATTTGAAGTGTGACAACGACCAGTTCCAGTGTAAGAGTGGTCACTGCATCCCGATCCGCTGGAGATGTGACTCTGACCCGGACTGCATGGACGGCAGTGATGAGGAGAACTGCGGCAGCACTGGTTAGTCTTTTCTGGCGAGGATGTTGGATTGTGTCCCATAGGTTTGCCTCAGAGACACAAAATACTGTAGTTTGCAATCTTTCTTCTCCAAGCTTTTTCAGATTTTCGGATGGTCTTTTTGAGTCTAAATAACTTGGAGTGAGCCAGATTTATGTGGCTTAAAAACATTCCTCTGAAATAGGTCAGTACAGTAGATCAAAGCGCAGTCTTCACCACGCTATCAAAATGTGCAGTGCCTCAATCGCGTGAATACACTTGCAATAGTTGGTGGGATACCATCTTCAATGTTGGATGGACTTTAAATGACTTCAATAACCAGACTTCATGGTGTTTTTGTTAGACAGTTTTAGAATTTCAATCACTAAGATTGGTAGATTGGTGGGGACATAACGACGAAAACATAGAGAAAAGTCAGGAAATGTGAAATAATCAAATTGTTTGTGCAATACTTAGCAACAGTAACTACATGTTTTGGTGATATCATGCAGCTCTACTCGACCAGAGTGAGAGGAAAAAGCTGCTTACATTTTAAGAAAATCTGCAAAAGGCCTTGAAGAAGCCTGAAGTAATGTTCAAAACATATTTAAGGATTGCTTGCTGGTTGGACAGTGGATTTTGCATCAACCTATGTTTCTTCCTTTGTTAGCTTAATTTGAAAAAGTTGATCTTATTCGACACTGATAAAAATGACCTTGTTTTTCTGTTTCTCAGCTGGACGTCACTGTCCTCAAAATGAGTTCCAGTGCAACAACACTCTGTGCAAACCACTCGCCTGGAAGTGTGATGGGGAAGATGACTGTGGTGACAACTCTGATGAGAATCCAGAGGAATGCAGTGAGTTGATCTTTTTAGTCGCACACTTTCTAAATGTCTCGTTTGCTATCGTGTTCTGACCTGTTTCTTTCTCTCTCTTTCTTCTGTGTCTCATCCATTCTTCCTCTAAGGGAGGTTCCAGTGTCCTCCTACCAGAGTCTTCCGGTGCCTGAACGACCGTGTGTGTCTGCACATGTCGAGGAGGTGTGACGGCGTTAATAACTGTGGGGACGGCTCGGACGAATTCAATTGTGGTGAGAAGTGGAGCTGTTCAGAGGAACAGCAACATATTCACATTTTTGTGGAGTTTTCTTCTCAAAAACGTTTAAGGGGTGTGAAAATGTTTTCACGGAAGTGTTTGATTAGAAAAAAACCTCTACTTCGTCAGCTTGGATTATTACAGACATGTCCGCGATTGCATTTTCAGAGGCCCACCAAGCGACTCCCACGTGTGAGAAGGATGAGTTCTCGTGCTTCAACGGCAGATGCATCAGCTCCAATCTGCGCTGCAACTTCTTCAATGACTGCGAAGACTTTGGCTCTGATGAGATCCAATGCAAAACAGGTGCTTCCTTGCTGACCCAGCGTCCAAGCTTTGAGACACAGAAACTCAGAATTTCCCGTCTCATATTTAAATTGCCTGTTTAATCTCAGACAAAAGGCTGAACGACTGCCGCAGCAACAGCACTCAGTGCGGCAATGTAGACGAGGCACAGTGCATCACCAACGGCACGGACTCCTTCTGCTCCTGCAAAAAGGGTTTCCAGAAGACCGGGCACCACACCTGTGGAGGTACACTTGCAGATTATTTACAAAACAAATTGTTGCGATTAGGACTAAAGAAACTGGTTTGTAATATTTCATTGGCATTAATATTTTCCTTTGGCTCTTTGCCTCTCAGATAAAAACGAGTGTTTAGAGTTTGGAGTTTGCTCCCAGATCTGCAACAACACCAAGGGTTCCTACAAATGCAGCTGCCACAAGTACTTTACCAGGATCAATGAAACTTGCAAGGCTGACAGTAAGGATAATCCGATCGTTGCTTTTTTTTACCTCTTAGATTTAATTTCAAATGCTTTGGTGCATTTCTCAAAACAGTTGGTGCAAACTGCCAAGCCTAATCAATTACCTGGTAAAGCGAGTCGCTTAATCAAAACGGATAGCTCAATAACATCATCGGCGTCAGCAGAATGAAAAGTCCTGACGCCATGTTTATGGACAAGATTATCGAATGTCTTTGTCAGGTTTTCATTATGATAGTTCACTCTGTTCTTTCAATGCAAAGAAATCTACTACCTCACAGCAGTCACTATTTGCACAGACATTTGAAACCCACAGTTACATTTTATGTAATGGGGTAAAAAGGACACTGCTACATAGGTTTCACATATTTACTGCATGCTCTTTGTAATTCTAGTTTAAGCAAACTAGAAAAGTACAAACTTTTTAAAACAAACATTAGAAACACCCTCTGCATTAAGATGTACACAACTGTAAGCGATATTGCAGTTCATCTTGAAAATGAATTGGACCGCACACAGCACCGGAAATCATTTTTGCACGTCCAGATGCTCCTTTCTGTCTTCAACGAGATACTTTCCTGGCAATGCAGCAAAGAAAGTGTCTCCTTGAGTGGTGAGGACAAAATGACTAAATGTTGTGGAGGATGAACCAGCGGTTATGAAGATTGTTCTTATGATTGGAAAAATGCACCAAAACATTTGGAAAAAAATAACTGAAAAACTTAAAAGATTTTGAGAATCGCTGCTGTAACTTCTTCCTCCGGTCCTCCAAGGCATGAACAGCAGTCGACAGATCCTATACATAGCCGACGACAACGAAATTCGCAGCCTGGATCCCGGCATGCCCAACTGGCGCTACGAGCAGATCTTTCAGGGCGACGCCAGCGTGCGAATCGACGCCATGGATTTGCACGTCAAAAGCAACCGTATTTTCTGGACCAACTGGCACACTGGCCGCATCTCCTCCTACGAGCTCCCGGAGCCGTCCTCGTCCTCGTCGTCATCGTCCTCCTCATCGTCATCGTCCTCCACAAACTCTCACGCCAACCGCCGGCAGAACGAGGGCGGCATCACCAACCTGCAGGTAGAGCTTGTAAACAATCTGAAGATGTGTCGCTTTAGAAAACAAAAAAAAAGCTGCTAAGTTGTTTTCTGCTCATATCCAGATCAGGGAGCTGAAGATGCCCCGTGGTATAGCAGTGGACTGGGTGGCTGGAAACCTGTACTGGACAGACTCTGGTCGAGATGTGATCGAAGTGGCTCAGATGTCGGGGCAGCACTGCAAGACCCTCATCTCTGGCATGATCGATGAGCCATATGCTATTGTAGTGGACCCACAAAGAAGGTCAGAGAGAAGCTTGACCTATAATCTACACTACCTTGTACTTTTTGTCATGTTACAACGGGAATCTTCAATGTGGTATTGAGGATATATTTGACAAACAAAAAGTAGTCAAATTTTTAAGTAGAACTGACAAGGTACTTGGTTTTATAATTTGACCAATATATGGGTCAAATGTGGGAGAATTTAAAGATGTATTAACACTTTTGCACTCATTTTTTAATGCCATATTTCTGAGCCTTGTGACTGTGTGTTGTGTCTCTTTAGCACCATGTACTGGGCAGACTGGGGAAACCATCCTAAAATCGAGACGGCTGCCATGGATGGCACTCTTAGACAGACTCTCGTTCAAGAAAACATCCAGTGGCCCACAGGTCAGTGCTGTTTGAGCGTTGAATGATTCTTTCAGGTCCAAAATGTTCCAAACCAATGAAAGCCCCTTACATTTCTTTCATTCTGCTGCTACAGGATTAGCTGTGGACTACTTCAATGAGCGCCTTTACTGGGCTGATGCTAAACTCTCGGTCATCGGCAGCGTTCGCCTGGATGGCTCAGACCCGGTCATCGCCGTCTCTGGCATCAAAAACCGTTGAGTTGTGCCTCTGAGTAAACCCAGAAAACATAACGCTGCCACATTGGTTCATTGCCTGAATGCTTTTCTCCTATTTTTATCTTATTTTCAGACCTACTCCACCCTTTCAGCATTGATATCTTTGAGGACTACATCTACGGTGTCACTTACATGAACAACTTTGTCTTCCGGGTCAACAAGTTCGGCAAAGGCCCGATGGAAAACCTTACAACAGGCATCAACCACGCCACTGACATAGTCCTGTACCACCGTTACAAGCAGCCAGACAGTGAGTGGGGAATCATCTTTAAGCCATAATTTGCGCTTTTACAGACACTGAAGTCTCGTACTTAGTGTATAATTTATTTCTGCACCAGTACCTAACCCATGCGACAAGAAAAAGTGTGAGTGGCTGTGTCTTCTGAGCCCCAGCGGGCCCGTTTGCACCTGCCCCAACAACTACGTCGCTGACAATGGTACTTGCGTGGAGAGACCGAGCCCCACTTCATCATCTTTCAGTAAGTCCAAGCATACATATCACTCACATTAAGCAGCATTTCATCTATGGGTTAAAAAAAGGGTTTTAAATGCTGCATTATAAATGATGTCTCCACCCTCCTGTCCTCTCTCTGCAGCTCCTCCATCAGAGCCCTGCAGCATCCAGTGTCTGAACGGCGGGAGCTGCTTCTTCAATGCCTATCAGGTGCAGAAGTGTCGCTGCCAGCCCAGCTACGTTGGCGCGCGATGTGAGATCAACCAGTGCAGGGACTACTGCAAGAACGGAGGCACCTGCACCTCTTCCCATACAGGTAGACTCATTTGGTGTAAGGATTTCCAGCCAGACATAAATATACATGCATATATCTATGTTGAGACATAAACTACTTCCATCCAGGCCAGATGAACCAAAAAAAAAAAGTTATATGCGCTAACAGTTAATTGAGATTTGTCCATGTTTTTTTAAAGCAGAACAATCATTGTATGGACTGCGATTGCCTTTAGAGCAGGTAGTGATGACTTTATTTCTGGAACATTTAGTTTGTGCATCTTTTGTTTTCTCAAAACATCTGAAAAACGTATTTACAGCCAAGATTTGTTGTAAATAAAACACCAATCGTCTCTTTCTTATTTTTCTTATTTGAAATCAACAATCTTAACTTAATTTAGAATCTGTTTGACATAAAAATCACAAATGATTTTATATGTAATTAATACAGATAATAAATTCAGGTAGTAAAGTTTATTTCTTGGAGAACTCCAACTCTTCAAGCAGTTGTAGTGAATTAGTTCGACATGTATAGAAGACTAGAATATGATTTTTTTTCCACTTATATTTCCAACACTTACTGCGTTTAATTTATTGTTCTGTGTCATAAACTCACTCACTTTGAGCGAAAACTGAAATAAAAATTGGGACGAGAATGAAATTGGTGATTGTAATCGTACTTTTTTCACGGGGGGGGGATTATCTTGAAACTCCTGTTTAACAACTGAAATGGTTTTGCAGGCACACCGACATGTAGATGTCCTAAAGGCTTCACAGGGCCGAACTGCAACCTCCACACTTGCCAGGATTACTGCCTGAATGGTGGCAGCTGCTTGGTCAGCATGGGCAACCAGCCAACCTGCAGCTGTAAACCCGAGTACCAAGGAGACCAGTGCCAGTACAGTAAGTGGCAGCACTTCCAGATAGCTTTAAATTCTCTTCAAGGCATCGAAGTTGTAGATAGTTTGTGCAAGGGGCCAGAAAGATCTCCTTACTACCTGATTTAGTGTCACTTTTTAAATAAAGAAATAAATAATATTTAATAAAAGGTTTAAGTTAATTTTATGTGCAGCAGAAAATACATTGAAACATATTGAAAATTACACTCAAAAGTGTGACAGATAACTGATTATTTTCAGTTCTCTTTTGAGAGGCGTCCTTCTAAACGAGTAGAGAAACTGTTTTCCACAGTTTCTGTGCTCTGGTGTTTAGACATTTCAGTTTGCCTACATTGCAAAACCTACAGCAAAAAAAAAAAAAATCAGATCTGTTGAATGTCAATATTTACATAAACTGAGCTGGTTTAAAGTTGCAGTGTGTGGTTTATTCTTCTCACCATGCCCTCTTTCTTTCCTCAGGTAAATGCGAAGGCTTCTGTCAAAACGGTGGAACCTGCTTGCAGACCTCCAACGGGACCAAACTGTGTCAGTGCTCCACCCAGTTCACGGGACACCAGTGTGAGCTCGACAAGTGTCAGTTCTGTGGAGACGGCAAGTGTTTCACGCAGCGCACCGGGGAAATCGCCTGCAAGTAAGGAAACTGAGGAGACAGAAGTCTAGAAAGACAAAAAAAAATCTTAACTTTACACACAAATTTTAAGCCTTCATTTCTGCTCTTACTTTTAAAAATTGTTTAAGTAAATGAGCTTTTCTATAATATTCCACTGGTTTCTTTTTTGTTGTTATTGTTAAATTGCTCACTTTATAACAAGCTGAACTCTCTCTCCATGTGTCTATGTAGCTGCACCAATGGTCAGACCCACTCCACCTGCTACAGTTGTTTGGACTACTGCGCTCACGGCCAGTGTTCATTCGACACCCGCACTCAGCTTCCCACATGCAGGTAAGATCTGTATCCACTCCCCCAAACCTGTGACAACTCCTCCTCTTCTGTTTGTCTGACTCACTGGTTGTTATCAGGTGTCATTCTGGATGGTCAGGCTACAGATGTGACGTTGCATCTTCCTCTGTGGATTCTTCTGATGCCGCCGGTGGCGGTAAGTCGATAAATGCCTTGTGCTAACAAAGGCCGCCCTTTGGTATCTTTGGCTCACGCTGTTTGCTCCTCACAGTTTCCGCCTCCGTTGTGATTCCAATCCTCTTGCTGCTGCTGCTGGCGCTGCTGGTTGTTGGCGCCATCTTGTGGTACAAGCGGAGAATGCGTGGGTGAGTACTGAATTAAAAAAAAGAAAAAGTTTTTTTGGGGGGGACTCTACTTCCATTTTTCATCCTTTTCTCCCCAGCTTCTCTTTCTGTGTTACATTCTGATAACAGCATCTATCTCCTGTCTCCCAGGTTTCTGTCCTCGGGCAAATCTCGCTCTCAGTGCTCGCGGTAACTTGATAAGGCTAAATAATTCCCCCATAGCTTCTCCTTCTTTCGATGTACAGTCAGAGTGGCTTTGCTTTTCTTTTTTTGTCTGTTTTATTTCCCTATTCTTTAAGTCGGTGTGTATTTGCTTGCCATTTCCTGTTTGCCTCCTAACCACCCCTGTGAGGGATTCCCCATCAGCAGCAGCATGGGGAACTGAACCTTTACACCTTTTCGCCATCTCCATAACTTTTCATGTTGTGTTTAAGTGTGTAAATGTCGGTCTGTATGTGCTTGCAAGAATACTCTTCAGCTGTGAATTTATTTGAAAAAAAAAAAACTGTTCAGAAGCTGCTGAATATTTGCAACGTCCAGCATTCTCTGCAGAAGACATGCTGCTGTATACTTGATCGTTTTAATCAAATGGCCTTTTTTTTAAATTAGATAGAAAGGCTCATTTGACCTTAAATGATTGTCTTGTTTGATTTAATTTATTAGACTCGTCTCCCTTTTGACTTGCGTTTTCTCCCAAAGAGCTGCAGATGTTATACTTTTGAATAAAGACGATTGGTGACGCCGTTTCTCACTCTGCAGTGCAAAAGGATTCCAGCATCACCGGATGACAAACGGAGCCATGAATGTTGAGATCGGGAACCCGGCCTATAAGATCTATGAAGGAGATCCTGATGACGACGCCGGGGAGCTGCTAGATTCAGACTTCACTTTGGACCCAGATAAGGTAACGATGAAAACCCCTTTGGAGAAATCATTGAAGTTAGATAACCTACAGGTGCACCTCCATACACCAGAATATTTTGGAAAATATTTTTAATATAAAAAGTTCTGAATTAAGCACTCTAAATCTTGCCGTCTGTTTTGAGCAACCTTGTAATCTCGTGTGCTCGGCAGCCCACCAACTTCACCAACCCTGTGTACGCCACCCTGTACATGGGCGCCCACAACAGCCGCAACTCTCTGGCCAGCACGGACGAAAAGAAGGAGCTTCTGTCCCAAACCGACGAGGACATGAATGACCCGCTGGCGTAGAGCTCAGCCGGGATTGATCTCTGCCGACGTCGCCCCGCCTCCTCCGACCCAGAGCTGAGCCAGCAAGCTCCCTCTTTTTTTCCTCTCTCTCTCTCTTTCTCATCATATGCCTTTACCAGCTGAAAAGAAAAGCAACAAAGGAGAAAAACAACCGCAAGAACTCTGTACAAAATGTATAAAAATGAAGGACTACTTTTTTAAGTGATTGCAGTATTATATTTTGTTTCTTGACATAGAAAAAACAAACAAAAAAAAACGGTGAGGGAAAACAAACCATTTTATAGACGTTTTATCAGTTCTTTTTAATTTTGTTCACTTCCTCTTTACATATAGCCACTACCTCTGTGCAAATGTAAAAGATGGAGAGAGAGACACGGCTGTGGAGCAGATGTCATGTTTTTATTTAGTTTTTTTTGGGGTGGGGGTGGGTATGAATTGTACTGGGGGGGGAGAGGGGATGCAGGGGAGTATCGTTCCATCCTGGGGGAAGAAGTTGCCAAGTGTTTAGTTGCTCAGAAGAGTAATGTCAGTGCTCACCACGAATGCTTCCTGGAAGCTTTCCACTTTAGTTGTGCATGTTTAGTTTGCTGCCGGAAGGAGACTGACAGAGGAATGCACACAGAGGACTCAGCAGCTTCATTCAAGTGATTGTCATTTATCTCCTTGCACAGACTAAAGTTATATATATATATAAATCTATATTTCCATATATATATATATGAATCTATTAAGTGTCTTGAAAATATTACCCAGGAATACAAACAAACAGTAACAAATAGCAGTCTGTACTTTTTAACATTTTATTTTTAAAGTCCTTGTGTAATCTTTGTCAGCAGCAATGAATGATTCAGTTGCAGTTTCTTGAGCGTTTAACGAGGATGATTGTAAGTCCACATTCCTGGATTTAACAAAAAAAAAAAAAAAAAAAAACAATCCGGGAATGGATATCTGTGGCCTTGGGTTTGTTTTATTATTTTTATTTTTTAGATATCTGTGGGACATGATGGGAGCAGTGACACTGCTCCACATAGTTTGTTTTAGAGGGGGGGAAAAGAAAGAGGCAAAATTGTCTGAATTCACTGAAAACAAGCAGAGGTTGCATTTTAGGGTTTTTTTCCGTTCCTTGTCTTTTGATTGTACATTTTCAGGAAAGGCCAGGGAGACCGAGTGATGGTACGACATGTGTGAGATTGAACTCTTTTAAATTTTTTTTTTAGGTTTAACTGTAATTTAGCTAAATGCTCGACGAGCATCCATTCCAAGTAGTGAGACTGATTCGTTCCTGATGAGCGGTTTTAAAAAAAAAATTTTTATTGTTTTGCTTTGCTGCTAACCTTCTGTTTGACTCAGTGTTGCACACTGTGCTGCTTTTTAAAACCGTCAGCCATACCTGCCATATCACACTGTGTGGTGCTCAAACGCAACACACACACACACTGAGGAACGTCTGGCTGTACCCTTCACTTGTTAACAGTATTCATCACCCTTTTAAGTTTTAACATTCTGTTCAAAAAGACTCATGTAAATTAGATCAATCATGTCTTGGTTGGAGGATTTCTTTGGTAGCAAAAAGCCCACAGGTTTGTGGATCTGATTGTTTTTTTCTATATATAAGAAATTAAATGGATTTTTCTAGTAGAAATGTACAACGGCCCTGTCTGTCATTTGGAGAGAAATGGAGGAAGAGTATCTTAGTTGATCCTAAGAAATAAAACACAAAGATGTAGAAATTGTTTGTTTGAATGTTGCTTCATCAAAGAAAGGAAGCCAAAAACTTTTTTCCATGACCCTGCAGTCTGATGAAGGTTCTTATTCAACATGTTTATTAAACAGAAAGTGTCACCTTTCAGGCACTTGATCCCAGAAATCATTTTTTCTCTACAAAGAACATTCCTTGATTAATTTTTTTTTTTAATTTACATTGATAAAACCTTTCTTGTAAAAAATAGTGTCTCATACTATTTTAAGCCAAAGTATGTAGTGTAAGAACAAATCATTTGCCATGACTTAAACAAGAGCTTAGAAACACACACGCACTGATGCATCTTAGTAAATTAGAATATCACAAAAGCGCTAATTAATTTCAGGAATTAAATTTAAATCCATGCAAAAACACAAGCAGATTTTTTCTGCGTGTGTTTATTCTGTTTCTTGGAAAATCTGAAGAATTAAAGTGACTCAATAGAATATGCAAACATAAAGCTACAGATATAGAAACCGTTTCTACAGTCGTGACGATCAACCTGAAGGAGTCTCCGATATACAGACTGCTGTATCCCAGCAAAATAACAAGTTGAATGAAAGGAAAACAATTTGGACGATCAGGTCCACAGGCATCAGAGATTGTCACTGGTTTCTAGAAGATTCTGAATCAAAGCTCATGGTAGAGTTTGGGTCGGCGCTTCAAGAGAAACCACAAACAGACGATTCCAGAGCCCGAGTTACGTGAGGTCCAGGTTAAAGATTTCACAGGTGGTGGTGATTCTTAGAGTTGCGCCGTCTGCTGCTCAAGTCCAAAGTCCGTGTGGCCATCTATCAGGATATTTTAGAGCATACCGGGCATACAGCGTTTCATTAACACCGGGTTTAAAAACCTCACTTTGCTAACCCTCCTGCCCTAAACTGCGAGAGAACCACAAAGTATGGCCAAGAGGGAGATGAAACGGCAGAACCAATCATGCAGACGAGCTGAAGGCATTAAAGCAGGCTGCGTTTCATTAACACCTCAGCTGAGCCACAGGCTGATTCTCTCCATGCCAAGCTACTAAACACTGAGTTCATATCCTGTACACATTCCTACATTAAAAATCCTTTCTTGGTGGTCAAATATTCTGATTTTCCAAGAAACTACATTTGGATTTCTTTAGCTGCAAGCCACAATCAGCAAACCAAACAGAAATAAACTGAAATGTAACTCAATCAATCTATGAATTTCACATTTTTAATTGACATATTGAAATAAACTAGATTTTGATCATATTCTAATTTATTGAGATGCATCTTACAGCCAATATCTTCCACATCGTGTGTACATCTGGAGACCTCCTGGCAAATAAGTCACTTTCAAAATGCCACCCAAAGTGTGACAGGAAGTGTTGTCAAGATACAAGTAACATTCAATTGTTTTTTCTTTTTACAGTTGCTTGGATAAGCCAAACCCTAGCCCCCCACCCCCCAAGTATAACTTATGTCAGATTATTTTACTTGAAGGGTAAATATTAGAAATCACTTTCTAGGTGTTGATAAAGCCTGATTTTCAGCTTACATAGGCTGCAGGTAATAGCACAAGGCTGAAATACAAAAAAGTACAATCTTCACCAAATGAAGTAAATTATGGCTGACATACAACAATAACACTGTTTACACAAAAGGCACTTCTTAAGAAAGATATGATTGGAGACATTTTGGTTGGACTAGCTTCATCTAGAAGAACCAGGAAAAGTTTTCCTCTTGAGTATGATCGACACAAACATTCCTCGACATGGAGCCTCGACTGAACATGACGGGAAAGACTTGGCAAAACTCTAATAAATAGTCCACTAGAGTCCGATTATGACATGTCATTTTGGAGGATTGTTCTGCAAATGTCTTTGAGGCAGACTGAGCCGGTTGGCGATGTTTTCGGACCGCCTCCCGGTCTCACTCCTGCAGTCGAGTAAGGACACGGGTTCTGGAGACTAGTCTCACCTTTGCCGCAGTCGCCTTCCAACTGAACTGGTCTGACCTTCAGCGCCGGCACAGCAGGGAGGGTTGGAGGAGAAGCATCCTCATTGTGCTTGGTTAATGATACTTGCCTGCTGAAAGTGGTTGCTAAGGAGGACCTCCATAAATAAATAAATTATTCAGCCAAAACAAAAGCTCTGCCCCGTTCCTCCCTTTTCAGTCCTTTTTTTTGTGATTTTCAACCTCAGAGGTTGAGAGGGACCACTGGGACACAGGGACAAGTGTTATAAAGGGAAGGGGAAGTATAAGTGGCAGGTAAGTGGTTTAGGGTCTCTTCCAACCGCTCCGGATCAAGGCATCGACTCTCAGGAAGGGCTGGTTTCGGAGATCTGTGAGTAGGTGAGGAAAGAGGGGTGAGAGACAGGGAGGAGACGCACACGTTAGACGACTTGGAGGTCAACCCTAAAAAAGGTTCGCTTCTGAGTTTTCAAGCAACAAATGCAAAAAGACGAACTCAGTTTCCATTTTATTGAATTAACCTGAGCAACTGTTTGTTCTCCGAGTTCAGCTAAGCCTACTTTTGTATAATCCTATAGAAAGCCATCCTTCATAATCATCATGAAGGTGAAATAACTGTTACTTTAATGATTAAAGAATTATTAGCTGCTACGCTCATTTCGCTCAGGTGTTTTTAATAAAATGGCAGCTGAGTCTTTACATCATCAAAGTACAGCAGAGTACACACACAGTGCCTTGCAAAAGCATTCTTACCCCTTTTTTGCATTCTCAACCACGTACTTCTATGTACTGGGACATGAAAATAAATCAAGCGGAATAGCATTGATACATGCTTTTCAAAAAGTGTTTAAATCCCAGCAGAACGATGCTGCCATATTTTACAGTTGCTCTCATCCTGTCTTTTGCTAATTTTAAGAGGTTTTCGTCCAATAATTACTTAACTCCATCCCACCTGTCCAATAAAATCTGGAGAGATGCTAATAAATTACACAACTCTGTAAAGAGCGCACATACAGCTGAACATCAACATTAGCATTAGATACAGGCAGAGTGAGAGGAGATAACAAGTGGATGTAGAAGACTTCATTCACTTCCTATTTTCTGCTTTTCACTCAGACAGAAAAAGATCCATTAATAAGTAAATCAAAATGTTACTTCTTGTTTTCTCATTCAGCTCGTCTTTAGTGCAAAGGGGCACAGTTGATAGTGTTGACATTTTCAAAGTATGAAACTATTGGTTACATTTTTACTCAGCCTGGAGCTTAACATTAGGATTTAATTAAAAAAAGGAAAAAGAAAAGGATGTTTCCACTAGGACTTCCTTTAAGAAAAAATTCACAGTCCAGCAAGTCTGAGGCATACGATGGAGTATGAAAGCTAGTCTGAGACTATTTTTTTTTTCAAATAATGAGAATGAAGTCATAACATAATGAGAAAATAGTCATAATATTAGCAGAAGAAAGACATAATGTTACCAGAAGATAGTTGTAAAATAAGAAAATAGTTTCATGAGAAAAAAGCTTATCAAAATCTGTCCTGATTAGCTCAGAAAGTCCATGTGGTTCTTTCTTTAAAATGTGCAAACAACCATCTCTTTCAAAGTCCTGCTTCCAATTATGACTTCATGACATTACAAAAGATGAAGTATTTCCTCATTTTTAAAATCGATACCAAAATAGAAACGTTGAGCGTTAAAATGCTCAACATTTGTCATTTTAACGCAGTAGCTACTTTTTCCCGACAAGGCTTCATTAAATTATAACTCTGTTCTTGCATTATTACAACTTTATGCTGGAAATATCAGTTTATTCTCATAATATTATTCAATTCAGCTTATTAATATAATGGCAATGGACAAAAACAAATTATGACTTTATTATCATAATATGACTTTAAGAGAATGTTTTTTTTTATTATTATGAGAATAGTCTGGCCCTAAATGCTCCTCTGTCATACAGTCACAACCAGGTGTTAGAAAACATGATTTCAAGAACCTCAACACTAGCCTTCACAACACTGTTGTATAAATAGATCAGACTGCATGAAAGTGGACTATATCACTTCAGTCACTGCTGAAAGCAATTGGTTTCTCTAGTGTTGTTTGAGGGGCATCAAGGTAAAGGGGGGCTGAGTGCAAATGTACGCCACACTTTGTGGTTGTCAAATGGCCAAATGTGGAAAAGTTCAAGGGGTATGAATACTTTTGTGAGGCAAGACACCCAAATGAGAGCATAAACGATCCAACAGTAGATGAAAGATTCCCATAACCTTGAATTTCGTCTATACAACAAAAGACAAATTCAAGGCTTTGGGGATGCAGAAAGAGCAACACTTTAATGCTAAAAATGTACTGCTTACATTACAGTGATCAACAAGCTTTTTAGTTGGTCAACTAACTTAGAAAACAACGTTTAGGCCAATAGTCGTTTTTAACAAAAAAGAAAACTGTGTTATTAAATGAATGTGCATTTCTACTTCCCCATGCCTGCTGACCAAACAGCTGTTGAGCACGCTGCAGAGGACAGTTAGCAAAGACACACATGGCGGACATGGTAACACCAGACGACATGCAACACATTTTAGAGAGGGATGAGGATGATCTTCAGGCGATATTTAAACTTCACCTCTGATGGGAGAAAAAGTCAGATTTTATGAGTCAGTGAAAGTTAGGGCATATCATGTCCCGTTTATGCACCATTACCTGGCTTCAGCATTAGCTGTCTTTTTTTTTTTTGTCCTGTGGTAAAATACATTTTAGTGCTGCAAAGCTGTTTTTTGTTTGTCTGAGGCGCTAGCTGAAGCAGCTGACATCATTTGTAGCAGCACACAGGAGGCCTGAGGGCCAAGCGAGCCAGGTTTCAAGCCAGGCTACCTTCCTTACCCGCTCTTTAGGAGTGGGAAATACTGTCATTAATCTTCTTTTCAGCTGGAGGGAGGGTGGAATAAACAGCAGCGGTTGAAGAGGCGAGGGGGAAAAAAGTCATACCTTAGCCAGAAAACCAAACACCAAACAAGTTAGTCTCACTGGATAAAACTGCAGTTTTTAGCCAAACCTCTTTATATTCAGGATTACATGAAAGAGCCTTATAGAGCAATATATGCCATGCATGCTGTACAAATGCTTATTTGCATTATTGATTGTAACGTAAGTGTGTCAACATAGTTTTTTTTGTTCGTATTGTTTTTAGACACAAAAAACAAATAATTGTAAGAAATAAAAAAAACATGTCGACATTTTTTTGCAGCTGCTTTTCTCAAATTCCAACCCAAGAGGTTTGGCTGCTTCCTATCACCAAACGCCTGATAGAAGCCATCTTGAAAGAAAAAAACAAAACTCAAGCAACCAAAAGAAGACGGCCCAAGTTAGTTAACAAGGTTGTTGTTGTTGTTCTTGGAGGTGGGGTGAGGGGTCAGGGATCATGCTTCATGCACAGTGGGGTTAAGAGTCATACGGGGAGACACCTGGACAACCTTGGCATTAGAGAGAGGGAGGGCTAGCAGTTGGCGTCGTCGCAGAGGTTGGCTTCACAGAAGAACCGTGAGCCGCGTTTAGCAGTGCGGGCCGTGAAGGGCACGCTCTTCAGTACTGGGGGAGGAGGGGCGGGAGGAGGAAGAGAAGAACATGAGACACTGACACTGCTTTTGCCCTGGGGAACAAAACTGACTTCATATTATGTAGAAAACTAGTAAACCTGCAACAAAATGAAATCGACATACTGGAAATCTGTTGCTTTAAAAAACAAAGCCTTTTACTCTAGGAGAGCAAAATGAGAAAATAAATCTCAGATTTTAGTTGGGCTGGTCCTTATTGTGCTCAATAGGCATGGGCTGGTGTGAAATTCTCACAGTATGAAAGTTTTGCAAACAAAAAGAATACCACAGCATGGCCGTATTAAAGGTAAAGGTTTAATCAAAAATGTGTGAAGCGACTCGACTGCTTTTATTTCAAACTGAAAAGCAACAATAATTTCTACTGTTGCTAAAATATTATTGGTTTTTAAAAACTTGAATATCTAGAATATTTCCAGTTCTTTGGACTTAAAATGTAACTAGTCAAATTTTTATTTTATAAGCAAAACAAGGTTTTTCTGTTTTAAAGGTTTGTCCTGCTGATTCCAGTTTAACCAATATCTTTTTTCCCTAAGGACTATGAAACAACATTTTCAAATGTGCTGCAGGATTCTTTGATAGAAGAAATTAATTTGAATCCAACAACAACAAAAAAGATGCAATTACAAAACATTCTTTTTTAAACATCACATTATATGTCCCTGACTTATACCAGATTTGAATTGAACAAAAATGTATTTATTGAAAAGGGGAAATGTGTCTTATCGATCACCAATCAGGGTGAATCATGCTGAAATTGGTAGATTATTTCTGACCAATCAACTAGTGGCTCTTTAAGGAAAAGTGTAGATGACAACTGACCATCAGTGCACAGAAACAATAAGGTGGTAGGGGGATGACCTATTCACTATATGCTTCATGAAACTGCAGAAAACTCAGATGACTATCACTTTCTCTGGCATGTAATAACAATTGATTATAACCATAGCAACAGTTTAGTGGTTTTCAAATCCTTTTTAAACTTTTAAAACTCCGCTTTACATCAATTAGCGGCAACCGGCCCATGCCTACTGCCCAGTGATTAAAAGCTGTTACTGACATTGTAAAAGTTAATATTGATGCAACATTTATATTATTGACATCTTGGAGCGTGATTATGGATTACAACAAAAATATCACTGAGCGTACACCGATGCTGCAGAAGCAGGGGGGGGTTAAAGACTTTAAGACTTTGGCACCAAATTGCCCATCTGACAGAAAAACACTGTAGTGCCATAAATTTCCCAGCTGGCCGGACGCCTGGCTATGAAACAGCCAGTAACTGTTGCTACGCGCTGCTGTGCTCCAGATGTGCTGGTGTCTGCAGTATGTAGCACAAGGTGCACTTCAAAGGAGCTGAGCAGTCGATGACCACAGTCATCCTCAGCCTGGGAACACCGGCGCGGCTGCTGACGCCCACGTGGGGCCCTTTAATGGTTCTTTCTGGCCCACCTGTGATGATGTCCTCGATGGTGCCGTCCTTGCCCTCGTACACCGGTCGATGGTCTTTGGCTTGCCGCTTCCGCAGCTCTGCGATCAGCTCCTGCTGCTGGTGCCTCTTCTTTTGCGCCTGGACCTGCATCAGCAGAGAGGACTTGTGCATTTCTGACTGTCTTTGTTTTAGCACAGGGTAAACTTTGCAGAAGATTCGTTCAGCTGAGCTTAGACTGTACCTTGGGGTCATGCTGTTTAGCCTCCTGAGCCAGTAACTTTTCTCTCATTGCTTCCTCTTGTTTTTTCTTCAGTTCATTTTCTTCCACAGCATCCTGTTGAGATGGGAAAATATGGGGGAAGGGGAGGAATTAACTACAACTCAAATAAATCCAAGTCAACAGATTTCTGTGGCCCGTTTTAGCACAAGTTCAGAATTCCAACATAAACAGGGAAGGCATGCGTCACATATCTTTGTGAAACAAAACCTAAATAATTGCAGAAACTGTACTCAGTTGAAAACATTTCTCCTTGTAATTAAAATGGAACATTTTCTCCTTTTTTATGATTGTTTTTTTTAACGCAATCACCTTTTGTTTTCACATTTATTAACTCAACAACCCAATTACCATAACAACACACTAATGAGGAGTTTGGAAAAAAAAAAACTACAAATAAAAAAAAGCTAAAATCCACTTTGTGCATCTAATAACCTGAGAAAGCTGGCTGTGAGCATCACAAGATCACAAACACAACATAATCTGTCCTGCCATGTGTTTGTGGGCAGAGAACAGCAATTTGGACCAATCAGTGGCCCACACATGCAGCCATTGGTGGGCGAAAACATTCAGCAGTCACAAATTACTCAAAGGACATGATCTATGCAAAATGCATTATGCCAACCAACCATCATCAAACTTTAAATGTGCAGCAAAAATATTAATATTTCTTCAAATAACTAAAGTAAAAACTAAGTGATAAATGTTTTTTAAATTTTTATAAATATAAAAAATCCAAGTGTGGTGTGTATTATTAAAAATAAAATGCCTTCAAGAGTCATCTCATTAGTAAACAGTGAACTATCTGTAAATTAATCTGTTGAGGCCTAAGGAGGACATTCATGAACAAATTGCATCATAAAGACAAAGGAACAAACCAGGGAGGTCAGGATGAAGCTTTGGAGAAGATTAAAGCAGCTTAGTTTATGAATTGAAAAGAATAAAGCTTTGAGCGCTCTTCAGTCCATGGTCAGGAAGTGAAAATAATCTGATACAACTGTAAATCATCTAAGTAAGCTAACAGGCTGTGCAAACAGAGCATTAACCAGAGAAGAGGCCAAGAGGTGACTCTGGAGGAGCTGTAGAGATTTGCAGATACTGGAGAGTAGCAGGAAAAAAAAGCCACTGTTGAAGGAAAGCTAGCGGACGTGCCGTTTAAAGTTGGCCACATGCCACGAAGAGGACGCAGAAAGCAGATCAAAGAACAAGCTCTGCTCATGCATGGAGGAACACTAACACTGCAAATCACATTGAACCAAGCACCGCCATTGTTACACATTGAGGGTGTAACAATGGGTGGTGGCATCATTTTGCTGTTGGCATATATTTGTATTAAGATCCAAGAATCTTAATACAAATATATGCCAAACTTTTCCTGATTTTAATTAGTAAAATATTTTCACTTCACAATTATGTGCGTCTTCATGATGGTCAATACAAAATCCCAGTAAAATAAAGTTTAGGGGAGTGAATACTTATGCTAGGTACTTTATTTACAAGCTTGTCCTTTTTAAATATCATTTATGGAGGACAGTGTGGGACAAAATCCAAAGTTTTTATAAAACATTAAATAAATTTGATTGATTAAATTTCCACTATATTGTGGTTTTTGTATTCATCAACATCTTTAAACACGACAACATTATTTCCAGGGTTCTGGTTTAGCATCGTTTATCCCAACGAAATTTTGGATTGTTGTCAAGGTTACCTTATGTGTCCCTCAGTAAGGACAAACCCAATAAATCTGGATTTACTGTCCAACTCTCTACATGAACTCAAACAGACACTTGTGTCCTTAAATCTGTATCTTGTACATTTCCTTAAGCAGATCCCATAAATCCAGTCTGAGAACAATCCCAGGATGTGTGCTGTGTGGCGGGGCCTGGGCGCGGCTGTCCGGGGTAAAAGCTCAGAGGTGGGGTGGGGGGCCAGTCTAAACACCACAGCTGCAACTCCAAAGTCAGCCCCAGCTGGTCTTTCCTGTTATTTGCCTTCAGACTACACGCCACGTCCTGTGGCACAAAGAGGCGGCCAAACTTCGCTCCTCTCTGCTCAGAGGCGGAGCTTAAAACAAACCAGGGAACTTCCCAGAAGAAGACCGCGGCATGTCAGCACACAGAGGCGAGGAGAGGTCGCCAGGCTCACCTTGTAGGCCTTGATGAAGCGCACAAACACGGGGAAGAACACTGAGGGCGGAGTCGTCTTGGCGCTCTCTCCAAAGTAGCTCACCACACTGTTGAAGGCTTCCTAGAATCGACAGGGATGAGAGTGGAAGCGCAATTTGTAAACACTGTTGAGTCAGGAGCAAACAGTGGTTATGTGCGAGACGTCAGAGAGCTGAAAGTGTGTTTTGTTTTCCCCCCCAGCATCTCTTTGGATACTTAGTGTGAGCTTTAGAATCAGTACCTCTGCCGTCTTGGAGTCCCGCTGCAGCTTGTCCAGCTGCGGATCGCTGGCCTGGACAAAACCTTTCAGCACCGGATGGTCATGGAGACTGCATTCCCTTCGGATCAGCTCCATGCCTTTGCCCAGCTCTCGAACGTCAAGCAACACGTTTTCCAGAGACACTGCACACAGTTTGAACGGGTCAGCAACTTTAAAGCCTCATCGACTAAAAACTCTGTAAAGGTTTGGAGCTTACTCACCCGCCGCAGCTTTATCCACAAAGTGCAGTTCATTGTAGAAGTTGGCCAGTTCTGGGTACTTCTCCTTCACAATAAGAGCGATGTAGTGGAGCAGAGTCATTTTCCTGTCTGTGGACTTTGTGTCCAACAGCTGCACAGCAAACAATATATAGAATGCATCATCAGCAAAACAACAAAAAATACAAAGCAATGTGCTGTTGGCTGAATTTTGCTTATTTAAAACTCACCAGATCAAGACTTTGTAGCTTAAAGCCATAAACACTCCCACGTTTACTGCTGTTCATGTAGTTTCCCAAAGCTAAGATGATCTAAAAAACAAACAGAATTATAAGTTTTTGTTACCCAATCAAACAAACCGCACAAAAGCCGCTACAGAAACCCTTGCCAACCTCTAGCATCCTCTTCAGCTTTGGCGAGGATTTCACCGAGCCAGACGCAGCGATGATGGCGTTGAGCTGCGGGGTGAGCATGCCAATGCTGTCTGCAAAGTTCCCGACAAAGGTGATGATGTTCATCCTCTGGGTGAGCCGCTCGATTTTGCTGAACAGCAACATGAAGCGGTCCTCCTCGGCCAGCTGGTCCAGAGGACGGCGCTCGCGCTCGTACTGACGGAGCACCTTCACCTCCGCCTCGGTGGGCAGGAAGCGCATCAGGCACTCCACAAAGTCCACAGGCAGAGCCTTGAGGTCAAACCTGTAAAATAGAACACTCATTTGTACCTTGTCCAGTGGGTAACCATTTTGTTTTGTTCAGCTTATTGGAGATGCGTACTTCTCAATTGCTTTGCAGATCTCCTCTGTGGTCTTGTTGGCTTTTCGCAGCGTGATGGCCAGGTTTTTAGACCGATTGGCGTCAAGCAGAGTGACTTTGTTTACCGCCTTCTGAGAGACCTTACTCTTTGTGCAAGAAAGATCCACAACAGGACCCTGGGCTCTCGTCTTAAACAACTCCTCGAACTTCTCCAGATCCAGCTCCTGCATGAGAAATACGTCATGCCTTCTGATTCTAAACAGATACGGAAAACCCATTTCAAGCCTCCATACTGAATGTAACTAAACCATTTTCCCCTCAGAAGTTAAAAAGCATAAAGAGGACAAAATGTGCTACAGAAAATTAAAGAATGACAGAATTATTTCCATTCATCACGCAGTATACTTACTACATTGTTGAATTTCAGTGCTTTAGTCACTTTCACATATACTTAAAAACAATTATCTAGGGAAGAAGACTGCTTCTACAAACACTGTTAGCCATAATACAACAAGGTGGAAGCATTTGTAAACGTAAAACTGACAGAGTGGGGTCAGCAGATGCTGAGGTGAACAGACTGTAGAAGTCACCCACTTTCTGCAAAGTAAACAGCAACAGGCCTCCAAACATCATGTGGCCTTCAGCAGCATAGTGCGTGCAGAAAATTTGATCCAATGGGTTTCTTTGGCAGAGTGGCTGCATCGAACAAGTGTAACACAAAGCTGGACTTTACTTCTCCTTTAGATTCAAGTGACTTTCAGTTTCTCATTTGACTGTTTGACTCTAAACTGTGCTTTTTTTCTGTAAGATAATCTGAGGTTCTAATAGCTTTTACGCAGCAGTCCCAACTTTATTTTACAACGGGTTTAATAATGATTTAGCTCAGAGGAACCTGAATTTTAGCCACTCATCCAGATTTACATTACCACAACAGATATTGAGCAGGATGATAAGGAAGATGTTTTTTTTTTGTTTTTAAATCAACTGATCTGTAACTGCTTCTACTGCCTCCAAAACATTTTAAACCAGAATGTTTTAAAAAAAGAAACCCAACAAGTAACAGAAGACTTCTCTTCTGGATGTACCTCCAGCACACGCTCATCATCGATCTCGTTGAAGACGGTGCCGTTGATCTGATTGGGCTTTAGGGCCGTCCAGTTAAATACAGGCAGACGGAACTTCGTCTTGATTGGCTTCTTGATTCTGATAGCTGTGGGGGGGATTTTAAACACACAAATGATGTTAAATTAGGCTGAAAATTGTTAGAACCATCCAAAACAAAGAACATCACATTGATCTCACCTGACAGACCCAGGGTCATGATGACAGAGGGAGAAGCATCTGGCAATGGAGGCGCAAGTGGAGGAGGAGGAGGCGGTGGAACTGGAACAGCTGTGATTAATGCAGAAACTAACATTAGAACAGTATGAGCTATATTTCCACTGATGTAACTTTTCTATTCAGTGCAAAATATTTCTTTTACTCCTAAATCAAACATGGTCTAATAATGTAACGAACTGAAAATACAGGAAACAGTTTTTTTTCCCCATTTCCTGGCTGGGTCAGCTGCACAGTGCTGTGACCTGTCACTTTGCTCTGGCATGAAAGAGTGTAGATCAGAGCTGAAACCAGATGCTCTCTGAGAGTGTAAAGTAAAACAAGAAAACTTTCACATGCATCACCTGAAGCAGAAGGCAGAGGAGGGGGAGGCGGTGGAGGCGGTGGAGGAGGCGGTGGAGCTTCACTCGCCGGTGGCAAGCTGGTGTCTGGTCCTCCGGGTTCCGTCAGCCCAGCCGTGGGACCGAACGTCAGCTGGCCAACGTTCCCCAAAGTGATCCCGATCCCGCCACCCCCGCTGCCCACGCCCAGCGGCTCGATGGAGATGTCGCCATCGGGCTTCTTGTGCAAACGGATGGTGCCTTGCTGCTCCAGCTCCAGCAGCCGCCGCTCGATGTTGACCTGCCTCTGGAACGCTGCATCCTTCTCCTTGATCATCCTCCTCAGGGTGTTAACCTGGGTGTTGGTCGATTCGTATGTCTCCTGAGCAGCCACCAGGGGGCGGTAAAGAGCACGTTATGAGGGCTCCGGCACTTTATAGAAACATCCTGTTTCCTTGTGACCTCATTTTTTTTCTTTTCATTTCAACTCATCACAAACAGATTATTTGCTCAAATAGAAAACTCTCAAAGCCACACTTAGGCAAAACGGCAAAAAAAAATAAAAATAAAAAAAATTACAGCATAGCAACCAGAGCTCACCCGTATTGCTTGCAGGTCTTTATCTTTCTGGATTAAAAGCTTCTCCAAATCTGCAACTTTCATCATCGTTTCATTCTCCACCTCCAGCAGCTTCTCAGTCACCTGAGAAGACGACACGGCAAGAGTAACAGAGTGATGAGAGGGCATCTTCCCCAGCTCTGCTCCCTTCTGGACACCGTATCATCAATAAGAAATTAGATATAGAACGATGCAGCATGATCATGACACAGCTTTTAGTTTTGATTTTGATGGATTCACACGTGCTGCTCTGGAATGCACCAAGAATCTTCACTCTGATCTTCCCCCACCATTCCTGACCCCTGAGAGCAGGGTTTGTTATGAAATTCCTCAAATGATGTCAGCGCTGCCTACGACCTTCTCCCAGTGAAGGAGGCCTTTAGCGCAGCAGCGTGGGATTGGAAAAAAAAAAACAAAAAAAAAAACACTGAACACAGCACGGCAAGGACAATAATAACATTGTTCCTCACACACTATTTTCCAGCATTCCCCCACCCAATTATTATCTCCAACCAGTTGTGAAAAGCAAACACAGAGTAGATTTCTAATTACCACATTGAGACAGCCAAGTTAAGTAGGCACAACAGCGGGCACCGAGAGCAGCGCTGGTGGTCCAGACTGGGTGGTGCACTTACATGGGACAGGTGCTCCTCCAGCTCCTCCACCTTCTCCAGAGCCGCATTTTTCGTCTCGGCGTCCTCCAGGAGGCCACCCACGTCAAACACGTTGTCCAGGTAGGCCTGGATCTGCACTGACAGCTTGTCGCTCTCCGTGTGCTTCGATTTCTGACGTTAACAGGGCCAGTTAGGAATCAGCGAAATCTCTGTGAAATTTTAAATGTTTTGGCTCAGAATTAATGGTTTCCTTACCTCTAGGTATTCATCAAGTCCCAGCTTGGTGAATTCAAACTGCAAATGGACTCTGAAGTTCATGTCTTCGACTGAGTGGACCACGATGTTAATAAACTGCATGCACGCAACCTAGGCCACAAATGCAAACACACCGAGACTCCATTTATACCTGGTACTGTGATCTGTATCTGGATAATGACACCAAATCCACAGAGTCTTGTATTAACACCTGCCATTAAAATGAGTTTTTATTTGTGTAGAGATCCCAGTACGAACCGTATTTCAAGTTAATACCAACTAGAAACAGAGTATTTTATCAAAACCTATGTTGACACTAAAAGAAACATGTATGGGTAAAGCACAGCTTTTCCTACCATGAAGTCGATGTTTCCCTCCTCACTACGAAAGTAATCCATCAGTCTCTCGAAGCGATGCTTCTCTTTACAAACCTGAAATGAAAAAGGTGCAGCAACATGATTTTTGTGAAAAGTTTGTAAGAGACCAAATTTGGGTCTTCGGTGTTTGTGTTCTGCTTGCAATATCCAACATGCCAGCAATAACAAATAGTCTATTACGTTTAAGTTGGGTATTATGCACATAATAAACAACAATTTACATGTTGAACTTTTTAAATGTATAAAAAGTGCTAAAACGCTGGCAACATCTTTTAGTGAACATTACAGCAACATGTTCACCAACATGTTGTGAATTTGCTCTGTATGTAAATATTTCACATTAAAAAGTGCTTTTTAAAAAAACTATATTTTACGTTCACTATCCCTAAATTTATATCCACGGCAATATGCAATATTGTACTTTGAAGACAGATAATTTGAAAAGCATCAATTTCTTTCAGCTGGGAATTTCATCTTCTATGGAACCTTCTTTAATTAAAAAAAAATCAGATTTAAAGTTGGAAGTTTCAAATAAACAATTTTTTATGTTCATAAAAAATATCCATAATAAATAACTTGTTTTTATGGACATTTATTAAACAGTAACCTGCTGTTCTTTTAGAAAGCAGTAGATGGCAGTAGTTTGAACTCCCTGTCCTACACTATAGATTAAAAATACACAAGTAGAAAGAAGCAAGTCTTTAATAATCATTTCAAAATTGCACTAGGCACCTCTTTGAAGTTATCAAAAGCTGCAAGGATGATTTCATGACCTCCTCGAACAAGACAGACAGCAGCAAGGAGCTCAAGGACCAACGCTTTCGTCCTGGAAGTGGAAGAGAATCTCATAAATACAAGACATTTTAAACTAACACTTTTTAAAGCTACTCAGAAATTTAAAAAAATATATATATTAATATAAAGAACATTAAAAAGTTATAAGTTAGAATCCACATCCAGTATTAAACAAAACTAGTTGTTTTGTTTTATTTTGACTGATTTTTCAACGTTTGACCTCATACTCTTCATTATAAAGTGGTCAGTGCTGTGGTTCACCACTAATCTTTCTTTAGTAAACATTCCTTTTACAGCCTGCAAGCGTGCCTCTGATCCTCGACTTCAGAGAGAAGCCGAGCCCCATAGAGAATGAGGAAGCATATCAGATGAGCTGGCTGCACGGTTTCACCTATTGTTCAACCCGGCCTGGCTGTTGGGGCCCCGGGACTCCTCAGGTTCTTACCGTGGGTTCTTATTGTTCAGGCTGAGAGCGATTTCATTGACAGCATGTGCATGAGACATGACCATATTGAAGCCATACTGCATGGAGAGACAGAGAAACAGTGAGCAGGATGTGGTAAGAAAAAAAAAAAATTATGTGTTCAACACTTGACAGCACAGGAAACGCATCATCCCATCCGTGTCAGACTGTGCACCACACAGGACTGTGCAACGTGAAATGCAGGTGCAGCCGCTTGTATACCTGATAGTTCATGATTGCTCTCAAGCACATGATGCACACATGCACATCATCTTTTTGGCTCACGAGCCTCGAGTTCTTGATGGTTTTGCTGTTTGAAACGGATCCATTGCTGCAACAGATGGAATAAAGTTACAAGTTGAAATTGTCCAGTGATTTATTTGAGTTCAGTTATGTATATATATATATATATATATATATATATATATATATATATATATATATATATATATATATATATATATATATATATATATTCTTGCTGATTGTCTGCCTTCCTCATGACTTGGTATGAGAGTGGCTCATAGAAAGTGAGAAGTAGAAGTCCCGGAGAACAGGGACAAAAAACACTTTTTTGAGGTCGCAGATGCATTATGGGAAAGGTTTGGTTTCCTTTCTGCTGCCAGGCGACCGAAATGTGAGATCACACACAGCTGTTATGCAAATGTACTGCAAAGTCATCATATGTACAGTACATATACTTTTACTTCACGCTTTTCCGTTAATTTTTTCTGGTCTATTCATTAATATCTCAATATGTACAGGTGCAACTCTGAATTAGAATCAAATCAAAAGTAAGTTATTTAATTAATTCAATTTAAAAAGTGAAACAAATTTATGATAGTAAAATCATTACAAATATACAGTACAGACCAAAAGTTTGGACACACCTTCTCATTGAATTCAATGAGAAGGTGTGGTTTGGACACACCTTCCAAGGTGTGACCTTCTCATTGAATTCAATGAGAAGGAGTGTCCAAATCTTTGGTCTGTACTGTATGTCTACAAAAAGGCTTATTTTAGCATAAATTTGGTTCGATGAGGAGTGGAATATAACACGAGACCCAAGAAATGAAGCGGTGCAGTACATTAGCGGTGGACCCCAAACTGTTGGAGCTCTACTGCACTACTCATCATTCCAAAAGTCCAGCACTATTCACAATTGACTCAATTCTGTTGTTAACCCAACTGCTTGTGCAACTTTCATTTTACTGCACTTTTTCTGTCCACTTTGCTCTCCATGTTATGTTTGGATATAGCACTGTGAATAGGCAGCTTCTAGTACAGTCAGTTTTTGCTCTACAGGTCATCAGAATTCATGATTGTGTCGATCATAACACGGCTGGAGCAGAACATTTTTGTGTTGAAAATATTTTGTCTTCTTTTTTGGTTTGATGCGATTCTGCAATTTTCTGAAAAACCAAATTCTAGGTTTTTGTAAACGTAAGCTATGATCTTCTATATTTATAGAATTAAATATATTACTGTTGTGCGTAATGAAACTATCCAATAGGTTCACTTTTTTAACTGAATTCCTGACATGAATTATATTTTGATCATATTCTAATTTATTGAGATGCACTTTTTACATAAGGTTATGCTAAAGCAGTTTTTATCTAAAATGTTACATTTATAAAGCCTCATATTCCACTCAAATATGCATTCTCATCACCCCAAACATCCAACTTTTCTTTGTCTCTTTGGTATGCTGCAGTGATGAGGAGAACTGCCAGACATATGCTGCTGCTAACAGCTGGCTCTCATCTGTAGACGGAGAGGATGCACATCTGGCTGGATGAGCCATTAACAATGAGATACAAAGTTCTAAAGGTCAAAGATGCTCAGCTTCTATGTTTGATCGAATTTATGCATAACAAGACCGAGAAAGCGATAACCTAACCCCATAACTTATCAAAGCAGACTCCTGAGAGACAACAGCCCTGAGACTTGCATGCTAATTCATGTTTACAGCATTCAAGGGGAAAGCACAGAGAGCCAACAAGAGGGCGAGCTAAAAGCGGGGGAAGTTACGTACCGCAGGACAGACTGGCGGGCAGAACGCACCAGCGTGTTGCAGAAGGGTTGGGCACCCGTATGGTGCAGATCCTCTATGGACCTGCTCCATGATTTAGCTTTGTCCAAGAAGCCATCCTCCCCATTTTCCAGCCCCTCAAAATCCAACCTGGGCCACGCACAGACAGACAGAGGAAGCCAACAACAGAGGCACGGGGGAGGGAGACGAGGGATGAGGGAGGCAAAGTTAGCGAGACAGCTTGGTAGAAAGCCAGGCGTTATCAGGAGTACTGAAGGAAGGGAAGCTGCATGATGAAGCTTAGCACAGAGATTCATTTCAGGCAACATGTAGCTCGAAGCTAAACCATGTAGCAACTGTCCAGATGTACATTCGCACTGCAACAAAGCTTTTAAAACAGTCCAAAAGAAGACATTTCAGATGCACAGGCAGCATCCCCACAAGCTCTACAGGACACAGCAGCTGGATTCCAGGCCAATCCCAGTTCCTCAGGAAAGGTTTTAAACCGGAGAGGTGTGAAGGTGTGGGTGTACTCACATGACAGCACACTGGGCAAAGGAGAGGTACTCAACCAGGACATCAAGACCTCTGTTCTCGTCATTGAGGAACTCCCTGACCCACCTGTGATGCATAAAAACACAGAGGGCTCACCAAACCAGGAACACGCTTTCACAATACACTGAGATCTGCTCTTGACATTTTAATTGCAAAAATATAACAAACAAGTAAGAGAGACTGAAACTCTAGAAACTTTAGAAAGAAAAAGGGAAATGTAACAGATTCAAGGCTGAACAAAGGCTGCAGAAGATGACAACAATTCATCACAATTTACAAAATGAGATGTTGTTTTAAAAGGTTGTGGACTAAAATGACTCAGTGCAAGAGTAATGAATTGAATTATGGATGATACATGTAAATAAATACTGTAGCTACAGTTTATGTATGCAATTAAATGTAACACAATCCAATCAAGTATCTCTGGCAAGACAAAAAAATGTTTACAGATGCCATTCTGTCACTGTGACTGGGGTTGAACACGAGAAAAATAGGCAAACATTTAATTCTCAAAATGTGCAGAGCTGGTAGATCCACACAAACTACCAGTTCCCTCCCATTTTACACTTGTAAGCTACTTTCTGTTGGTCAATCATAGGAAGTCCCAGTAAAATAGATGAAAGATGGGATTGTAATATGCTAAAATGTGAAACATCCAAAGGGTAAAAAAAAATACTTTGGCAAGATACTGCATATCACAGTAGCTTTAGAGAAAAATAGAAGCAAAGTTTATCATGTCTTTGCATGTAGATGAAGAATAGAGAGGGTCCAAGTTAATAATGTTTGAGGTTCATAAATTAAATCTAATATTTTTTTATGAAAGCAAGTTCCCTAAATACCCATGGGAATCTCAGGCGAAAACCATGGCTGTATTATTATTCTTCCTTGCAGCAGACAGACTATAAAGTAAATTTGATATTTAATCAGATTAATCTGGACTATAAGGTGCAGAGATTAGATTAAAACCAAGGTCTGATCATTTTCAAGACATATGCTTACAAATTAGTACAGAGTTATTTACTACTTTATATCAAAATCTACAACATGGAACAAAGTTTTGTAAATCCTGCTTAAAAGGAAAATATAGACAATAGAATGATTAAGATACATATATTTCTAAGACCCCCAGTACACTGTATTTGTAATGTCTTTAGTCTTCTACATAGAACACAATGATGTTTTTCTAATTAATTTTCTGTTTTAATTCTTTAAGACATGATAGCCCCTATTCCTGCTATTTCTTATGTAAATGTGTCATATGATAAGGTCAAGAGAAGAAAAGTCTGTACTACAAATTAGCTGCTTTTATGTAGTTCATGATCAGACTCTTCTACAGAGTTTTATTTGACCTTTCCTTACAAGATTACAACTTTAAACAAGGTTGACAGTTTTCAGTTTCCTTTGCAATGGGAATTAAGTGCTTTCAGCTTTGTTTCAATAACTTTTCAGCTCGTCTACAACCCGTCAGGTTAAATGTCACACTGCGATTCTTCCTAATTCTATAAACTGTTTAAGCAATTCCTGCGTTACGCCAAAGTATACATCGCAGAAACAACTAGAATAACACCAGACAAATGCTGAAGATATTTTCCAAGATGTTTTCCCCGGCCAGAGTGAAAGAATTGGGGGAAAAAGGTCCGCGGAAACAAAATGCTTCAGATTTCCAGGGATAGAAACCAACTCTAAACAAAGGAATTCCCATTGCACCCAGCAAAAGAATGCGGAGGGCATATGGCAGAGAAGTGGGCTCAGGTCGAAGCCCCTGACACTCCACAATATTTAGTCTGCCTCCCCCGCAGATCCCTGCTCTGCTCCTCCCCATTTTCTTCAGGAAACTTCAGGGGGGCAGGATTTGGGTAAAAGGTTCTTAAAATAGTCCCGAAACGCTGGATATGATTACCGGCTGCTAGTCATCCAATGGATAAGCCGGGCTGAAAACCAATAAAGACCCTCAAATGAAGCGGAGAGAAGGAAAGAGGGGTGAGAAGAGGAGCAGAGGAAAAAAAAAAAAAAGAAAGGCAAAGATCATCAGCTTATTGTCCCAACCTCTGTATCCCTTCTAGCCTGTGACCCCCTCACTCTTTCCTCTACATCTGTCCAATTAGTTACCAGTTCTGATTGTCTTGGCAATGCCAGTAATAACACACAGTATGGCCCAGGATTCTCTCGCTCTCACACACAGAATAAACCAACATCTGTTACGCTCAGTCCCGCCCACATAAGTCTTCTGAAAATATTTCTCTTGGTTGTCTTTTGTGCTTTTTTTTAATGCTTTAAAACTGATGTTTACTCGCTTTTTATAGGGTCAGGATCAGTAAAAAGGAAAAAAAAACATCATAGTTTAAATGTTGCAATTGCTCTACAAATTAAATAAATGAAATGCCCACATAGAAAACTCTCTTTGTGTTTCTACTGCCGTCCACTGTGTCCAGCTATCCCATGGTCAGCCTGGCTTCCCGTCCTTCTGGCGAGAACAACAAAGCTTCCTGCTTAACAGTGTGGAGGCATCACAATGGCTACCATCTGGGCATTATGAGGACCAGCTCCATGAGGCAGAGCTGCAGACCTTGGTAAGTTAGAACAATACGTGGAGATCTGGACACTAAAGCTCTGGGACAGTGTAGCAACCCACAAAGGAATAGTCTTTACAAAAGAAAAACTGTAAAACCCCCCGGTTTCCCTCCATCCACCAAGCTTTTAGCACCAGTAAATACAGCTGTGCAATTCATCAGAAGATAAGAGCTGATTACCCAATGTGGTTGGTCCGCAGTGATATCTCCAGCTCCCTCAGGACTTTTGTGGATTCCTGCACACGCCGACGAAATTTCTGATAAACACAACAAAAACAGAGTTAGCCGCAGATTCATCATCATAACAAACTGTTATTTAATGGGTAGTGACAGATTACACATTGCTTTAAGATAATACTCCACCCATGCACACTCTTACACATTCATCTCTGATAAAGCTTGCTGTCTACAGTGCCTTACAGTATTTGTACCCTTTGACATTTTGTGAAATTACAAATACAACTTTCAATGTTTTATATTTGGATTTTATGTGATAAAACTCAGAAATCATTTTGAAGTAGAGAAAAAAAAAAGAAATACAGCGCTTTCAAAAATCTTTTCAAAACTATATCTGAAATGTGTGGTGTGCATTTGCATTTAGCTTCACTGAGTCTATACATTGCAGAACCAATTTGCTTATCTCTAAGCCGCTCAATCTTTTACAGTCCTAGCTTTTGGCAGCCTTGCCAGGTTTTCTTCCAGGATTGCTGTGCATATACAGTATCTCCATCCATCAGTTTCCCGCAGCATGATGCTTCCACCACAGGTCACATTGGGAAGGTGTGCTCAGTTTAGAATAGAATAGAATAGAATTCAACTTTATTGTCACTGGACATGTCACAAGTACAAAGCAACAAAATGCAGTTTGCATCCATCCAAAAGTGCACGGTTAGTTTTTCTTCACACAGTGTTTTGCGCACAGGCTCAAGAAAGTTGATTTTGGTCTCATGTGACCAGATCACCTTCGTCCACACGATGGCTGAGTTGCTGACATGTAGCAAAAAGCCAAAAGAGCCAACGGAAATGCTTCTCTGTTTATTGCTCTCCTTGCCCAGAGTGTGCAGTTTAGGACGACAGCCATGTTTAGACACGTCTGCAGATGTTTCACGCTGTTCTCACTTTTGGATGATTGACTGAACAGTGTTCAGTGATATGTTCAAAGTGTCGGACACTGTTTTATAACCTAACTTTGATTTAAACTTTACCAGAACTGTCTCCCTGACCTGTCTGCTGCATTCCTCCTTTGTTCATTATTGTTCTCCAACTTCTGCACTGCCTTGACAGAACAGCTGTATTTATAATGACATATACACTCACAGAGATGTGGTTTATTTTTAGGGGTATCAGAACGCAGGGGGTTAAATACTTATGCATGCCACACTTTTCAGATGTTTATATTTAATAACTTTTGAAATGTTGTTCTATTATATAAAATAAAAATGAAATATATTGATGATTCTGGTTAGAATGTGACAATGGTCAGGCATTCCTGCAAGACACAGAGTCATCCAAGCTATTTGTAAACAAACTGGACCAGAAGCAGATTTCGTTCTTTAGTTTGTTTAGTTGCTTTGTTGGATTTGCCAAAAATCTGTGCAGCTCCACTCCCAGACAACAAGTTTATGTTCCCACCTTTCGTGTGACTCCTGGGTCCAAGTATCCTCGGAGCTTCTGGATGTAGGTGTGCGGGGGGTTCTTCACCTGAAACCTCTCCTGAAAACACAACAGGGAATTGAAATGGGAGTTCACTCCAGGCAGAGTTGCACAGGCAGCTGTACGCACAGCGTCAGTGCAGGTTTAGGAAGCAGCAATAGCGTAAATTCACCTGATCGCAGATCAAATCCCATTTCTTCTCATTGTCGTACTGCCTGAGGAGCCGAGCTTTGTCCGGAGGCAGATTCATCGAATTCTGGAAAAAAAACAGAAAATCTGGGTATTAATTTCACGCATGGCAACAAATGTACGTTTTCTCTATTTTCCCTATTTATAGCAGCGCTGTGCAGAGGCCTGTGGCGCCAGTAGCTGTACACGGGACAGAATTTTGGACTGTGACCTCACTTCCTGTGTTGACTCCGCATCCTGTTGCAGGAGATGATCCGCATCTCCTTCAGTCTGAGTGTCGGTTTGTTTTTCACCACAACACGCCGCTATCAGAGCCCAGGCTCATTGCCAGACCTGTTATCTAAAGCAGCCGTGAAAAAGGAAAAAAAAAGAAAGAAAACACTTCAACACCGTAGGAGATGTCCAGAGGCTGCCTGTTTACTGGGCTCAAATTAAACTTTAATTGCTTCAGTTTGTTTTCCTAGACCGCAGCATTTAAGGAGCCTATGTCCGCATGACAACCGTGGAAGAAGAAAAAAAAAAAACACACACACACATCTATATAAGCTGACTGTATGACAGAAGCTTTAGACTGATTGCTTCCTTCTGAGCCAAATGCTTGTAAACAGGGATAGACAGGGGAAAATCTTAAAAATGAGGAAGCGCAACAATAGGAGGGATTCTGACAGTGTCTGAAACTGACCGCTTCAGCAGTTCTTCTGAAGAAGAAAAAAAGAGAAAAAGAAATTTCATTTTCCTCTTTGCTCAATGAACCGTCATTCATCCAAGGATCAACTACATGACACAGGCAAAGCCACAAACTGTCTGTCGGCGTGACTTCTTAACCTGCAGCTATAATTCAGTCTGCAGAGCTCTGCTCCCTCCAGATGAGAGCTCTGCTCAGAGACATTTTTTCCCCCCATTGGAAGATTAAATTTTTTTTTTTTTTAAAAGACTGTATATTTGTTGCTAAGACAACCACCCCTGTCGCCGAAAAGCAGCACAACGTCACTTGTGACAGTTTCATAGTTAATTTCCCAAGGAGACACTTGGTTGCTCATCCTATCAATAAAACATGAGTAATTTTGTTTTGTAAGGAGCGAAGTTGGTAACTAAGGCGTGACTGTGGTTTAAGAGCTAATGACTGCAGATTTTCATGAGCATAGATTTATGTCACAAGGTTCTATAAATATACAGCAATAGAAAAAAAATGTATGAGAAAGCTTCGAGAGGCTTTAACTGGGTGGAAAACCGTGCCAAGACGTGGAATATTTTGACTGGACTTAAAGCCTCTTGCAGAAGAGAGGGTGGGGAGAGAAGCGACATGCATACCAGATGTTCAGAATTACAGAAGGAATGTGTCCTGTTTATAGTGGTAGTTTATGGCAGTAAACTTTCTCTCTTGTCTGAAGCTCTTTTCTTCTTTTTGGGGGAGAAATGTCACCTTCGGCAGTCTGAGAAGGCTTCCGCTCGCAGCAGAGGAGCGGAATCTCCCAACCGTATGTTTCTCTGATAAACCGTCTGGACGGATTTTGAACTGCACTGCCACCACACACAGTCAAATGTGAAATCTTTTTCCTGTTTTTTTAAAACTTTTTTATTTTCTTGATGCAACTTTTATGTTTCCATCTACCACTTTATCCAAGACTGAGAGGAGGGGGTGAAAGGTCAAGGAGGGGCTTAAACCCAGACACACCTCTCACCGGCGATCCTCATTAGCTCGTTCCAGAGGCACAGTAGGCGTTTCAAGGCCAGAGAGACATTTATTGCTTCAATGTGATATTAAAGCAGCCAACGTACAGAGGAAGCTAAGTTTAATTGCTTCCATCTCGGATCTCCTTCATTCGGTCAGAACCTGCAGTCATATAATGAATTAAAATGTGAGTTCTGATAAGCCTCCTTATTTGTCAGATTAAAAAAAAATCTTCACAATTACCAGATGTTCAATACTTGAAACATCAACCTGTGTGCAATTAATTTACATTTGCTTCACTTAGTGAAGTGAGATACTTTACTAAGCCAAAAATCTAATTTATTGAATATTATTATATATCTCACCTCCATAGATGTAGACTGATCTTTCTTTCTAATGTAGACTGATACATAAATCGAGAGCTTTACTTTTGGCTCGGTTCTTTCTTTCTAACGATGAACTAAAGCAGGACTGGGCAGCCCTCTTGCAGCCAGCCTTTGGAGGATAGATGTAAATTTAATGCTTGGTGGTCTGGCTTTGTTTATGGGGCCTCTGTGGATGCAGCCAGAAACAGAAACAGGGAGCCTCCTTTAAATCTTCACATGGGAACTCCACCTTTAGCGAGGCAGGATGGTGACAGACAAGGGTGGAGAGTCGCAGGGACGTGGAGGTGAAATGTAAAGTTTCAAATTTTCTAGTATGATTTTAAGTGAAGTACTGAGATTATTAGAAAACAAAGACAAGGATTTTTTCTTTTCCGTTTTGCAGCACTGATTAAAAAAAACCCCAAAAAAACATAACGTTGCAATTGAAACTTCATTTAAGTTTAAAAAAGGAGCAGATGTTGTGCTAAACCACACAACGTAATCTGAGTGAAGATCACTGTTTGGGCTATGCTGGTGCTGCCAAAAATGTTCATTGCTCCCAGTATTACTTGAAGGACATTAATGAAAGGTTACAGATGGCATCAAAGGTCGGTCAGTTCTGGCCAACATTAAACCAACTCAAACAAAAATAAATGAAGGACAATTGCGCCACAAAATATTTATAAAAAGCACAAACCAGAACTAACATAGCACAATTGATTGACACCAGCTGTGTTTGGTTTAGGTCATGTGCTTGGCCAGGATGACCTTTGATGACCTCTGCAAGCTTCTATTGATGTCTTTAAAAAGGATCGCAGCACAAACCAGCACAAGCAGAAATTCTTATAACCTTTACAAAAGTTTATAGAATGTGGAGTGGCCAAATGTGCAAAGCTAAAATCTAACAGGCATATTTTCATGGAAGTGTAACCAACCCTTCAAAATGACTACCACTACAATAACTCTAATGCAGCTTTGTTTTTTTATCTTAGACCAATTAATTTATGTCATCTTTTATTTCAAAGTCGATTTTTTAAGCCTGTCCTCCTTCCTGATGTATCCATGTATCCATCCCTTAATAGCTGATGTTTTTGTGGTGTTTTCTTCTTTATTTTTGACAAAACCTATAGGTCATTTTACAAAAGCTATATTTTGCTTAAATATTGAGAACTTGTTCCTCTTGGCTTCAAAAAGCTTTTTGAGAACTTCTGGATAAATACTCTAGGATCTGTCCAACCCTGAAGACTGCTTCCCTTTGTTTTTCTGGCCAGTGCGTTCTCAAGTAGAACTGTAGGGCAAGGAAGCGAAGAGGAAGGTCTCTTTTTGTAGTAATTCAATTCTGACTTACTGGAAAACATGGAGACCAGATGCACAGAGAGATACTCGTCCATTTGGCAAAGACAAAGGAACAAAGGAAGCATAACATGCGTATTGTTTTGGTGTATGACTGGATGATTTCACATATAGAACTATTCATTAGAGGCAAAAACATGGAAGTATTTGACTGATGAGCAATTAATGCATAATAGAATCTCATAACAATTCAGAGAGCTGTCATATAGTGATATATGAGGTATTTAATAATGTCTGTGGGAGGTTTTGGTGGTGTAAACAAACACAGGTGAGAGCGAGGAGCCACAGGTGTTATTAACTCCACTGTAAGACGTTTGCTTGCAAACAATGGAGGGACAGAAGTCATAGGAGAGGTTTCCTTCCCGACAAGATTTGGGGAATTTGAGCCAAGTAACCCAATTTAGCTAATTTCATTTCACTTTCTCCCACAGCGATGCTATCTTTCACTTCCTGTGTTTAGAAGGAGCTAAAAGAGGTCATTTTATGTGGGAGAGTGAGCAGCAGCACTTTAAAAAGTTTAAGATCCATTAGCCCATTTTAGGAGAAAAACATTACAGAAATGCCAAAAATGTTTGTGCTTGTTATGTTGCCCACGTATCCTCTGCTCCCAGCGCAGCCTTTCCTGCTGGACCTGAATCTGAAGCGTACAAAGGATCCAGTGTTGGGCTTTGTTCTGATTTGATGTTCTGCCATACCCATCCTTTTGACATTTGAGCTAATTTTTGCCCCCCTCCTTCATGTGGAGTCACTAACAATAGCAGGTGGGTAGGGTCAATTTATACCCTCTGGTCCTTTTTATATAGTAAAACGCATTACGCGGCACAACCGGACGGACTGGTTTTAATGTCAATTCTCCCACTTAAGCAGAATGAAAGTCATGGGTGGGTAAAAGATGAATACTGCTCAACTTAATTTTCCGGACTAATGGGTTAACAGATGATTCAGTACAATTGGTTTGTGGTAGCTATTGTAAAATGAATGAAAAAGAACCCACATCATCTAGACACATGGTTGTTGTAAAGCAAACGCCTACAAGCCGACCAGGTGAGGGTGTAACTTCTAAAGCAGGGGGATATTGGAGCCGCTAACAAAGGAAAGTTTCAAAGAGAGAGCAGTTTAAGTAGCTCAGAGAGTCATGTTACTGGTTAAGGAGGCGAGTAAAGCTACCAAGGACACGGCGGAGCACTTAAGTCACACGCTGACCCCCAGGTCCCAGCGCAGATATCCGACTCTACGGAGCAGCTCCATCTGCCCCCTCCGACCGGACAGCCGCCTAACCTGAACTGATTTACAATCAGCCTTGAGATGAGTTTATGACCGGCAGCTGGAGCTAGAAGCCCCCCAAAAGATACAAATGGAGAGGAGTGACAGAATGTTTCCTCCTTGACCTCGAGTGAAACATTTCCTGCCAGAAATACTGTACACGTACACTGAGCCAATAGCAAATACACAACAAAAGCTTTTAGGCTCTGCCTTATCCACCCCTGGCCAAAATGCTTCCTCTTTCACAATGTGTGTCTATATCTAATTTGATAGGCTTTGAGGGCTAGACTTGGCTATCATCGGCTCACTGGGAAAGGAGTGGGTGGCTGGAGAGCTCACCGTGCTGGACAGAGCCGCTGGCAGTCCAGACACTAAAGTCTCTCTGCTCATCAGGACAGAGTCCAGGGAGGAGGGACCAAAAAAATCACATCAGATATAAGCTTACTGTGAGATGTATGATTTCTACATACATCAGTGAACTGAGAATAATTTCTACAGTGATTGCAAAAGTATTCATTGGATTTTAGGTCTATTTTACAGCCTCTATCAAATCAAAATCGATACATACCGCGATAGACATATAATTAATACCAACAGATAATACATCTGATAGAATATACAATCTATAGCTTATTCACTTTTATCCAGAACGGCACAGCACTCTGGGGAATGTAGGCAGAGGAAAGACTTTACCCGCACTGCCAGCTAAGCAAGGTTGGTGGCATCAACTAACTCACTCAACTCTTTGGTCACCTAGCAACTCACTTGCATTTTGGTTACCTAGCAACAAATTGTTGAGTAACTCATAACTGCTTAAAAATAAAAGACAACAGTGTGGAGTGAAAACTGTGGATAAAAGAGTTAGGTCTGCCACCAGTTTGGCAGTATTTCACACTTAAAACACAAAAACTAATCAATAATTATTATGACATGAAATGCTTATTAATCAGGCATTTTTCAGCCAAACTCTATCTACTCTGTCAGGTTTTCCTCAGCCTGTATTTAACTCCTTCCGTCCTTTATTCAATCTGACCAGATTCCTTGTCCCTGTTGAGATAAAAGCCAACCCTCAGGATGATGCTGCCACCGCTATGTAGCACCAGGGAGAATGTTGGTGTGTTCAGAATGACGATGAGCACTTCTACTCTTCCACCACATGTATTAGAAGAGTACAAAATGTTCAGTTCTGCTCTCATCTGACCAGTCTACATCTTTGAGCTCATTTTATAAACAGGATTTCTGCTTATGACAGTAAGGGTGACTGAACAATAAATGCATATTCCACTTGTGACATTTTGCTTATTTCTCTTCCGCTATTGGTCGTTCACGCAGAACTCCAATCAAATACATTTAGTTTCTTTTTGTAACATGACAAAATGTGAAGACACTCAGGGGGTGTGAAAACTTTTGTAAAACTAATTATCTGCAGTAGATTACCAATAAAAATATATACATTTAAAAAGTGTTTCTATAAGAAACAAAAACATCATTGGGAAATTTGCCTGCATAACAGTGCAGTCATTAATCAGTGAGTACCATAAATGAATAAATGGTCAAGAAATAAAAATACTGAAGCATTCCATAATGAGTAATATAAGCTCTGCGGATCTGTGTTCCCAGCAAAAACCAGAAAAAGAAGCCAACAAGGAGGCAAAGAAAACAGTAGGAATATGTTGAGCTGGCATAATACTTAAGCATAATAAGCAACCCTAGAATGGAAAGTGATGCCCAGTCCCCACTAAACCAGAAATAACTGGAAGCAGTTCAAGATAAACGTGTCCTTCTGGAAAAAATAACTTCGACGAGCCTTGAGAAGGACAGAAAGAGGTAAACATAGAACTAGCTTTTGGATATTTGCCTGACGTAGCGTACATGTCTCACACTGACTGCACAGGAGACCATGACTCCATGAGGTGGGCTGATCAAATTGAATGACCATCATATTTGATATCATTGGTGTGCATCAGACTTTATGACAGACTCTAACGTCCAATTTTATAATAATGGATGTTTCTGTCAGCGCTGCATGTTTGGATAACTCCTTTTCCGTTGCAGTGAAACACAATGACAGGAGACAGGATGGGAGCTTCAGCTGTTGCCGTCACAGAGCTGCAGGGACTTCCGCTAACTCTTCAGGAAATCAAAAAGCCGCTTCGGGTAACTTTGGGTTTGCTCTGCTGCGGGGTACATGCGGATCTGATACATCCACTGTCGCAGCGAGTTTGTTTTAAGTGTAATTTCAGCGCCTTGTCCAACTCCGGGGTAAGGTCTCACTGAACCGAAAGCGACAGAGCAGAGTGTGAGAAAACACGGCCCCCCTTTCTTCAGAGCGGACACCCGATCGGCCTCCTCGCTCTTTGGCGAGGTAACCCAAACCAGGCGAGGATAACAAAGCGTGCACACACAGAGATGCTGGAAGGAGGGGACAGCAGCGAAGTGCACACTACCAAACCAAAAAACACAAGAAACAGAGAGCGTCGCTCATTCTGATGCTGGGCTTTCTGTACAGATATATGCAGGATTAAGAAACAATGGTGTAGGTGTTTATGGGAAAAAACAGAACAAGAAGGGGAAAAACCGCCATCAGAGCGCAAATCAAAATAAAACCACTTCATAACTTCTGATTAACTCCCTGACCTTTCACTATGAAGGTAAAATGCATAATGCAAAAACATCTAAGACTTTATATTCATTTTAATCACACAGAAAAAAAATTATCCTCAGATGTCTAAAGGTCATGTTCAGCACCTAAAGGATTGTTTCTAAACAAAGTTTCATAAGGGAGGACAAATAAAGGTAAAAAGGGTCAAACTTTCACTAAACTGTGTCCATCTGAAATTATGGGCTGCTTAAACAATGTTCTATCAAGAGCTTACAGTTGCACTGCCAGGTTTTCTGTCCTCTAGAGGCAGCCTGACCGCTCTCCACTATGAACCTACGGCATGTCTCCTCGTCTTCGACGTCTGAGTCAGGCTGCTAAGATAAATAACTTCCAATCTCTTCTTTTCAACACAATCAAATGGACACCAAAGCAACAACAGGATGGCGGTAAAATGCTACTTCCAGTTCATAAATCAACAACCTCCTCTCAGAGCCCATTTGCTACTTGGTTTGTTTAACCGGTGATGCAGAAGCGATAAACGGCAATGATAAGTTGGTCCAAACTAAAAAATAAAAAAACAATTATCATCACAGGCTTCTCTGAAGGCTAACCCACAAAAGTAACAGATAAAGGGTCCTGCAGGGTCCGTCTGAAGCCAGAGAGTTTTCAGAAGCTTCAAAAGTGTTGCAATCAGGAAATAAACATTTGTTTGCATCTTCTGATCTGTTCTTGAAAGCAAATGTGACGTAAAACAGAGCAGCTTAGAAATTTGACATTACTGTTCAATACTGGATGTTTTTTTTCCCACATAATTTCTGCCTGATCCAGCACATAAAACCTTTCAGTTATTTATTTATAACTCTGAGCTATAAATAAAGAAGTACCAATCAGGTGTTCCTGCTTCATACTCTGATTTAGAGTTTTATTTAAGTCTGACTTGTTGATTCAGATTGACACTTTTTTTGTAATCACTAACTCATCACGTAGAAAAAAAAGTTTCATCTGATTCAAGTAGTAGTTTTGAATCCATCAGCAGATACAGAAATGACAAGATTATTCTCACTTATAGGGAATATGTTCCCAACCTTTATTTGATTTTATTTTTATTTTATGAAGCTCAAAAATGTACCCACTGTTACTTAGACTTTTTTATCTACTACGACGAGTTCCTATATTTGACACATTGCCAATAGATCAAAGATAATCAAGGGAAAAAACTCTCTGCTTCTTCTTGGTACATCTCTACCCAATTCATTCAAAGATTAAAAAAAAAAAAAAAACAAGAACCCTCGTTGAGTGAGCTAGTTGGATCTTTATAAACTTTGGTATTGGAAGACGTCTACAAAGACAGAAACCTTTTACTGTCAGCAAAAGAATATGAAATATGTGATTCCTGAACAAGTGCTGAAAACCCGGTGAGAAAGGGATTATCAACAAAAGGATAATGAATGTTCCAGGTCTCAAGTCAGTTCTTTGTGCCATTATTTTTCCGCCCCTGTTTCTTGAAAACAGGATTTTCAGAAAATATGTTGAAAGGAAAGCCAAAGTGACAAAAATAGCTTGAGAAATTCTGTGAAACTATTGAAAATCTCCTTAAAAGGGAAGTACAATCACATTCAAAGCAAGTAAGGAGTCTCTAAATTCTTAGTACATCTAAGAATTTTTTTTGAGGGGAAGTAGCAAATCTTTCACCTACAATTTTTCTATTTTGATTTCAGAAATGTCCAATTTAGAAGTTTTTACCCTGCAGAAGTGAGCTTTTGAGTGCTGTCAGGCATACATCCTGCTTATTCTCAGTGTCCTAGCAAGCCTCCGGGAAGCCCCAGGCAAACAGGGGATACGCACTGGGAATGTTGGGAATGCAGGTACATGAATGCCACATTAACTCATGCTGGTCAGGCATGTTGGCACGCTGTCCGGTTAAAAAGGTCGAGGACTGTGGAGAGATAATACGTTTTCCATTCAGAGAATCTTCAGAGGAATTTGTAGTGAAGAAATGGGAACAAAGTAAGGAGGAAGAAAAACAATCATAAAGCAAAAATTAACTAGTGACATCACCGCATTTCTCAAAATAAAAAACTCCCTTTATTTTTAATAAAAATGACTTCATTAATTTCTAGCGTCATTTTATAAGAGAAGCAGAAGTCATGAGGCAACCGAAAGTAAAGTGTTCTAGACCAGAGGCGGCGGCGTGATCCAGCTGCAGCCCAGCGGCTGTTTAAAGGGGCTTGCAGCGGTTCTTGAAGGGGGAAAAAAAAAATGGAGTGTGGCTGCACAATGGGCACTGGGGGGGATGAGGCACCCTTTTCTAAAAACAACACCAACTGACAGAGTCCCCATTGTACTTTAGAGGAAACCACTTCTCCAACATGCAGCCCTGATGCAGCTGCATTAGAGCCACATGCTCCACACCCCCATTGACACACTCAGCTGCACACACAAAGGCAAAGCGATCGCCTATAAATGGCAAATGTGCTATTTAAAAAAAAAAAAAAAAGGGGGAGACCCTTGTAATTTGTCAGAGTCTCCCTTTCTTGTAAACACAGCAACTCAAGGCAGGAATACATACACATTTTTTTGATATGATAAACCTGTGGTAGGGAAACAGACAAGTGTGAATCAACAAGCAGCAGCTGGTAAGTTTGGCCAAAAAGCAGGAAAATGGGGTAAACAGCTGGTGTAACCGTGAAGTCACACTTTTACGCTTTCGAAATGTAAAACACAGAAAGTGACGAAGATATTTCTAACTATAGCGAGTCACCCACCTGATTATTCTGATATCATGTGGTTATTACACTGAATATCTCATATCACCTAAAATACAAAGTGCAATAAGTAAAAAAAAAAGGAAGAGCTTCGTGAATGAAATCTAACATGTACATACAAGGACATGGTTTCCTAATTCCTACTTTGTCGTGGATCTTAACTTTTGGTTTAAAAAAATACCATAAAGAGAGAGAGAAAAAAAAAGTAGTAAGACGTTAAAACTCCTTATAAACTATGCCAGACCTAAGAGTGGTATAGCCTGAGGCCAGAGGGCGCCAGGTGGACACAACAATACCTCTGTCTGCCCGGCTGCTCTAAAACCAAATCATCTGAAGTCATCTGCTATAATCTCCTCCATTTTAGACCGTTGGGATTTATGAATTAAACAGCTGTACTCTGCAGAAGTACTCTTATCCCTTCAACTTCTTCAGATTTTGCCATGTTTTACTTACAAACTTCATCGTATTCATTTTTATCATACTTATTCTTGTGAATTCTTCCGACAAGACAAAAGACACTGGTGGTGTAATATTTTTTGGACCAATAAAAGCCTTAAAAAAAAAGTGTGTCCTGCATTAGCTGTCCACCCTATTTTCTCTGATAATCCTAAATAAAAGCCAGTTTGATCAATTCTCTTCAGATGTGATTAAGTCAGATGAAACTAAAATGTGACTTTTCTGCCTACATGCACAATACAATGGATTCTGTATCCCTAATGTACAATACGGTAGTGGATGCATTATGCTGTGGGCTCTTCAGCAACAACTGAATTAGGATAAAGCAGATTAGAATGGCTCTAAATCCAATTGGAAAACATTAAATTAAACCTTTAAAATAATTGAACTTGAAAATATTTAGCGAAGCTGAATGAGGAAATGTATTTTAGTTTGAAATCAAGAACGTTGGTTCCAAAGTATTGATGAAGAAGGGATGGAACAAGTACAAGGAACACTTTTTATGTGTAAATTCCTCTTCAATTCACAACGATGCTGTACTTTTTGTTTGTCTACGATATAAAATCCCAACAAACAAAAGTTTGTTGCGTCATGAAAAGAAAAAAACTGAAGATGGGCAAGATACTTTTGCGAAATACCGCGCACAACATATGTTTTAGTCATGGGAGAAACATTCCCAGTTTACTCCACAAACCAGGCCAAGTCATATCAGGCAAAAACCGCAACCACTGTTTGGCAAATAAAAATGATTTTGGATTTATGCTGCTTTTTTTCCCCGTGCAGCTTGAATGTATTAGTTCCACTTGAGAGGCGGCTCGATTTCCCTCAGACTTGAGCCATAAAGAATCGGTGTCGTCAGACAGAGCAGGAGTCACACTGTCAGCATATCTGACACGACTGACATAACCTCTTTCGGTAGTTTTCCCACAATCAAAACTGAAAAAAAAAAAGCAGTAAACACCACAGAGCTGCATGATGCAACTCGGTGACAAGAGTTCAGGAGACGGAGCAGAGTCAGAGAAATCATTTAGGTTGGTTTGGAGTGCAATGGAGGGGCAAAAGAAATAAGCAGTGCTGCTCCTAAATATATGTGTGCTGTTGGTGAAGTCATTCTGACCGGGAACAGAAGGAAAGAAACAAAAAAAAAACACCAGTTGAAGGGAAATCTTCCCTCTCGAGTTCTCCTCTGGCCTTCAGCTGAAACCAAGACACAGGATTCATGTTTGTCTCTCATCTCACATCACTTTCATAAGACACGATTATATGGGAAAAGTTATAATTGTGGTAGAAGTCCAGTAAAGGTGAAGCTGGGGAAATAAACATTATTGAGACAAGGCTACAACTTCAGAATTTAGTTGAAAGAAGGAAATCTATCAGCGGGGTCAAGGTAGTCATCTAAAGCTCAGTGAAGATCAGCTTTACATTAGCAGGAAGCAGGAAGCAGCCGCAGCAGCACGGTTCTTATTGCCCAGCGAACAAACCACAATGATAGAAACAATTTCCCCTGTAAAATGAGAAAAATTCCTTTTTCCAGCCACAAGCCGAGGTAGCACAAAAGAGAGCAGAAGGAGCGAGTCGATGCTTTTAGCACATGTTGCTGTTTAGAGCGAACCAAAGCATTTTATTAGCACACCACATGAAGTAGTCATATATGCTAACTCAGGGGTCCCGCCCCTCCTCCACTCCTGAGCGACCCTGCTAAAGTCATTAGAGCGGGGATATTACTACACCGGGGAATGGCTGCTGCAGCCATGACATCATCAGGGGCTGCTGTCAGTCCAGTGAAGCCGGGTGGGCGCCGTGCCCGAGAGAGAGGACTCATCCGTTTGCACCCGGCAATTAGAAACACAGATGTCTGAGTGAAGCGGCCAAGAGGTTAACTCTGGAGGAGACCCTCAGCTCAGGTCGAGGCTTCACAACACCGGCCTTGATGGAGAAGTGGCAACAAGTGGCCAGTGTTGAAGGTGGTCAGAGCTAATCGACAGACAGACGCAGAACAGTCCAGGACGAATCTGGAGGGAAACCAGTCAGACGTTACGTTTGACATCAGACCGGGTCAGGCGTAGACCCGTCAAGATAAACTGCTGGACGAAAAACTGCCCCAGAAGTTCTCACAATAAATGATAATATTGTAGTTTTGAGACCATTTTCCAAGTATGATACTATAAAGCCAGAATGTGTTCTCAAAGATTAGTAACCTTTAAATTCTTATGAACATTTGACACTGGAACTGGAGACATTTAAAATATCCAAAGTAAAACAAACAGAACAACAGAAACAACAAATAAAATGAATTACAAAGTCTTTGTAAACAAAATTGTCCTTCAAAAAAAAAAAAAAAAAAGGGCTAGTTGAGACCAAAGCACCAAACTGAAGACCAGTTTTGGTAAAAAGAGAGAGAGAAAACAGAAGAACAGTAAATTATGCAAATGGAAATTATTGAGCTCATTTTAATTTATCAGGCCTAGTCAGACGTTCACCTTTAAGCAGAACAGCAACAGAGCTACAAAGGAACAATTTAGAACAAAGCATATTTAGGCGTTGGAATGGCCCAGTCCAAACCCAGAGACTCTGAAGCATTATTGCTCCCAAACCTTTCTGAGGCACTTAAATCCCAGTTAGACATTTTAAATGGACCATTAGTGGGTCGACCTACTGCCACCAACATTAAGAAACACCCATCATCCTATCCTCTTGATGAAATCTGATGACTTTTGATGTACATTTACCTCCAAACAGTACGTGAACAGGACTAAAAACATAGGACCGTGTTGCTCTTTCCCACAAAGTAAAGGAAATCTGGAGCTATTACGGGGGGAGAGCGGGGCGGGGTTCTGGAGGCTGACAAGCGTTTCCCCACTCTCAGCTCAGAGCTGAAATGTTGAGTCTACCGCTTCACGCGTGGAAATCATCGGCCGCTCCGCACGGCTGAACATAATGACAGGGATCGTCTTTGTGCTGCAGGAAAGCCAGACGGCTACAGGGCTTGCTCTGCTTCAGCCAGGATGCGTGTCGATGAAACCATTTCCAGGCTTTCTCCGAAGGAAATGCACCTCGCAGAAAAAAAACTGTCTTAACTACCACGCGATAAAACTGTCTCACTGTAAAACGTCCAAACCTCTCACAGGAGTAATCAGCATGTGGAGCACATCATCTAAGATGTTGTAATAGTGTAGTACAGTGTGGTCTATAATTATCTTACAGCTGAGACTCTGCGACTGACTTGACTGAATTCTTGCTGCGGAGGGTTTGATTCAGAGGCTGCCGATAACCGTGGCTAGTTTTATCCAAACTCGTGGCGGGTCTGCGAGTGTTCTGCAGACATGATTTAAACGCGTCGACCTTCTCGCCGCCTGAAGATTTAATTAAACTCTTAAAAATGTGAGAGCAAAGTGCGAGGCGTGGCCGGAGTGAACGAGGAGCCTGAAATGAGCAGTCAAGAAAAATTGCCACGTTACATGACAAATAAACACCAGTGGGGTTGGGGAGGGGGGGGGGGGGGGGGGGGGGTCTCTGCATGGGAAGATACTGGAACTGTAAACTCCAGTGTTTACAGTTGTTAAGGTTATATTAACAACTGCAAACAGTTGTTAAGGTTTATATTGTTAAGGTTTGTGTCTGGAAGGAAAAACAAAAAAAGGTCCTAGAATACAGGTTAATCATAGGTCTGGGAACAATGTGGTTTGACAACGACAGCCTATTGGACAACAGAAGACCACATGAAGATCTGTTTCCGAGATTCAAAAGCAAAGGACGGGGGGGGAGAAGCATCAACTCATTGGAAACTTTTTTTTTGTTTGTTTTTTTTGCAAAGACGCTGTGGTGGCACAGGGGTAAAGCACAACCCAAATATGGAGGCCTTAGCCCTCGATGCGGCCGTCACAGGTTCGAGTCCTGACCTGATGACCCTTGTCGCATGTCTTCCCTCTCTCTCTCATTATCCACTTTCCTGTTGAACCACTCTAAAATAAAGGTCGCTAGAACCAATAAAGTCTTTTAAAAATGAAAAAAAAAAAAGTTAAAGTGTCGTTGCTTTGTCAGTGAGTCAGGGGCAATTTATTGAAACGACCCAAAATGACGGATTTAACTGGCCCCTTCTGAACTCGGGGTTTCAGTTTGACTGCTTACTGGCTTCCAGGCAGACAATGATGCTTGAAGACGACAGTCATGCGAGGCAGCTTTAACTCTTGTGACATGAAACGCTTGAATAAATGACTTCAACCCACCTGTTTGAAGAGGAATTAAAAAAAGGGTTGCTTTTTCCCCGCACAAGATCAAAAAATAAAAAAGCAATAAATTAAGCTGTCAAATACTGTGATAAAAAATAAGCTTTTAACACCAAGACGGATATTCATTTCACTTTCACAATCTGAATTTCGAAAGCTGACTCAAGTTCAGAATTAAAAAAAACTAACAGAAAAGGCAAAGAGAAAAAAAATCCTGGCTGAACGTGGATGTTGTGGCTAAAAGCATCGGGGTTTCATCCCGAAAAAACTCCCACTGATCATTTCAAGTCCAAATATAAAAGTTGCAAGTGCAATTCCCACAGAACACTTCAGACAGAAATGTGTAGCCATACACAAAATTGCACCATACAAATTAGGAAACACAAAGCTGTGAGATACGAAGCTTTCAAACCTCACTTCTATAATGAGTAATAAAGATCAGATGAGTAAAAGCCACGGATGGTGTTGTCTCTTTGGCCTAATGTGACTGTCCCAATCTGTCATCCTATGCTTCACAGTGTTGAAAAGTGATAGAAGTGCCTTATGAGTGTGTGTGTGTGTGTGTGTGTGTGTGTGTGTGTGTGTGTGTGTGTGTGTGTGTGTGTGTGTGTGTGTGTGTGTGTTAATTATAAGAAAGCACTCATAGACAGCAGCAACAACCTGATGTGGAGTGAAGGAGGGAAAAGGGGAGGGGAGAAACTCCTCGGGTGTGGGAGTTTTGGGGGAATTCAGAAAATGTTGCTCTCAGATGCTTTGCCTGCCTTCAGCGAGAAAACTAAACCAAACAAAGGCCTTGATGTGCTCCATCCAGGATTCACAGTCATCTTTTTCCTCTGCTCGCAGTGTTGGAAATGTCCCTCAGCTGCTCCCAGCAGGCTGCAGTTGCCGTTTCAGCTACAAGGCTCCGTTTTCTGACTCTTTCGGGGAGACAAAAGAACCGCAGGAGAGGAAAAGGACGGGAAGGTGGGGGCAGCAGGCAAAAAGTGAGGGGCGGGACAGCACAAGTCTGTTCATTTAATGATGGGCCGTAAAGACGTCGACGCGTAAACACAAACACACTTTAAGCTCGTTAAGAAATCCGCAATGATTAACTTGTAAAGGATGCGCCACTCACACTGCGAGCGAGGAGTGGCTCAGCAGATATGGTCAAAATAATGACCAGGGAAGACCGTAAGATACAGAAAAATAAAGAGCCTGGGTTCATTCTGACTTACCAAAACAATGGCAAACTTCTCCTCCAGCTCGGTGGGGTCAGGCATGGGCACCTTCAGAGGCATGATGTGATGCTTCATCTCGGACTGGCCATCAACACTCTCCACGTTACCCATTTTACCCTCCTGTCAACGTGAAACGTCCAAACTTATCCGCTTTTTTTTTCTTCTTTCTCCTTTTCTTCTTCTTATCTCTCTGTTGGTGATAATCCACAGTGAGGCTAAATATTTCCCCCAAATTCTCCAGCTTCCTTTACGGCTTTCTCCACATAATCCACTTTTTTCGCGAGTAAAACTCGACTGACTCAACGCGGTAGTTTCCTATCACTGTCCCAATAAGTGCCATTTACCGTTAATCAAGCTAGCGATAAAAAAACAAAAAAAAACAATTCAAAACTTCCCACAGAAACGCAGCTTTCTTCTCCAAAGTGAAATATCAGATTCAACCGGCCAATCCATCACTCCAAAAAAAAGCAAATTCTTCCTCAAAGCCGTTGATAAAGTGTCCTTTACTGGCCGACAGTAAGTTTTTCAAGCTGCTCAACTTTTCTTGGCTACGCTGCGTTTCCATTCATTATTGTTGTGTGATCCTGATTAAGCTGTTCGCCGTCGCATCCACTCAGAGGGCTGGGTTTCTTGTTTCTCCCGCCCCCGCAGAGACTACTCTTGCTCCCATTGGCTAAAGAGGCGTCAGTCATTCGATCGCTTTCACATCTGTAGGCACTTGAAGGCCAGTCGTTGAAAGTGCAGCTGGATGTAGAAGTTAAAGGTCTACCAGCACTTCGCTGCCATCTTGTGGCCAAGCAGAAGTATGGCACGAAAACAAACCAAATATTTTTTTATTTAATTTCCTCATTACTTCGACATTTTTCTCGGTTTGTGAAAATGAAAGAAAACGGTACATGGTTTATATATAAAACAGTTAAAAAAAACTGTTATATATATATCTATATCTATATCTATATATCTATATCTATCTATCCATATATATATATATATATATATATATATATATATATATATATATATATATATATATATATATATATATATATATATATATATATATATATGAAATGGTGTACCTAATTGTTTTAATCACCTAAAAGAAAATAAACATTCCCCACTGAGTGTGTAATTTAATTTTAGGACAAATGCATACAATTTGTTCCCTTTTAACAGTTTTATAAAATATGTTAATGTGTTCTGAGTTGGAAAAAAAGAACAGAATGAATCTTTGATTCATGAGTGCAAACTTTAATCATCAAATTTGGCACACGAACTATGATATGTTCCAGGTATGCTAGCTGGAGCACAGCTATACAGTTCAGAAAGTACAATAATTTTCTTTCCTGCTCCACAAATTACCTCTTTGTGTCATTTATAAACAGTGGTGAACATTAGCATGGTCTTTTTTTGCGCAACTTGAAAAATCCTAGTTTCATTGAAAGCACTGATACGGCAAACACTTGCACACAAAGAAGCATTTGTTGCTGTAACACCAGCACTGTAAAGATTGGTCTTTCTAAAAGCACAGTGATTTAGACTCAGCTTACGGTATTGCACCTTTGTTTTAGGCAAGAACTTAAATGTTTGTAATACTCTGCTTTAGAAAAGTCACACATAAAACATATAAAACTTCATCTTAAACACATAAACAGACAAATTGTGCACAGTTTTGGAATACTTAAGGCAATAATATAAACATACATAAACAAAGTAATATTTGGAATAACTTTAAGACTGTAAAATATAACATCTAAGGAACATTCTCCATTGTGTTGAAAATTGTAAATCATTGCCAGTTTTACCACAGCATAAGGCATTTAAAAAAATTAAAATAAATGCAAACATGCATGGGTGCATGTCCTAAAGCACATATACCACAGGTTTGTCATGCAACACGGTTGCAACTTTGTCAAATATCCAACAGGTGAAATTATCTGCTCATGCAGAAAAGATTCTGTAAATTTAGTGGTTTGAGAATAATGAGATCTGTGTAATTTTTCTTCCAATAAATACTGATGGTTTGAGTTTCCATGAGGCACAATTTTCTTCTTTTTTGTTGCAGTGATGGTGTAATATTCCATTTAAGCTGAATTACAAATGCACAAATCACAGATCACAGAAGCAACACAAGGCTTATGTTAAATAGTACCAGAAATTGGATTCTTCTATGTGCTTTCTGCTATTAGATCATACCTGAAAAAAAAAACATAGAAAATGCAAGTTTATATTCCCAGATTAAGTGATTTTATGCAACATTTGTTAACTTAAATAATATATTATTAGTCATATGAATACATTTGTTATTATGTTTAAATCATTAGTAAAACATCTCTGTTTTTTTTACCATTGTGTGACACCAGCCTTGAGATCAAGTTGGTCCAAATCCACCTGTAACTGAGGGGGGGGGGAAGCAAAAATAATCATGTTGGTAAAAGTAAAAAGAACCTAAAGTAATACCAAACTGCAGTTCTGATTGCGAGCTGCTCAAAAGTACCTTTCCAATGACCTCCTTCTCTCGGCTCATGAAGGAGCCGCTGTGCTTCACAGATAAATCTAATCTTTTCTGCATGGACTCCTCCAGAGTAAAATCAAAGTCAAACCTGCAGAGTGACGGCGATAGAATGCAAATGTCACTTCTAGTTGTATCACCATTATTTTTTGCCATTTGTCTCACCTCTCATTGAACTCTGGGTTGAGGTCCCTCTTCTTGGTGGCAGTTCGTCTCTTGGTTGTGGCCTTCTTGTCAGGCAGCAGGACAAAAGAAATGTACGGGTCAGCACCGTCCTTGGAGCAGGCTGCCAGGGTTCTGCAGATGTACAGACATCCCATTCTTTTCTGCAACTAACTGTTCTGAAGGAGACATCTGATAAAAAGTTATTAAAATGGTATAAAACCTGCAGGAGTGAACAATGATGAAAAGCCTGCTTTCGTCTGCAGAGTAGCCGATAGTGAGCTTCACTTGGCCGGCTGAGTTTCCATTATCCGCGACGCTATAAACAAAAAGACACAAATCCAACATTTCTGCTAAGCATTTTTTAAGAAAGCAAACATGTTGTACATGTTATACAGTCCTCTAAGTCATGAAAAATACCGTCTTTGCAAGCCAGGTTTGGGATAAATATGAAGAGAAAAACTACATTTGACGTACATGGAAAATCCACTTCTGTGCTTCAGATCAAGATGGGAAGGATCCCATCTGGGCATGAATTGCTCTACACCTCCATCTCCACCTGCTCCAGGTGTGGCGCGACACACTGCTAATTGGGTGTCCAATATCTGCAAAATTAGAAGAAGAAGAAAAAAAATCAAGCTTCAAGTTTTGTTCAATTGAGTTAATTTAAAAAGACACTAACTGACAGACAATGTCACCCAAACGCACTTTACAATAAAAACAGGTCCAATTTGTATCCAATCATATGGAGTACAATTTAGCCTCAATCCAATCATATTAAGCTCCATTCACAAATACATTCCACTTTATTTAAATTTTGAAGATTTTATAGTTAGCTACACATAAAAAGAATTGGGCACTAGGGGACTTTCTAAGAAAAGAAAAACAAAGATAGTATCTATACTTAATGGCAGGGATTCTGCAACGGGTAAATCTACAAACTACACCATGTTGCCAAAAGTATCCACTCACCTGCCTTCACACACATATGTTCTCGACAGACATCCCATTCTTAATCAATAAACAAGATGTTCTAAGGGGTTAAGATCAGTTGAGTTCTTCCACACCAAACTTGCTGATCTTTATGGAGCCAACTTTGTGCACTGTTGCACATTCATGTTGAAACAGGTACCGGGACATCCCACAACTATTCCAAAGCTGCCTGTTTCTATGCTGAGACATTCTAATTGATTTCACTTGATACAATGTAGTCAAGCAAGTGCTATTCTTCTTACAACTGCCAAACCCAGAATGGATTAAATCAGTGAGGCTACTTCACGACAGCCCTATGTCCTTTGGTAGCGTGCTTTACATCATTACAACTTCTGTTGCTTTGAATTGCATTGGTGATATAAGTCTTGCTTCTAGCTACCAGGCCATGGAACCCCATTCCACGAAGCTCTCTAGACTAGTGTTTTTCAACCCTGGTCCTCAAGACACGGTGTCCTCCAAGTTAGGCATTGCCCTGCTTCAGTACACATGATTTAAATTGACGGCTGATTAACAGGGTTTTACTGATGGGGTGTGTTGAAGGAGGGGAACATCTAACATGCAGGTTGGTGTGGCCTGAGGACCAGAATTGGGAAAAACTGCTCTAGATGCTGTTTTTAAGCTAATCTGAAGGCCACATGATGCTTGGAGGTCTGTAGTTACAGACTCTGCAGAAGTTTGGAGAAGTCTGCACACTGTGTGCCTCAGTATCTTCTGACTCTACTCTTTTTACATAGACTACCACTTCATGACTGAACTGCTTTCCAATTGCTTCCCTTCCTTGCAACACCACAAACTAAGTGGAATGCTTAGTTTATATTTGAGAGCTATCTGTTCTTTGACAAATATATTTAGAAGCAGTCAACATAGATGCTGGGATTTATCTACCTGTGTCCCCTGAAGTGACTGAAATATTTGATTTCAATTATTTCCAGGGATGACTCAATACCTTTGACGGTAAGCTATATTTATAAAGGACATTAGTTGTAAGACATTAGCTATAAGGGGGAAAACAGGTAATCAGGCTCCAACGCATAGCTCTGTAATCACATTCATTACATTGGGGTATTTACAGAAAGACTGTTATTAGGCAAATAATACACTACTGGTGCTACATCAAGAAGGGGCTAACCATGACAGACATAGCGAATACAAGAAGCATTTACCGTGGTACTCAAACAACTGCAGCTGAGTATAAACTGTGAATAAAAACAAAATTCAAAGTCATTTGCAACAGCTTTCCACTAGTTTGGACATGGGGGGGGAGGGGGTTCAGTGTTGTGCTGAACCTAGTTATATTTTCAAAAGTCACAGTTTGACATGAACTATAAAAACAAAACTGCATTCAGTACCAAGAGTTCTTAAAGTGTGCAGTAATTTTCACAAAATAATTCTCCATATTTTAGTTGCATTGTCACCTAAGGATCTGTGTGGTCAATTAATATTGAATAATTGACTACAATAAATTCTCTGGATAGGGCCAATATTCTTAATGCAATTATGAAACAGAATTATCCTTTCAGGTATGACTGTAGAAAGTAAAAGGAAAGAGGAAGCATTCACATTCACACTAAGATAAACAAAATTGAAAATAAGAATAAGAGACTGTACTGTAAGGGGTACACATAGCCTGCTCAGATTGATAAGTATGTGCATTTATGGAGGGTAATTAAAAAAAAAAAAAGAAAGAAAATTGTACAAGATGTTCATCTGTCTATTTGAATAAAAAACAGGACTTTTACAGGAAGTGAAAAGACAGGAATGTGCAAACAACAGTAGGGTTGTAAACATGTATTTAATGTTAGGGAGCACTGAGGGTTCTAACAACTGCTGGGACAAAGGTTAAGGGAAAACGCTCCTTTGTGCACGAAGGATGCAGCAGTCTGTCACTGAAGGAGCTCTTTGGCTTAAAATTGAGAGCTCATTGTACCTAAACAGGAACTTGAACCCTGAACTCTCCAATTTAATGTCTGGTGTTCTAACGCCTGAGTTCCTTTAGCTCTAAAAGTTTTTTAGCAAATGGTGTTCAGTTCTGGTTTCCCACGTACAAACCACAGATAACACTGATTAGTTTCTCGGAGCAGAAAAGGGCAGGCATTGGCTGTTCTTTAAATTCTTAAATAATTAAATCAATCCACTCAAGTCTCTAAAATGTAACTAGCAGCCTGTTTAGTTGCTAATAGGTTGCACAGGTTGTTTTGAAGATCAGAGCAGTAAAGAAAGATGTTTCTGTGGTACCTTGAGAGTGACTCTCAGCAGTATCTGACTCTCTGGCAGTGCTCCATCCAGTTTGAACCATTGGTCCAGCACCAAGCCTGACTCTGACAGCACCTCCCTCAGAAGGACAGTCAGGGACCCAAGAGTCTGGCCCCAGCTGTGAGAAAGCTATAAAAAAAAAAAGTGAAAAGACATCAAACTTTGAATATATCTTTGTGAAACATCAGATTAGAAGCTTAGAAGCAAATACGGCCATAATTCATTAACATTTTCTCTCACCTTCACTGTGAGTGTTTCATCTCTCGGGTCACGAACCAAAAAGTGAAACGCCTCATCCCATCGAGGAGATGTGGATCTCTCGCAGACCTTTGAGAAGAACCAAAGGAAGCTTTTACAGCTTCCCACTGTGTTTGCTCTATACGGTTTGCTCAAACTAAATGTAACTACCTTGGTTTTGTATGAAACATTCTTAAGTGTAACCTCTACTCCAGCCTTTGGCTCTTTTCCATTCTTCTTCAACTGAAACCACACAAACGTTTTAAAGTGTTAAAGTAACTTGCAGCTGAATTTCGGAGTTTTATGCAATGTATCAACACTTTAACGAAGAACAAACCCCCTAGGGCTACAATCTCACCGGCAGGCCGTGGGCACGCTCCACATACACAAACAACACAGCCGCAGATGGCACAACCTTGTTTTGGTATGACTGTTGGGACTGATACTGCAATACCTGCAAAGAAAGAAAAGGTATGCCACTGTGCAACACAAAATTAGTGGCTAAAGTTTGCTGCATACTGACTGTGAACAGAGGGACGTTGAGATCAAAAATCGATGTAAAGTACCCTAAAACAGAAGTTTGCTATTTCCTTTTATTAATATCCTGTAGATCTTTTGAAACAACCACACCATAAACTGAGCTCCTTCCTGTGGGTTAAGTGTTTTTCTTTGCAGTGAAAAAAAAAATCCTCTTCGGTTTGTGGTTGATACAGAGCTGGTGCAATGATAACCAAAATATAGTGCTTTTGTGCAGCGTGGTATTCACCCCCTTTGATGTCTTGCACTTTCTATTGGCTTTACAAATCAATTAAATAACAAATTGTGGCGTTTTGGGCAAATAAAATTGCAACAAAATATTTAATGTCAAAGTGAAAACCACTTAAAAACATATAACATCAAATAAGTGACTGCATATGTATTTATCCCTTCAAGTCAGTATTTAGTAGATGTTCCTTTGAAAAGAGTTTGTGTGGATAGATCTCAATCAGACTGCCCATCTAGACACTGCATTATTACTTCGTAAGGCATTGTATATCAAGAGAAAAAGAGATATTAAGTACATATCTTACCTGCTCCAGTCTCGGTAGGTCAGTCACTCTGGGCAGCCACTCCATCACCAGGTGAACTCGACCTGATTTTACATCATTAAGAGTGTACCACTAGAAAAACAATCAAACAAAGTTAATGTGGTATGATCAGAAGTGCATTGCAAAGTATTGATGCCTCCCTTTTTTGTCTCATAAAGTTTCTGGGAGATATTATGTGGTGGACCAACACAAAACAGTGCCTAATTGTAAAGAAAAAAGAGAAGGATACACAGCAGTGCTCGTCTAAAAACTGCATTGTGAGTGTTTGTTAAGATAAATTTTTAAGTCTTTCCACAGATTGTAGATTTAGGTCTTCATTTTGACTGGGCCACTCTAACATATAAATATGTGTTATAGATAAAATGTGGAATAGATAAAACCATAAAAATATGGTTTTATCTATTCCATTTCATTGTAGCTTTGCTTGAATGTTTCTACAGAAATAACCGCTGAAGATAGGCACCAGCCTCCCCATGACCCTGCATTGGTCAGCGAGTATAGACAATGGATGGCTGGATAAAAACCATGCATGCTATTCCTTCTAATTCCCAATCATATGCTACTTTGCGTCTGTCCTCCACAGAAAAGAGTTTTCTATCTTGGCCAAAAAGCTACATCTTTGTCTCATTTGACTTGTGGAAGAGTCACTCCTTCAGACGCTCCTCCAGAAAAACTGTGGGCCTTCTGGCTTCTTAGATTAATGCTCCGCTTTTCAAGGCCTGTCATTTTAGGTGGATGGACACGTAGGTTTACAGTCTTGCCATATTTTTTCCTATTTCGGATGATACACTGCAAAGAGCCGTGTCAGATTTTCAAAACTTTTTTTAAGCTCTTCTTAAATTCTCTCTACAATATATCCCTGATCTGTCTGCAGTCAGTTTGTGATGATGCTTCTTCTCCAGTTTTCTTTAACAAACCACTTGAGGTCTGTTGGACAACATTTGCCAGCAAGGGCATTAATTGGTTACTTCTGGTTTGGTCAGTGGGTTTCAGAGTAAAAGAGGCTGAATACATATCCAGGCCAAACATTTCATATATTCAGTTTCTGTAAAACTTGTTAAAAACCATGCATGTTTATTTCTTTCTTTCACTTTATAATTGTGGGCTACCTTGTGTTGGTCTATCAGATAAAGTAAAACACATAAAAAATACTGAAGCTTGTGACTGTTATAAAACAGTCAATAGACTTACAATTATTTTAGAGTAAACTGTAGATATAGATGATGACATGGGTTAAATCTATCAGATTAAGTTCACACACCGTATCAATGAACTGGGCGCTTATGATGTCTCTTAGGTTAAGCTTGAACCTGCAAACACAACATTCAATCAAAAGTTTACTCTCCATTTCCATACATTTAGTTAAAACTAATAAATAAAAGCAACAGTTTACCGTCCAAGGAAGTCATCCTGATCAATGTCCTTATCAAACAGCTCAAACTGGACCTCTTGACCTGGAAGCTGGGTCAAAATCACCTACACACACAAAAATGACACTTAGAGCATTATGATTTTATTAAATCAACAAAATAACAGATTTTTGTAGCAAAAGTTTAAAAAGAAAAAAAAAGAAAACCTCATAAAGTTCATTCCAGACAGGATTGAGATTCTCTTTGATGGTGTGGCTGCGGAAAGTTATACCAGCGACACGAATCTTGACGTAGGGGTCACTCTTTCCTTTAACCATGCCCCCCATGAAGTTGTCCTTGGCTATCAGGTTTTGGGCCTCCACCAGATGGATTCGCAACACTCCCTGAATGCATCAGAGCAACAACAGGCACTGTTACACCAGTCTGTGAAAGCACTCCACTTACCCCATCTTGAGATAATGGTTTCTGTTTACCTCGGTTGCAAACTCTGGGTCAGGGCTGGTGTTCTGTGGTCGCGATGGCTGAGGTTTAGTTAACCCGCCGGACCCTGCAGAGTTCTGGTTCGATGCGACGTCTCCCTGACCCAATCCGGATCCTGAGCCTGAAGGGAGTGGAGACGGAGTTGTGGGAGAGGCGTCATCACTTAGCCACAAAATCTATCAGGGAATAGAGAGAGGGTTGGTTGAGCAAAATAATCAAATAAAGAAAACAAGAACAAAGCGGGTTTGTTAGTGCATATTCAATTAAATCAAGTCCCTGTTTTTTTCTACTTAATCTAGGGCATAATCATGTGTTTATGTCCAAATTGGATTTCTTTTCTGCCAATAAAAGATGGTTAATTTGATATTTTCAACCAGTTTGGTTTTGGTCTTCCTGTTACATTTTTTTTGTGCACAGGCAGAAAACAGGAGAAATACAAACCCTCAGCACAATTTTGGCATAGAGGCGGCTGCCTGAACCCGAATTTTCCAGTTGGAACCACTGGTCCAAGGTGAGCTCATTGCTTTCCAGGAGGCGGTTCAGAGGAATTGTCAAGCTGCCCAAGGACAACGCGTGGTCATCGTCCTTCACCTAAAACATATTACCAGAGGACAATTTATCAGATTTTAAAGGAAACGAGTGCAGTTAATAGATCAGAGGAAGCAAGAAATGCACTGCATATATGTAAAAAGGACTTACCTGGATGTCAATATCTTGTTTGCGAGGATCCTGAATGAAGAAAGTGAAAGCATCCTCCCAAACAGGGCTGATAGTCCCGTAGCAGGTCTGCAGTGGCGTGAAGCGGACATCCATTAAGCTCAAAATTTGATCCAATGTGCTAACAACGGTTACAATGCGTCACAAAAGCATTCTTCTCACACATTTTCCATATTTTGTCACATTACCACCACAAATTTAGGATTTGCTTGAATAGACCAGCACAAAATAGTGCAGAATTGTGAGGCTTTTAAAATAAAAAAAAATTAAAAAAATGGTGCTGTGCTTCTGTATTCAGCCCCATTGAATTAATCATTTGTGGAAACAAGAGGTCTGGGTTTTGACTGGGCTATTCCAATACATGACATTGCTTTAATTCACTCCATTGTAGAGCTGGCTGTCTGTTTATGGTCGTCGTCCAGCTGGACACTGAACGTCCCCCTCTGCATCCAGTCTCTTGAAGTTTTTAACAGGTTTTCTTCCAGGATTTTCCCATATTTAAGTTTCCTGTCCATGTGGAAAAACGTCCCCACAGCATGATGCTGCCATGACTACTTTGTTTTAAAACTGGTGTAGACTCTTCAAGGTTATGTGACGTGTGAGTTTCTATCAAACAATTTGCAGACCATACAGGATTTTCCTTCCACTTCACAACTGTGCAATATTTTCTGTTGGTCTTTCACACAAATTCACATATAAAACATTTTGAAATAAGTTGTAATGTGACAAAATGTGAGGAAGATTAATTGATATAAAACCATTTTAAAGATGCTGTACTTTAAAAAATGTTGACCTTGCTCTCTTTAGTTGTGTCCTGAACAGAAATCTGCACCATTGGGCTTGGATCCTTGTTACCTTTCCTCATCTGCAACATTTTAAACAAATCAGATTCAGCGATTCAAAGTTTCGGCTCATGGCAAGACGTAGTGATAACGATGGCTCACAGGCAGCTCGTACGCCTGGTCAAGATAGATGGCGAGGATGGCAGCAGACGGGGGATCAGCTGTCTTTGCTGTCAAGTTCTGGTTCTTCTGAATAACCTGGTAAAAAAAACAAAAGCAGAAAAATGTTACGATATTTTATAAACTCAGTTTCTATATATGGAAAAATATATATGCAGTGCAGTGTGGCTTCACCTCGCTCAGTCTGTCAGCAGACGACAGCAGAGAGAGCCACTCCAGCCGCAGGTGAACGCTGCCAGAACCGACGTCCCTCAGATTGAACCACTGCAGGAAAGAGTCAGAAGGCTCATTAAACACACATTTCTCTCAGGAGGCTGATTCGGGTGTTTTCTACATCCTGCAAAAAGCCCGCAGGTGGTGAGATCACAAGGAGGCACATGGTGTCTCCAGTGTGTCACAGTGTCACAGGATTACTGCAGTCTGACTCAGATATTTCGTTTCAGAGCAAGACAAAGCTAATAACTGTATACTTAGATACTGCTTCATTTCTAAAAGCACAAATACTTACGTCATCCACGATTCTGGCCTTTCTCACAATATCCAGATCAACCTTGGCCCTAGAAGAAAGATGCAAGAAAAATAATATAAACAGAAAATCAATACATCTTTAAAATATAGAAAAGAGTAAAAGAAAAAAAAGAGTATCAGCTCATGTTTTTAAGAGAAGCATGGACTGAAATAGCAAGAAGCAGTTATGGAAGTGACATGAGAAGCACACCAAAACAGAGTGAGGATGAGTGAGAATGAGTGAGCTACCTCCCCAGGAAGTCATCCTGGTCTGGGTCTTTGTCAAACACTTCCACTTCCAACTCCTGACCAGGTACTTCATGGACAATAACCTGACGCACACACACATTCGCACACACCGAAGGACAAACACCAAACCAATAAAGACATAAATATAGATAAAGCAGCAAATGGCATAAAACACAAGCAATGCAAACAGAATCACAATGGTAAAGAACACTTCACTGCTGTGCCTAAACAGCTGAATAATTCAGGACAGATTTCAGAACGTGTCCCTGAGCAAGTAGCTTCTTATCTCAAAAACAGCCGCTTCCTGTTGCCAAAGAACACGATTAAAATCTTCACAGAGCTGTTTGCGGCAACAGCAGCGCACTGACTATAAGAGACTTAAGTTAAATCCTAACAAAGCAGAGACATTAACAAGGTGTGCGCCATCACACACCTTGTTTGTATGCAAGAGCTGTAGATCTTTTGTCGTGGATTTTTTTTAAGGTGAGTTCCGGTCGCATTTGCTTTACCTCATACATTTCCCTCCACTGCGGGTTCAGGTTGCTGTCCACATGGTGTGAGGTGAAGATCTGGGTTCCCACACGCAGCACGGCGTACGGGTCCGACTTCCCGTCAATCAGCCCCTTGATGACAGTGTCCTTGGCTGTGAGGTCCTCGGCTTCCAGCAGGTGGATACGAACAACTCCCTAATGGGAACATGTGCACACGGAAAGAAAATTACACAAATATAGTTACTGTGGTTTCACATATCTGGAGAAACCCACTATATGAGAGATTTACCCTTGGCAGAGGGGAGCGAAGCTGCGCCACATGCAGGTCAGCCACTAGGGGGATAGTGAGGCGGTTGGGGAGAACCAGGTGGGAAGCTATTGCATCCATGATCATTGTGTCTGACATGGCACTGCAAATGAATAATATTGGGCAATATTACCAATAGTACCCAAGTAACCATTTGAATAATTTGCCAGTTAGTTTTCTTATATTTTAGGTATATTTTTATATTTGGCTGTGCAAACCGACACATTAAGTTACATATTTATGGACACGGTGTAAAAACAGACACTAAATGACTTTATTAGCACATTAGCTATTCTGTTCCTGTACACTTAAGCTCTTTTGTTAATCTCCGATTTTCTACTGGACGCATAGTAAGCAAATTCATTTCTGACGTTTCTGTTTGTTGCAGTAAATGCCCAACTCAGATGGATAAAAACAGAGAAAGCGAAGAACGAGTCTTAAAAACTCACTTGAGACCAGGGATATCCAACAGATTTGTAAGTCCGGTCCAGTTGATGTCCAGCTTCTACAAATAGCAGGCGAACGAGAACAGTGGTTTTAAGAAATGTCTTACTAAGACATGAGAGCGGGGCAAACGGCGAAAAACACTCACAGGCCTGCGAATAAAGAACATCGTAATAGCTCCGACCAGAGGCACGTCTCCAATCAGGGGCTCCAAGATCACACGCAGCTTTCCATGGAGCTACAAGAGAAAACACAGCTGAAAACTGACTTTTAAATCTAATGATAATTTTCAATTTTTGCAAAACAAAACAACAACAAAAAAGACTTCCCACTGTACCTGCACTCCCTTCACACCGGCTTTGCAGAAATACTTCTTAATTTCGACATTTATTTCCACATCACCGGCGTAGCTATAAAGAGGAGGCAAATGTAAAGATAAATGTTTAACTAAGGGGAAGCAGCTCGCAGGTGTTATGACAGAGCTGTTATTTTTGTGGTGAGTACACAGATCTGCTGTTACAAACAAACAGACTTCTTGGTGTTGCAATTCAAGGAGGTTTTAGTCTCTGGAGCTGTGCTTAAACGGACAGATTAAGGAACATTGTGGTGGGTTACCTGAGGTACAAATCCAACATAACTTGTCTTTTATCGTGCTCTGTGTGAGCCTTCACACCAACCAGCTTCAGAGCCTGTCAAACACAAAGACAGCCTTCAATTAAAGCAAACTGAAAAGCTTCTACAGAGCGACACAGAACCTTAGATAACTTCATTAGCTGTGAGTTATGTAACTTTTATGCGTTGGGCATATTTATAAGAAAATAAACCCTTAGGCTTCATACAGTTTTGATGCCCTACCCACATAAGTACTTTAAATGAATGCACTTACAACACAGCTAGCAACTCATCCATGCCAGTGTAAAAAGGATTGTTTCCAAACAACCTTTTAAAAAGTTCCTACAAAAATCGACTGTAAAAATATGGAATAAGCTTGCAAGCTACATTATTAGACTATCTCACATGCTGCACAAACTAGGCAGAGCCTTTGATGCAAATTAATAAAAAGCTCCCGTACAATCTGTCCCATGAACACACCTTCTCTCCCAGGTTGACCTTAGTGAAGTTGAGGGTCTGCAGATGGATGCTGGAAGCTCGGATGGCAGGAGCGATGGTTTCTACCAGCAGCTTCTCCAGATACTGGCCAACAAAGGGCCAGGCCTGCTGCAGGATCTGTGCAACAGAGCATACGGCCGTTCATCACACCTCCAGCGCTCATCCAAGCAATGCAAAGAGAATATTCCATATTATAATCAAACATGCTTTATTTGCATCAGTTTTTGTATGCTAAAATTATATGCTTTACATGCGTTAAATCCTCGCGGTAGGACATCGCACTAATTATGTATAAGCTGTCAACTCCAATAACAGCTACGTGGCAGCATGTCTACAAGTGCAAATGATCTCTTGGCTGACACATCTGGAAGCCTGGAGTGGTTAAGCAGGCTGGCTGAGAAATAAGTCCCAACATCTGTCTGTCCTACAAGCAGGTCGTCTGTCGCAGACTTCATTACAATTTCCCCTCAAGATCACCGCTCCCCGTTATTAGTATTCATACTCATGCTCGCCCTGTGCTGCTGCGAAGTGACTGCACTGACAGAGACAAAGAAGTTCTGCAATATGATCTGAAATGCTTTCCTCTTAATTACATGAGCGGATAATCCTCGTCGGACACTGGGGATGCACCAGCAGACAGCTTAGAGTCCACTTGTGCATGCTTTACCTCATTAATAATAGCCCTTAATGCTGCTGTTGTGGGAAGTTACTCAACTGAATCAGAGTTCCCTCCAACGCCAGATGGAGCGGAGCAGCCCAAAGTCATACAGATAGCTCTGTGTTTAACAGGTGGAAAGTACACAGCTGCCTACAGGCGAAACAGACAAAGGAGAGAGGGAGCATACCTTATTCAGCCACTCCACTTTTTCCACATCTGGAAAACTGACCTGTAGATGAAAAGCAATAGAAACTGAGTAAAATACATGGAGTTGTATTACATACATTTAGTTATACTACAGACAAAGATTTCAATGTGCTTTAGAATGACTTTTATCTGATGATGACGTCTTCAAAAGGCTTCACAATCTGAAAGTGCGGCGTGGATTTATATTCACCAACGTCTCCTTGGTCAATAGGTTACAGCTTTAGAGATGTCTTTGGGAGAATCCCCCAAGTTTAGTCCATTTACAGAATGAACTGTTGCCAATTCATCAAGGCAAAGTACTGGATGCAGAGCATCTGCAAACCACAAATACCCACTTAGACCAACTTGATTTAGGTCTGGACTTTAACTAGAGAATTGTAAAACACAAATATGCTTTGATCTATGCAATTTCATTGTAGCTGGCGATATTTTTAGGGTCGCAGTCTAGCTGGAAGATGAACCTCCAGCCCAGCATCAAGTATTTTGCAGACTCTAACAGATTTTCTTCCAGTGTTGTCCTGCTTTTGGCTTCATCCATTGACTCTGATCAATTTCCATGCAGTAGAAAAGCCTACCCACAGCATGGTGCTGCCACCACCGTGTTTTACTGTGGGGGGAGTCATGTGTGCAGGATGATGTAGAGTGTTAATTTTATATATTTATATATATATATATATATATATATATATATATATATATATATATATATATATATATATATATATATATATATATATATATATATATATATATATATATATAAACATAAATTATTTTCTTCAAAACATGTACTCTCTTTTGTCTAGTGAAATATGAAATATATTAAAGTTTGTTATTGTAGAGTTCATTGACTGCTGGGGGGAAAAGCAACTGTTTATCTGCCTGATTTTAACATTAAGAGTGAATTAGCAAAGTGATTCAACTGATGTATCAGTTTCCCTTTGCGTACATTTACTTTAAACAGACATATCTGTAGTAGAAAAATGGTTTTAAACACGTTAAGCTAAGCTGAGAGCTTCTCAGGAAACCAACCGACCACAGATATCTTATATCTTATAAGATCTATGCTGACAGCGTCCTCACAAACACCAGCACACACACACACACACACACACACACACACGCACACACGCACACCCCTTACGCTGCTTATTCCACAATTTTGCCAGATATGGAGGTCCTGATCACTGCCTAGCTCGTTCAGTTTTTGGAGCACAAAATGATCACAAGCTGGTGCACAGAGGGAGAAAAACAAATATAGGCCTATATATAAAAACTCTACAGAAAATCTACGTCTGAATATCTAAAATATGGGGAAATGACGTGTGTAAAAATGTGTCTTTTATATATGTGATCATGGCGAATTAAAGGCATAAAACGGTAATAAACGGTGAAGGTCAGATCCAGCTGCAGATTAACTTCCCATGCGGAGCTGAAAGCTGCAGAGGAGGATTCCCCCTTACCCAGGGAGGCAGATCCCTCCGGGCTCTGAACAGCGTCTGAGTGCTGAACTCCATCTCGTTCTCCAGGAGGTACATAGAAGACTTGAGCCTCATCTCCTTCTCCTGCCGACCGTGTTTGTATCCCATGTAGATCATCAGCCCGAGCAGCACCAGGCTTATGCTGAAGCCGTAATATCCGGCCAGGTAAACCGGGAGGAGAGCAGCGAGGCATTTCCCAAACGACCACAACACGCTGACTGCTCCCTCACCGGGGGGGCGGCTCGGTGAGGCCGGGGCTGCTGGTGCTGTCCGAGCCGTGGCCCCGCTCATGTCCGGGTCTCCGTCTGCGGTGTGCATGTTGCTGAGATCCGGATGGCTTCACCGTCAGCTCTCTAGGTCTGGCCTCTCTTCTTACCTTCTCCGCAGAGAGGCGAGCCCCGGCGCACAGCGACGCAGTTTAATCACAGGAACCATAGAGACCAAAAAAAAAAAAAAAGTGTTTCTATTCGACTCGGTTCCGCAGGGTTCTGTCGTGAACCGCTCCGCGTCTGATCCGTTTGAGTTGCTCTGGAGGAGCAGGACAAGCGGAGACTGAGACCCGAGAGGGCGGGCTCAGCTTCAAGCCCTGCATCAGATCAAGCACAAAACTCAGACCCTGGTATTAACTTGTAGCGTCATGTGCTGCTGGCGGGCGGAGCGTACACGCAGAAACACACACACAAAAAAGAAAGGTATATTGCATCTGGAGATGAACCTGAGAGCAACTGGGTTATGATCATTTAACCACCGAGTCCAAAACAGGACTTCCTCCAACTCCATCCAGCAAATAACCCGTTATCTTTTAACACAGCCTGTCAGTCACAGGATAAATCCTCCCGTGTGCGCAGGCGCAGGCGCTCATGTCCACTGCAGCAACTTTACAGCAGCAGTAACAGGTTCATGTATGGATACAAACATGAATCTCGGATGAATTCATGACATACAAATAGATGTAATTCAGTTATTTCTGGTGGTCTTTAGCGATCATGGCAGCTGATCGCTGATCGCAAAATCAAATCCCAACATCCACTTCAACAGAAATGTAGAATATGTCATAAGACCAAAGGGAACAGAAACATTATGGCACGACCTACGCAATCAATGGGAAAACCGCTAACAGTCACTGACCCACTGGAATGAAGCATATTCATAAAACGTTGAGTGGAAGGAAAAAATAGGTTAGAGGGAAGGGCACAAGAAAAGGGGAAGAAGCGTGTTACCCGTGATAAGTTCTCACTAAAACTAAAATAAATTTCTTATGTAAACAATGAATCTGGAGAAAGAATAAAAAGAGACATGATCCAAGTTGTATGAAGTCCAACGTGAAGTTTCTACTGTTGGTGATGATTTTAGGAGCCATGCCATCTGCTGGTGTTGCTCAGCTGTGTTTCATCAAGTCAAGTCAATAGCAGCGATCTACCAGAGAACCTCAGAGGACTTCATGCTTTCCTTTGTTGACAGGCTTTCATGCTAATTACATTTTCCAGTGGGAGTTGGGACTTTAGCATTGCCAAACAATTAACAGCATGGTGTAAATATCTTGTGACCAAAACTATATGAAAGCAGCCCTGTGCTAATTGTGATATCATGTCTGTAGAATGAGCAAAATGCGTGCTTCGTTCACCTTTTCCAAGAGTTCCACTTTGAGTGAATTTCTGAATTCGTAATAACAATGTAAGGTCAGAACTACAACAAGAACAACAGAATTAACCCAAATCTTGTCTTTTACTGATGCCCTGGCAATAAAAGGGTTAATGACCATGCTATGTCTGCGCCTGATTAGCCTCTAAAACTAGCCTAACCTAATCCCATTGAGGATCTAAGGAGCATTGCCAAGAGGAAGATGAGAGACTGATGAGCTGAAGGTCATAATCTGGATTTCTTTAACAACTGAGAAGTGCCACAGGCTGGTTACGTCAATGCCTGACTGGAAAATCCATTTTTTATGAGACTTATGTAGTGTTTCGATCTTCTAAACGGATCATTATTTTTTTTAAATAAGCCATAGCCACCGAAGTTAATAGAAACAAACACTTGAAATATAACAGTCTGTGTGTAATGAAGCTGTATAATGACTATTTCTTAAAAACTAAATCACTGAAATAAACTACCTTTTTCCATTATTCTCCAGATTGCAGCGATGCAGCAGTATCGCTGTGCTGCACACAGATCAATATTGCTCTTGTTGTATCCAAGCAGCAGCTGAGCCACCATCCAGGGTATCACAGAGACAGTGTCTCCACAAAAAGGGGACAAAATGAGAAACTGACATTTGCATGAGTTATTACACTGTTGCCTCTCCACACGGCTCTCATTTGCAGCGTCTCTTCATTCCAACAAAACAGACCTGGTTTAAAATAGCTCCGGTGTTTCCTGGTAACAGTTGTCTGTATTTGCTCTGAGGGTGAAGCCTTTTATGATCCTTTGTTTACAGAGAACATGCACTCTGTGAAGCAGCCATAATCAAGTCACGTGAGACATATTGTGCACCGTTTAACAGTATCCATACCCCTGGAACATTTTCACATTTTCCCATGCTACAAAGGTCATTGTATTTTATTGAGTCAAGACAAGTTTATTTGTTTTGTACATTTTATCAATGAGGCAATTCAAAGTGTTTTAAATAATGAAAGCGTACAGCAATTTACAGACAATAAGGAAGCACTATCACAGGGGCAGGATAAAGAGAAGTAATAAAAAGTTGCAATACAGACTAGAATCAATCTGTTTCCCAGTAATTATTAATCAAAGGCATCTCTAAACAAATGGGTTTTCAGACTTTATTTTCAACAGAGATTCAGCAGGTTTTCAGTTTTTTGGAAGTTTGTTCCATATCAGTGGAGCATAAAAATTGAATTCTGCATCTCTATGTTCAGATTCTGATTCTGGGGATACAGAATAGACTTAAACTATAAGACCTGGGTAGTGTAGAAGGATGATACAGAACAACAGGGCCCTTTAATGCACTTTGGTGCCAATCAGTGATTAATAAACTAAAATAAATATTTTAAAGTCCATTTTCTGAGCTACATGGACACAGTGTAAAGTCTTTAGAGCAGGTTGATGTGCTCAATCTTTCTGGTCATCAAGAACCCGAGCAAGTGCACGCACTCCTAAATCTCCTTGAAATATTGCAAAAACAGCACCGCTGTTGAAAGAAAACCATAAGAGGCCCTGTTTTCTGCTTTGGTCACATGCTATGTAGGGGAGAGATCAGTCATGTGGAAGAAAAGTGTTCTGGTCAGATGAGACCAAAAATGAACGTTCTGGCCTCCATGCAAAACGCTGCATTTCCCCAGTGAACACCGTGATGGTGGAGAGTGGTGTGAGATCTGTGTGGTTGATGGTTTCCTGTAAAATTCTCAGATGTGACTAAGTTGTTACACCACTATTATCTTTCTATCTTCTTAGATATGATTCTGTTCAAGGTAATTGCATGTAAGGGGAAACATATTAACTGTTTAAAAGTACTTCTTTTGAACAGACACTTTTACTGTTAAAATCGATCAAGTAAAATTTTACAACTACAAACTTGAGACGTTTTAGTACCTGAAGTTCATTACCTTGACCTTTTTGTCACATTTTCTCCATATTACAGCCGGACAATTCAACGTCTCCTTGGGCACAAAACAACAAACTAATCAGGATGTGGAAGGCAAAGAATGCTTGAGTTGCATGCTTTTATTATTATTATTATTATTATTATTATTATTATTATTATTATTATTATTATTATTATTATTTATTTTTTTTTTACAAATAAAGTATGTAAGTAAGTAATGTTTGTAAAGAATAAATAGGAAAGCAGCACATCATTTTACTTCCACTTCTCGAATATCCAGATCTGATCTGTTGATCTGTCCAGTTATACATATTTTAAGTGGGCAAAAAGGTTTTTTTCCATCAAGATTATCTTATAACTTGGAATTCTTATGTTAATAAATGTAATTGGATTTTGGGATTATCCTGTTTTTGTCAGTCTTGTTGTCTTGTTTAGTCCCCTGAATATTGTAAGAGGCCCGCATTACATATTTTGTGCCCATAAAGGTCTCTGTGTGTGCAAAAAAAGAACATCCTCTTTTCTCATGACATTTTTAAACCATTTTGAAAACATTTTACCATTTTTTTTATCCACCAGCATGGTAATTTGTTTTGTACATTCTGACAGTTTATTAGTTCTGCAGCCAAATCTTAAGAAACATGCTTCCATTGGTCTCTGAAACCTCAAAACCCATACATTAAGAAATACATGTTCCAATAAAAACATGGATAAGAGGAAAATTTGAATTATCTTCTCTAAGTTACAGCAGAAGGAGAAGTGGAAGTCACAGGATTATGGGTCTGAGATGTTGAAATGATGTGGCCACTGATGTAAGAAAAGGTCGAAGTCAGCTCGTAACTGGGTCATGTCGCTCAAGTGAAACCTCTGGCCTTGGCAGAACTTCATAACATTTAGTCAACAAACAGAAACATATATTTTTAGCTGTGGGAAGCTTGACATTGAACTGGCAATTGCTGCTATTCGTATAATAGGACAAGGCAGCTACTATAAAGGAAACTATATTGTCTATTCTTTACATGGACTGAAACCCCCTTTTGAAACAGCAGCTTGATTTTTCTTTGAAAGACGCCATCTAGTGGGCACACACTTGTCTACCGAAGCTGCCTCGGTTCGAAAGTTAATTTTCAACCAATTTATCTATAAAACGTTCAAGAGCTGCAAAAGACACCTGCTATGATCCCACAGGTTGTTGTATTATTTACAAAAAACTCATCAGAATTTCAAAAGAACACGTCATGAGTTGCAAGCACTGAATACTAACAACTCAACACGTTCATTTGGTCAACATGTTGAGTTTCATTTTGACCACAACAGAAAACAAATCATATGACACATAGCTTTAAAAGCAACTTTTCCAAAGGCCATATATAAGGGAAATTACTTGTTCATGCTTTAAAGCATGAGCTTCATGAGTAATTGAGCTGACAATCCTGCCAGTGTTAGAAACAGCTTGGCTCGGTACCAGGAAATTATTATTGTAGAATTGTGATGAGGATATCCTAATACATTATCATCAATCTTTTAAATCTTCTTTGTAGTTAAGATGCTTCCAAAACTTTGGCATGCACAGCATCTCTAACACTGTGATTTGCCATTCTTCCATCCTGGTAACCAACAGTGTGCAGCAACACTTGAGAAAGGGAGGTATGCACTAGTCTATGGTCCACAGAGCTGGTGAAAACTCCGGTAACTCTAGCACTGTGTCTGTCATATCACTGAGAGGAGTTTTAAATTACAGGGAAATTTGAGTGGTTGTGAAATTATAATTTCTTAAAACATTTATGTGTTGATTCTGGTAATCGACCCATACCTTGTATTAGGTGTGGTTTACCTTTAGAGGCAAATACTTCATCCAACAAAGCTGTACATAAATGCTGCAGCAATGAAATATACTGCTCAAAAATATAAAGGGAACACTTTAAGTGTTAAACACCTGTTTAAGTGTTCCCTTTATTTTTTTGAGCAGTGTATATTGTGCAGCACTAGTGTAACCATACACATACCAGTGTGACCACTGCAGTTATATTGAACAACAAATTAAAAGCATTTCCTATGGGTACATTTGAATATTTATATTTAATCTGCTTAGTTCATGGAGGAAACCAAAATCATCCTATCGCCCAATAAAATATATGACAGTGTAAAGTTCAAGAGAATTGAAACAGATGCCTGTTCACATGCACACGGTAACTGTTGAAACATTTTGCTGAACAAAAATGGTATTTTCAACCGTTTCTACAATTCACGTGTCTTTTAACAAGGCAGGACTGAGAATGTCTCGCTGAACAACAATACCCCCCTTCTATGAACGAACCAATAAACAAAGGCACAGAAAAGATCAGCATGTATAAATTTTTAATCATTTTTCAAAATCCAATTTCTCATACTTGTTCTCACACATAAAAATACCTATTATTTTTACATTTTCTGTCTTTGATGGCATTTCCAAATGTTCCCTTGAAGTTATCTAATTTGACGTGGCAACGCACTCCTTCGCCACAAGGGGGCAATATTGCATTACACACATTGATCTAATCTAATGCGACGACTTGCAGTAAACACTAATCACGTCCAACAAGGCGCTGAAAGTTGGGTTTGTAGATTTACAATTTAAAAAAATATCCTAGATATTTCTATTTTATGTTTTCATAACAATATTTCCTTAAAACGACTAAATTAAGCAACAACAACCTAATATTTAGTGGTAAATATCCCCACTGGCACATTAAAGACTGGTGGTTATTAACTTATTGGCATCTCATGTGCGGGACTCATTTATTTCCTCTGACAGCTAACCATTCCCATCCAAAACGCAAACATCTAAAACATCTCAATGGTTGAAATAGCAGATAGTGGTAACAGAGTTAAAATGTAGGAATAACATATCAGTAAGACATGCCTGACAAAAAACCAATAAAATCTGACCCATGTCCAGAAGAGATATCTAGAAAAAAGAACGAGGTTGGTAAACATACATTAAATAAAAAGCAATTTTGCTTTTCAGCTGATGCCAAATGATGTTAAGATGTTGTGCTGAAGACACATTAGCAAAGCTAGCTTGCGTCCCATTTGCAAGTTCAAGTAAAACATGAGACTCATGTAAGATTGAGTTCCAGAGCAGTAGCCATTTCCCTAAATTTCAAGATTAAAAATATATTTCATAAATGGACTCCAGAGCTTCACGTCACTTTTATTCCAAAGGGAACAAGGTATGTTGTCAATAACGCCTGATGAAATTTATACCTTTTATTAATAATCATGTTAAATTGCCTTTATTACAACACACACGCACACACAAAAAGAAACGAGCACAAGATTGATGTCAGTTGGTTATTTATTGTTTCCAAAAATAGTCTCTGAAACTAAGATTTACAAAAGCGCCCATAAGTCTTAACAGCTGTTGGAGTTCTCGTGTAAAAACCGACGACTGTCAGACCTCCTGGTGGCACCAGAGGACTGAACGCCTCGACGGGAGTTTGAACTGTCCACCACTGAGGAAAACGAACCCCACACACTCCCACAACTTCATTACTGAAATGACAAGTCTCGAGATGCCAGTAGAAACTGTCATCTAGGCAGCCTGCTGTAGACTCCTAGAAAGAGTACGCAATAAACCAGAGCACAAACCTAATTGAGCGTAATGTAAATGCTGGAATTAAGCTTTATTTGTCAGCAACACAATCTAATTAAAAAAATGTGTATGTCAATCATGTTGTGCAAAAGTTACCGCTCCTTTCAAAGGCATGGTTTCAACTGTACCACCAATGATTCTCTGAATGGTGTGACTTTGCTCTCGTCAACTGGAGAGCTGCTGGGACAAAATATATATATATATATAAATCTATAGATTTTCTTCACCGTTAGGGAAGTTGAGTCAATGGGAGTTTTTCTGGTGTAAATATGTCTTCCAGGGACCAATGAGGCAGATAATTAGTTAAGGTTTTTTTTTAAAAGCCGATGTGTGAATGGAAATTCATGAACGTAAAAGGAAGTTTGTCTAGAATAAATGAGACTCGGTGCCATGTTTTAGAGTTAAGGAGTGACAGGATTCTGGAGCAGCTTCCTCCCAGACTGACATCAGAGGCATTCACAGCAGCTATACGCCCTCGAGTCCCTCAGACAGCCGGGACAGAAAGAATCGTGACGTCTGTTCTTTGGGTTCATCGGGTTCCTGCCACCGTTTATTGAAATTTACTCGGCGGCTTCGGTCTCCATCGCCTGTCCTGTCGCATTCTCTACGGTTTTTGAAGCCTGTTGCAACAGAAATAAAATAAAAATTGAGGAAAGAGTTAGAAAAGATGTTAAAAAAAGAAGAAAAAAAAAAACAAAACAGGAAAGTCACCTTCTTTTTCTTCTTCTTCTGAGCCTTGCGGCTGGCCGAGCTCTGAAGCAAAACCTTTAAGAACAAAACACTTATGAGGTGAAGGACAACATATGTCTGGACACACGAGTGTTTATGAAGAAGTCTAACCTTCAGCTCTGGGTCCTCCACGTCGTGCTCAGACTGGTAGAGCTCGGGCTCAAAGAGGCTGCTGGTGATCCGCAGAGGTCCGTTGGCCATGAGCAGAACGGTGAACTTGAACTGGGCCACAAATTCCCCTGAGAAAAGATGGGAGTGAAAATGTGAAGATGGTGATGAAAAGTGCATGTGCGTGTGGTGTGTGGTGTCGGCAGCATGAAGACACAGTCACAAGGTTTCTGGACACTTCAGACTTTGATTTTCAAAATGTCTTTTTAAATTGCAAATACAAAAGTTCACATTACATAGATATTTCTTTAGCCTTAATACATCAAAATGCTTTAGGAGGCAGATTCATCAACCGACAGTGACTTGCAGCAGAAAACCAAAGAAAAGCTAAATTACTCCACCAGTTTGTGACAATGCATGAACTCAAATCTGTTTGAATATTAGCATCTTCTGTTTTACAAATCAAAACGACATGCAACATCTCTTGCGTGTTGACGAGTACATTTTTTCAGAACAACTTGGTGACATTTGCATGACTCTTCACCCGCCTCCCTCATCGCCCCACTTGCCTTCCTTCTCGTACAGCACGGCGAACGGCTGCAACAGCTCATGCTTGGCACACTCCACCACACCCAGCCTGGCCTTGGCTTCGTCCTCAAATGCTCTGAGGACGTAAAAAAAAAGTAGCGAAAAAGGAAAAAAGGCGTCGGTGGAAGGCGAGTGAAAATGACTGGCTAAGATGAAGATGAAGAGAGCCGACGTTACCTCAAAGTGAAAGGCATCGTGTCGAATCGTCTCTCCATCTCGCTGAAGAACGTGCGGGACGTTTTCATCTTCAACCCGTAGACCTTATTGGGGTCTCGCTTGTAAACTGTGGTCCGCTGGCCTCCGTCCTTTGCCTGCAATGTTAAACGGGAAAGCAGTTCTTTAATTTTCAAGTATTGTAAAGATAAAAAAAATCTGGTTACACCACAGTTACCTTTCCCTCCCCAGTGCTGATCAGCACATCCACAGCGTAGACCTCGTGCACTTCGAACTCCGCCTTCTCATGATCCTTTCTGTAAACACGCACACATACACACACACAGAGCTGCGGTCATTTGGCAGCGACGGACAAAACAACCGAGTGGGCAGCGGTTCGCTGAGAAAGCTCACCTCTGCTGGTCCGTTGGGTTCTGAATGATGGTTTTCTCGCCATCGATCAAATGCTGTTTAAGCTGATGAGACAGCATGCCTGCAGACGATGAAGGAAGGACTTTAGTCTCAAACTTGTGCCAAGCAGATCGTCCGTTTAAAAAAAAAAAAAAAATAATAAACAAAACAAGCACACACCCTCAACTGCAGAGCACTTGAATGACTTGGCGATTTTGTTCCAGGCTTCTGTGACCTGTGTGTTCTGAAGGAGAGGGAAGTGTTAGCAGAGTCGCGACCCCTGATCCTTCAGGTTTAATCAGGGCATCCAGACACCAAATGTTCTCATTTTAAGGCTACAAACTTCAATGAACTTTACTGGGATTTTTTCCCCCTCATAGACCATCACAAGGTAGAGCTTTATAAATTAGCTTTTAATCTATTGTTTTACACATTTTTTTTTTTACAATTGCAAACCAGAAAGATGTATCATACATTTGAATTCACCCCTGAACTCTGATACCTCCAAATAAAATCTGGTGCAACCAATTCTCTTCAGTCAATTTGTTTAGTCACAGTGAGATAAACTGAAAATTAAGGTTTGAGATTACATACAGAGATCATATGTATGGAAGGTGGAATCATCACTGAAAAGGTCAGAACACACTTGGGCTAAAGCAATTAATCAAATTTATTGTGGTGAATCGATTATCGAAAACAATCATTAACAAATTTAGCTATCCAGTAATCGCTAAGTGGAGTATACAGACTCTGAAACATGCCATTTGCTCAAAAAGAAAAAAAAATCTACACACTCAGAGCAATAACTAAGACAAAACTTGACAAAACATATACATTTTGCGCATGCATCCTTTGCTACTAATGATCAAGAGTACAAAGAAATGCCATGCTGTTGCATTTTAGGAAAACAATTTTTTTCTTATTTCAAAGAAGAATTGAATTACTTTAAGCCAATTACTCATCAATAATCGATAGAATACTCGATTACTAAAATAATTGTCAGCTGCAGCCCTACAACACACCATTCCCTGTGAGAAACATGGCGGTGGCAGCATTATGCTTTGAGGATGCTTTTCTTCAGCTGCTGATCAGCCGTAATGGGAAGATGGAGCTAAGTAAGGTGACATCCTGAATAAAAAACCTGTTGGTGTGTTCATTGTCCAATAACTGCAAACATGCAGTCAGAGCTACAATCCAGTGGTTTACATAAAAGCAAACTCATGGGTTAAAACATTTTGTTAACAAGTCAAAAGGTTTTAAATTCCTAAAGGAGTGAGTACATCCTAAAGACTTGCAGTCGTAATTCCAGAGAACTCACAGCAATGACCGGACTGAATACAAAAGCATGCCAGTTTTGTTTGTGGTAGTCATGGAGCAAAAACAAGTTCAAGGAGCATGACTACTTTTGCAAGCCAGTATATAGGAAAAGGAAACAGCGTTACCTGGTTTCCTGGCTTGACGAGCCGGAGAGCAGCTTCTGCACACAGGTGAGCTGCTTTGATGACATCAGCTTTCCGCCCTGTTACAGGGTTGTCCTGAGGACGGCACAGGGGCCAAGTTAAAAAATTATTACTTAGCTGGCGATGCTGCAACAGTGCGTGCATGATACGGCTCAGTGGTGCTAACCCACCTTGGTTGCCCCAACAACGAAGCTATGAGCCACATTTGAGATGAAGCCATCAACATGCACCCCGAGGTCACTGGACACAGAAAACAAGACGACACAAGGTAAGGAGAGCCGCCACTGCCAACTGTTTCCTCTTTGGTAGCGTGGACTGGCACAACAATGGCAGCTTACATCTTCACAAGGTCCCCATCTTTCAGGATTACATCAGGGTCACTTTTCAGAGGGGAGAAGTGACATACGCAGTTGTTGACCGACACACAGGTGGGGAACGCGATGCCTGAGGGAGACAGAACGCGAACGATGAAGGCGAGACTGAAACACTGACTGAAGGAAATCTGAAGGCGGAAAAAACAAAAAAAAGCATTCACCTTTCTTCATGTCTTTCTCCCTTTTGAAGATTTTACCGGTTTCTGCTGCGATGAATTCATCTCCTTTTTGACAGAGGCTGAGCACTGAGACTCCAGGCGCAGCGGCCTCGGCTACTTTCTTCAGAGCCTCTGCAGGACAAAACGAAAGGGAGATGAATAAAGAATGCAAAGCCTAATACACAGCTTATCAGACACATACAGTGCTATGAGCAAGTACTCAGACGCTTATTTTTTTTTACATTTTGTCATGTTACACGAAAAGACAAAAACATAGACATCATCTGTATTTAGCACTTCTGAAATCGGAACTTTGTCGGACCGCCTTTTACTGTGTTTTTCATCCAACACACATTGCCTACACAGACATGAAGGCAAAAAAAACTGTCCTGTTAAAAAAAAAATTGTAATAACTGGTTGACTCTTGAAAATCCCAAATACAAAGTGCAACAAGGAGAAACAGTGAACAAGTTCAACCAGAACACTTTTGCAAGGCACTGCATCACTCGTGTACTTAAATCAAATGTAATATTTTAGGGAAATCAGGCAGGATTAATAAAGCCCAGTTAAAATATTGCATGTCTAACGTTTTCAAATACATAACAGATGGCTGGAGGTTTAGGTTTCTGACGTGATCCGACACCGTCCTTTTGGTTCTCATCTCATTTTCGTAAAATTACATTTGCAAACAAGCCAACACTGTCCAGATTGGCTGACAGCTGCATTTAAGGCCAAAACAACACAACACAACCAGTAAATTAGCGAGAAAGATCATAACTGCAGCCACTTCAAACTTCCTGACTCGACTACAGTTTAGGATTGGAGATAAAAGCAAATAATTAAAATATTTTTGGGATTTCACCTGGATGCCATCTGAGCTATAATGCTCAGCAGAACAGGAGTTTTTAATTACCTAGACATTATTATTATTTTTACTAATAATAATACAAATAATAATAATTATTGTTATTATTTTTAGCAGGTTCAGGTTTTCTGCTGATTAGCTGCCTGCAAATGGAAACAAGTGACTCCAATGATTTCAAGTTTAAATTTTATTTGGATGGCAAGATTACAAATAAAATTAGGTCATAACAATCTGGATTTCCATTAAGTCAAAAACAACATAGATTAGATGTTTTATATCATGTTATTACTTTAATTGAGCTTTTATTACTTAAAATAAGTGTGTTTGTGTGTAATTTAGCTTCAAAGAACGACTCCTAAATATACAATACTAATGAACATTCTTTTAATAAGTGGCATTTAAATGTAATCTGTATGCATTTGAATTTTGAGCAAGTTTACATTTAAATTCCTGCTCCATTAAATTCCTACTACACTGGGTTCCCATTGTTAACTGGTAGTTTAGCAGTATCAGCTAGCTGCTAGCCAGTTAGCTCCGCTACAGAGCTAGCAGCCGAGCTCATAGAGCGAGATTCATTTTAAAAGACCTCAAATGACCAAGTGATACTATCCGCATTCATGTTTCAAGACCAGCGCTGTTTTGTGTCCGTTACAAGCACTGACTTTCTTTTCATCATAACACAGCCCTGTTCCTTGTTGCGGCACATGGCACTGCTGCTTTGCCTGGATAGCGGACACTGCTAACTAACGTCACACGGGCACTTATGAACCGATCTGTATAAAGCAGTTTTTTCCTCTTACGGTTCGCGATCTCTGCTCCCATCTTGTACTTGGTGACCACCAGGTCTTCGGCGATGGTCTGCTCTGGCGTCTCCTCATCTCCAGACATGTTGGCAGTGTGCAGACCTCGAACTTAGAATAACTTTTTCTCTTTCTCCCCGGTGGTTGTCAGTCAGTCAGCCAGGCACTGAACGGACCACGCTGCTTCCGCGCCGCTGCACGCAAATGCACCGGTGTTGAGCGAGAAAAAGCGCCCCCGGTCAGGGAAGCACCTTCTGACCGACGATAGTCGTTTTCACTGAACGTCATCTAAAGAAAATCAACTGTAGCAAAAAAAAAAAAAACAAAAAAAAAACCGAAATGCATTTTTGATAAAAAGATATAAATGGGATTTGGACCCTATGTGTACTTTTTGTAAAAATAATGAGGAAAAGCTTGTTCATCTTTTTTGGGATTGTAATTATACCAAAATATTCTGGAGAGATATGTCAATTTTTTTTCATCAAAAAAAATCTCAATATTACTTTAACAGATAAGGATATTTTGTTTGGGATGGAGAAATGTGAACTTGTCAAAACAGAATTTTTATATGTTGTCAACTTTTTTATTATTTATGGTAAATTACATATTCACACCTCCAAACATTTACAACAAAAACCTAATTTCCAGATTTTATTATCTTCTATTAATATCTATTTAGAATCCTTAAAAATTAGCTCAAACGCTAAAGCCATTCAAATCATAACTGCCCTTAAAGAACTGCAACCCTCGAGCACCGATTTGATTTTGACATTGGAAAATAATTGTTCTATGCTCTGTAAAGCCCATTTATGTTGTATCTGTTTGTAACTATTACTGTTCTATGTTGTTCACATATGTTCTTTGTTTGCAATAAAAAAAAAAAGAAAATTAAAAAAACCCGAAATTCTCTTAAGCACATAATTGATGCTATTTTCTATTTTTCGATAAATATATACTGTATGTGCATGGACATTTTCCCCCTCACAGTTACCGCTACGAAATAACACAATTAAATAGCAAAACTCTCCGAAAATAAACATTGTAATTGAAGCAACATAAAGTACGGAAGAGGATTAGGGCCACCGGAAGAAAAAAAAAAGAATTCTGAGATTAAAGTCAGAATTATTTATTTTATTTTTTCGGTGGCCCTAATCATCTTCCGTAATAAAGAGATGCTCATTGCATGATTTTCAAAAAAAAATCTCACAGCCAAGGAATTTCGCTGTGAGAAATTCGTTCTCACAGCGACCAATGCGGCTTCAAGAATAGGGACGCTTTTTGCGGCACAACACCGGTCTTGTTGCTCCGCTTGACTTCAGCTAACACGAGATCTCGCCCGCTGTCAAAGACTCACTCTGAAGTCAAGATAGTTCACGTCTATTTTGAGGCGTCACATTCCAAACTACTGTGGCCCAGGAGGTAACAAAAAAGATCTCTACAATTGACGCCGAGAACTCGCTTCTTTGAGTTCAATGTCGGAACATTTTGAATGATAATAAAATATCCCAAATAAACCAACTTGAATCCGTAATAAAAATGTGATTAAAGATGAAGGAAGAAAAAAGAAGAATCCATTGTGTATTCTGTTTAGTCGCTGTAAATGGTGTCTTTGATTAGTGTCGTGTTTTAGAGACCAAGCTACACTCTATATTCAGTTTGGCATGTCATCTTATTTAAAGACAAAAACAAATAAAATCTAGTAAAATACATTAAATATTATTACAATCATTTTACTGAAGCTATTTTTTTGTACAAGTACATAGTACATAAGTAGAATTTGTATGCTAACCTGAACTATGGGGGAATAAGAAAATTAAGAAATAAGAAGAAAATACCGATATTTAGATATTCAAATTGAACTGTAGAGTAGGAAAAAGTCTTTGATAATGGTACTTATTGAGATATTCCTCTGCCTCACATTATGTCATGTTCTGCTGTTCATGATGTCCCTCAAGACAAGCTAATAATAATTTTGGTTGCTATATAAAGATTCGAGCACAATGCAAACCAGTGAATGAGTCTGCAGTCATACAAAATGAATACCTTTATTTATTTATTCAACTACCGTGGTGATAGTGAAAACATTTACAGCACACACATCAGTGATACAATGATTACATATTTGCAAAACCATGAAACCACATTTAGAAAAAGAACATTCGCTTATATGTAAATGTAAAGGAGGTTTAATAATTAATTATATGATATGATAATAATTAGCCAATGGAAAAAAGTGAAGTAAAAAAAACATCCTATCTGAAGATGATAAGCTTGTAAACACTTGTAATTTATGGCTCTGTACTTGACTCATATTTGGTTACATAAATTATGACTTACAGTAAACACCAGTGAAGTAAAAAAAAAAAAAAAAATTGTTTTCAAATAAAACCAAAATAAGGTGGGGAAAAAAAATCTCAGAAAACTAGCAAATATGCATCCGTTCCCCTTTTGCTGTCCCAGTCCGACTGATTATGTGCGTACAGCATCTGGTTTGAGGAACAGCCTGCTGTGCCAGTAGTCTGGGTTGTCAAACGATGTGTTGTTGCCAGGTTCCCTGATGCCAGCACACACCTTGATGTATTCCCCGATCCCTGCACACCTGTCACTGTCCGTCTCCTCGGGAGCAGCCCTCGCCTTCGCTGGGAGGTTCTCATATTCCGCGTGCCCCCGTTCACCAGGCACTATTTCAAATCTGCTCATCTCCTCGTACTCCTCCACCGTACCGGCTCCAGCTGCCAAAACATCTGCCCCGGGCACAACACCACCACTAGGATCCTCTGTTACTGCGGCTTGTTTATTTGTGTGGCAAATTTCAATTTCTTCTTCCCCCTTCCTCTCTTTGACCAAGCCCCCTGCTGTTTGGTCTGTCTCCGCTCCAGTCGAAGATGTTTGACTCCGACATCTCTCCAATTCTGACTCACCTCCTTCTGAAGAGTCTGAGTGCCTGATATCCATGTATTCATATCTGCAAATCCCTCGGCCCACCTCTGTGTTTTGATCCACAGATTTGATCTCTCTCCAGCAGTGGAGCTGATCTTTCTCCATCCCGTCTCTTTGCTTTGCTGCTGCTCCTTTGCAAGCCTCAGGTATCCGATTACGTTTTGTACCTGAGAGCATAGAATAAAGACGACTGGATGAGAAGTGATGTATTTAAACAATTAGCCAAAAAGTGAAACTGGTATCGTATAAATTTATTAAAAACAGAATGAATTGTTTCCAGAATTTATTTTATTTTTTATGATTAGTTCCTCAGATTATTTTAAATGAGACCAATTTTATGACGTAGAAATGCCGCCTACTCAAAAGTATTTAATGTCATGTACAACAAATACTTGGTCACATTTTGTACTGGTCCTCAATAATGTTCTAGTTTTCTGAGAAAAATAGTTTTGGGTTTTAATTAGTTGTAAGCCGTACTCATCAAAAAGTGTACGCTGAAACCCATCACGCCGATGGTTTTCAGAGAACATGATGATTCATTACATGAATCTATGCAAAAAAAAAAGAAGTTCCAATTCCTAATGTAACATACTGAAATAAAGTAACATTCACTATTTTAATTTGTTGACAGTAAGAAAAGCAAAACTTACTTCTTTCTGGGGTTTCAGGTGACCCAGGCAGAACGTAGCCATAGTGGTCCAAATCCTCCTCATCCTCCTGTGCCGTCCACACCTTGTAGGAGGATGGACTGGAGGCCGTGGAAAGCTTCCTGTGACGACTTAAAGCTACACGAGGGCTGCTCCTCTCTGAGCCTAGCCTTGTTCGGCGAAGGCTTCCAGCCCGTAACCCCTCTGCCTCCCTGCCATTTCCTCTGACCTCTGACCTTTCAGGCAGTGTCCGCACAGAGCTCAGGCGAGAACGGTGAAACCACAGCTGAAGTGAAAAAGCAAAGAATGGATATGTAAATCATAGAAGTGTGTTTTATTTAAAAGCTTGCAATCTTTTAAAGTGATCTTGATAAACTTTTTTTCTGTTTTTGTGGCAGTAATTGTCTTTATTCAACAGTAGCTGGACAGCAAAAAGGGCAGAGGGAGAAGGGGAAGACATACACCGGTAATCGAGGTAGGTACAAGTTTTTTGGGGACTGTAGCATCTGGTGAGCCACCTACCACTTGATGGTCTGATCAAATATTTTTTCCAGACTTTGTCCATTTTTTGCCACTTATCTGCAATACAGTGACTTGTGTGGTGGTATGTGCAATAAACATAAGTGGACAGCTGAAGGACAAAACAAGATGTTTCAGACCTAAAAAGGTTTGAATGAACACCAGTTTACTGGGGAAATCAACAGGGGATTTCTGTGGTCATCACACCTGACGGATGTTGCCTGCTGGACTTGGAGTCATTGGTAGGTATCCGGTCAGGCCAGACTGAGATACACCACTCTAAAAAAGGTCGCAGAAAAAACAAGAAGTGTGCCATTCACTGATCGTGTCAATAGTTTAAAACCAATCTATCATTCTAATGTAACTAAGACGCCGATAAGCGTTTGTTTATTGTTACCCTGCAGGAATTTATCCTTGAACGAGAAAGACTCCACGATGGAGAGTGCTGGAGAGGAGGTGTAGTCAAGCCATCGTCCAGCCCGTCCTCATCTGCGTCTTCCAAATCTGCATCCAGAAGTCCTCGCTCTGACTCTCTTCGTTGGATTTCTCCAGGGGGGGGGTCTTCCCCTTCCTGTGACAGGACAACAGTTGAGGAGCAACTTTTACGATGTCAAATCAAGGTTAAAAAAAAAGCTCTGAAACAAGAAACAACATCATCTGCACCTTGATGACAAGGTATCTATGTGGATCTCTTGCCATCCGTGTAAAATCACTTGCTAGCTCTTTGAAGGTTGGCCTCACGTTCTCGTCAATCATCCAGCCTAAAACCAAATAAAAAGCAGTACACTGTTTGCAGATGATTGCATAGAAGCAGTTGCTGTGACGAGAAAGCCTCAATGTGCTTGTGTTCACACATAGGAAGTGATTTAGAGGCTCACATTTAACCATGACCATGTAGACATCGATGGTGCAGATGTGGGGCTGTGACAGACGCTCGCCCTTCTCCAAAAGGCTCGGCACTTCCTGAGGCTGCACTGACACGTATGGCTCCGCCCCAAAGGACATCATCTCCCACACTGTCACTCCTGTCCAGGAGCAAACATACTGCTTTTAATGCCTCTTCTTGGGGTTACACGCAGTCAACATCTACACGGATCGTCTCACGTGACGAGTAGGCTTCTTACCGTAACTCCAAACATCGCTTTGATGAGTGTATCTTTGAAACAAGATGCTCTCAAGCGCCATCCACTTTATAGGTGTCTGAATGGAGTGGACAAATGCGCATTGCTTGAAAACGCAAAGAAAATAATTGGCGGGTGAGCTCAAACTGAACCAGATGGTGGCATCTACCTTTGTATCTGTGTAGACGTATTTCTTGTCATCAGGATAGAGGAGGTCTGCCACGCCGTAGTCTGAGATCTGGACCTGGTAGTCGTTCTTCAGCAGGATGTTGCGGGCAGCCAGATTTCTGTGGACCATGCGGTGTTCCTCCAGGTAGAACATACCCTGAGACGCAAACGGTTTTACTTTACATTCAATCGAAGATCTTACTCGGAGGTGTTACAGCTATCTTTACCTTAGCGATCTGCACACACCAGTTGAGCAGGCGCTGGGGGTCCAGGCTGTTCTTATGCTGTCTGATGTGCTCCAGTAAGGAGCCACGGGGACTGAGCTGGGTCACCAGCTGGAGACTGGGACCAGGACAAATTCCCAGCACCCTAACAATGTAAGGGTAGTCCAGGCTGCCCATGGACAACAAGTGCTGCAAATTGAGGAAACACATTTTAGACATTGACTATTATTACAGCAAATCGATAGAAAACTAGCATTGCTGTTTCCTTCTTGGAATGTTTAAGCTATGATGAAAAATTAAGCTCTTTCATGCCATTAATGCTTTTATATATTTTTTATTTATTTTGATGAGACTCACATCAGTGATTTCAGTGAAGGTTTGTCGACCTGAGCTGTCCTGGATCGTCTTTATTGCCACAGGTATCTTGACCGTCTCTCCCTCTGGGGTCCAAAAGCCCTTAAGCACACTGTATTTTAGACCATAGTAACTCCATGCATATCAACTGATCGCGAGACAAAATGAATAATACCTTGTGTACCGTTCCAAAAACACCATAGCCAAGGAGTTTCATTTTTTTCAGCTCTGACGGCCTCAAGATTCGAGCAAAAACCTTTGTGCCTTTCTCTCCCGGACCCAGGGGCTCAAAGCTCTGTTGAAAGCACAGCAAATATTCACAGCTGACTCTTACAGGGTTTTGAAAAAGTTATATTGGATTATTATGATTTGTGCATTAGAGTTGGGTTCTTTAGATTTACCCTTTACCTTTATGGCCTCCTATTCTCATCTCTAAATGTTGTTTTTTTTTCTCCTTTCTTACCCTCCCTCCCACCTGAGATGTAACCTACCTCATTGAGACCAAAATATAACAAAGTTTTGGCAAGACTTGAAATTTGTGTTCACAGATACGCAAAGTCTAATCTGACTGAGACTGAGTTACCTTGAAAAGAAACATTCCAAAATCCACTACTTTATATATAAGTTTGTGGTTACTATGTAACAAATGTGGAAATTTTCAAGAGTTATTAATACTTTTGCATGGCACCTCTTGGCTGAAGCAAATGTGTTTGGCAGGCTTAAGTTATGGTGTTTGAAGCCTAACCTCTCCACTCTCCAGGTATCTTCTCATGGCTCTCTTGCGGCGGATGGCAAGGTCTCGGTGGTACAACACCCCCAGGAAGAACAACCCGAGGCAGAAAATCAAACAAGCTGGGACTGCCAATGCTATGCCTGTGATCTGTCCGCTGCAGAAGAAACAGATTTGTTTTAAAAAGAATGAAATGTTTTAGCAGGAACCTAACCTGAGCTTTCTTGTCAATATGTCTTTATTCCCAAAGAAAATGTTTTGGAGGGTTTATTTACATCAGGGTATACAGGGAACTGCCCCTCTATGTAGGTGAGGTAACGTTTTGCATGTTCAAATGTTAAAAAGTGGATTAAAGCGCAAATCGAAACCTTCAAACACACTCAGCATCTAAGAAAACAAAGACATGTTGATTGATTTAGTTGAATCTAAAAAAAAAGGTTCATACATTTTCTGAATCTAAAAATTGTAAAGTTGAATTTCAATCAAAACTGAAATGAAAAGACAAATGGACTTAGTTAGGGATAAGCATTCTATGATCATGTGCTGTTCTCTTTAAGAGGGGCTGGCCACCTCACCCTTTCGATCATCTGCTAATCATCTACCGGCTTAATCACATATTTTAGTTTCATTCAAGGTCACAGTTTATCATGTTTTCTAAAAGTTGACTGGCCCACACATGAGTACACAATTAAAGGAAATAGGGTGATATTTAATTCGCTGGAAGGCAGCAAAAGGAGGCGCCGCTGCTTCCATCTACAAAAATCAGTCAAAATAACCCTGTTATATCATGTAAGACGGGCTTTCCAAGCAACCATCACCTGGTAATAGTGGAACATTGACATGCAGTGTTTTATATCCACCAGCAGGGGGAAACACTCACCTGCCGCCTGATATCTTACAATCGTTTAAACCTGGGCCGACGCACCTGCAATACAAAATCCCATACTTTTTTCTGACTGGAATTGGATTCCATGAATATAACACTTTTATATATGAGTGAAAACAAACCTATTCATAAACTGCTGTTTTAATCTCACCCTTACCCCTGTGTGCAGTTGGGATGACATGGTTCACAGTGGCCCTCTTTGTTGGGGTATTTGAAAATTAGTCCTCTGTGTTCATCAAATACTCCAGAGGGACAAGAGGACATGCAGTATGGACCATCTTGAAGATTGGAGCAAGCCACACATTCATCTGCCCCCTTCAAAAGAAAAAGATAGAGAGCAATGAGGAGAGGTAAAAAAAACCTAATGGAAACACACAATAAAACCAGTCAAAGTGCTAATTTTACTGTAAAAGTTTAAAATGTAAACAAATCAGAGAAACAAATATAAACATATTAAAGGTGCACAGCGGAGAATTTCCTATTCCAATTTTCAAGAATTAGTTTTTTCTTCTACAGAGAATACTTGCGTAACATGATTAAAACACATTTGAACTTATAAACACTATGCTTCTTACGGATTTTGAAAAAAGCACATATTACCGTTCCTGTGCAGCTGACTTTTCCCCTCTGAGGCTTGCACTCCGGATGACAAGCGACACATTCTTTGTCAGATCTTGCAAATTCCCTCTTTTCTCTGCAAACACAATATTTTTTAGAGAGCATGTGCGACTTTACTAAAGGCACACATCTGAGCTGCAGTCACATAAACGTCAACCCAAAACCGCTGACCCAGACAAAAAGCTGCAGCTTCCCACACATGTGCCGTGGCGGCTGTAGTTCCTACAGGTAAGACACTGGTCAGGGCCGGGGCCCCAGCAGCCTGAGTCTGAACACAGAGGATCGCACACATGTCCTTCTGTAACTGCACACAAAACAGGACAGAGTATTAGATATCTACTGGATGAAAGTTAAATTTATTCCCCCCCTTTTTTCCTTTTAAATGACTGTAATAGCTTGTGACATACGGTGGATACTAAATGTACACACACCTGTTAAAGTGGGAGGTTTCAGTATGCAAATGCAGGAGACCACGAAAGAATATTTTTCACAATTTCCATTTTTAATTTGTCACATATTCTATGCAGTTGCAATAAGCACATCTGACAGGGGAGAGCATTGTTAGAAATAAAAGAAAATCTAAAAAAAACCAACAAGATCTTGTCTGAATGTTGTTGATTTATGTCACAATAAAGGTGCAAAACGTTTCCATATTATAACATCTCACTTTTCTTAAGAAAACCTTGTTAATTTAGCAAGTATGCCTTTAGTTATAAAAGCTGCCTCGTCACTACAAAGTTAGCTCCTTTGTGATATTTAAATCGAACATGTGTTTTATCGTCATGCTTTAAAGAAATGTGTCTCACCACACTCCGCAAACGGCTTGTTGTTGTTGAGGTTGTTGACTCGAACTCTGCGGCCCCTGAACAGCTGCGTCCAGTTCACAGTGTGGTGATAACAAAGGTTGGTATTCTGACTGATGTACACGCTGCCGTCGTTGATATACCGCAGAGAGCGCAGCCCGAGGGAGGTAAGAGTGGGGATACGCATCACCATCAGAGAGAATCGCCTTTTTGTTTTGGGATTGGAGGACACACACAGAGTGTGGTTAGCTTACAAAACGTCTCAAAGAAAAAAACAGTGAGGAGGTTTGCATTTCAGACTTTAGAATTTAGTTCTGAGCAGTCTACATCATGTTTTAGTCGGGATGTATGACAGGGCACAGCTGCAAAGAACAAGACAAGTGGAGGAAATGTTAATGTTAATTATAAAAGGAAAGAATATGATAATAGGTGTTACAACGGAGCATATGGATTTAATAGAAATTGGTTTTAGTTTGAGCAGGAAGCATCAGACCCAGGTTTTAATAACACGCTAGGTGTTCCTTTTCACAGATTGTTAGTTAATTTATTGTGTGCCACACAAAATCATCCTTACTTGTAGAGCGACCTCCCCTGAATTGTCGAGAGGCTTGAAAAAACCGAGAGGTTGTTTAGCTCTTTAGGCCACGACTGGATGTTAAGAATATCTGAGAATGAAAACATTACAATTCTTTATGTACCCAATACATGCCTAAAGATGATCTTTAATAATCTATGAATGTCTTAGGTTTGCTAAAAGAGATTATTTTTACCATAACATAAATCCTAGTAATTCACTGAGATGATTTTAGATACAGGAAGCAGACTTTTTGCCACCTGTAGATGGTGTGATCATCTTTACAGTTAATAAAAAGGAAAATATGTAAATCCAGAGAATTACTTAGAAGCAGCAAAATCATGGCAACTGCTGTCTCTGTGAAGAAACAGAGGCTCCCTAAACAAAAAAACGTATCTGTAAATACAAACCTGTTATTTCCCTCACGGTGCGGAACACCTCCAACTTTTTGGCATCGAGTGGTGGAATGTTTTTAAAATCATCTCTGTGAGGAACAGAAAACACATCATTAACATACTGCACGTATTGTCTCTTTGTTAGGCTCTCCAGTGGAAGCAGAGTTACCCAAGAATCCCTGTGACCAGGAAGTGAAGGCTGCCCTGGATCTTGGTGCAATTAACGAAGCTGTCAATGTTGCTAGAATCCACCGTCTGTCGGTGCTCTGCGCCGGTGCCGTTACACACTGCGGGGATGATTCCATCTATCACTGCTTTTTGATCACAGACAGCGCTATGCTAGGGAAAGGTTGAATGGTGCTTTAGTGCTGCTGACCTTTCGGGCAGAATCCACTGCAGAGCTCACACTGCCTCTGGCCGTCTCTCTCCATCTCTGTCTTGTCTGGAGGACAGACGCTCACGCAGGAGCTCCCGTCCACCACAAAATGAGCTGTGGACAGAAAATAAGAAACAGGAAGGAGTCAATTGTTACAAAGCCACAAAAACACACACACACACACACACACACATCAGTCTTTGAATGAACATGTAACATTAAAGCAGACTTTAAAAATATAAGCATTTCATGAGTTACTTACTAGGACACTGAGACACACAGATTGATCCATATTGGTACTTTGCATTGGGATTGGTCTCCATTTGAAATGTCTGTTTGTTGTAAATGAGGGTCTGGGGGCACTGAGGCACGCAGGCTCCTGAATCATTGAAATGACGGCATGCCTGAAGGAGAAAAACACCTTTGACCTATTTGCATAACATCTAATAAGGACTGATTTGAATGCACCAATGCATATAAAATATTTTTCCATTTCTTAAATATCTGTTTAGGGCGTAATGCCAAATCGTACAAAAAAAAAAAAAATCCCTTTATAGTCATTAGTTTGTGTAACAAACGCACATAAGAAATTGAAACAGTGGTTTTCAGATCTGATTAGCATAAAACACAACATACTACTAGTGACTTGTAACCAGAAGGTTCTGGGTTCGAATCCTGTCCTGGCTGGAAAAAGACCTGAATCACTTTAGAAGCACCTGTATGACAAACTGAAGTAGACTAAAATATCTACAAAAGCAACACATCTTGCTTTGGTCTAAATAAAATTATAAATGAATGTCTATAAATCTGCCATTTCCAAGGCTTTGGGAGTCCAGCAAAATTAATCTGAAGCACTGAAAGCTTCATTTGTCTCAGTTTAGGTTGATGTTCATGATTCAATAATAGGAAAGAGACAGAAAATATGGCCTCCATGGGAAAATGTCAAGGTAAAAACCACTGCTGGATGAAAAATCACACAAAGAAAACAGACATCTTGATGACCTCCAGGTCTCTTGGAAAAATATTCTACAGACTCCAGACATAAAAGTTTAGCTTTTAAGAAAGTGTGGGTCCAGTTACAACATAATTTCAGCTATGCAGCTAGCAAACCAGCATGGTTTAAAACAACCTCTAATTGAAATCGAAATAAGAAAGGGTTTCGACTTGTCTTAGTCAGAGCCTAGACATATATCCAATATAATTGCTGTGGTCTGACCTTAAACATGCTCCAAAACCCTGGTGTCTCAATTTAAAACATTCTGCACAGGCAAGAAGTGTCTGAATTGAGAAGCCACACAGCAACAAACTTACAAAACAATCCTCATCCAGAGGGCCTTTGCACCCTGCTGCACACTCGATGTGGCAGCAGTCTCTGGGGCTTCTCCCAAAGCAGCGTCCATTGCACTGGGGAGCACACACCATCTTAGTCACTGAGAAGACAAAGGACAGGAAGGTTGAACAGAGGTCGCGAATGTCTGTTCATCTTTGTGTGTGAACGTCTTAAACCGAGCGTCCATGAATAGAGCTATTCAATTATTTTAAAACAAGAGAGACAAAAGAAAAAGAAAAAGAAGGATGAGACCATTATAAAACAGAAATTGCAACAGTGTGACAGGGACTCACAGATCTGACACTGGTCCTTATTGGGTCCCCAGCAGTAATCGCCGCAAGATTTGTGACACGGGCCTGAGAGAGAGAGAGAGAGAGACGAGTTCAGACAGAAGACAAACAGACAAATAAAGAGACAATGGAAAGACCAATGGGTGCATCCAAAGTCAGACCTCTCTCCCCATTATTTTGGATGTCAATTGGAGCGCTGTTGTCTCGAACAATATCTTGCCAGAAGATCAAGGGGCCATAACTCAGGAATTTGTTGTTAATAATCTGCACTCCACCCTCCAGAATCTCTAAAGATATAAAAGAGACATGTTGGGGGGGGGGGAAGGCAGATCATCCTGGACATATTGTATCAATATGTTGATACAAACTTCAGTCTTAATCAGTTAGCATTGATTTTCCTTTTTTCAGTATTATTATTATTAATAAAACATCTTCTTTTATGCCTCTGGGATGCTGGACGTCGTACTTCAGTTTCTTTAGCTCTAATATAGCGCACGCCTTTAACCTGTCAGGTTTAGGAGTCCGAGCTGTCGCAGACCGTTGGAGCCTTCTTTGGGATAGTTGAAAAAAACCGACAGAGCGAAGCGTCTTTCATACAGAGTGTTTCCTCTGATCACCCGCAGCTCTCCTAAGGGAATCTCCTGAACGTGGTTCATAGCAATGAGGACGTAACCGGTCACCTCACGGATTGTCTGGTGGTGGGGGGTGAAGAGAACGATGATCACATATGAGATTAAAATTAATTCACTGGTCCACATCTTCTACTGACGTTTCGGCACAAAAACGTGTTTACCTTGAGGAAGGAGAAGTCCCAGTTACTCTCAATCTGAGTGATCTCTAGGTTCCCCATGATGATCTCACAGCCGCTGTAGCGGTCCTTGATCAGGTTGTACTGAATCTCCTGAGAACCGGTGGAGCTCAGACCGTTCTGGGTACCCGGACACACCTCTGGTAGAAGGAAAGTTAAAAAATCTTCACTTTTATTAACAAAAATATCTTTAAAAGATCACATTTTCTCATATCAGCAGTGTATGGTTTGCAAAAACATGTTTCCGTGAAACAATTAGGAGTACCGAAGTTCCCCAATAATATCATAATCAAAGCTGTCATGAAAATTGCTCATTTTTGTGCTCATTGGTCTTAATTTCCCCTGTAGCTTTTATCACATCTTGTCATGCACCACTGCAACAGACTGGCGACCTGTCCAGGATGACCCCGCCTCTCACCCGGAACATTAGCTGGAGATAGGCACCAGCAGCCCTCCTGACCCCTCTAAGGGATAAGGGTGTACAGAAAATGGATGGATGGATGGATGGATGTCATGCAGCAACAAGCGAAGTACTTTATTTGGATTTTATGTGATAGACCAACACAGAGAAGATTGTAAAGTGGAAGGAAAGAAATAAGGATTCAGTTTTCTTTTCCAAAAAGTAATATATAAAACTACTATAAATGCATCGCTACTGTTACGTGTATCGAATAGAATAGAAAGGAAAAGAAACATCTTTAGTCTCAAAGTGGGGAAACTCATTTATATCAGCAGCACTTAAAAGCATGCATATTCAAACTAAGGTAAAACTAATGAAAAGAGACTTTACAGTAAGGGCAAATTTACAACATTAGAAAATAATACTGTGCAGTTATTTTAAATAGCACAATCTATTTAAAAGAATTGTGCACCTGAATATAGGGCCATTTAAAAATGTGATATTTGTGCATACAAAACAACAACAGACTCTTCATAAAAATCCCTGCAAATATGGTTTGCACAAGCATTGGTACATCTAGAAAAGTGAATATTTTTGCTCATTTGTCTTTGCAAAGCAACACAAACTCAGACTGGATGGAGAGTGACTGCGAACAAATAATGTCAAGCTTCATGATGAATTCTTCATGGAGCTGGTTTTGATTTTGACTGGACTATAGTAGAACATGAAAAGGATTTGATCTAAACGTTAGTTGTGGGTGTTTGTTGAATGGAGAACCTCTGCTCCAGTCTCAAGCCTTGAAACAGACTTTTTCCAGTATCATCTGAAAGCAACTGCATCTATCTCTCCATTATCTCTCACCAGTCACTCTGTCCCTGAAATGATAAATATACTACTAAGGCCGTTTATAGATGCTCAAATGGTGAGCCTGAATCCCATTGGCTGTGTCGTTTCCTGCGGTAATTTCAAGCTTTGTTTTGCTCGGAGGAGCCACAGGGTTTGATGTGAGGCAAACAGGCAGTCGGGTGCAGGAGCAGCCCAGGCCCTCAGGGTCGTGAAGAAAAGGCAGACGGGTCGAGGGTTTTTCTTTTTTTTCCCCTCCCTCAGACAAAGCTCAGCGTTGTGATAAAGCTATAAATGTGGACTCTGTGTCTCAGAGAGCGAAGAGTGATGCACTGACATACAGAGCTTCTGTGTCTGTATGTGCGCGTCTGCAGGGAAAGTGTTGCTGAGCTCATACCAGAAAGACAATGGCCCATGTGTGAGTAGGACGCTCTGGCGGAGGAACGGAAATATCATAAACGGAAAGAGACGCGTTCCACCTCCTGGCAAGTGACTAAAACTGTACGTTGTTCTGGCTCAGTTTGTGCAGAGATTAGACACCTGCAGCAGGGAACAGATCATGAGTCATATTTCCTGTTTTTATTGTGAACTTTGCAGGTAGAGGCAAGATCGTTCAAGCTGCAGTGACATGAAGCTCCCCAGGCCTTTATGTCAGCAGTGACACTGCACACAGCTGGAAGATCCTTGGTAAAATACACTTGCAATTCAATCCTACACACATGCATACATACTGTACATGTACTTCACTCGAAAGTAGAACTATAAAAGTTTTGAAAGTATAACTACAGGTGTCTCTCTTACTTTCTGTTCTTCACTCTAGTGTTCTGTTAGTAAATAGTTCAATTATGAAACACAGGGGTGTCAGCGTCATATTGTTGGGACAGGGATGCTGGAGTTAATGGGAAGGAGCATGGAGCTAACGTGGGGAAATCATAGAAACAAAAAAAAAACATATTAGAAGCTGAAAAGAGACTTTGAGAATGGTCCAGTCAAAGTCAAGACCAAAATCCAATGAAGAATAGGTGTAAAAGACTTGAGATTGAGATGTTCAATGAACTTTGTGGTTGTAGTGAGACCATCATGTTTGTAAGTTACTCATGATATTTAGCATTGCAAATAAAAAAAAATGTTGAGAAAAAAAAAATATAATAAAACATGAAGCCACATTTCTAGAGACAAATCTTTTTGTTTTCTATAAATTTACCTACCTTCATGTGATTGAGTGGACCCAGTGTGTATCCTCCATGACAAAGCCACACAAAGTAACAGGACTTGCTGCTGGTCCATGCTCACTGAGATTTCAACATGTCAGGAATTAGATCCTCCAATTAGCAATATAGCAGAGGAATTCAGTGGATCTAACAAAGATTAAGATATAATGATTAGATAAATATATGTACAAAAAAAATTACTTAAGACTATGTAAAATTTAATTTGTTCCTCCAAACATTAGTTTCAGGAGCAGACTGATGGATCCAAACAATTCCACCGAAAACCGCGAATAAGCTGCAGTTTGGTCTCATCGTGGAATTTCCCTCCTGGAGAGAGGGAGTCTGATTGGCCCACAGCCAGAATTATTGACCAATCAGAAACTGGTCCGTCTTTCCCCCTTTCCCCTCCATGCACGAGAGTCTACTTTTAATCTCGGCCAGGGCTAAATAATAAAGAGCACAAAAAGTTACAAATACAGCCATGCAAAATAACATATTTTCGAATCAACAGATTCAGACCGAATCTTCCTGGTGTGAACCACCCCGTGTGACTCTGTCTGCAGTTGTTTTGGTTCAGCTGCTGCGTGTGGACGCAGCTCTGAGGAGTCTGAGTGGACGCACTGTTTCCCCCTGTAAAGAGCAGTATTGTCCGCCAGAGCCGCGTCAACTGGTTAATCACCTCTTTGATGCGTATGGAGCTGCCTGCCACAAAGGCCACATTGTCTGATGGTCAAGTGACTTCTGAACCCAAAACAAGAGCAAGCTTAATTTGGGGAAAATGGCTTCAGAGAAGATAAAAAATTCCTGAGCTTGAATCTGGGGAAGTGATACGGCAGACTAATCTATATAATCGCTGCTAATGGACGGGTTATCGGCAAGTGCTTCAGACAGATTTGCTCATAATCTTATTTTTTGGAAGAGAACAGGAAACGTGAAAGCTATTCGCTTGTGCAGAAGTATCCATGCGAAGGAACTTTTTTTTTAAAATTTTTTAAAAATATCCCGTTTCTGAGGTTAAACTTTTGTATTAAATTTGATCTGGACTAAATCTGGATTGAAGTAGAAAATGAAGCGATAATAACTTTTTTAGAAGTTGAAAAGTACGGAATTGTCTAATAAATTTCTGTCCAGTAGGGGGAGCCAGAGTCTGAACGTTGGCTCCTGGAGTCCCAGTCTGCTGCAGGTGGACTCAGTGTCAGTGTTCATAAATGCAAGGTCATTTTTTTCTTTTAAATTACTTATTAGTTGTTATACTTGCTAATGCTATGTAGCATTACATTCATTTAGGACTGTTAAGGTCAAATAAAACTTTGCACAACCTTGGATCGGTGTAATCAGGAGTCGGCCACATCATTTAGTGTGAAAAAGTTCAGGATGTGACATAGCACTGGAAACGCCAATAACACACACATAAAAAAAAAAAAAAAAACATTTTTTGTTTTTAGTCCTATGCTTTAGATGAATAAGTGATGATTTCCTTCAGTGTCTGCGTCAGTGTCCTGGTGGCCCTGTCCGGTGGAGAAGCAAACTGTGAGCGCTCCCTGCTGTGGCCTTTTGCAGCGACCACTCCCTTCAGAGATTGATGAATTGATTGTGTGGCTGCTGCCAGTGTGTCTGTGCCCTGGGCGAAGGTGTCCCGGTTACGGGTGGGAATCCCAGCTATGGCATCCGCCCTGGGGCCGCCATTGTAGCCGTCCTGCAGGGGGCCCCGGGGGGAGCTGGTGACTCTGGGAGCAGCTCCGACTCACATACTGCTGTCACACCCTTGGAGACACAGCTGCATTCTTCCCCCCTATGCCCCCCTACATGCCCTATCGATCAGCTCAGACAAAAATGAGTCCACAAGGGAACTAGAAGACTGTGCCAAAGTTTTCTTAATGCCAACAGCTTCGGATGAGGGGGGAGAAAAAAAATCATGTAAAATTATGTTCTTCACACCTGTTTAAGCAATTCTTTTGGTGTCCACCACCGCTTTAGAATATATCAATAAAATACAATATTAGACTGAATTTTTGTTCTTGTTTTAGGACCTTCAGTACAATGTACTTACATATTTGGATATATGAGGAATTTAGGAAAACGGAAATCCACATTTGGAGCATTTGCAGACTTTTCAAGATTGTCTCTGAGGAGGCCTATATTGTTTTATGTAGTCATGTGTTAAAAAATGCATTTATATGTTAATTTTTATTGGTCTCATCTAATATTCTAACCCTACGTTGTAATTCACTTTCAGCAAAAGAAATCATCACAATTAATTATAACGCAGGCTTGAAAACATCTGTGTGTAACCAAACTTGGTGAAATGAGCTGGCGTAAATGAACTTGTCAAAAACGCCCTAATTCGTTGAACATGACTGTACGGCCGACGTGTTCGAATACTGAGCTTAAAGCAAAAACATTACACATGAGGCAGAAACAAGAGAAATCTGTTTAATTTGGTCGTTTATTGGTTTTTGAAATACCAGGAATCATCAGATCATTCTTAATTTTGACACCAGTTTCTGTTTACATCCTGTTCATATTCTAATAAAGTTTCCTTCTGAATACATTTCTGGAAATGCATCAGAACAAAATGTTGCCCGGCCTCGTTTCTCTTCACCCGACGATGATAATAATAATAATAATAATAATAATAATAATAATAACTATAATCTCTGAAAGAAGGATGTTTAGCCACAACAATGTCACAGATATCAGGTGAAATACTGGACGTGTTCTCCACAAACAAATCTGTTATCAAAGAGAAAAGAAGCCACTGACATAATAAGGCCACAAAATGAAAATTCACAGCAAACAGAACATGATAGATAAACACGTCACACTCACACGTACAAGCTGTTGTCGGTTGTAATCAGCTGCCAACACGCTGACCCATTTATCTACACTGAGAGTAACAGTGGATCACTTCTCCTGCCACGGTAACATACAGTATATACAGTTGCGCGCCGACATAAAAAAAGCATGCTCGTTTGCATATTAGAAGGTTTTTTCGGTAAACTTTACACAAATTCATGACAATTTATTTTAGTACAGCATTGATCCAACCAGCAGCAGTGATTCTGACTAACAAATATAGTCTGAAGGAAACAGGCTAGTACAGTATATTCCACTTTTAATTACACATCTTTTACAGTATTAACATGCCTTATGATGCAGTATGACTTTCAATCGCTCTCTCTTGTTTTCTGACCGTGCGAAAACTCAAGGCATAAGAAAAATCGACCTAAAGCGATGAAATCAAACCAAATGAAGGAACAGAAGGACAAGCAGATCAGGGCAGTGCGTTCGCGTAGAGCGATAAATGGCAATGTGCGACGAGACGCATACGGAGATCTGGTGAACAAAAGCCGTAGCACGGTGTGACGAACGAGCAAAGCCCCGTCGGATGAAGAAGCCGAAGCAGAAAAATTTGATTTTCGAATAAATAAACATTCAGAACCGAGTAAGCTCTAAAAACTGCCAATCACATGCTGTGCTGAATCACTCTCTGCAGGAAAGGCTGACAGCAGCGGCAGCGCTTTTTATTTTTTTATCTTTTTCTCTCCTCGCTAAGCTGGTAGAGAGTGGCTGTCTGTTCTGTCATCTGCATTAGCTTGGATATCGCACCTCGTTGAGGCCGGATGAGTTGTCTTTAACCCTCTCTGAGCCATCGAGAACATTTGTTTTATAGTATTTACAGCAAAAGCCTTCATTAGTTCCCACAAGGCCAAATGAGGGATATTTCCATGCAGGTTGGGAAGCAGCAATAATGCACAGTTAAACTATAGAGGCTTTCTTTTGTTTTTGTTTTTTTCACACAGCTGCCTGAGCAGCATATGTACATTTCATTACAAAAAGAAATCATTCGATGCACTTAGAGCTTAGCATCAATCGATAAATAAACAAACGAAGGCGATCATTCATATCGGCATCGGCAGAGTTCATGTTTCTTAAAATAAATAGAGAAAATAAATATGCTTAAAATAAATACAATCTTGAACCTAATTTGTTGTGTCGCGTAAATAAAATCTGGGGAACACAATTCCACGCTAGTGAGAGCTTATATTGTCTGAGCCCGTAGAAGCGTACTGCATGTAAAGTTGTGAGTTGATGTTCTGGCATACCATCCCGCTACACATTTACGACATTCTTTGCAATTTACACCAGGTTCGTGGATTCTAACGTGAGGCGGTTCTGCCGTCATGTTCTGAAAATGGCAAATATTCGATGTACATCCCAGACTGTAAAGACGTGAAGAGTCATACGCCTTCATTGTAATGTCGCACAATTAAGTCCCAATATTTGACGCGTTCAGTCTGAATAGCATAGATCGGTTTTGATCAGCTTTGACACAATTTGTTTGTAAATCATTAAATTTAAAAAAAATTAAATAAAAATCTCACCACAGATCCAAACGAGTCGAATGAATCATAAGTACAGAAACGGAAAGATAGAAATATCAGCGGGGAGAGTCTATCTCCTGGGAGCTTTTTGAGTGATTTCTCTCTATTTAGTGAACACAACAGACTTACTGCAACCTTCCACCCAGACTCTTCCCCGACCAGCTCCTCACTTCTTGTTCTTCAGCTGGTTGGCCAGCCAGTCCAGGCCTTCGTAGAGGCCGTCCCCGCTGGTGGCGCAGGTGGCCTGGATGTACCAGTTGCGGTGGCGTAAGGAGTGCAGGCCCAGCTTGTCCGTGATCTCTGCGGCGTTCATGGCGTTGGGCAGGTCCTGGGCAAAAACCACGCAGAGCAGAGCGGTCAGGTGAGGAAACCCCACAGCTGAGGGAAAAACGGAAAGAAAGCACGTGATATAAGGAGGTAAGAAGAGGACTTCACCTGTTTGTTGGCGAAGACGAGAAGAACGGCGTCCCGCAGCTCGTCCTCGGCTAGCATCCTCATCAGCTCCTCGCGGGCTTCGTTGACCCTCTCGCGGTCATTGCTGTCCACCACGAAAATCAGACCTGCATAAAAACAAACACAAAAAACAAACAAAAGGAAAGTGAAACGATTAAACAAACCCAACCCCCAACGACACAATAAAAAAAGGCCTACATGTTGTTAAAACAAATTCTGTTAGAGGTTATTTCAAAATGTATGATGGTAATCTGAAACAGCAAATGAAGCTGAGCTAAAGCATTAGTCAGATATGCCCTCAAGTGCTGTAGGCGAGCGTTCTGCTGTCTCGTTAGCAACAAAGCGCAGAAGCTTGAATGTATTTTATTGGAATTTTATGTAACAAAATATATGAAGCGGAATAAAAACGAGGAGAAATAATCTTTAAAAATGTGCTGTGCATTTGTTTATGACCTTTGAAACAGCAATTCTGATGCAATTACAACAGTAAATCAATTTTTTTTTATCAATTTACTTTGTGCAAAAACACTTCATCTCAGTAAAATTCGGAGTCTCTGTGCACTGCAAATCTTTCAAGAGATTCTAACTTCCCATTATCTCCCACCAATTACACTTTCCCTACTAAAACCATGCTCCCCAAGGACATGATGCTGCCACCACCATGTCTTCTGGTGGAGACCATGTGTCTAGTGTGATGGGTCACACAGTGTTTTGCATTTAAGTGAAATATTGGTCTCATTTCATTAGAAAAACCTTCTTCCGTGTGTTTGCTGCCTCCCTCATGGCTTTTGTTTTGCCACGTTTGCAAAGAGGTTGGATTTGTGAGGTGAATGACTAATAATTGTTCTGTGGACATATTCTTCAATCTCATTCTTTCTATTTTGGGAGGATGGACTGAACTCTGTTATGTTTTTAAGATGATCAAAAAGGAGAAGACTGGATACAAATGCACATCAAACATTTCAGTTCTTTTGCTTTTTGCAAAATATTTTAAAAAGTAGATTCTTTTGTAATCTGACAAAACTAAAAACAGTTCCTGAGCTTGCCTTGAGTGTTCTGAAAGTAATGTCTCCAAAGGGGACGGATCTTGTCCTGGCCACCCACGTCCCACACGGTGAAGCTGATGTTCTTGTATTCCACTGTCTCCACGTTGAAGCCTGAACAAGAAGACACAGCACATGGAGTTGAGGCGTCAGAGAAGATGCTTATCGCCACGCGGACTGGCTGAGTTCTTCTTCTCTCGTCACGGACCGATTGTGGGGATGGTGGTGACGATCTCCCCCAGCTTCAGCTTGTAGAGGATGGTAGTCTTTCCGGCGGCGTCCAAGCCCACCATGAGGATCCTCATTTCTTTTTTGCCTATCAGGCTCTTTAGCAGGTTCCCAAAGATGTTTCCCATGATGACTCGGACCTCAGCTGCAACAGAACTGTGAGACGGGTGACTGAGCAGCAAAGCGGGTGCAAATACAGTCATGAAGGGAAAAAAAAGAACGAAAAAAGCATCTTCTACCAACATTACAGTCTTAGTACACCCCAGGATTTGACTTTAGAAGCGATGACTTGATATACTTTTTACACAATTGCCTCATTGTCTTGTGGAAGGATCAGTTGCTGTAATTAAATATCTGTAATTTGGTCTAATATGTCTAAAGGAGCCCTGTGACATTAAAGGACACATAACGTAGCCTGTGACGGACTGACAACGTTTCACGCCTGTCACCCCAATGGCTACTTCAGATAGGCACCAGCCCCCCGATGACCCTAAGCGGGTGTAGGCCCACGGGTTTAGCGGGTGGATGTCTAAAGGAAGATCCCTTCTCCTTACAACCTTTTCAAGCATGTTCAATCTTTTTCTAATGCCGCTGCCATGAACTTCGGAAAAAGAACCGCTGACTCTTCCTGGATTGATGGGCAACAACGATTGCTTCCCAAAGGTCATTGCTGATGTCTTCCCTACTTGGCTTCAGGCTGACTCACACGTGGTCCAGGCCAAGAAACGAGCAAAACTCCTGCTTCCATAGAGGTGGCCACACTTTCTGACGATCAAAACATTCATGCACGTTTGATTAGCAGGATCTGGCCGCTACAGTGTACTTAGCTTCCTCCCATCACTTTCTTTTCCCCGTGACTTCAGACAGCCAGAACCACAGTCGAAATGTTAGCGCCTCAGCAAACATCTAAGGGGAAAGTCTGTAAAATTCCACTTCACACGTTGACAGGCGGCTGACCAGGCTCTGCTACTGTAAACAGCTACTTTTACACTACTGCTCTCTGGATCTCTGCTGTTAGGTGGATCAGCTTTCATGTGAAGCAGGTTAACTACCCATTCAGCTGTTTGCTGGCAACTGAAGCAAAGCAAGTAGAACGATCAATTTGCACGTTAAAGGACACATAACGTAGTCTGTGAGTGTGTATGGTACACACAATCAATACACTATAAGAAACATCCTATTGTCTTAACTTAAAAAAAAATCTTAGATGTATTATTATTTTATGTCATTGTGATTAAAAATCCCCTTTTATATTTTTGCCTTATAAAACGCACTTGCCTATTTGGATAAAATAAAACAGATTTAATTCAAATATTTAATTCAACGGAACGTCTATGTGGCACTCTAGATTATTTTTGTTTGTTTGTAATACGTGTTTTCACAATAATCCATAATCTCTGAAAACTGTTAAATGCAAAAACAAACAAAGCCAGGAAAAAAAAAGAGAGGCATTATTTATTTATGTATGGTGTCTAAAATCTGAATTAGTCAGATTGTCATGACCAAACTTGAACTCAAGCATTAAGATGACTACTGTATGTTTAAAACATAGTGAGAGCTGCAGTAATAACCTTTAGATTTCCGATGTCATTTAATCAATTACACGCACGAAACTGCACAGCCACTGTCAGTGAGCTTGTTGATACAGAGATTGAAGATAGAAAATGCTGAGAAATAGATGTTGCTGCTTTTGCTTTTTATTCATTTTAACTGTGTCCCTGACCACTACCATGAGAAAATTCCTCTATATTAGCAATGTAACCTTAGGAAGGAGCAGAGAAATGGTTAGGATGTTTTATTCCTTTAAGCAATCAAGCATAATGTGTGTAATAGGGACCAAAACAGGAATGAGCTATTGGGAAATCGTCCTGACTTAAGTGTGGTCAAACTATTAAATGAGGTTTCCAGGGATTAGAATTGTTTGTCCAGCAAAAACCCACAGATGCAAGATTGGTTTGAGATCTGGGAAACCTGGAAGTCAAGTGAACATCTCAAACTCATTGTTGTGATCCTCAAGTCATTTTTTCCCCCCTTACAGCAGGGCATTACTCTGCCGAAAAAGGCCAAAGCCATCAAACTGTCAATGATCTTAAACCATGCTTAGTTATGGTAGGAGTCATAGCAACATCTGCATACCGGCCTGCCTTCCAGATTATGTCCCTACTTTGAATAAATGAAAGCTGAAGATAAAGGCTTCACTTGCTGCCTGTTATAATAAGATCATCAGTGGCCACAATGTCATGCCTGATCTGTGTGTTTCTCGTTCACTTCCGCATGCAATATCTATTTATCAATTTTGTAGTGAAGATATGAATTATCAATACCATCTCATCTCAACAACTTCAAAACATTTTCACAGAGCAGCGGTGAGATTTGAGATGCTGTTCAGTTCACCCTCTGTGGCCCTTAGTGGTACTGACCCTTTAATAGGCCAACTCTGCTCTTAACTTCTGCCAACGCACTTCACCTCAGAGACACTTAATGTTAGCAGGGTTTTCACGTGGGGCATCACAATCTTCACTCTGGAAATCATTGTGACATTTCAGAGCCAATACCAAATATTTTATACAACATGAGCAGGAAGGAGCTGCTAGCACAGCCTGTTACAGCTGCAGAGGGCTGCTCATACATCGGTCATAATGGGAGGCGAAGGGAAGGGAGATGCTGCAGTCCGGGCAGCCGATGGCTCCCGACTTGTTTCTGGATACGACAGCTAGTCAGGTGTGCCTCTTTGCTTCTGATGTCGGCTCATGATTTTTGGGGCATTCAGAGGGAAAATGTACGCGTCGATTTGTGCGCTGTAATCCCCGCGCACAGTCACGACGAAAAAACGGCCGGATATCGTCGATAACACGACAGTTTACAAAGAAAGGTGCGTTTAAGGACGTCGGAACAGCGGCACAATATTTCATAAATTAAAACTTGAACTCATCTGTTGAAATGTTCACCTTTTCCATCTCATTCACACTTACCCGTCAACGGCAGGCAGGACACCAGCTGGATTCAGCAGGCAAAGGACTGGATGATAGTCTCGCGATGACTTTAGGCTTTGCTGCAGTGAGTTCTCGCGATACATTGGACGCTATGAACGCATCTCACGTTTGCCATCCTCAGGTGACTTTCTCAAAAAAGCAGGTGGACTGCGAGCACGCAGCTGCTCTCCACATGCCTATTCAGTACGAAACAACTAAATAAATAAATATAAAGTCCCGAGAAATCTTCTCAAACGCTTCTGTAGCGTGTCTTTTGTCAAATTTATTTTTAAAAAAATCAGTACAACCGTCAACATTACAAGGTTATCATTTGATTTATACATTATTGGAACATTCCAGAAAAACAGAAAATCCTTTAAAAGTCTGTTTCGGGAATTCATTTTAAAATGTGAAACTTATATTTGGCTTCTGTTTTTGTTTTGTTTTTTCCAGAGAGTTATACATTTCCAGTGATTATTTCTTTTAAATATTGGAGACATTTTATCACAAATTTTTAGTAATGTACCCTTTTACATAAAGTACTGCATCAGTGCAAGAAGACAGAAAAACAACTAAGTTTACTTTTAATTAGCTGCTAGCTTTGCCGCTAATTAATGAAAAACACTTGAAATACATCAGTGTGTGTGTAATTAATTAACATGATTTATGAAGGTCACTTTTTCATTGATTTAATTTATGGATATGTCACAGTACTTCAATAATAGTCTAATTATGCAATGCTTGTATAAATATTACACATGGAAGGATAGATGGGTGGGAAAAAATATCTTACATAAATATTTATTTTCACCGATCTGTAACATTTTGAAGACTAATTTTAAGTGTTTATTCAGCTTCTACGGCAAAGACAGAACATTTCTCAAACTCATAAAATAAAGACTGTTTGGATCAATAAAACAAATGGCAAAATGGTTATTTGTCTTTCCTCATTTCAGAAGAAAAAAACTTATCGTCAGCATATCATTAACACACCATCCTCTATGTGAAAATATGTTGGGGGGTTTTCGTCTTATTACAGAAGCCCAGACAATGAATCCTAAGTAACATAAAGTCTCCTGGCAAGCATGCTTAAATAATTAACACAGGAATCATCTTTATGAATAAGTCATTGCCTGACTGTAATTGGATGCCAAGTGATACTTCCTGGCAGAAGCCACTCTTGTGTCACAGATAATAAAAGTGACACAAGAGGCAACAGAACAAAGTGAATTTATATCCGTTTTGGTTTAATCTACTTCAGTCATTGTTTTGGTATTTTATCATGTGCCGGATGCTTGTTTATCCACCAGAACTAAAGCAGTGTGATTAAATGACACAACCTGAAACCAGCTCGGCAGTTGTGGGTGAATCCAACATTTGCCTCTCTTCTTCCGCTGTGTTGCGTGTCAGTCAGCGGTCCGGTAAAAGATGTGTTTATCAATTCAGCGGCGAAGGCTGAGGAATCAAAAGGGGAGCAGATGTTTGCAGCTGCACACCAGATTACGGGGTGGAGTGGATGGTGGGGGAGCAGGCCCGGTTTTGGAGCTCGGCGAGGGTTACAGGGGGGTTACGGCGGGCTCGGGTGGCGGCGGGAGAGGTAGGGTGGGGAGTTATGACTTAAAGAAGCCTTTCCTCTGATGTGTCTGCCAGAACGCACCCCAAGCAAATACAATCACAAGAGTCGCTGGTTCTGCTAGCTGAACTAATGAGGGCCTGTACGTTGAGGGCAGGGGCTTTGATGTTCTGGGTAGCTGGCTCCTTGTGTTTTCTCTCCCGCTCTCCTTCTCTGCCTGTCCCACATCAAAAAATGCAAGGGGAGTTGAGAAGCAGATGTTTTGAGGCACATTTTTATACACAGTACAGTTCATTCACCCCATCTCAGTAACTCTGTTTGTCCACTGCTGCTGCATCACCACTGCATGAAGGGCAAGAAGACCTAGACCCCCACATCTTCATATCCAACTAAACACTCTAAATCGCCTTACTTTATACATATAATCATCGTGTCAGTCAAGGCGGGTGACTTTTATCTCTCCTGACTTCCTCGCCTTGCCTGCCTCTCTTTAATTTCAGCCCAATCTGGATGTCATTACTCAAGGGGGGGTGGTTATAGGGGCAGTCTATGCGTTGCTATGCATGTGTCTCTGCAACGACGAGGGGGAGAATGGGAAGAAAGAAAAAGTCCACCCAACCTCTGTCTCACACATGGGAGAAACAGTGACAGGAAATTCCCTTATGCAGCAGCTCCAGGGTGAAATGATAAAGGAATGAAGAAATGCAAACCAGAAATCCAGGCCTTTATCATTCCAAGCCATTTGCAGTCTCCTGCTTATACCTTCCCTGCGTAACCCCTCCACAACTCCCTCAGAAAAAAAAAAGATATAAAAGGGGGAGAGCAGTCAACTCAGCCACTGGCACTGTCATTCCTCTGGAGTCTTGGGATATTTACCAAAGTCCCTACAAACAAAACTTAATTGGCATTAAATCCTATGTGGCAGAAAGGCTTTTCCCAGCAGGCTGAGCACAAAGACAGTTTGGATTATCTAAGATATCCAGGAATGCAGTCATCATAAATCAAGTCCTGTGGCGACATTAGCATTTTGCTACATCCACAGTTCATGCACGCGTGCATGGTTTTGATTGTGCCGTGTGTATGTGCTTCGACATACACACGTCTTTCCGCATAGATGCGTCCATTTCTATAGGCGTGTTTATATTTTTCGCTCGTCTGTCCCCTCAGCAACAGCCGTGGAGCGTCCCGGGCACCGAGTGGTTCAACAAGTTACATCCTTGGCTATGAACTCTGGACAGATGATCCCCTCAGATCCTCACGCAGCAAAAGACTGGTATAATCACCACCAACTCTCTGCTCCATCTCGATGCGGCTCTCCAGTAATAAAAGTCATACTTTTAGGGAAACAATATCCTGCGGCTATAAAATGTCCTTCTCTCAGCGTGGAGTGGCCATAAAAAAGCCTCTCACCTCCCAAATCTGTAGTGCATCAAGCTTATCCCCACATTTACACAGTATTAAACACAGACATGCACGCGCTCAGGCCAACACACACAACCCTGAGCATCACTTCAGGACTAAAGTAGGTCCATCTCTCACTTTGACATGTGGTACATGTGGGAAGAATCTAAAGAGCCCTTAAACAAGTGAAACAGAGAAACCAGGATTATAGTATAATATAAAAGAAAGCCGACACACATCACATTGTAGATATACCAAATGAAGACATATTTGTATCATATTAATCAGAATTAACATTAATTGCTTTTTTAAACCGACGTATCGACTCCTATATATCGATTTTTTGGGAGTGCAAACATATTGGGAAAACATTTACACAGTGCTGTAAAAATGTTTTCCCCCTATACAATTGTTTCTGATGATCAAAAACTACTACCAGACAGATAATCAGAGTAAATCCAGTGCAAAATGCAGATTCGCCACCATTGTTACATCATGAATTTACTCGGATTAAACCACATTTGAAGGAAAGCTCAGCTCAGTTCCACTAGCCAAGCTAGGTCTGATTAGTACCAGACCTGTATAATCAAGAAATCACTTAAACAGTACCTGTCTGACAACATGAAGCAAGCAAAAAGATATAAAAAACAAACATCTAAAGACATTAAACAACAGGTAAAAAGTAGAGTTATTGGTATTGATCAGTTTTAAAAGGGTTACATATTCCTTGCTAAAAATTTGCCATTCTAATGAATCACAGTGAGAGCCATTATCCACAAATTGAGAAATCATGGAACAGTGGTGAACCTTCCTAGGAGGGGCTAACCAACAAAAAACCTATGAATGACTCATCCAGGAGGTCACAAAGAAACCCAGAACCATATGTAATGATATGCATCTGACATTTACCAAAAAACAAAACAAAAAAAACCCATTTAAATTAAAACATTTAAGATTTTTGTGCGCAAATTTTGTTGGCTGACGAGACAACAGGCAAACTTTCTGAAACACACAGCAGTAATTTTTCCAACAATTTTGCTTGACTCTCTACGAAAGATATTTAAACATCTTATGTTGTTTCTGGAGAGCGTCCAAAACAAACACCCCATTGGCATGGAACAACTCATTTGACTGATTTCAATTTTAATTATAATGAATTTAAATTAATTTGGTAAAACTGATGTACTGCACATGCACACCTTAAATTTGACCTTTCACCTGAAAGAGCTGCTTTTCTCCAGTTCCATCGGATGCCCTTGTTGGACCATAAATGTGGTCTAAGCAAACTCATTCTTGCAGTTGATCTCCTGCAGTCTCCAAACTGTGATGATTTCAATGATATTAATGGTTTGATATGATAATCTAAATGCCAAACAGTCCTGGTAAGGTTCCATGTAAGTTAGACTGGAAAAAAGGTTAGTTAAAATTGATAATTTTATTCCTTAAGTTAGAACGCCCAAGAATGTTTGAAGTAATGCAAGGTTAGTCACAAATTTTGATTGTAACTAAGGAATAAAACCTTACCTGAAGATTTTTTTTATTCACTGTAATGTTGACATGTTTTAGAAAAATAGTAAACTGAAAACAGACTCAGTTGTGGGTTATAGCTGAAGTGATTGTTGATATTTTGTGAACAAGATAGCACTTGTTGACACCTGTTCCTTTTGTAAACACTCTAACACTTGTTGACATTTTGTCAGGTTTTATAAAAACAGAATTAATCAACTTTTTAACTGACTGCAGTTCTCATACTATCCCAGGTGCACATCTGATTGGTCAATCTGTCCCTTGTGATGTCTCCTACCCTGGAAGTTTGAGCTCCCAGTGAACTGCAGGATGTTCAGACTTGGACAGAAATAAAGAAGGAAGACTTGCTCGACCGAGTCAGAGCGGAGTCATCACTCATTACAGATCCAGTTGTGCCAAATATTTTAGTTAGCATGGCAAGCTGTGCAACATTTCTCTGTATATTTTCTTCTTTCCCTCCAGTCACCTTGGATGTGTGTTCAAGCGCCAAGGCATCCAATAACCTGGGGCAAAGCAGCCAGCATGACAGTTTCAGAGTGACATCCCAGCTAAAACCAAAGCAATTTCCCTATCAGCCCACCTGAAATATGGCAGTGAGGGAATAAGCAAAACTCTTGTGCTGTTTGACAAAAAGCTATTTTAGTAACTTTGTTTTTATGTTTGCTTTGTGTGACTGATATTTAGATTAACGGTTAATTCTATGGTGTATTAAAATACACCATAGAATATGATAATGAATATCTTCTTGTGACTTTTTATATGATGCTGATCACTCAATGGAAGGGTCAAGAGTTTGTCCCTAATCCCTGATTTTAAAATAATGAGACTGTTTTTGAACCGTAAAATAATTTACACTGTATTGGAATTGTGGATGAGATTTCTTTTAATCTGGAAAGATAAAAATAAGAGCTAACTAAATTTTATTTTATTTTATGTAGCACTGTGTGAGTTGTGGAATCAAAACTATCCATGATTAGTATATACTGAAGAGATTATAAGACGTTAAGATCCTGAAACCTTATATTCAGATAATGTTGGCAGTTCCCTTTCTGTCATTCACTAAAACCAACATTAAACACTCTGAAACAATAATCATATTAACAAATCATGCATTTACAAATATACACTCGCACAATAAAATACACAGCTACTGTACAACAAGATGAATAAGAAAGCAAAGACCGAAACTTTAGCGCTCTTCTGCTGTTTCTCCAGTTTTCTGTGGGGTAGAAACACTGGAGTGTGGGCCCTCTTCATGGCTGAGAGGGTAGCGTCTAAACAGGCCATGGCAAGACAAATGACATGAGTCACCTCTTCAATCTCTGACTTGGCATTTTGGGATCACAGCAGCTATGCAGAGAAAATAGATCCCAGATGATGGACTTAAAAAAACACACACAAAACGAGGGGGATAAACAGATTCTCAAGAATAGTTGCACAAAGGGCAAAACAAAAAGCTGGATCTACTTGCACACATTCACCCACTCTGTGAGGCGACACTCCTCGCACAGAACGTAGCAGCACCAGTGAAATCGACAATTGCAACGCTCGCTGCGAGTCTGCCGTAGGATGTTGTGCCCGCGGCCGCAGCACAGCGAGCTGCAGCTGTCTGTGCTGTAGCTCGTTTTGTTGCAGATTCGTCCCTGCGTACCTGGAGAATCTATCGACATATCGCGCTCGCAGAAATCAGGCGACTTCTCAAAATACACCAGCTCCCTGGACATGCTTCTACGGCGCCCTCCGCTGAACCCCCCAGTGCTTCTGCGGGCACTGTTCTCTGTTCGAGGGTTGAAAACGCCATTGTTTTTGTTCTGGGAGTTGACGAAGATGGCCGACAAGAACTTTTCCTTGAGCAGAGATCCAACAACGCGGAACTCTGGAGAAACATACCAGCAGGTCTTGAACTGACAGCTCCCTGATGTGCCGTGACATTTGCACTTCCTTGTCATGTTGTCAGTCACTATCTGTAAAGAAAGATGAATATTTCAACCAAATTAACCACAACAGGCACCATGTTTATACAGTATCTCCTCTAAAATATTGCTACTCTGCATTCACATATCTTATTGGAATGTGCTATGCAGCTCAAAATGGTGCACAATTCAAATGGAAGGAGAACAGTAGATGGTTTCTAAATTATTTTACACACAAAAATTTGAAAAGTGTGGCCTGGATTTGTAGTAACCCCTTGAGTCAATACCTTTGTAGAGTGTCTTCACCAACTCTTATTTGGATTTATGTTTAAAAATTGACTGTAGCTCAGCCTGAATGTTTAGGGTGGTTATCCTCTGGGAAGATGAACCTCCATTTCAGTCTCAAGTCTTTTGTAGGTTTTTAACAGATTTTTTTTGTTGAAAGATTGTCCTTCATTTAGCTTCACTGCTGAACAAAGCATGTTTCATTTTCGTGCTTACAAAGTGTAGTGTTGTTTTTAGCCCACATGTACACAACATTGCCCAACAGAACACCTTATTGGAAATGTTTCGGTGGATTCTAAATGACTTGCATCAAACTTTGAACATGATTTCTATAGGCTGTTTTTCCATCAATTCTTGCCTTGTGAACACATGACGAAATAGTTGTCCTCTAGACAGATTCTCCCATCTGAGCTGCGGATCTCTGCATCTCCTCCAGAGTTACCATTCACTTCTTGACTGCTCTTTCTTCCTGCTTGTACCATCCTCCATTTGTTTTTTTTGATAGCCAATCAAACTGTGCTCTGTGAGATGCCAAAATCTTGAGATATTATTACTATTATTATATAACCTAACCCCTCTTTAGACTTCTACACAGCTTTATCCCTGATCTGTCTGGTGTGTTTCTTCATGACACAGTAATGAAGCCTGTCATGAAGGAACACAACAGTATTAATGTCAGTATAAACACTGTGTTTATCATAGTAAAGTTTTTTTTGAGAAAAAGTTTGGAAAAACTGCACACATTTGTCCTTCCGTTTGAAAAGTATGCATGGCTTTGTGATAGATTGTCACATAAAATCGTCACACTGAAGTGTAGGAGTTGAGCGAGGCAAAATGTGAAAAAGTTCAAGGGCTACAACTGCTGGTATGAATAAGCACATCACTCACCTGTCGCCCTACGCGGTTGTTATGTATCCTCATGCGCGCATAGATGTCCCTTGGAGAACCACGGGAATCAAGCCAGTCTCTTGAAAAACGGTCCCCAAACCGCAAGTCATGACTGCAGCCCCCCCACATCCAGGTGTCCTGCATAGAGCTTGAGTCATCTGATAAAGGCTTGAGCATGGCAGACGTGTGGGCAGAGTGCAGGTCGGGCGGTAGGCTCCCATGGTGCCCATTTAGATCTGAGGGTAATGATTTGGTCATGCCGATGCCTACCCCGCCCTTCTGCAGAGTTTGCAGCTGCAGCTGTGTGAGTTTCAGCCGGATCTTGTCATCGTCCTGGCGACGTTTGGCCTCACAGCTGCACCCCCGCAGCTTACCCATGCTGCAGGCAGAGGCCACAGAGTGAGCCACACCCGCTGCCAGCAAGGCCAGGGAGAAGGCACTCTCACGAAAACCTGGGGTTCCCAATGAGAACACACACACAAACACACAGATGAAACTGAGAAACAGTGTCATTCTAAATGTGTCATTCATGTGTCAAAGCAACTCAAGACTCTGACTTGCTTTGACACTTGTGTAAGCTTCTCTGAGCCTCTCACCCCTGCTGAGGATGGTGCTGTGGTGAGGCAGCTTCCCGAAGCTTTCCAGCGACGAGCAGTTCCATCGCTGGTCGCGCAGCTGGTGCTGGCACTCGTGGATGGCCACCTGGATGCCCTGCAGGGCGGATGCCGTCACGTCGGGACTACGCATACACATCCGCATCTGACGTTTGCTGAGGCCTACCAGTCTCAGGCACACAGAGTGAGGGGTTAGAACTGGATCTCCTGCCACCTTCAGGCTAAGGATATCATTACATAGCACCCTGCAGGGAAGAGAGAGGTTGGTGGGATTTGTCATCAGAGCTGGTCAGGAGTTCATCAGACAAATCCAGAGAATGTGGCAGTGGGAGTGTAATCTGAATACTAAGAAGGCTCTAAAAAAACCCAGCAAAGATTTCAACTTGCTATTCTACAAAATGAAATACTTTTATGGGATGTATTATATAAACTGTAGGAAACAGAAAACATTTATGTGCTTTGGTGTTAGTCGCTCTGTGTTAACTGCAGCAGAAATATAATTCTTGATAAACAACACAGTTAAAAATAATCGAAAACAGATTAAACCACACAATAAGATTTATAATTGCACAGACGTACAAACAGACTGCCAAACAATGATTCATGTTATTCTAATATTAGCCTGCAAAATGAAATCCAGATGTATCACATTTTAAATAAATAGCTATAGTTTTATATATACATAATAAAACAAAGATACTAACATCCCACAAAAGCAAGTCCACGCTCCAGGAACTTTCAAGTGCACTTACGTTAACGCAGGTGACATAAGTGCTGTTGCCAAAATCAGGAATTGATTCCAACGGAGTTTGTTTGATAGCTCCATTTTGTTAAGCGTCTGTCGCGACGGGACATTAAAACTCTGATAATAAGCCACCTGTAGTTAAATAAGAATATTACAAAAAAAAAAAAAAAAAAAAAAAACGTAGGGAAAATGCGTGGAGTATTATCGATGCTGCGCCAAACGAGCGAGTAGTGAAGACGGAGAAGAGACGAGCGGCGAGAGTAAACTGGAGGAGGGTGGGGGAAAAGTGGGGTTAGGGGAGGGGAGTGGATGCCTCTACAGGCGACTGTTTGGAAAATATTAGCCAATATGATTGTCATACTGCTGGAGATAGCGGCCATTCTTGAGGACGTAAACGAGATGTCTCCAAACTTTTACGCGCGGGCGCTCTCCAAGCAAAAGGGTCTGAAGCTTAATAAGAGCTTCAGAAGAATGTTTTGATTAGGATTTAAAGTCAAATTTCCTAAATTTGATTTTTTTGTTGTTGCTTATATGGCAGAACAGGCCTCTCCTTTTCAAAACAATTAACAGAGATGAAATTTTGAAGATTTTAGTCTTAAAATGGAGTTATTTATTTATTTATTGATGAACGGGGGAGGGTAGAGCTGCTGCTCCTTCCACTGTACGACAGGGAGGCAGCAGCAGGCAAGCGGCTCAGCTCAGAGACCCTCCAACAATACTGATTTTAGTCATGCGCCCCCCCCTCTCCATCCCACACCTCCCACCTCCATCAGAGCTGCTGTTCCTCGTTGTTGGGCTTGAAACAACGTCACTCTCGTCAATGCAGCCATCAGCTGCATAAGTATAGATGCACATGCATACATTTCAAGCGGCAGATCGGACTCCTGTCAGCTTGCGTCGCATGTATAAGAGGCTTAATTATTCACTAAAGTGTATCTGGAAGAGAAGAAATTTCGACTTTCTCAAAACGAAAAGCATAACCCTGTCTGCTAAATATCAGCACGCGGACCATTTGTGTTGATTCGGTATCAGTCGCTGTTCTGGCCTATCCAAATAAGGCATAATAAAGCGTGCATGCCAGCTACTTTCATAAAATTAAGTTAAACCCCCCCCCCCATCGAACACGGTTCGCTTAGTGACACCAATTCATCTAATCTCCTTCCATTCCCTAAGCTGCAGCAATGAAAAGTGCATTAGCATTCTGCCTTGGTGTGTATATCTAAGTGGCTTAAAAAGTGATTTGAAGTTGATTTGTATATAAAAGGCTCCCTTTATCCGGATTGAAGCTCTAATCTGCTCGGTGTCGCATGACTGCTCCAGGAAACCCCTTTGAGCACCTTCATATATATAAAGCTGGGGTATAAACGTGGGGATGGCTGTCATTAAAGCTTTTTTCACTCTCTCCTTTACTTACCCACTTCCTTTTACTGTCATCCAAAGGTATGAGAGAAAGTCGAAGAGAAGGAGAGAGAAAATGAGAGAGGGAGAGAGAGAAAGAGGGTTGATGCAGATCAGTCGAACATGCAAATCAGCAGACACATGTCACATAATGAAACATTCGTTTCAAATACGGTGTTTTGGGGACATTTAGACTCGCTCCGAGTCATGTAGTTTGATGGAGATGCCGCAAAGTGGCTCAAGCTGTGATTACACTGCGCTACTCATGCGTCGAGGGAGGTCTGCAAGCCAGATGTTAAGGCTAGTTCCTTTTTTTTTATATCCTTACTCGTCCCCCCTCTTACCCTGCTTCATCATGCATCAAACTTCTGATTGGAGGCCATATTTCATCTGTGCCGCGTTTGAAAAAAAAAGAAAAAATTTAAGTAGCCCAGCAGGCAGTATGAGTAATAGGACAACTGTGAGGGTGTTACTGTTTCAATCAGCATTCACGTCGCCTTGTGGGCGCACTTTAAGGAGAGGCGATGATAGTTTTATTGCCCCCATAAAAGGCACTTCCAGAAAAAAAAATATTAATTATGAGAAAAAAATAAATAAACCCGCACTTTTTAAGTCGGGAAGGAGAGGTGAAACCGTAGCCTCGCTGGGCCGCGGGTGCATGTTTTAGAAGAAGGACTGCAGAGAGGAGGAGATGCGGTTATAGGGAGTAGGCAGCTCAAAGGGCAGTTTCAGATGGCTCATATTCCGCTGTAACTGTACAGCACGGTGATAGCGGCGGCGGAGCAGCAAAGCGGACGCACTGGCAGCATCTGCAGCATCAGCACATCAAACCGGGCACTTCCAGAGCGCGCGCAGTCCATTCAGGAAACGCTGTGAGACGCACACTTTTCCAAGGGATGGCCGTGATATTTCACAAGTAATATGTGCAAGACTGATGTGGACTTTTTTTTTTTCATTTTTCTTTTTTCTTTTTTTTTTTTTTTTTTACAAAAAACTCCTTCTCCTTTCTCTTCTCCGCTCAGTTGTGTTTCCTCATTCATTGTGCGCCCCTATGAAGAGCATTAACTATCCCTCCCTCCAATCCTATTGAAAAGGCAGCGAGGAAAAGAAAAAAAAACAGAGGGAGATGAGAGCAGCAAATCCCTTTTTTATTCCTCTGGTAGCGCTCAATAAGAGAAGAATGTGTTGCCTATCAGTCACCGAGGGGATCAAATCTTCGGGACTGTCCCACGCGTTCAGTGCGCCTCGCAAAGCATCACTGAGATAGACAGAGTGAAGAGGACAGCAGCAGCAGCAGCAGCAGCAGCATCCTGCCCGGACACTTCACATCATTCAGGGAACCTGTCTCCACTCAGGATCCATTTAAGTCAATTAGGACTGCCGACATCTCTCAGATCTTCTCGTCGGTGAGCATTTGTGAATTTGCAAGCAGTTGTGCAGATAATTAAACAAACCAGTTATTATTATTATTATTATTATTATTATTATTACTATTATTATTATTAAAGGATGCTTTCTTGTTGCGCTTGTGAATTTTGACATTTTCCGTCCAGCATGTTTGAACCGAAGCCACGATGAGGAGTCTGGCTCTGCTGTTGGGAGTGAAAGCCGCCTGCATCCTCCTGGTGTCTTCGCTTTCCCGCACAGGGGCCGTGAACAACAGCGGCCGGTGGTGGTGAGTGCAGCAGACGGGGCATCCCCTCCTTCGGGCGGCTCCGCAGCCTCTGCAGCATCCCAGACCCAGAAAGCGTGCACCGACGGCTGCCTTGCATCAACACTTTGCATGCGTTTTTTTTTTTTGTGTGTGTGTGTTTTTTTTACTGGGTTACCACAGTTCTCCGTCGCATGCTCGAGATAATCTGTTTGTGTTGGAACGGTTCATAACTTCTGTAGTTTTCTTTTTTCTTTAAAAGAGACGAGAGAGAGAGAAAGAGAGGGAGAAAGGGGAGAAACCGCACGGTAATACGACTTGTGGGATTTTAGCTTTCTTTTCCAAATTGCTCCACTTCGGCTCAAAGATTCCTCATTAAGATTTAATTTACAGTTCGTTAAATAAACAATTTAAATATAATAATTATAGCTTTACGTTTCATTTGGAGTTAATTTATCCCATTCCCTCATTTTCTGGCTCCTATTTTTTTTTTGCGAGAAAGTGTCTGACATTTTTTCACCGCAATATGGAATAAATTAAAAATGTATTTATTTCAAAGCTGAGAGGAATTCTGTACGAGATCTTGTTCAGGGTCGTGTAGCTGTCTCCAAATTCCTCTGCCCATATAACTGCGACCTCAAACTAACACAGTGAGCCACACTTTATTTTAAAGGGCTACATATATAAAGATATCTATATATATAAATAAATTCCGATTTGCATGGTTTAGAGTACTTTCTTGCTTGACAAAAAAAAAAAAAAAAAAAAAAAACAGCAATATGAAGGCTGGGCGTGTTGAAGTGGGCGATTTGACGAAAATATTTTTTGCGGCGTCATTAGATTAGTTGAGAATTCAAATATTTAAAATGCCAGCTGAAATCCAAGTAAAAAAAGAAGGAAGTCGAAGTAATGGAATGAGGAAAATATCTCTCCAAAATAGGGATTGTTATTATTTATGATCCCAGGCCCCACCGCACTACAGTGCAGGTCAGCCCCTCCAAGGAGGCCAAGAGTCGCCCGATTTATTTTTTTCTTTAACTTTCTCCTGGACGATAATGCTCATCAGAAGACATGATCATTAGACATGATCCAGGTTGGCAGAAGGCACACATAAAAAACAAACAAACAAAAACTAACAGCAATACAAGAGAAAGTGGAAAATTAGAATGCGCGCTGAAACATCCAGAATGTTCCGACATTTGAGCACCAAAAGGGGCGTTGAGAGGCTAAAACTGGCCCCAAACCGAGGAAACATTAGTGGCAAAATAGACCACAAATATTAAACATCATACCGATAGATAGATAGATAGATAGATAGATAGATAGATAGATAGATAGATAGATAGATAGATAGATAGATAGATAGATAGATAGATAGATAGATAGATAGATAGATAGATAGATAGATAGATAGATAGATAGATAGATAGATAGATAGATAGATAGATAGATAGATAGATAGATAGATAGATAGATAGATAGATAGATAGATAGATAGATCATGTGATTCACAAAGAAATCCAAAACGTGTATTCTGACTCAGAGCCTGAATGTTTCCTTGTTTTCTTAGAATACATGTGTCACTGCTTATTGTTGTAGCACAGAGTGCACACTGTAATTTCAAAGGCACCACACTACCCATGAGATCTCGGTTGACATCCATGTGAGAGTTCAGAATAGGGGTGGGCAACAATGTGGCTGTAAGATTTTACCACAAGATTTTGTGGGTTTTATTGCAATGATGATAAAAGTGATGATAAAACGTTCATCACAGTCTACTGACTATAAATCTATCGTCTATCTAAATGTTCTGAAGGCAAAACTTACTTTTTACTACCACAGATTAAATATAGTACAACTGTGCACACAATGAATGCATCTAATCATATTTTATGCAGTATTTATTGAGTCATTTCTAGACCAGTGAAAAGAAATTATGATAAATCAAAGTACCAATCAAAACCATACATACAAGTTTTTCTCCCTTGAGGTAAATTGATCGGTTACAGTTGATGCGTTTTGGCCCAAATGAATCAATTCTTATTACAGTACAGTGATTTCTGACATTACAAATAAACACTACAATTGTCATTGCCTAACTTAGAGGGTCAACAGGATGCACATGACTGAAGAGGCAGCTACTGCTCTCTGATTTCCTTCTTGTCTTCATCTCAGGGGAATAGTCAATGTGGCTTCCTCATCCAACCTCCTCACCAACTCCAAGAGTGTGCAGTTGGTCCTGGATCCAAGCCTGGCCCTCCTGAGTCGTCGCCAGCGCCGGCTGATTCGCCAGAATCCTGGCATTCTGCACGCCATCGCTGCAGGGCTGCACACAGCCATAAAGGAGTGCAAGTGGCAGTTCCGCAACCGCCGCTGGAACTGCCCAACCACCTACAGTCCAGCAATTTTTGGCAAAATTGTCAATCGTGGTGAGTCTTTCTTGTCTCTCTCAGCGTATATTTGGACAGCCCTAAGCAGGATACATTGTGAACATTTACTCATAAATACTTTCCAACTTTCAGTCAAAAGGGGGAAACAACTCATTGTCTGAAATGTTGTGTAAGTTCTTAATGGAGAGCTTTGATGCTTGTTCAGGTTGCAGAGAGACTGCGTTTGTGTTTGCCATCACCAGCGCTGGAGTGACTCATGCTGTGGCCCGATCCTGCTCAGAAGGGGCTATTGAGTCGTGTACATGTGATTATCGGCGCAGAGGTCCTGGAGGCCCAGACTGGCACTGGGGGGGTTGCAGTGACAATGTGGACTTTGGCAAGATGTTCAGCCGTGAGTTTGTGGACTCCAGTGAGAGGGGCAGAGATCTGCGATACCTCACCAACCTACACAACAACGAGGCTGGAAGAATGGTAATAAATGAATGGTTACAGTTTGATGCAACAGATATGTATCAGATAGTTTGGTGATTTATGTTCTGGTTCTTCTCTCAACAGACCGTCTCCTCAGAGATGCGTCAGGAGTGTAAGTGCCATGGCATGTCCGGCTCCTGTACAGTGCGGACCTGTTGGATGCGCTTACCCAGTTTCCGCACGGTGGGAGATTTCCTCAAGGAACGCTTTGACGGCGCATCCAGAGTCATTTATGCCAACAAGGGCAGCAACCGTGCCTCTCACCGAGCCGAGCCCAGACATCTGGAGCCAGAAAACCCAGCTCACAAACCCCCATCTTCCCTGGACTTGGTCTACTTTGAGAAATCGCCAAACTTTTGCTCTTACAATGGCAAAACTGGCACTTTGGGAACCTCTGGAAGAACATGCAACAGCTCGTCTCCAGGCCTGGATGGATGCGAGCTGCTGTGCTGCGGACGTGGATTTAAGACTCAAACTGAGAGCGTGACCGAACGTTGCCACTGCACGTTCCACTGGTGCTGTCATGTCAGCTGCCTGAACTGCACTAGCACACGAACGTTACATCAGTGTCTATGATTGAAGGTGGAACATTTGAGTTCATATTTGAGCAAGTATTGGAGACAAAAATAGAACTTTTCTTTTTTTTTTAATCAAACCAGGTTGTTGCTTTAGAGAACGTGGGGCTCTCAAGTTAAGGTGTTTGGAAGAGGGCATGAAAGTTTAAATCCAGGTAAAATGACAAAAGGAACATTTCTGGCACAAAGATCCTACCTGTCTCTCAGAAAGACAAAGTAAAACACACATGTATGAGCAGGGTATCAAAGGAACACAGGTGCTTACATTTTAACCATTATTTTTAGCAAATATTTGAACACAACAAATATTTATGTTGAAGGGAAATCGCCCACCACGCTGAGGATAGCATAGAAATAAAAGGATTTAGTGAACAGATTGCTGCAACCATCAACTAATGTCTAAGTGGGAAGCAGGGCAGTGTTTCACAGATGTTTCTGAAGCCACAGAGCAGAGAGCTACAAATATGTTCTCCTATTACCAGGCAAGGAACACTCTCGACTCCGCTTGTTTACGTAGAGCTTGGGTCCTCCCGACCACTTCTAATTTCCCTCCAATTCCCTTGGCTTCTTTTGATTTCTCTGTTTCTTAATTGCCTGAAAACAGATTTGCCATTTGAATTCTTGACCAGAAAAATGCTGGCAAATTCACAGTGAGTCACCAGACAACTACATTATTTGAATGTATTATGAATACACTGAATGTTGTGTTAAATTTTGCATCAGTATTGATGAATGATAAAGCTGGCACAAAACCGAGGAGTGACTTAAGAAAAAAAGAAGCATCCAGCATGACTTAATCTAGGTTTAATGTAGTCAAAATTGGTAAAATTATTATGTTTAAAAAGTGTAACGTGCAGCAAATATTTTTCAAATAATAAAACTACTATGAAGACTGTCATAGTGTGCATCAGCTAAAGAAAACCAAAAGGATGTAAGCAGTGGTGGTTCTTGGGTGAGCCCCTCTTACTGCTGCTCCACAAATAATTAAATGCAAGCAATTATCAGAGTTACAGGGCAAACGGATAATATGCAGAAAACATGTAACCTTGTTGGTCACCCCATCCCTTTTAATTTTGCCCTGGCCCATACCACAAGCCGGCACTGGATCTAGGTATTAAAATAGCAAAAATATATTTATAAAAGTGGGGCTTGTCAATTTGCCAAATGATTTATTTGCCCACCAGTGACTGGACAGCATGGAGTCAATTCAGGATATGTTTAAAGGTATTTTTCCCCTTTTTAGTTAATGTAGCTGACAAAAGTTAACTCTTGCTAGAACCAGAAAATTCCATTTTTTTCTGCTAAGAAAACACTTGTCTGTTTGGTCATGCACTGAATATTTACTTTTTTATGAGTGTAAATACAAATATTTATTTTTGATGATTTTTATACTGTTATAGAATATTGTCAGAACAGTCTCTTTTTAGATTTCAATCCAAAAATCTTTGATTTTAGTTGGGGTTTTTTTTTACTGTATGATAGGCAAATAAAGGTTATATTTTCAATTAAGCCAGCTCTTCTGGATGTGTCTGAGATGCTGTTACGTCTGATATTGGTTCTGTTTTGTGTAAGAAGTTTGACAATAGAGAAAGTGAACACATAAGCTGGTCCCTGGGTGTCCTTTGCTTAATCCTATTACCACCGCCAAAGCAGCCTCTTTCTGCAGACTCACAAAGCATCCCTGCATCTGTGCTCTGAAGCGCAGAGACAGGCTCTGCTTATCCAGCCACATAACTTATCTCATACAGTATATGGATGTAGATTGAAGGCATTTGCTTCATTTGCCTAATGTCTGAAAGGGGAAAAATGGAATAATAATAATAATAAAAAAGAAAACCGGAGTCCTTTTCAGGACGTTGGCAACATAACTAACCACAGAGACTTGGAGAGATTTGTAGTCTTTAACTAGGAGCAGTCTGAGAGCAAGCAGGGTTTTGAGAGGATGTCAAATAGGATGGGCGCAGAACCATGCAGAAATGAGAAACGACTATAAAAATTAAGAATTTGATCAATTGAAGTTGGGAAATTTTCAAGAACAAATTTCAGCAAACAAAGAAAAATCCCAAGAATAAGTAACATAAAAAGAAAGATTATTAAAACTTTACCACAAAAATGTGAACACCTGCCAGACTGTCAATAAGCTACTGATTGAAAAGATGAATAGAAATGACAACGGTAATCTAACTTTGACAAAGAAAAAAAGTATGTTGCAAAAATTATTTATACTCCTTGATTTTTTTTTCCACACAGTACACCAGATTAAATGACGTTACTTGATAAAAATAAGCAATTGTTGTTTTGTATAAAGATTTTCTAGCCACAGGCTAATTTGCAAATCAAAGTCATTGATTGAACCTTAAAAAAAACAAACAGTGAAATTAGAAATCAAGGATTCCCATCACACACACACACACAGGACTATTTCAGCACATATTGTGAAATACTTATGCATATGTGTGTTTGTCACATATGTGTGTGATTGCAAGTCACATTACATTATTTTTATGTGACAGACCAAGGATAATGACATTTTTTTTTAGAATTCTTCTCAAATATTTAATTTAGTTTTGGGATTAATAAGTGTTTTTGAATCCATCCATCCATTTTCTGTACACCCTTGTCCTTAGTGGGGTCAGGAGGGGTACTGGTGCCTATCTCCAACAAGTCATTTTGGGCAAGAGGCGGGGTACACCCTGGACAGGTTGCCAGTCTATCGACATGCACACACACACTCACACCTAAGGAGAATTTTAGAGAGACCAATTAACCTAACAGTCATGTTTTTCTACTGTGGGAGGAAGCCAGAGTACCCGGAGAGAACCCAAGCATGCACAGGGAGAACATGCAGACTCCATGCAGAAAGAACCTGGGCTGGGAATTGAATCATCAAACCCAGGACCTTCTTGCTGCAAGGCAACAGTGCTACCAACTGTGCCACTGTGCAGCCTATTTTTTGAATCTGAAATTGAAAATAAAACGATAGAAAAGTGTGGTGTGCATTTGCATTAAAACTCGTTGCGTTAATGCTTTCTAGAGTCACATTTTTCTGCAATAACAGCTGCAAGTCTTTTGAACTGTGTCTCTACCATCTTCACTCATGTAAAGACTTACATTTTTGCCCAATTCTATGCAAAAAGTACAAGCTGAAATAAATTGGATGCATAGTGTCTGTGAACAATGATCTTCAAAGATTGCAGCAGTTTCTAAATTAAGTTTAGGTTTGGATTTTATTTGGATTTCTACCAGCTGAATATCCTTTGATCTAAACTATTCCATTACAAATTCATCCAATACTTGCCTCTATCTAGGTTCCTCCATGTTCCCAAAAAAGCTGGCTGCTGCAAAAAAGGCATCCCCACATGATGCTGCCACCACTGTCCATCACTATGGAGTTGGTGACTTCGGAATCATGAGCAGTGTTGCTTCTGCACCATAGATAACTTTTAGGCATGTAGCCCAAAAGGTTAGTTTAATTTTTTATCTCCTCTGACCAGAGCATCTTCTTTCATTTAATTGATGTGTTCCCTCCATGGCTTGCTGCAAAATGCAAAATGGGGATTTCTCATGATTTTATTTTTAACAAAAGATTTTTTCTCATCACTCATCCATAAAGGCCATATTTTATCAAATTCATGACAAACAGATGTTGACAAATTTTCCCACCGGAGACATTGATCCCAGGAGTTCCTCCAGAGTAAAAACATCTTAACTGCTTCTCCTATAATTACTCTCCTTGTCCAACTCATCAACTTAGGTTGAGAGCATTGTAGGCTTACAGTTGTTCCATACACTTCATTTTGAAATTATGGATTAGACTGTTCTCTGTTAGAAGTTGTTTTATGACTGAACACTGCTTTAAAGGTTTCACAAGTATGTTATGTTTTGTGTTGCTTTGTCTCCTAAAATCCCAATAAATTATACCGAAGCTTGTGGTTTCTAACATGATAACGTTTGGAAAAGTTCATTGAGTGAGAATACTCTTGCAAGGTATTGTAAAAAGCAATGAAGGATGGAAAGTATTAAAACCCAATGAAATAAAGTGGTAGTTAAAAGCCGAGTGAAAGCAGAGTTCACACCCCTGCCAAGAGAGTAAGGTGTGAGAGTTGTTAAGAGACGGTGATTGGAGGGGGTGCTGCCTGTGGGAGTGCTGAGGAGTCAGTGATAATTAGCTCAATTAGTGACAAAGGCAGTGTAATAAATACCGACTTAGTGTCTGGGTCCCTGCTGGCCTCTCCTTGCACAGCCTGCGATGTGGCCCTGGCCTGACGGACAATTCATTAAACTGACAAAATACCCCACCGTCCAGGCGTGACGCAGCGAGTTAGCCCCCTACATGCCGGGCTCATTGTTCTAATTGTCTGGGCTGGAGTCACTTTGTGGCCGCCTCCTCTTTCACCCGCCCCGCGTTCACGCTCTGCCTTCAGAAAAACCCATGGAGTTAAAGCCCCTACCTTACTCTGCAAGTAGGTGATCGGCAGGTTGGAAAAAAAACAGTAAGCGCTCCTTGGGGTGGGGTTGCTGGCGGGGGGGGAGGCAGTGGGATTAGCAAATGGAGGTTGCCTGGGAGTGCTGAGAGCAGCACTGATCGGAATGTAGAAGAGATGAGTCCAGAAGCTCGGATGCGGGACAAAGCGAGAGTTAATAAGGAAAGATTGAAGGGGCTGGCGACAATGGGCCGCCACCCGAGTTGAGATGAAATTGCTTCCGAGGATTATTGGGAAAGGGTGTGAGCATTGTAGGGTTTTTGTGTGAGTACGAGCTTGCTCGGGCATTTGTGTGTTTGTGATTATGTGTATGTGTGCTCAGGGGAAAGGGCGGGGGTGCGGGATTGATCGCTGCCCCTCTGGTTGGGGAGCAGGAGACCGAGGGAGGCTAACCGGCTGTTCCCACAGTCTGCTCTGCAGCAGCCACCTTTGACACACGGGGCTGGCAGGCGGCAAGCAGGCAGCCATGGTGAGAAGGGCACAAACAGGAACAACAGCCCGCTCTAAACAAAAGTCACTTGCTTTGGCGAGCAAGAGAGAGGCGCAAACCGGAGTGAAGGGCCTGGAGACAGCACAAAATTATATGATTGAGTCCTATTTTGGTTTTGGAGACATACAGCGCCTGTTTTGCCAATATCTCTTGGTAACATCTTGCTGACACCCAGATACAGGCTTCTCATGAATGGAATATGTCCTGTATCAAATTATTTTATTTGGTCACGGGGCTTACCCAGTAATACATATTCAATTTCTTGTCACAATAAATCTATTCTCCATAATATCCTGACCTTGCAAAAAAAAACAAAATAAAAGTGCACGCTAAACAGTCCAGGCTGAAGAAGCAAGTGTGCCAGTTAAGTAACTAACTTAACCACAGGCATAGGGCGGTATTAGATTCTCACAGTATGATAAAAAAAAATTCCACGGTTTCACTGTATCACAGGATTTACACAAAAATTTTAAAATTGCTCATCGAATTGCTTTCATTCAAAACAGAAATACACCGCAGGCAAAAGAAAAGGTGCATCAAGTTCAATGTTGTTGTAGTTGTTGGTAATTTCATTATCAGTTAAATTACTGTAGCCATGGCGTTTAGTTTTGTTTCGTTGAAGAGATTTGCCTCTACACCTACAAAATGGCCCATTCAACAACACAAAACAAACAAACCAAAAATTTAGTGCATATAATGATGTAATGTAAATACTCAATCAAAATATATCAACAGAAACTTAATAGAACATGACTTCATAAGTAAATAGTTAATTGTATAAAATATTACAGACTTTGCTTTTTATAGAACTAACAGGCTGGTATTAGCTAAGTAGTCGGTCAAACTGAACAAGTAACAAACCTGGAGTCTGCTGCTTTACAGGCTCACTGCTTGTAATCAACAGTAGTTACAGCCTTAGGAAGAATACTGTGTGCTGCTTCTTCAGTTTCTGTTCTTTTTTCAAGACTGGAAATATTTCCAAACAGCTGAATTTATCTTTGTGAGCAAAGAAAAAGTGCAGAAGATGTCTCAGATGGAGATGAAAAACGTATTTCTCTTTCTCTACAATCTCATTAAAAAACAATTCATTGTAGGACGAACTATAAAATGACATTAACTTAGATTAAATAGCTTGAGAACCATCATAATGAAAAAAGATCCAAACTAAAAGAGTAATTTACTTTTACTTTTTTCTTTAAATTGCTCAACAGGTCAGTTAATTGTGGAAAAGAAATTGCTCCATAGGTGGAGTGTGTGTTAACGAAAGAATCATAAAGAACTTGCGTCTAGGTTTAGGTCACAACATATTTTTTGTAAGGGTTGAGACAGACAAAGAGGCATTGGTTTGATGTCTGTGCTGCTGAACCGACAATTTATATGATCCTAGCACTCAGTTATAGGCCAAGCTCCAATTAATTGGGGTATTGTTATGGTATGAACATCCTTAAAATGCTTGTGTAACAATATGAGGAATTTTGCTTGGTGCCACTAAGAGACCACAGAGTTATTATGTACTAAGATATGTATTTACAGCCTCATCTCACACACACATAGTTGAAAAGGAATTCCAATGAAATGCTTGAACTGACTTCTGCCAAAGTTGCAGAAAAGTGGATCAACAACAACCTCCATAATTTGGAGATGACGTTGTTTGTATGAAAGTTGGTGTGCATACGCTGATGAGTGCATGCGCAGGGGTGTGTGTGTGTGTGGATGGCAGCTGGGAAGCAGGCACGGTCCAGCACAATCCTTCCCCTAGCAACTGACCTTGTTGGCAGATGGTAGTTCCAGAGCAACAGCCACCCAGCATCACAATGGCCGTCGCCTCCTAACATCTCCATCACTTTATCATCCACCGCCTGCCACAACAGAGAGAGGTTACATTCATGTCCGAAAGTGGACGCATGTCTTTTTTTTGTTCAAATTGTTTAAGACTTTGAAAAATGAAAAAGATGAGAGTTTTTGGGAAGACAGAACACTCGCTGTCTGCAACCCTTCAGACACTCTCAAACCGCTGTTTTCCATTGTTGGGTTTTCTGCACATAGTGAATCAGGGTGGGAATGTGGAGAGACCACTCGACCACAGTGAGCAATCAGTACGATGTCTGTGGTCAGGCTCTGTGCCCCTATGGAGGGAGGTGGAGAGGAAGGCCTGCACTTATACGGTGGGAGGGAAATAAATCGCCCACTTTGCATGCGTGTGTGCGAGAGAGAAAGAGACATACCAGCACTCCTCACACATGAATAAAGATGCTTCCCTGTGCATCCGGCTGCATGTGAACACACTACCGACTGTGAATGGAGGGATAATATATTTATATAAGCTGTCAACACCCCACACTGATGCAGACACGACCTCTGAGTAGTCTTGGCCTGGTGGGCTCTTCGTTGTTGGCACATTTCTTGTTGATATTAAATACCTTTCGCAACCTCAAGACCTCACCACAAGATCTTGACCTCAAACACCTCTTTGCCAAGAATCAGCTCGCTAAACACCTAAAGGATATTGTCTAACACAGTTATCTTCAAAAGTGGGATTTGGAACAGTTAAATTTGCTATAATAAGGAAATAGGAGGAGGCTATAATAAGGAAATAGGAGGAGGCAGGTTATGTCCATTCTTTCTCTAGTTTGGATGAACAAAGTGTACTCTGGAAAATATCTTAATGAGAACGAGGCAGATTCATAATAATAATAACTTTTTACTTTATTCATCCCAGCAGGGAAATTATTTCGCAGTTACAGCACACAACAGGAGCTGTGTCTGCAGGCAGCCAGCGCCATTTTTTGAAGGAGGACATGGTCATCGGGACCGGGAGTCGAACCGGTGACGTCCGCGGGTCTAAGGCCTCCAAATGTGGGGCGTGCTAACCCGCTGCGCCACCGCAGCACGCCCTAATTCAAAGATTTCCGAGTGGCATCCTCTATTCAAAACTTAACGTCGCGGTCTTTTTTACTTGGTGACTTTGAACAGAGCACAGCTTCCCCTGATGTCATTGAAATCAGCCTTTTGGGGGGCATTCTGGCAGGGAATGCTCTTTGACTGAGAAACTTTTAGGAGACTTTAAGTTGTGAAAGAGTAACAACATTTACCCTCGAGGGCAATATGCTTTCTAGCTGCTTTGTGTGTGAATCCAAGCGAATTCAGGCACATGAAAAAAAAATGTACATGTACTCTATGAAAGTACACATAGTTTTTCCCCTTTATAGTCCGACAATAAGTGAGAGCAAACTTTCCTGTTCTAAATCAGGATAACCAAAATGTGTTTCATTGGCTAAATGCAGACTAATGAAGAAGATAATATTTTTCTCCAATTTCTTCTAATTCAGATCTTTAAATACAATTTCTTAGTATTTCATAGAATTGTCTTTAAACTGTGTGACTTGGGTCGAACATTTTAGGTGTCCTTCCACAAGATTCTAACATTCATTTGCTGGAGGTTTGGCCCATTCCTCTTGACAGAAATTGTGTATTCAGACTAGCTTGTTGGCTAGTTTGGTGGTCATTGCCATTTGTGCCCAGTTTCTAACTTTCTAAACTGATGTCCTGAGATGTTGTTTTAGTATTTCCACAAAATTATATTAGAATGCCATCTCTTTTGTGAGGTGAAATAGCACCAGTCTTTACAATACTGTCATCCCCTTAGTTTACAATCAAGATAGTGCTTTCAGGCTTGTAGGCGTTCCTCTTTTTCTTCCACATGCAATTGTTGTTATGGCCGAATGCATTAATTTAATTTTTTTACAAGTACAGAACAAGTAAAAAAAAAAGAAAGATGTTTGTTCCCATGTAAATAAGTGAATATTCTTCTGAAAGACTCAAATCAATGTTTAGATTCACTTAACGGGGCAGTATTATGCAAAATCGACTTTTTGGAGCTTCCAGGGGTCTCAAACTCCAGTCTTGGAGGGCCGGTGTCCTGCAGTTATTAGATGTGCCACAGGTACAAATCACTGGAATGAAATGGCTCAATTACCTCCTCCTTGTGTAGATCAGTTCTCCAGAGCCTTAATGACCTAATTATTCTGTTCAGGTGTGGTGCAGCAGAGGCACATCTAAAACTTGCAGGACTGCTGCCCTCGAGGACTGGAGTTTGAGACCCCTAATACTCCCGTATCAAAAACATACCTGGAGTGTTGCCTTGAGTCTTTCATGGATTTTTCCCGTGGCAACCATTTAGCTGTACAAAAACGGCTGGAGGGACCGAAGGCGCAGCTCCTCCTTTTTTATAGGCGCAACTCCCCCTCAGTTTCCAAGCAACCGAGCTTCCGCGTCACAGAACCCCCCCCCCCGAGTCTTACCCACTCAACTCCTTCCAGCTAGCCAGCAGAAATTAGCAAACACCTGGTGGCGCTTCACATCAGCTGAGCTCATTATATGAGCTACTTGTCAGTGCAATGCTGGTATAAACGTTGTTAAAGGTTTAATAGAGGAGTTTTATTGTGACGATTTCCTGAAGGCGGAGTTTCAGAAAGAGCAGGAGTTTTTAAAAAGACAGAGGCCCAATTTCAAGGAGTTAAATTGGGAAGTGAAATTTCTTTTAAGTCATATTTGATATGACAACTGAAGCTAGCGTAGTTACTTGATTGTGCTATAAAATGGCAGCATGTGCCTGAAAAACACATAATACTCCCTCTTTAGTATTTATTCCTCTTTCAGATGCTCAGTTTAAACTTCAGTGAGTCATCTTCACCAAGTCAAGATCTCTAAATACTTTGAGTTGCTCCTGTGTAATTAGCTGAGTCTCCATTTGTGTTAACAGATATACCTAATAAAGTGGAAAGTGAGTGAACATAGTGCAGCAGCAAAGTTGGCAGCAGAGTTAAGTTTCTTTTATTTTTGCTCAGTTGCTCTTCTGGGACATATAGACAACACAGCTATTTGGAAATGTTTAAGACAAATGTATATTTTTAGGGATGGATTTAAACAACCCAAGGTTGCAGTAAAAATGCAAAGATTTCCATATTTATTCCCCAATGCAAGTAGTTTTTAGTTTCTAGATACCAGTGATCCTCCACTCCACCTTCATCACAACACCATGTTTCTACTCAGCAGCCCAAAAGGCAAAAACCACAGACTGGCTGTAGAACAAATCTTTCATGTTTTCCAAAGCTGCCACTTAATGGCTCTGGTCAGCTCTGCTGCTAACATAGCAGTTTGCCAAGAAATGTTCACCAATGGACTTCAAGAGGCTTGTAAATAACCCGATTACCTAAAATCTGTTAAGTTTGTTGTTGGAACTGACTGTACTTTTTGTGACCACTATATGCTAAAACACTCAACAAAAAAGAATATTTTTCAAACAGTATGTCAAATGAGAATCATCTTTTGCAGTTGTGTGCACAGCGGATGGTCTGCCAGAGAGCTGTTAAAGGGATGAAAACCTTCAATGTGTTTGTCATTATCAACAGAGCTGTGCTGACATTAAGCTCTGTAAGATTCTAAATCATTTTATATTCCTTTCCTTCTCTGTGCCCATTACTTAAATATCCACTAGGACTTTATGACAACCTGTTGAGGTAACTGGCTCTTTGGAAAGAGTGTGTCAAACTGCACAGTATTACCAGAGAACCAGAAACAAGAAGAGCAAGAGTATGAAGAAAAGGGATTACTGAGAAAAGATGCATGCTCACCTAGGAACTTACTCATTCTAAACCCCTAGATGATTTGAATTTCACTCCCAAAGTGTTAAACATTTAATAGTATTGCACACAATTCCTGTGTTTTACAGGTCAAAATTATATTATTTACCACGCTTGAGTGTTTTGAAAGTATTGACAAAACATTTGGTTAAGAACATAATGATAGATACTTTTACAGAATCTACATGGATGGATACAATATTTAAGCAATCAAAATTGGAATAAGATCTAAAAACAAAAATAAAAATAAATACATGTGTACATATGTATTCATGCTTCTCCAGACCTGGAAAATATTTCAAATTCCACAATATGTTAACTTCTAGACTATGTTGGAACACTAATTACAAATCACAGTAGTGCAACTCGAGAAATTATCCTTTCATCATATCAGATTTGACATGTAAAATGTAAAAAAGTATGTGTAAGTTATAGATCAAACAGTTAAGGGAAAAAAAATATTATTTCAAAGATGCCAGAAAAAAAACTTGAGTAAAATGACCAGGAACGGAAATTTGTAGTAATCAATCAATCATTACTTTATAATGTAAAGTGCTTTATATTATAAATACCCAAAAATAGACCAATTTTGCAACAGGAAACTGTTCAGATTATTCTGTTGATGTTTTTTAGCTGTTCCCTTTTATGACACTATGCCATAAAAGGGGAAGTAGCTGCTAGAGAGAGGTTTGTGGTTTCCGGCATTTTAAGTAAAAAAATATTACTTATGCCTGAGTTTAAATTCACACTTACTTTGGCTTCGGAAGTCAAATCTTGTGACGATCCTGGGGTGGTTGTGTCTCCCAGTGTGTTTTCTTATTGTTCTGTTGTTCTCCTTGATGCTGACTCACCTGTTTCCAAATGCTGATTGAGTCGCTGTTTGAAAAGAACCAGCAAGACTCTTCAATGAATGGTTGTTCTTCATTCCCTCTTGTATAAGGCTATTCAATATAAACAATGCCTAAAGGTTTTCCACTAACTGTGTTATTGTTGATTTAATCAATGACTTTGGTTAGTGGATGCATGTTAGAGGTGAAGGTATGAACTATCAGGCATAATAAACTTAGAGTAAACAAGTTATTTCCTTCATGTGCCCTTGTAACGTTTTCACTTTATATTTTGTCAAATCACAACTTAACCAAGTTCAGTTTTATTAGTTATTCCCCACCACATTCGCCTGATCATCCCTGTATGTATGTATGTACTGTATGTGTACACATGTTTTCTCCTGAGTCATTGTTCTCTGCTCAGTTTTGCATCAACTCCAGGTCTGCCCTGAAAATGTTTCAGTCTCCCTGAATCACATTCACAATGTGAATCCAATGAATCCTGGCATTGTCATCTTGTAAGATGGGCGTGCCATCAGGGAAGAATAAACCCACTAATGGAATGACCTGGTCATTCAGTATGTTCAGATAATCTGCTGGCATCATTCTTTGGATGCGTAATGTTGGTGAACTTGACCAATTGCATCAACCCAAGATCCTAGTGCTGCCACCAGGCTTGTACAGTAGAGACTAGGCATGATAGGGGCATATCTTCATCTGCTTCTCTTGCTGTGCCTGTCGTTCTGGAAGATGGTAAATCTGGACTCATCAGACCACCTGACCTACTTCTGTTGCTCTAGAGTCCAATCTTTGTCCTCCATTGCAAATGAAAGCCTTTTTCTCTGGTTAGCCTCACTGATTAGTGGTTTTCTTATGGCTACACAGCTGTTCGTTCCCAATCCCTGGAGTTTCCTTCCCAGTGTGTGTTTGTGTGCGTGTGGAAATGCTTTTTACTTTCACTGAGTTCTTTTGTTTTTCTTTCATCTTTATTTCACCAAATAATTATGTGATTGCCGATCACATTCAGAATTTTTCTTCCAACCACATTTCTTCCTTGAAGATGATAGTTTCCGACTTTCCTTTCAGTCTTTTAATTATCCATTGGATAGTTCTCAGCTCAACTTTAGCAGCTTCCGCAACCTTTATAGATGTTTTTTTTCTGCGTGATACATGACAATGATTTGACACTTCTTAAACAGTCCTATAGCTTTCCCACAAACATGAGAAGCTTCTCGTTGCCACCTAAAATATAATCACCTATGTAGCAATTGTTCATTTGGTGCTTTTTCCCCTAGCCATTTGGTGCAATTCCCAATTTGAAGACTAAACTTAGAAAGGTAATAAAAGGTCATAACTTGGCGTGAACAATTATCCAGCAAGCAAATTAAGACCGCTCCAGTCCCACATTTTGCAAACTTTTAACCTGCAAAGGCCAGACGAGGGGCAACAAACAGATAAAGTAACTTGTCAGTGAGGTTTTGAGGAGTTTGGATTAATTACTAAGCATTAGAGAGAAACTTTAAAGCACTACATATTCCAGGAGAGGAAATTTACTCACCAACACTGTGTGACCTCCGATAAACATTGCTATAATGATGGGGAAAGATGTTGAGCAAGGGCAGCCGACAGTTGAACATGTTTATAGACGTCTGACCGGGTGTGGGTACAGCAAAGAAACATTTCAGCTCTGAGATCAACATGAAATGTGAACGCAAACTTTGGAGAAACTTGTGTGACGTGACATAAACCTGTGGATATTTTCACCTGTCAGCAGTAGAAAGGCCTGCGTTAACTCATATCAAATGGACAAGTTATTGGCAAATAACCTTACAGTAGACATCTGAAGCACTTCTCGGGTAAATATCAGTCACTGAGATGTTGCTGACCACACAAAGTCAAAACTATTTAATAGTTTTTAGTAAAAATACTTCTTTTGGTGGGTACCACCTTAAAAAAAAACAGATCTCATCCTTTGTGAGTAGTAGTGCTTATCTTTTAACTAGAAGTTGTGGTGAGCAGAAGAGGAAATGCTCAGATTTTGGTTTAGATAGCAAACAGTGTTTTACAGCAACAGTGGGAGAGCGTTCAGCACTGACAGAGCACAGGAGGAATGTATATTTGCTGCAGTTTGGGAGTCGAGTCACTTGCAGGAAGCGTGACACATTCCTGTTCCTTTGGCTCTTACGCAGCCAGACACACATGCTTAGACTGCTTCACGTATTTGTTCACAGCTGCTCAGATATGCGCATTGCAGTTTTGCATTGTTGCACTAGTACATGTTTCTGTTTCATCTGCTTTGTAGGCAACCCAGGTACAGATGTTTAAAAAGGTTTCAAATAAATTATTTGTATTATTCAAATTCAAAAACCTTAAGAGTATAATTGATCTTGTCACCATGACCAGTGACAAGAGGTAAAAACATAATCTCTCAAAATAACTAAAGCAAAATAGCTAAGAGCACCAGCTTTGGGGCCACCACGACTCCATGACAACCATCTGATACCATATGCATTCTAACTTATTTTAGAAGGAATCGATGCAGATAAACAGTAGAAAAAAGGTAAACAGGTTGAGTTTGTGGAGTTTTTATTCTTCAGTTAATGCTCAGGGTGGCTTTGGTGTCAAACAAAATATTAATACATAGAAAATTTTGCCATGCTTACAGTTAAGCAAGGTGACGGATTGTGACTCTGTAGGCCAGTTTTTCTTCCAATAGCCAAAGTAACACTGTAAGAGTGCACACATTGTGAAATATTTTAACTACATAACATTTCAAATGAAATCTGGTAGACTCTACTATTCTACCAAAAATTGGTTTCCAGTGTTTAACTTGAGCGTAATCCAAAATATTCGGCCAAATCAAAACAGAAGTGGTTCACCAGACTCAAAAACCAACCTGCTTCCATGACTATCTCTGACTTAAATTCTATAGAAAATTCATGAACTGAGGTGAAGAGCATCAGGATCTGTATGAGCTACAGAGATTATTCAAAGAGCGTTGTCAAATATCCCTCTCTCTGTATGCTCCAACCTTGAGACGGATTATAAGAGAAACCCGACGGAGCCTGTTTTACAAAGTATTAACAACAGAGGTTATACCAGTGATTTAAAAAGAAAATAATAATAAAAATGTCATTCCTCATCATGGCTGGCATGGCATTTTCCCATAAATGTGCTCAAGGTTGGAGTTATCTCAGGTTTTCAGAGTCAAAACATTAATTTGTATAAACTGTTGCATCTTATAAGCCCCTCTGCTAATTTTACATGAACATTAAAAGATATCAGAAACAAATGTAAAAAAATATCATTAAAAAAATCTGCACCAAAATATCTAAAGTTGGTTTGCTGTACACGATACAGATTTAACTCGAATAGAACTATTTTTCTGAATATTTCTGAATATTCATATCTGAATACATACTAAGCCTTTACTATTTTTATTTTAAAAAAGTTTTTTGTTGACTACAGAGAAGTACTGATATAACTTGTTTATTTGATACGACGAGATATCCATGTAACCGGTTTCCTCGCTCAAGTAAACCCAGTTGACATTCTTTACTGATGTGAGGGAAAGAGCGCATCTTCAGCTATGATAAGGTTCAAGTTCACTCTTGGAACATCCAGGAAAAAAAAAAAACAGGGTGTGTCCTCCGGTAAATTAGAGACTACTGATTATTAATAGTTCTGCTTGGTTGTGTTGGTCCTGGTGGGTTGCTTTGGACATCATTAATCTAAGCAGGTCGGGTCTGTGTTTGTAGGCCAGCACAGATTTAGAAATGAACACTTTCACAGATGCTAATTTGAACAGCTCCTACTGCTACATGCAGACCCAATCCGTCCCTTGGCCTTTGTTTGTGTGTGGTAGGTGTACAGTGACTCGAAGATGAATTATTTACTTTTTCCTTCTGCACAAGAGGGTTGCCTGCCCACAAAGCGTGCAAACCTTTGTGTTTTTGTGCTCATGTCCGTGCGGTGCGGCTGACCTGACGAGCCAGTCTCATCTCTCCATCTTTTTCCCCTGCAGTTCCATCCATTATCCCCTGCATCTGGCAGCCAAAGCCCGTAAAGAAGAAGTTTTTCTTGGCGAGTGTTTCTTTTTTTCCTTTCCTTTTTTTTTAAAGGCAGTGACACAGGGGACAGCCAACCGCAGGAGCCACACATCTTCCAGTCTACATGCATGCAGAGAGCTGCTTGGAAATATAAACCACCCCAATATCCTTTTTTGCTGCTGCTCTGAAAACACAACGTCGCACTCAGACTTACACGCACAAGAGCCTGCTCCAACCCACCCATTGTCTTTTTTGTGAATTGCTCACCCAAGCATCGAGGCCTAATCATTTCCAGAGACGGAGCTTTAATAAAAAATGTCCCTGTAATTTAATACCCTCAAGAAACTCCTCCTGCCTTCTAAATTAATATTGTCTTATTTTTGCATCTGAAAAAAAAAATCCTAGATGGTAATGTTGCAAGTATGTTGTTTTATGTAAATAGGTTTTGCAATATAGGTGAAATTAAACTTTCACTTTTCACCAACTTTAATGGCTCTTCTATATATAATTGTTTTAGAGTTTAGAGGCTTAAAGAAACAAATAGTCTTACAGAAGGCAATGAGATAGATTGCACTCCGCTCACACCTGACTGTGTCCTCAACAGACACCCAGTTGCTGAACAGTAAACACATTCTTTGCATGGTAAAAATGTCACTCTAAGTGCATTAATTGATATCATGTGCATTTTATAAGCCTTTCGGGGTGCAACTGAAGTCAGATTCTCTGAACAGCAAGCATGTGGGAAGACGTCTTGGCTGCAGCACATGGCATTTTCTGGCATCTAGATCATCCTGAACACACATGTGAAGATCTTGATGAGATAATTGCTGAGATTTTCATAAGCTACCAGCCACACATCTGACAAGCAGCCAGACTGCCTCCATCATATTCCCTCCAAGGAAGAAAAATATTATTTACAGTGTGGATTAAAAAACTGTTCTGGTTAAATAAGTATGCAAACACTCACCTGTGTTGCTTTAGTCCCAAAAGTTAAGGCAGCTTGTTCTGCTCTTGATTTGGCTTTGTGTGACATCATAGTTGCTGCGGTGAGACATAGGAGTAGAAATAAAGGAGGTGGATGTCTTTCCAGGTTTTCCATCCTAATTCCACTAAGATTTAATATTTTTTACAATCTATAAGCACCATGGACCAATTATTGGTGTCAGGGGTATACAAAGTTTTAAAAAGTTTGAAAAGTTAAAAACCAAGATTTTTTAACTATGTTTTCCTGATAATGTCCTCATATCAGCATAAGATGTTAAATCTTAACATCTGTTCCTGATTAACAGGCTTCAGCAAATCAAGGGTTGCAGAGGAGGCCATGAAATCATTTTAATCATTTTAATCTCTGCTGGAGCAGAGATACATCTAGAACATGTAGGACAGGGGAGCTGAGGACCAGGGTTGGGAAGCACTGTACAAAATGACAAGAAAAAATCCATACAAATACACTTAAAATCATCTCTGTTTGGCCTAATAGACTCTTTGGCTTGACAGTACACAGAAAAGATAATCATCAGGTGGCGAGAGTTCATCTGCCAGCTCCTTAAATGCTCAGCAGGTGTGGAGTCTGCAGGAGGTTGGCAGGAGCAGATCTAGTATATGGTGAATAGACAAATCAATATGGTGCATAGTGGTGCAGTTGGTAGCACTTGGGGTTTGTCTGCATGGATATTTTATGTTCTCCCTGTGTGTGCATGATCTCTTTCCAGGTGCTCTGTCTCCTTCCCACAATCCAGAAATCTTACTACTAGGTTAGTTATAGTCTCTCTGAATTGCCCGTAGGTGTTTCTGTGCGTGATTGTTTGCCTGTGTTTCTCTGTGCTGGATTGGCAATCTGTCCATAGTGCACCTTGACTCTTGCCTAATGACCACTGGACAGACAAGTTGTGAATGGATGTATAAATGGATCTTCAGGCCATTCAGTTGACAACCCATCCAAAGTTTTTTGGCTTCTCTTGATTTTTCCATTGCAACCATTTCATTGTTTATGTTTTGTCTGTGTGTATTCAGTTGAGTAATAAGGTGAAGTTTACACTTTTTGGTGATTTACAATGGAAATGACATATGGATGCAAATCCTGGGAACATCAAGGGTGCATATTGTCTCTATCCATGTACACTAAAGACTCTAACACCTTCATCTGCTGATGTCAATATCACTACCTTTCTGTAACCTCTCACAAAGTCACAATATGTTCCCTTATCTTTAACTGAATATATATATTCAGTTAAAGATAACTGAATATATCGTTAACTGAATATATATATATATATATATATATATATATATATATATATATATATATATATATATATATATATATATATATATATATATATATATATATATATATATATATATATATATATATATATATATATAATAGGTTGACTGACATAAAGTAAGATTTTAGCACCAGATTTCCAACATGATGTGGAAAACATAGCAGATAGATGATCAACTGAAGGATGATATAAGCATAGAAGTGCAAAACATTAAACGCTAATAGGTCACTGTGCATAAAAAAATCTGGAAAAACACTGCCATCTAGTGAGATTTGGTTGAAATTACAATCACGTTGGTCCCTATCAATAATGTTCTAGTTTTTTACCCTTCCGGAATCAGTTTGCAATTAATCGTTTCTACAAATAATTTAGGACATGAATGTCACGACCATAAAACAGCGTGTCGGAAAAAATAATGGCCGTTTGACTTAACTGCTTGTTTTATAACTAAGAGGAATCTGTAAAATTGCTACTTCAAGACAGCTAAAAAAAAAATCACAGGGTGGTTTCTATTATTTCGTTTTTAAAAACAATGAGTAACTACAATGACTCATCTATCTGTCTGTCTGTCTGTCTGTCTGTCTGTCTGTCTGTCTGTCTGTCTGTCTGTCTGTCTGTCTGTCTGTCTGTCTGTCTGTCTGTCTGTCTGTCTGTCTGTCTGTCTGTCTATCTGTCTGTCTGTCTATCTATCTATCTATCTATCTATCTATCTATCTATCTTTCTATCTATCTATCTATCTATCTATCTATCTATCTATCTATCTATCTATCTATCTATCTATCTATCTATCTATCTATCTATCTATCTATCTATCTATCTATCTATCTATCTATCTATCTATCTATCTATCTATCTATCTATCCATACATACATATAGGATGTTTGCTGTACAAAAGCTTTGTGCAGAAGACACAGGTGACAAATCTATGAATGAATATTCACCACTAGAAGAAAACATTGTACATTTCACAGAGCATTGCCGGCAGATTATTTCCTCAGAATTGTAAAAAGTTCTCATACCGAAAGTTCCAGCGTTCCTCAAGCTAGGCCAAGCCCTCAAATTAACAGTAATTGCTGTGTGTGCACTCAGCTGCTTCAAAGCCTATTTTTTTAAATCAAAGAACTCATGTTGTACTACTGACGCATGAAGAGGTAGAAGTTTGTGTTTGTCTCACTGTGGCATTTGTTGACATTGAGATTGCTGATTAATGAACAAACCTATTTTATTTATTACATTTTATAGTAGTGGAGGTAAAACAAACATCCTGAGGTGAAAGCACAAACATTGCATATCTTATCATTTTGGCGCAAACACTGCTTGTCTTTATAGGGGTGGTGATAATGGAGGCAGTCGCCCTTGTAAAATAAGAAACAATGTTCCTATACCCATTTATGCTATCTGGAGAAAAGGAGGAGTTTACCGTTTCTATAGGCTTATAAAATTCCCCAAAACTACTTAACATAACATCTAAGATTACATCAGATTTCCTCTTGATATATACAGTATACACCTGTTTCTATCCCCAAAGTCAAGCCATTGTCACTCTTTAAACATAACATTTAACTTCATACTTTTGCAAATACTATGTATTTTATTACATTAAGAACTGCTTTACACATACACCAACAACCTACCCCCCCCTTCTCTCACACATATACACACATGCACGCACACCCCTACACACATGCACACACACCCACCCTTTGAAGTAAGAGAATGAAAGGTCTGGGTTAATTATATCTACACCTTGAAGTGCAGCTGGAATCCCTATGTGGGATTTTCTAAACCAGATTTTCCACTGCAAAAGGCTGTAAAAAGGTCAGAACTAACCTGAAAAAGGTACAACAAAAGTCTGTCATGCAGGCATAAAGGTCACAAGAGCTCGAAGCAGTTAAGTTTCGGATTCGTCCTATTTACTGCTAACACCAACACCTTTTTTTCCAGATAAGCTTCTAAGAACTGAAAAAAAGCTGTTCACTATATTCTCTGAACTTTCACACTCACTACGGATCATTAACTGAGGAGTTTCTGTTGCAGCACTTTAAAAAAGTTCTGTATTATTTTGGACGATGCTTAAGATACTGACTGGAAATTGGTTGATAGTTGAGATTATCTCACATCATACATAAATGCTGATTGTACATGGTGAATGTACAGGCAGATGTATCTCAGTAAGTTAGGCTATCCCTGAAAAGTTATTAAATACAAGAGGTGAAACATGTTACTTTTACTCACATAGTGACATGTTTGAAGTTGTCCAAATTTGGTTTCTAAATTTGAATTTAAATAATTAAGTTTTCATACATCCACACACTTACGGTGAAGAGTACCAACACCTTCAACAAGTAGGGTAAGCCATGAAACGTCATGGCTTTGTAAAGCGGCTGCTCACAGACTCTTGTTTCCAGGCACATGATTGGAAAGTTAAGCGGAAGGAAAAAATGTGGTCGAAAAAAAAAGGTGAACCTGCACCAGGGATAACCACAGCCTTGGGAGGATTGTAAAACAAAGCAAATTTAAAAGTTGGCTGCAGATTGCAAAGTGTGGAGTGAAGTTTATACCAGTGTTTCAAGGGCCACCACACATAACCCATGTACTTAAAAACTAGCACAATGGTTAAAACCACAGCATTCATTGTTCTTGCAGACACAACACTGTAAGAATCTTACCTGGGTTATGTAGGACTGTTGCAATGTCCTCTTATCAAATCAACAACAGGTTGTGTTTGCCTCCAAGCTGTCCACTGATGCACTTATTCATCCTAAAGATGCCCTGAACAAATAGAGTAAATACTTCTATCTAGGTTAACATTTTGTATTAAATCGATTTCTCTCTTTTTGGCTCGTGATTTTTTGTTAATCAGCAACATTTATTTCAAGAGAATCAAATGACTGTAAATCCATTAAGGTTTCCATTTTGCCCTCTTCTTTGTTTAATAAATGACAACCCAATAAAATAGGTGGTGTGTGGTCTTTAGTTTTAAATCATCTTTGACTCTAGTAAATACAAGAACTTTAAAACATTGAAACACTAGAGTAAACAGAAGGGGTGCTTTCTTTCAATCATAACTGTGCTGTGTACAAAATGAAGATATAAGCCTCAAAAAATTTGCATTAAATAACTCATAATAAAAGCTACACAGGAGAAATTTGTTTTTGCCCAATTAATAATTTTTTTGAAGATCATTTTATTTTTGGATAAATTCAGTCTGCCTATGTTGGTATCCATGACTTTGCGGTCAAATGGTTTATATGCTATGTGATGGATGGGTCCTTCTTGGTTATGACTAATAATGCAGTGTATTTTTATCCAATGCTCTTCCGTCTGTAGGAGTGCCACAGGGTCTCATTCGTGGTCCCCTAATCTTTTATCTGCTGTCATTTGACGTGATTGTATCTGAGCACCATCTAAGCAGATCATCCACTGCTTAAATGAGCTTTAAAATCAGGTAATAGTGACATTCATTAAAAAATTATTGAGAGTAGTATATGAAATTTTTCACATGCCTTTTTGGTTAAATAAAATGTTAATTAAAACCTCAAAATCGACACTCCTTTTGAACTGTTTATCCTTTAAGGGATCTGTGTCTCATTTCCTATCAGAAGTGTCTAAATGAAAATAAATTCAAATCTAAAGTTGCCAAAAGTATAATTTTGACAGTCCTTGTAATATAATACTTATATAACAACATTATTTTTCTGAAACATCAAACTTTATCATTCTTATGGTGACTAAGCACACAGACTAGGATGCAATCAGTCAAGCTGGACAGAATCAATTTTTACAATAAATGCAACTTTATTGACAGTAAAAAGTTTTGAAAATATCAAGGAGCACGCAATTTGTAACCGCAAAAACATCTTGGAAAGCGACATGACCTTTTTTAATTCTTTTTTCCCCCCCTAGTTTTATTGAACTAATGAGGCAGTTGTACATCTCGAACTTTGAGGTAAAAGTGTTTTTTGTTATTTTACATCATTCACAAAGGGTTTTTATTTTATTTTTATTGTTTAGAACATTAAGTCATCGCGAGGAGGGGACAAATAAAAACCCATGCCCCGTTTTTACTTCACATTTCAAAAATAATTCACAATTCGGGTAAAAGGAGAAAATGACAAGCACCCATGCTATAGTCCATTCACACACACAAACACACCCCAGCATACATATCAAACCCAAGTGCATTTACATATATATATATATACATATATATATATATATATCTTTTTTTTAACTGTTTTCAAGTACATTTTGCTTGCTAGTAGAGAAACTCAGGTTAAACTATAAAGCAGCAAACCAACAACAATAAGTAACAATACTGAGTTTGGTTTCTTTCATGTTCCCGATATCAACATCATCAAATCATTCACCATACTGTAGCAATAAGGTATTTGGGTGCTATAAAGAAGCAGGAGGTAACATTTCATGAACTTTGAGGAATATGCTGGATAAGATTTGGAATATAGCTGATTAAATACACCAAGGCAGAAACAAACGACACTAAGTAGATAATCACAAGTGAGATAATAACAGAAGAGATTCAAACTGATTTGCTAATAATTCATCTTTAAATAATTTCTTAAATCACTTACATTATGGAACTTGTTTAAAATCTCAGCTGCGGCCGCTGAGTGCAAAACCACAATGGGATTGTTTTAGCTGAGCTGACGGTTCAACCCTCACCGGTCCCGAAGCAAGGTGCAGAAGGCCGGCTCCAGTAAAAACTCACCACCTAAACCAGGTGGTCAGTTATTGTCACTGTTAAATTCATCAGTGCAGTAGAACAATCACAGGTAACAACTCTGTAAAGCAGTCAAGTGCTTCAGTAAAGACGTTCATATGTAAGCAGGGAACCTATTCTAAAAAGTGCAATCCTGCAGAGAGGTAGAGCACCCTGGGTCCATTCAGCGAGGCTCTTATAAGCGACGAAGCTCATGGTCTGATCTGCACCAGTATCCTAAAACTCACTTTTGAAATCTAAAAGCTTATTTCATCCTAATTTTACTCAATGAATCAGCTTCATCCTGAGGCTCTGTTCCACACAGTTAGCTTTGCACCAGGCATGGGCATCGGTATCGATGTACCTATCTTTTGTCAAACCGTTTTCATGGTTTAAAGTCGTTTTAATGACATGTAAGAGAAACGGCAGAGTTAGTTTTCTGTTTGCATGAATCATAGAGCAGCACTGTGATATTTCCTCCTCCACCTATTTCTGCATACTGCAGGTCATCTAGCTCAGAAAAGGCACTTCCATCCTTCCATTGTCGACAAAAAAGTTTAATTTGATTGTTAACAGGGAAAGAAACGGGGTGGAAAATACCAGACCTCCACCCATCACATCTATTAAATCTTTTATAATTACTAAGGCTGCTGGTCATTTCACCCCACCACTTTTTCATACCTTTGCAGTTTTGATTATTTTGTACCAAAGTTTTCTCATATGAAAGGTTGAAGCTTTATACCTGCCGGAAGTTTCATACCCGCTTCGTCAACCAACAACTAAACGTAATTTTCTACATTCTACCAATTGTCTTGTCTAAAACAATGTGGCTATGTGATCATAATAAACGATCTCTATTTCAGTATTAACCAAAATATCAACTCTAATGACATGCCACATGTCAACAGAGTTAAAGAGCCAAAGTGGGGATAAAAATCTGAATAAATACAAATATAATGTGACAAGACTGTTTTGCCTAAAATACTGCAGCAAGACGTCATCATGGTCAGATTTCTGTCATGTTTTTATGAATTGCTAAATGTCATCAAATATTTTTAAAAATGGCAACAAGTATAAATTTAAGGAACATGCAATTTGGACAGTTTTAAGACCTTTTCAGGCTTAAATGTTTTGACTTTTTTACATTCAAACACCCTGCAGAAACATTGTCAATTAACCAGCAAATGTAAGCTTGCCATAGTTCAGTGCTGCTTTATGGAAAGCAAGAAGCCTAAAGCAGAAAATATCAAAATAACAATGAGTAATTAAAAAAAGATAAACAATTTCATTCAATTTTACCTAAGTTATTTTTGTAAATACAGTGGTGCCACCAAAGCAAAGTATTTCTTTGGTTAACACTGTGGTAACCTCATACCGGCCCATGCCTGCTTTGCACACTGTTGAACCGTGCTGTAAACAATATGTGTTCCTACAGCAGTTACCGCTGTAGGAGTTAAGGCAATCCACATCTGTGCTTCGTCTGTGACAAAAGCTCGTCCCACACTCAGAGGCACACAGCTCTCCGTGCACTTGTAGCTCACCCGACCCAGAAAGCACCCTCCTCAGCCGCTGAAGCAAAGCTCTCAGTGCATACTGAATAAAACCTGTTTTTGATAAATGCTTAAATGCTTTCAATAACTGCATGTGAACATGACCTCTTGGATGTGATTGTTTCTAAAATCACCGAGGAAAGGATGACTAGTCGGGTTTCTTGAGCACCAGTTCTCCACTGTTTCTTTTTGTGTGGGTGTGTGTTTGTGTTGTGTGTGAGTGTGTGTTCAGAGGAAATCCCCAAAGAAGGCACTTCTGAGGCAAAACCTGTAGTTTGCCATGCGATTTGATAAGGGAGTGCAATCAGTTACACAATTCAATTTGTCTAAACTAATCTAACTGATGCGTTAAAAAGATTTATTTTTTTTTTTTGCTCACTTGTGTCATGTAGGATATAAATCCACAGCAAGCTCAAGATTTATTTGACTTAAACTAGGGATTTAAAATAGCTGATCTGGTGCAGAACAAACATGAGCCCCCTTTTAGATTATAGCAGTTTACCCCTCCTTGTGCAACCACCTGTCCTCAGCCCACCTGGTGCTCTCCGCGGCTGATGTGAGAGGAAAACTCGTAGCGGTCCTGGCTGGGATGCCCGCAGATGTTGCACTCGAAGGGCTGGCGGAAGCCGTGGCAGCCCATGTGGATCGTGTACATGACGTGGTCCAGGAAGAGGATGCAGCAGTGCCGGCAGTAGAAGGAGCGCACAGGCCTGCCCCCCCTGTCCAAAACTTGGAAATTGTTCCTGGAGGAGAGAGGCGAGCCTGGGTTTCTCTTTACAACACCCGGGAGAACAGGAACCCCTCTATCCCACTCTGGGTCCAAATCTTTGGCCTGGCTGGGGCTGATGGTGGGATGGCCGCGGGGCAGTGCTGGGGTCAGATAGTGGAGGTGATGGTTGTTGGAGGTACTTGTAGGGGCTGTAGCCCTTGTGCTCTGCTCTTCCGCTGTGCTCTCTGTGTCCGTAGAGTCGGGGCAGCCGTTGGGCGAGGTGGTGTGGCTGTGCGCCGAGGGCTGGTCGTCCCGGGCTTCGCCTGCCTCCCGCCCATGGAGGCCAAGGGACATTGCTGCGAGCCCCACTGCGCCGTGGGCTCGGGGGCCCTGGGGAACCACGCCACTGTTGAGGGAACCCACAACGGTTCGGAGCTCTGCCACGAAGCCAGGATGGAGTGGAGGCAGCGAGGGCGATTCCTGGCTCTCGGCTTTACTTCTTGCGAAGTGGAGGTGTGAACTAACCAGACCAGATGAGTCTCCAGCAGAATGGGAGCTGAGGAGATCCCCTTCCTTTTCAGAGCCAGAGGACAGTTCATAAGGTGCTTCTGGTGGTTCAAGGTGCATGTGCTTTTCTCCTGCAGAAGAAATGTGGCACTGATAAATTCTGCTTAGGGTGGAACTTGATACCGAGTGATAATATTTGATGGTTCAGCCCAACAGTTCTTGACTTTTTACAGGAAGTCACCATCTTGCACCCAGCACTCTAATACTGGGATGCAAACTTTCTTCTTTTAATCATTCAATTCAAATTTATTTAATCAAGTACAGCACATTAAACAATGTTGCATGTTGAAAACAGAGCAACTTTTTGTACAGAGGTAATATGTAATAGAAGCCACAAACATTATGTTGCTATCATCTGTTGCTATCAGGGTCCTGTCTTGGTACTGGCTGGATAATTGGCCAGTCTTCTTGGGCCACAATTAAGAGTTAACACCAAACTGTGTCAAACTTTTCACTCATCCAACCAAAACTGCTACTTTTGTGGAAAGGCAAGTGGTTAAGATGGGTATGATCAGCATAAACTGATCAGTATATGGTCAGCATAATCTGATCATAAACTGATCTGGAGACTGCTACAACACCACTGTCACCATTTACAGTGAAGTAAATTTAGCATCAACATGGACTGAGAGATTGATGACTGAGAACGAAGTGCCTGTTACAAAATAAACGCCTGAAAACTTAGATGGACAGTCCAAATCTTTTATGGAGAAAAGTTTCATCGTCAGATAAGACAAAAGATTAAGCTAAAAGTTATTTATGGCTAAGAGTATGTATGAGGAGTCAATTTTTGGCTTTCAAACAACAACATTGAGTTATGTGTTAAGTGTGGTGATGACATTATAATGCGGAGGGTCTTTTTTCCCTCTCAATAATATTCTTATATCCAACAAAGAGAATGAAATAATACAGGGTGACTACCTCTAAATTATTTCGTTTTACTTCAGGTTGATGGCTAAAACAATTGCCTGTTCCCACAGATGATCCAAAACTGATTTTGGAGCAGATGAAGCAAGCCAACATCGACTTTTGGAACAACTTCGATATCGTATTCATAAGAAAAAATAAGGTCTATCTTTTAAAGCTGGGTCTATTGCAGATAACTAACCAATCTGAAGGAGCTGTTCCATTTCTGCCAAGACAAGTGGTCAGAAATCTAGTCAGAATTATGCTGGAAGTTTGTTTTTGTTATTATCATATTGTTATTATTGGGGGTTATTGTTATTGTTATTTAAGAAGTGAGTGAATATCCTTGACCCAGTGACCCATATTTTGAAAAAGAAAATCCTCCTCACAGTTAATCAAGTTGTTGTTTTCACATTGCATTGAGGTGGTAGTATAATCATATCACCTCAGAAGACACATCTGTCAAATGCAATATGAAACGTCCAAAATTATATTTTCATGCTGTTGATGAGCAAACATTTGACTGGTGAGGTAAATCCGAGGAATTACAGTGTCAAACAAGCTCACCCAAAAACTTCTGTGGTGTTGACCTCTTTCGTTTGGTTATGCTGACAGTCAGTCTGTCCACAAACGGCCTTTTCTCATTGGACGGCTGCAGTACGGGTTTAGTGATGCTCTCCATATTTACAGACTCTTCACCTGCACAGGGAGAAGCCCAAGCTCAATAACACGGACACATGAACTAGTATTTGTTAATTCATAAAGGATTTGGATTTCTACTATGTACGACGTGTTACCAGGTGGCATCTGAGAGTCTAGTGTCTTCATGTAACTATGGCAGCGCTCCAGATGTTCCTCCAGTGTGCTCTGCTGCTTATAGCTGCGACTACAGTAGTTGCACTTGAAAGGTTTCCCCACTGTTGGGGAAGGAACTGAAAATCAGAGGGAAAACATTTTAATGATTGCTTGTCGAGCCAGAGATGTAACAAACCAATAACAAATTATTCTATTCAGGACAGAAAGTTAGAGATTTTGTGCATCTATTGGAGGGGATTTTTACTGACGAAGTAGCACCGATATCTTGGCTTATGAGACTGGATTTTCCCTTCGATTAGAAATTCCTGACATCGATATTTGAAGCCCGAAAGTGACGGTAAAGGAAGCGCCTAGCCCCTCACCGCAACCTTCCAGTTTGGTAAGCCATCGGAAGCGCTGACGTCAATTCACTGTAATCCAGTTCGCAGCGATGGTTTCTCTGTAAATGAACCTGTGCGACCCGATCACATCCAGCCAGAACAATTGCATCAACACTGTATGTGAACACCTGCTGTTCACGTATGTTCTCAAAATTGAAAGCGCACTCACATGATTTCCTGTTTTTAAATCTGTAAATGTCACGTTTTTTTTTTGTTTTTTTTTTTACAGAAAATTGTGATGAAGACCTACTTCCTTTGAGTTTCAAAGAAAGGAGAAATGGACCAGTCTAGTAAGTGTACCCACTTGTAGCACTCTTTTACTTGGTTATACTCCATCACTAATTAAGTTCAATGCCTAAGAGCGCATAGGAACTGTAAAGTGGAAGGAGCATGATACAAATAAAAATCAGAAAAGTGTTGTGTATTCATCTCTCTTTAATCTGATACCATAAAACATAAATAAGTAGGTACAAAAAATAGGCTTCCGTCTCACATAGAAGTATCTGCCAACAGGACAACTATTAGCTGAGCACGCCACAAACTCAGCGTTTATGGCAGAAAGAAAGCAGCGAGAAGTTAAGATGCTGTTCACAACAAGTTAGTACTTGTTGTGAAGTACACACCAACTGACTCACACAACTTGAGTCCTAAAACATGGCGGCGAAAGCTTCATGGTTTTTTTCAGCAGGGACAGGAAGGATAATCTTTGATGGGAAGATGCAAAAGACTTGAGACTGGAACAGACGTCCACTTTCCAACAGGACAACAACCCAAAACGTACAAAGAGAGCCAGATTTAAGTCAAATTCTGCTGATCCAATGTGTCCATGACTTCAGTCCCTACGTGAAAAGCAGGTGGAGACATTGTCAAAAACAAGTATCAGTTCTAACTGCATCAAAAGAAGGCTCTATGAAGCCTTGATCCAAGTGGGCTGGATGCAAATGAATGCTACTGTTTTAAGAAGTGACACTTTGCTTTATTGACTCTGTGGACAGTTAAAAAAAAAATTAAAACCTTTTTAAAGGTTTTATTGGGCCTTTATTTGAGTGTTTAGACAGGAAAGTGAGTAATGAGAGAGGGGGAGGACATGCAGCAAAGATCATCTCCACTCAGACCTCTAATGGCCTTGTTGAGTACTAAGGCCTCCTTATACAAGTTGTGCTTTGCCCCTGCGCCACCACAGCACCCCAGTGAGAACTCTTTTTTAATAGGCTTTTATGAGCTAAAGGCTGATTCTGGCTCAAATGTTGAATTCTATGTGGATGCAGAATTTGGAGATCATTACTTTCATAGGCCAAGAAAAATAAAGCGGAAACCTACTGTATGTCAATCTAGCTTTTGCTGTAAGGGAGCTCCCTGATTTACCTGAATGAGTGCGCAGATGACCAGCAAGAGCATCTCTCCGACGGCAGGCATAGTTGCAAACGGGACATTTGAAAGGCTTCTCTCCTGAATGAAGTTTGATGTGGCGCAGCAGGTTGCCCTTCTGGGTGAAAGAGGCTCCACACTGGTTGCACTGAAACGGTCGCTCACCTGCAAACATGTGCATGGATGTTTGGGCTACATTAATTTATTCACCAAGTGTTAATGTCTGCAACGCTTGGTCGTGAGCACCGTTGCCAACGGCTCGTCTCACCTGTGTGGCTGCGCTTGTGGACCATCAGCACATTGGGTCCTATGCAGACCATCCCGCACACCTCACACTGCAGCTTCCCGTTGGGCAGCCGGATTGGTCCCGGTGAGGACGAATTAGGAGTAGCCATCTCACTGTAGATGTTACCTCTGTCTCCTCCGGTTCCGGCAAACGCTGGACCTCCTTCGTCAGCAGGACCCACCCTGTCATCTCTCCCACCGTCGCTCCTCGCAGCCTCTTTGTTCTCAGACTGTCGGGCACCTGAAGACTCTTCATCGCTACACAGCTCAACCTTAATGGAGTCTGTTTTTTGTTTTTTTTAGAATGAAAGGTAGAGGAAAATGCATTAACTTGAATACATGCTTTCAATAAAATAAACCCAATACATACTATAAGACTGAAATCATTTTAAGAGATGCAAAAGCTGACCACTTAGGGAGCGGTGAGGCGAGGACTGCTGGCTGTTGGGAGATCTTACAGAAGTGGCCCGCAACCCAGCATAAAAATCCTGCTCTGCTGATGATTCTCCTCCATTACCTGCAACACAAATATATTGTAACAAAGTAATCATAGCAAAGGGTGCACCGATTTCTGCACTCTGAAAAAATGATTAAATTACACCTTTATATTCATATTATATCTTATGTTTCTTCCAGGGACTCAAACTTTCTTAAAATTGTAGAACATTTTTACTCTTACAAAATATCTTTACCCAGTATTTCTCTGAGAAAGAAGAAAGCAGTAGTCTGGTCCAAAACTCTGCAGCAGAACCGTTAGCTGGACCAAACAGAAGAACTCGCATCTCTCCTGTTTTAATGTCTTTGTCTGTCCATTTCAAATTCACTATGAAATCCTGACTTCACACATTTTTATATGCCTAAAGCCACATACTCCAACTCGGGCCCTTCAGGTCCTCAAATCAAAGTGTACTTGTAATCTAGATGGAAAAGCTGTTAGGATCACTTTTTTCAGAATATTGGACCTAAACTGTTGAATGATCTTCCTTTGTTTTTGCAGTCTTCAGATTCTTGAGTCATTAGAAAAAGCAGACATTTTCATTCAATAATTTTTTTCTTAAGATCTTTTCAAATACATGTTATCTTTTGTCTAAATATCTGTATTATTGAATTAGTTTTTGGACTTTTTAATCATGTTTTATTATCTGTGTTTGAAAAGAACTTTGTGATTTTAATCTATGGATGCTAAATCCCCAAACTAATCATCTTCTATAAGCTCAACTAAATATAACAAACATATTTACAAAGAAACTACTTATATTTGATTGCATTTTAGCAGCAAGATGATGCCTACAAAACTGTCAACTTAAATGTTTCTATGATGATGCATCTTTTAGGTCAGGCATTTGCTGGATCCTCTCTCACTTCTTAAAGATTTGACTTTCTGTTACTGTTCACCAGCAGTAGATTTGTTTAATTTAGTTTATTTATTTAGCACTAATTCCCCACAAACGTTAAAGGTACTTCAGCAAACAGGTCCAGTTCATGTCTAATTAACCTCTTGAATTCAAATATCACAGTTAATTGGTTATCCCCTATTAGTCCTCAAACCTATTTTTTTAGGCCAATATGTCCAGCAATATATAAGAATTAAAGAGAAAATCAGAAAAAAAGGATCAAAAGCCCAAAAAAGAGGAGAGTTTTGGAAAAACTCTCCAAAATCCTTAAGAATTAGAGTCAAATTTTAAAAAGATTTAAAAGAAACTTTTTTCAGTACAAAACACACACACACATATATATATAAATGTTTAAATTTACCTTGTGAATATGAGCGTCCATTACATTCATCAGCATTCATTCTCTCACCAGATGCCTGAAACAATAAAACACATGGTTCAATTCATGATATTTTCTTTAAAAAATAAAATAAAATATATTTTTAAAAGTATTAAAAATAAATACCTTTGCTGTAGTTAATAAAAAATATGCTAATCAGTTGGTGGAAACAAATGCAGAACACTTTAGGCTGTCAGGTCTGATTGTCTAATATCAAATTCACTTAAAAAAAAAGATCTTTTTTTAAAAAAAATCTGAGTTCTTTCTGACTATTTCTGTATCCTGGTGAACCTCCTCTGTCTAACAAATAATAATGAAAGGCCTGACATTTATACAAATCGTCTGGTAAACAGTGTCAAAGGAGGAGTTGAAACCAACACAGAAAAGGTTTAGGGGGTTACAGGGCAAATGAAGAACATTTTCAACATGAGTTGACACTGAATAAGAAGAAAGCAGTTAACTAATGTTGTCAGTTAACATTAGTTAACTGATAACATATATTAAGAAGTCTGTAGAAATAAACTACTTTAAAAAAATGTTAAAAGTTTGACCAGTTTAGTTTTTTTTTGTCTTAATGACAGGTAAACATGATGTTTGCTGAAAGATGTTTTTCAATGAGTGTACTAAAGACATTTTTTAAAAAAGAAATCATGGATGGATGGATTAATGGGAATTGCTGCATTAAATTTTATTCACGGTCACAAACTAATAGTTGGTTGGGAATGGGAAATTATTATACCATTTATCGCTATTGTGAAAAAAGCTATCATTTCAGTTATTTCAGGAATTTGTGATGTTTGCACCACCTGAAAACTATTGGCTTGGTTGGGATTCTTACTTTTGCTAGTTGAAAGAGCTTTATTTCCATAGTTGCTTTTATAAAAGCAACAATTAAATACTTTTTTTTTATGAACAATTAGTGGTGCATTTGTACCATTTTGTGTAGATGGTAAAAAAGACTATACTGATGCTTTTTTTCCCCACATTTTATCATTACTTTTATAATTAGTGCAATAATTGCCACAAATTATTGTGATAAAAATTTTAAAGTCCGTATCATCCATCTCTAATGGTCAGATTTACTCTTTCAGTATATTCAGGTTTAGAACATAATTGATGGTTCCATCAGATATGATAAGTTGTCTTGGTCCTGGAGAAGAAAAGTATCCTAAGACTGTCACAATTTTGGACTGTTTTGTTGACAGACTGATTGATCTCAGTGATATTGCTTCTGATCTGTTCTTGAAAATCTTGTGTTCAAGGAGCTTAAACACATCTTTTTAATAAAGGTTTGTGATAGTTAAGTCTTGATTTAACAAGAGGAGGAAATTCTTCTATACAAAGGGCTACCTTGGTTTGGATAACTTTATTACTTTAATGAATGGAATAATCATGTGAAAACAACTTTTTACATGTACTGAGGTTATCTATGATTTGAAACCTTTAGGTGTGACATAAAAACCAGAACAGAAGCTATCTGGACCAATATCTTTTTACATCAGTGCAACCTGAAAAGCAAAACAGGTTGGCTCTTTACACATCATTTTCTAATAGCAAATTCCTTATTGAGAACAAATCCTGGTTTTCTCTTTAGTCCAAACTGGTCTTAGATATTTAAAGGTTATCTAAAATGTCAGCTTTTCAGTGGAGCACAAGAAACTTTTTCCAAGCCTTTTAATTTCACTGCATTTTTATTTATTTTTTATGTGAAACAACCTTCTTTTTTAGAGTTTAACATGGAAGGAGCCGGGACATTTTTGTTAACAGTCCAAGGTGAGTAATGTCAGAGCATGTTTTTGAAAGATTTTTGTTTTTATTTCCTCTCTATTTTAATATTTTGATCTTAAATGAAACTATGTATTAAGATTAAACATTATACTAAACAATTAACATTGGTCACAGACTGGTTTGTTACCCTCTGAAGTTTTGAATAGCCTTCTGATTCTAAATTGTTTCGTTTTCTTCCCATAACAACCCAGGAGTGAGGATAACAGACCCTTTTTTTTTAGTAAAGAGCTCTAAACATGCACCTGAAGTTCATTTTGTGTCTTTCAAATAATGGTGGAGTTTTAAAGTTTTTGTAGGGTTAAATAAATATCAAAGAAGTTATGAAAATTGTCACCTAAAGACCTCAACATCTGAACCAGCCAGAGCTAAAGTCTTGATTGAGGGAAATCCTCAGAGACTGCAAAGCACTCATATTTTAACATAGAAATAATCATATAATGTATTTTTAATGCAGTAAAACATGACTGCCATATGTGTTCACAAGGGACAGGAAAACTTTGTTCATTTATTTGAAAGAGCAATTGTAGTTCCCAGTATAGGAAAACAACTCAAACCAGATGTTGTATTTACTCTAACTTGCATAACACACTTTATGGAAATAAAGAAGAACTTTTCTCAGTAAAATTTAACATAAAATAACTTCAACAAAGCAAACTGACGCTTAATCTAAACAAAGCTTTAGAGATGTTCAGTGTGATTAAGTGTAATAATCATATCTAAAAGTTTTATTATATTATCTTAAAAGCTCAAATTGGAACTTGTACAAATCAAAGTACATGCTATTTTTTACCCTAGCATTATATTATATTATATTATATTATATTATATTATATTATATTATATTATATTCATTCTGATTTTCAGATTTTTGTTAGTTAAGGTTAAACAGGTCTTTCACCCATTTGTTATCTATTCTTACTCTGTCCACCTCCTTCATGCATAATTGCCAAATAATTAACAATAAGGGGCATATCGTGCACGTTACATAAAACAGTTATCCAATAACCAAGTGACACAGATAGATACACCGAGACCAGACACTTTCTTGCTGACTTACGTTGTCTTTAGACATAGCCGCCAACATGTTTATGTTCACTGGGAGCAGACGGAGCTTTCACGTTAGGAAACGGAAACAGACCAAGATGTACAAGGCGGCAGCACCTCTCGCTCAAATGGATGACAACAGTGGACATTGACTTTGGAGAGAGGGGGAGGCGGAGACAGCACATCTCAGGGAGAATTAATATCCTGGCATTGGCCGCGCATGGGGAGCAACAGGCGCTGATGCAGCCGGGAGACGCGCCAGCCACACCGGGGCACGGCGATTAAAATAAAATAACAGAGATAAATAAAAACAAGGGGACGCGCATCGGCACCAACCCCTGCCTTACAATCCTTTCCTGGCCTTCAGATTGTCGAGTATGCATTGGATCATATATGTTTCCAGATAAGTGTCATGCCTCACTCTCTCTGTCTCTGTCTCTGTGTCTCTCTCAGAGCATCGGCGGCTACTTGGTTTAGCCTTCTCGGAGGATTTCTGGTCCGATCTGCTCACGCACGGCTCCAGACAGCGGCGAGACGCGGCGAGACGCGGCGGCGGCGGCAGTGTGTTGCAGGAGTTGCGACTGAGCGAATTGTCCGCATGAACGCAGCTGTCATCCAACACCGAGCGCGTCAAACCGACCTGGGCTATGTTTCTCACGAGCCGTTGCTATGGCACCCGACCACAAGACAAATGGCATTCACCCGCAGCAACTACTCAAAAACACGCCGATCAAGCGGCGACGGATGGGCGGCGGAGTCCTCGTCCTTACCTGCAGGTCGATCGGCGCGCTCCTTCCTTAATTGCCTGCCTGGTTGTTTGTTTTCCCCAGCGACGGCAGCATCCCTGGGATCTTTTTTTTCTTCTTTCTGTCCTCCCTTCTTTCTTTTTTTCGTCTTTTTTTTCACCTGAAACCCAAACAACTTCCGGGCCCATGCTGGGATACAGACAGAGCTGTTGATCCAGTGATTGTCGAATGCATCGATACACACATAGGACACAAACTATATGTTGACGTTTATAGTTTCATAACAACATAGGCTCTTAGAAATTGCACAATCACAGTGAGAATGTGTGTTTTGAGCGCTATCAGTCTAGCAAACCAGCAACAGGTTTTACGTAAAGGCCCGGAATGTGTATTATTATTTTTATTATTTGCACTTATCTTGATCATTATAAACACTTATAAGTAAACATGTGGATACACCCGATAATGACAGCAGGTAAAAATTAGTAATGACTTTGCTTCTTTTAATATTGCATTTGTACCACAAGATGGCAGCAAATTGTTGTTTTTGGCACAATCAAACAGGTGTAAAATTCTATTGCATTAGGCAAAGTGCAATTCTGTTATGAAACATCTGTTATGATGTTCAGGTTTTGAGAAAAATATTCATTGCAGAACTTTATTGAATAAATTTAAACAGCATGGTTATGTACAAACATAGCTCCAAATAATTGATCTGACATTTCTGTGCTATAGCCTTTTAAAATCTAATAGAGAAAACATTTTTAAATCACCCAGCTAAACAATAGAATTAAAGAATTATCTTATCTTTTGCACTTCTGAAACAAACACCTGCACAAGTCTATAAGTCTTCAAATGAGTGTGAAGTTAAAAGAAAGTGATTCGAGACCATACAAGGTGTTGCATCTCTCTGACTGACAGGAAACGTAATTCCATCAAGAGATCATGCCAGATGAAAAATTTATCCATCCATTTTTTGTCTATACTTGCTTTATCTATAAAGCAAGTATAGATAAAGTATCTTTATAGATACTTGCTTTATCTATAAAGCAAGTATAGACAATAAATGTTGTGTTAGCACATACTAAATGTTATGATAGCAATATATTTGTTAATAAAGCAAGTATATTGTCTATACTTGCTTTATGTTAGGTTCAGTGTCACAGGGGAGCTGGTTTCTATGTCTGCTGGGCAATAATAGATATGCAGAATACAACATGTACAAGTGACAAGTCCTTCACAGGGCCATAAAAGAGACAGGTGTCACAAACAGCCACTCATATCGTGCTTCTCAATTCCAGTCCTCAGGGCCCCCTGCTCTGCATGTTTTAGATGTGCCTCTATACCAGAACAGCTGATTCAAATGATTGCATGACATCTTCTGCAGCCACCAAGTACTGCAGAAGCCTGTTAATCCCCCAAAGATTCAATCCAGGTGTGTGGCAGAAGGGAAACACCTAAAACATGCAGGGCAGGGGGGCCTGAGGACCGGAATTGAGAAACACTGTTAGTGCAATTTAGAACCTGCAATTAACATAACATGCACGGTTTTGGCGGTAGGAGGAAAGGCAAAAGAACACAGGGTGTGGAAAAATGCGTTGAGTGTTCTCATTTAACTTTACCTACAGCCTAAATCTTTCCAAATTGGAAAGTTCTAAAAATCAAATAATAATTTTTTTAAAAATCCATCAAGGTAGATTTCAAAGCACGCTTCCTTTCAGAACACAGAACTTAAAGAAATAATGAGGATGAAATGGGATTTACATGCAGAAAGGCCCAAATGTGAATCTGCATATAGAACATGAGGATGAAGTCAGAATCTTGTTTGGTGCCATGCCAATCCAATGGAACATGTGAAGCTGCCTGCCTGATAAAAAAACAAATTTCCCAAATTTCCAAACGTATGGACAATGTAGAGACAGGTAAATTTGCCCGGAAGGCAGCAAATGCAACAGTGGACATTGATATTTTAGACACTTTTCTTGTTCCATCAGTCAAGGACTGATGATGATGATGAATCTTCCAAACAAACAAACAAAGAGCACTCAAACCTTGCTTAAGAAATGCCTCTCAACATAATAACATGTCCTGTAAACCCTGCAAAATGTGTCTGACACCAACTGACGATTTATTGTAGGAACTGCAACTGAGAGATGCTCAATAAACAAGACATATATCTCTGTACAAGTGATTTGTCATGTATCCACAAACAGATCTTTTTTTAAACTCAAGGATGGCCGATCTGTAAGAAAAATAGCACTACTATTTGAATCTCTGGGGTTTGTGCCATCGCATCAAGACCTCATAAGCTTCTTGGACCTTCATGAACATTTTCTCAGCATCGTTGTTAGGGTTGTGGTCTGGATGCCATGTCTTGGCCAGCTCCCTGTAGCTTCGAGTTATTTCCTCAAGAGACGCCTCTGTCTCCAATGACAACACCTGGAGTACAAACATTCAAACACAAAGAGAATGTCAACCAGAAACAGGGTATGGACATATTAACTCATCACTCATAGCCTGCTCACCTTTAGCGCCTCTTTTTCTCTGTGTGTGTACTCTTTCAGCAGTACTTCCAGCACCTTCCTCCAAGCCTCTTCGTGGTACCCCCCTCCAGTCAGTGCACACAGGATGCGGTATGGAATTAAAAGAAAGTATTCCAGCACACTTCTGAGCCAAGGCAGGAACCAGAAAATATCCAGCAGTGCAGCTATTGAGTCAGACAGGTAATACAGTGTGGCTGTAGTGTTGTAAAAAAAACAATAACCCAGTGGAGCAGAGAAGGCAAGGCAAGCTAGACCAATCCTGTAAAGCCGTGGACCTGAACGAAACATGGAGAAAATGTAGTTTCAGCTGAGTTTTATAAATTCAAGTAAGGGATCTTTGAGTATGTAAAGGAGCTCACCTAGTTTCTGCTGGCTGCCAAGGGCTTTTGGAGGTTTGAACTTGCGGTGCTGTGAAGCAGTGATGCTAGCCACCAAGCTTATAGGAAGAGGTGAGAGAGAGCTGCCGTAGAATATTGGTGATGTCACAAGACACGCAGTGAGGGTTTTTTGGAGATCTGCAGTCTGTTGACCAACACTGGACACCAAGTGAACCCCTGCACCCACGCTTAGGGGCAAAACGATCAAGTAGAAGAAACTGAGGGAGTTTAATCCAATGAGAGCCACCATGCCAAAGTAGATCCCAACACACACCTGCCCCGCAAATCTGACGGGGCTGACAGGTGGGAGTCCCTCTTTGGGCGGCCCTCTTTCTTTTTTTGTATCTCGATTAGCCTCGCTGACATAAGCTGGAATACGTATGAACTCTCTTGCCCAACCAAAGCCAAAACCTCCCAGAGTTAGCATCCACAGCAGAGCATGGCTGTCTCTCCCTAAGTAGAGATGGTGAAGACCCAAAGGCCCACCCATCGCCCACAGGGCGTAGGCTACTAGGACTCTTTTCACCATACTGTTGTAGCAGTGGATCAGTTCCTGCTCTAGTGAGCTGTCATCCTTGTTTAGTTCCTGCAATGAAGTGACAGAATTATGTCTGCTTTCACATTTGAGAGTGTTTTAAAAAATTGTTATTAAGAAGGACTGAGTTTATTTGTTTTTTGGGGGGGAGAGGGGGTTAACCCATGTGAGCTATTCTGAAACTCACATGATGCCACATGTCGTGATTTCCTGATCTTATCGGCCAGCTGTTCCAGTCATTTCTGGCAGAAAAGTCAGAGGGATTTTTAATCTCTGCGATTCATGTCCCTACTTGGATTAATATGTTATATAAATGGGGTTTATTTTAGCTCATAATCATCAAGTCATTTACTTTGACATCCCCAGAAATGAATGCCGTTGAAAAAGAATCATATGAACTCTCTAAGCAGACTGAAAAAAAAAAAAAAAGATTTCAACCAACTTTCTCTATTCACCGAGCCCATCTGTTCCTTTCACAAATTTAGTATTTGGCTTTGTGTCATAAAGGCTGTTTTACTTACGTAGTCCTTAGTTTAAAAATCTTTATCCTGAGAAATCCTTTTCAGTGCTTTCCGCTGTTGAAGTTGCAGCACGTTGTTGCAACAGTTGGACTTTGGATCATGACAATAAGATTACACAGCAGCCTAGATATGGAACATCATAATGACTGGTGGAATAAAAACAAAGTGCTTGATGATCACTTTTTAAAAACAGGATGCTAATGTTATAAGCTTTGAAGATTTTTAATTTATTAGAAGCCTTGAAGGAAAAATAGCCTGCTAAAACATTGACTGGGACAATTCAGTACATTCCAAAATAGTTTCAAATGTTTTCCAGTGGTAAAAATGAGAAACACTTGTTAAAGATACAGCTGATTAATCAGCAATAATAAAATGTAAAACATTCTACAAATCAAGAATGATATAATTATGCATGTTGCTTCGATTGTAAGGCTCTGGTGTGCAGAAAAGCATAAGTTTTCTGCTGCATTGTTCCCTTGTTTTACTCACACAAACAATGATCTTGGTGTTTTCTATGTAAACTCTGAAGTCAGAGTTTCTGACAAATGTCCCTGAAGTCCAAATTCTGACTGGGAAAGTTCTCCAATAAGCCTCATTTTACCTTCCACACAGTATCTAATATGAGTCGACTCCCATGCATATGAAATGTATTGAAAGAAGCTGATCTAAACAATTAAATCTGTGGCATCCATGCTGCACAATATTTATTTGAAATCATATTCATTTTAGAGTTTGAAGTGAAACATGGAAAACACATGTTGTTATCAGTGTATACATATTTTAGTAGTAGCATCACAACAATTGATAAACCCACTGGTTTCCATTTTCTGGCTTGCAACCCAGAGGGGGAGGCTTAATTTCCAGATCTGAGTTCCGACGTCCGAGACACATCAAAGACATTCATTCAATTTGGTTCAGTTTAATTTAATCCAATAATATTTCATTGATCCCAATATAAAATTTGATGATTGAATTTTTTTTTTTATTATTCAGGGTTCTTTTGCTACACATCCTGTCCTTAATTAGATTTGAAGAAGTCTATCAATGAAGACTGTCTATTGTTAGATTGTTGTGTTGCAAAGAAGATGCCTATGGTTCTCTATGGTGTTTTTCGTTTCAGAGAGATTTCTTCATAGCACAATCAGCTCTAGAAACTCCAGAACAACTCCCAGAACTGAGGCAGCCTTATTTATAAGGTTACTCGTTATCCTAGTCTTATAAGAAAAAGCATGTATGGATGAAGGTAATTAAGAAGATGCTTTAAAGTTTATAACAGTAAAAAATGTCATATGGGGTGTGCAAAATTCCAAACACAAAAAAAATAAATGTTAAGCAGATTTCCTCTACCTATTACGGTGTAAATAATTATGATACATAAATTAGTTCTTTTCCATTCAAATATCATCTTACTACTCGATATGTGCTCTTTTTTTTTTTTTTTTTGCTACTTAGTAAAAATGCACAGAACGTCTGTAACCCAAAACACAACCTCTGTAAGTTTAGTTCTGATTGGCAGCTGCCTTGACCAATCAATGGGATCCATTCTGGTGCTAAGCCCCGCCCCCACGCGTCCCACCCCGCCCCGTTTTGATCAGAGTAGCCTGTATCCGATTTTTACAACTCAGCGCTTCTAACCAACTGCTTCATCCGTTGCTGACTTGCGACGATGCGCCCGGTTCAACATTTTTGATCAAACTGGCCCTCTGAGCGGCTCCAGGGCTCAGGGCAGTGGCATGGTTTGGAGAGGATGGAAACGGACGAAGTGTCGATTAGGGAGCAACTTTTCCACAACCGCGTCCGAGAGACGATAGTAAGTAAAGCTGGGCTAAAAGTGAAGCAACCGTTGGTTGACGAGTTAAAGGGGGGGGGGTTCGTCACAGACAATATAGCGTGCTGTCTTTACACATGCAAAAGGTCACGTTGTTAAAATGTTTGTATTATTTATCTCTCTAAATTACATTTGTTAAACCTGATTTTTTTTTTCTTTCTTTTTTTTTAGTCACGTTACAAGACAAATGCAGCCATAGTAGTATTGCATTATTGTCTGTTTTTAGCCCTGTGTGTATAATTTTCTGCAACTATGCTGCCTGCTCTTGTGTCTGACTCGGCTATGTTTAAAACCACACCTCATGTTTGAACTTCAGACTTTGCAGCTCGTTCTGTTCAGTTACAGCAAGGCAGAGAACTTTAACCCGATACAAAACATTCAGGTCTCCCTGGACAGATCCAATCCTGAAAGCTGAGGCGTTGTCGATACACCAGTTTATCAATAAGGACAATGTTGAACTTGCAGTTTTGCTCAAGTTTGTTCATTTCTGTCAGGCCTTTGCGTCCCAAGATATGAAGGGATGAGCAAAACCTGTGCAGTTACGATCAGACAAAGACGTATGACCATTATATAATGTTACAGAAAGAAAATAGCAACAGGTAATCTCTTTGGAGATTATCTCAGCATTTATGGATGTATTAATTAACTTTGATGATAACTTTGTGCTTGTCATGAATAATCTGAATAGCTGAATGATTAATAGCAGAAAAAGCCAAATCAAAATTTGTAATGGCCTGATGTGGCATATTATTTGATCAAAATTTAGTAGTGATGCATAGAAATACATCAAGGGTTTGTTTCCCATAACCAATTTCCAAAATGCAGCTGACTTTTCCAAATCCAGGATGTCCTATAAGAGGTTGATTGTTCAAAACCATTAAACAGAGCAACTTTGCTGCAATATATTCATCTTTCCAGGTATTTACTGAAGTCCATCCATGGTCATTATCTGACATGTATTTGTAAAAAAAAAAAAAAAAAGAAAAATGAAAAAAATAAGAATTAGAAGAAGAGCAAAGTTTCACCCGAAAATTCTTCTTAAATGACTCCAAGTCTCCTGGTACGTTCATTGATCAAAAATATTGTGTGTTTCAACCCATGCTCAGAATTATTAAGGTGAAGTTGACTGTAGTAACACTTAAAATGCTGAGAAATGCATTGGCCTACCACTTAAGTTATTTCTTAGCAATTCAAGTGTTGCCGATGTCTCCATCTTATCAGATCTTTGACCCGATCCATGGACCCTGAGAGTTAACGAAGTTGTGCCAGAAATTCTTTGGATTCAACCTCAGAATTGTAAAATTCCAATTATCAGCCAGTGGTTTTGCACAAAAGCTGTACAACATATTGAATCACAGTTGTCATCACAACAACTTTAAAGAATGTTTTTAAATCTTAGATTGATCTTAATCAGTATTATTATCCTGGTTTTCAGCAACAACATATTTTTCTGAGATGTTGCGGCTTCGGCTCCAAATAATTTAGGTTTTTTTTTTTTTCTTGCACTGTTAAAATGGACAAGAACCGAAAGCTTCTATTTTTTTTACAGAAGCTAAAATCATATCATTTATGATTTTTAGTTAAAATTTTATCAAATAATATCACATTGTTTTACGCCTTAATTTCTAAATTGGGCTAACTTTGTAACCCATATATGTTTTTTTTGTTTGTTTGTTTTTAAGCAAACGTAAACTTTAAACCAGATTTTCAAATCACAACATTTAAACTCTCTTGGTCTTCATTCTACTTAGGACTGGCCTGAGATATTTACACTATAGAGAAATTTGGGGCATTTGTCAATGAAATGCAAAGTATTGATGGAAAGTGACATGCGACACAAAGCAGTTCATGTCTATAGTTGTACTCCTTTTTAATCACCTCTTTGTTTGCTGCTTCAGATTGTCAGCGACCTTTTCCCCTCAGGACCTAATGCTATTAGCTGCAGGCGAGCCGTGAGTGTCTAGCACATCACTTTCTGACAGTGCACCCTCTCATGACAGTCAGCTGTCCCAGCGCCTGGTGACACTAAGACAAGTCCAAGTGACAAGCTGTTTATGACAATCACTTGAAATTGTAAAGATATGTTACATTGGCCAACATTTGCACTTTCCTGGAGAAGTCTGCAACACTCGGGAGAAGTTAAATAATAATTAAAAAAAGAATATTATTCCAAGTTATTAAAGTCTCATCTGCACATTGTGTAACTTCATAGGGTAGCAACAAAACATTTGCAAAAGATTGACTTCCAGTCCTGGCTTAGATGGACATACGGTGGTATGGGAAACTGGTTCTGAGGTCTTAAAATTCACAGTGAGACATTCTGTGTAGAAATGATGCATGCGACCTCCTTTAGGTTGAGAGGAGAGGTACAGTCTGGCCTTTGTTGCAAAAACAAAAATATAAATTAGTGATGGTAATTTTATGCGGGAGGATTAGCACATGTCACGAGAGTAACGTTAAAGGGAACATTCATGAGAAGGCTATAAATGCTGAATCAGCTCAAATGCGATTATTTGAGAACGCTACATAGTATTGCAAGATGTTGTCAAGACATGTATTGCTGTTTTGGATTTCATATTATAACTTAAAAATATAGGAGACCCTCTTTCTTTCTTTGTGAAACATTTTGATTGTTTTTTTATTTTTGACAAATTCTCCGTAAATTAAATTTACTTAGAAAACAGGCAGCTGTCAAATGTCTGTTTCACTGACTAGTAACTTCAGACATTTTAGTTACAGTATTTTCCTGATTTCCCCCACACGTTTTTTTTGATGGTTTCACATTTTAGTAAATTTTCTTATTTTTTTCCACTGAAAGTAACACTTAAAAATAATCTTTAAAAAAACAATCTAACCAAACAACCTGACATATGTAATTTATTTGATAGATTTTAACCTATGTACCATATTTATCGTTTATGCAGATATTTTTTTTTTAAATGTCTGCTTTTCTTTCAGAAAATTAACAAATTGGCATAGTATTACTACTGTAAATATTCCTCTAAATGGGTTTCTCCCTTTTGAACATTTTCCAACACACTTTTGATGGTTACGTCCTGTTGAAATGTTACATTGCAACTCAACAAGCGGCCTAGTATGCATGCTGCACACCAGTGTTCAGGTTAAAATAATAATAGAAAACAAAATCCTTGGGAAAATGTTGTTGCTGCCAAATATCTGTCTCCACTCTATCATTGTAAATCACCCAGACTAATAACATCTAGCAAATTTATGCATAACTGACATGGAAAAAGAACAGCCTGTATTTGAGGATGTGCTGTGCTGAGAGCCCATGCTTTAGCCTGCATCCTGAGCCAGGAAGGATCCATGTCTGGCTGGGTAAAAGGTCAAGGCAGAATCCTGCAGGTCAGAAATAGGATGCCCTAGAACAATGTGAGTGAACGGTCCAGGGAATATTTGGAAATATTGGAAGTGAATGGTTTATTTCTAAAGTAGATGGTTGCACAGAATCTGCCAGAAGGCTCTGGGAAGTGATGTGTAATGGATGACCATGTAAGACTGTGGCACAAACAAAATAAAGTAAAAATTATTAGAAGTTTGTATTTTAATCTGTCCTTATTGACAATTAGCTTTACTAACTAAACAGCAGTTTGCGTGTTTTTCCTCAAGAACCCAGATTCTTACCTTAACTCTTAGATTTACGAAAGGCAACCCTAACCCTGTTCCTAACTGACTGAGGTTGAAAGCTCAAAAGAAAAAAAATTAAGCAACTTTCTGTAACATGTGCAGCTTTCCTGTTCTCTGCAGCAGCCTGCTCAACTTCACGAGGCAAAACGACCACCACTCCTAGATTTATCCTACCAAAATCTAGGACTGTGTTGTAGCACCTGGCTTCTCTCATAACAAATACTGTTGCCTTATTGCAGCTTTTGCACTTCACCCAACTTTTCTTTCTTAAACACTTCAGTTATACTGGAAAATCCAACATTAATTCTTTTTGCCAACTTCCTCCTCGCCTAAAAGTGTTGTTGACAAGATCTAGCGCTTCAGTATGGTGCATTTATTATCAGAAAAGAATTTCATTTCTAGTTTCCATCTTGCAGGTCACCTTTTGGGGACAACAGACTGAAATTTGTCCTACTAATATTTCCAGCTAATATTTCTGCATCTCTAGGAAAGTAAAAAGTCACAAATTTTACCACAACTTAGTATTATTAAACAGGGTTATGTTACCTTTTGGAGCCTGTTTAATAAATATGCAATGAATTTTCAGGGTTGCTAGTCAAATCTAACTGTAATGTGACTCATTGGAAGTTTTAGTCTGACACTCTTTTGGCTATGAAGATTTTTCGTATTTTCTTCAAAGGTTTTCAAGTTTGATCCTAAATGATCAAAATCATTTGGCAGATAATCACAAAAGCAGAGGAAGTAGATGATCCTGTACTGATATTGATTATGAAAAGGTCATGCTCTGATACACTCCCCTCCATGCTAAAAACCTTAAAACTGTCTTCAACGTGGCTTCTGTCTTTTGACACCAAAGAAAGATGTGTGTTCTCACCAACAAGAGCTGAAAAGGTTTTATTCTACCTGTTTTATTTCTAACCTAACACCCATCCTTTGTTCTCTGCTTTTCCTTATTGTCGGATTAGCCTCTTACCAAATTAGGCTGCATTATTGAAGAATTTTCAGCCGGAGCGGATTAGTTGTTGTATAGGGTGATTTGTTGTTGATATGCAGTTTGTTTGTTGCCACCCATTATTCCTGCTTATGACGAGAAATTTCAAATATTTCTCAAAAGAAGAACGCTGATAGCTAAATTCAGTTTGCTTTATTCTCAGCTTTTCTCCAGCAAGAAAGAACACTCAGGAAGAAGCTGATTTATCCGTTTGTTGTTGATCCAGATGAACTGGATCAACTGTCCCTGTGGGATAAGTGACTATTTTTCACAGAAATTGTACCCGCCACTTTGGAACACCTGTTTTATTGCATGTTAACACTGAATCAGCCAATCACATGGGAGTAATTTAATAGATTTATGTATCCATTTGTGATGAATGCAACTCACTGCACTTTATGAGGAGCATCAGTAGGAAAAGGAAACTGGATTTTTAGCAAGTTTAAACATGCCATGGTTGCTAGTGCAAGTCTGGCGTGTGACTATTTCTGAAAATCCTGCTCCAAGACCGAGTTTGTAATGTATGCCATGCACAACCATCGCTCAGGTTTCTAGATAATGCTCTGAAAAAGAGAAAATATGTTGTGAGTCACAGCTGTGTGCCAAAAGAGAATGGACAGACATGGTTTGAGGTGACGCCTAGATACTACAACCAAGGTATACCAAATAAAATCTGAATGCACAAAACATCGAAGCTGGAAGCAGATGGACTACAGCAGCAAAATGTGTCCTGCCTTGCGTCAATGTTTATAATGGCGAAGGCTGTTGTTGGTGTGGCTTCGCCCAGCAGAATAAAACGGAGTCATAGTGACCTCAAGCAGGTTTCTTCAACTGTGTTTTCTGTACTCTATTGGCCTCTGCATTCACCAGATCTCAGTTCAATAGTGGAGCTTTTGGTATATGGTTGAATGCGACGTTCCCATCAAAGATGTGCAGTTGGTAAAAATCTGTAACAAATGCATGAAGCATTCCTGTTGATTTGAACAAAATATGTGATGAATTTTTCTGGCGTATTGAACCGTTCACCACGAGGTCTAGCAATGTGCACCCAATAAGATTGCTGGTGAATGTATATCATGAGCTTTTTATGTAGAGTACCAAATCTAATATTACCACCATGTGGGCTTTATTCTTCACATTTATGTTGAAGTATTTTATCTTACCTAGGAGAGCATGTCTGTGCTTTTTTGCTGTTATTACCCTATGGGTAAATATGTAAATCCCGTTTTGCATGTTGAACTCCTTTTTGGCACCTGTTTAGAAATGTCATCGTATTGCAACATTACTTCCTTTTTCAATTTGCCCAGCATGTTTGTTCGTAGATTACATGTGGTTCCTTAAAGCTGTGGTGAGGAATAAAAAATAAAAATTGTGGGGACAAATCAAACAGCAAAAATCAAAGTAGCATGTTACAATGCATAAATAATAAATTAGTCCTGTGTAGTCAGTTGGTTGTTGGGGATTAAAAGCCTCTTCTGCAGTCATTTTGTAACTTTAAAAGGCTTGAAAATTTTATTAGAACTTGTAATTAATTGAAACTTTATACAAGTGTGAGGGTTTTAGCAGACCCTAAGGCCCTAGTGTTTGACGTGTTGGAAATTTGCCAGACGACAGATTGCTGGTTTAACCTAAATTTGAATGAATGCAACATCAGCTGATGACCTTTACTCTCTGCAATAGGGGGCAGGGTGGACTGTTTCTCACTGGTTTTAACCCATCTGTCTCCCTAAGTCCCTCTAATCCAAGTAAAGGGGAACTATCCCTTCTGAGCACTGGAACCCCATTTTCTTTGAGTAATCTTTATGTAAGACAAAACAGTTCATGTTTTCAGCTTTTGCCACCCCGTCTCTTGTTTCCATCTCCCCCATCTTGTGATTTACATCTTTCTTCAATGCCTGAGCAAAACTAAATGGTTAAAAACGGGTAGATGTCTTGAGCCGCAGCTGTTCTGACAGATTACTGGGGGTACATTTTCTGTCTTCAAACTCGTGCAGAAAACACTAAGTTCCTTTTTGTTTCTCTCGTGCAGATCTGTGTCCTCTTGTTTACGTGCCTTTACATGGTGTGCTACCTCATCCTCACACACTTCAAAAAGACTGCCGAGTTTATCACAGGTGAGTTCGACAGTTTCTGGATGTGAATATGTAGTTAAGAGAGCTCTGTGAGTTGGCTTTCAATCAACAGTTCACTGAGAACTGCCTTGAGGAAAACGAACAATGTTGACATGCATACTGATTACACTGAAGTTTTGGAATTTCTTTCCACTGAGTGTGTTGGCAACATGTTTTCGTGCTTGCATAAATCCTACTCAGAAACTCGCTGTTTGAGTCAAGAGTTTGTTTTGTTTTTCTGTTCTGCTTTTATAGTTGTTTATTGTTTTGTTCATTGCCCTTTCCTTTCTTCGCATGTATGCACATTTAACAAAGTTTGCCCGTTTCTTTTAGGACCCTCACTAACGTCACACTCTGAGCTTTGATTTGAAAAGCCTGGAGATATTGTTGAGGAGACGTTTGCTCGGTGTGCAGCAAGCGGTTTAAAAAGGCGGCGGAGTGGTAACAAAATGCTACAAGATAAAGTTGAAACCTTAAACTCGTACGAACCTTCTGGCAGGGACAAATGATTGTCACCATGAGGCTAAGAAGAAGACACATGTACTGCGAGATGACAGTAAATGCGTCGGCACAACTATTGTGTGCTCAGGCATATTTGGAAGCCCTCTTGTGCTCTGTTGAGCTGATTAACATTCGCTCAATCCAATAAAATGTGAGTCCATTGGAAGCAGATGTGGATTTTTCTTCAGTTCTCCACTGTGGCTGGGCTGCACCCTTGTAGATGGTCATTTCTTCTGCACATTTTTATTCACATTCTGTGCATCGGTCTCCTTCTGCTGAAGTTTGTCCATCAACAACAAGAGCACAGTTCTGCCCTGCAGCTATGTGACAGTTGTGCAATCCCACAGTGCAGAGAATTTTATGACACCCAGAACTGGTTCTTGCTCCTTGGGTTTTACTTTGCAACAGAACATCTGTGACAGCATTGCCAAAAGGACACATTATCACCTACCTGACTAAGAGTAGCACTTAATTCGTTTCAGGTGCATAATAAAAGGTGTGGAGTTTTTGTTTTTTCTGCTTGTTATTTATAGTTGTAGCCAAATGTTTAAGGTTGACAGAATTTTGTTCTTCACAAATTGTGTTGCTTCAGTGTTGTAAGAGGTTTTTCCTCAGGTGTTTCCATGGTTTTCTGATGTTCAGTAAGAAGCATTTCAGTTTCAGAGGTTTTGTGAGATAAACACTTACTGACCACTATATTAGACATACTTTGCTAGAATCAAGTTGTTTCTCTCTTTTGCCCCCAGAACCTGCTTGATTGTTTGTAGTGCAGATAAAAGGGGGAAAAAAGTATGTCTGCAGTTTCTGAAATACTCAGACCACTACATACTCTCAAAGTCATATAAATCTCTTGTTTTTGACATTCTGGTTCTAAATTTGAATTTAAAATATGATTAGTTAATTTTGCGGTTTGTTTTAGCAAGCAATTGGACAGATGTACCCAGTAATGAGTGTGCATCAAATTCATGTCAACCTTTCGTTTTCAAGATGACCTCAGAGTCTTGATGTGACTTGGGGGAGTTCTCTTGCTTACGAGTCTGGAACTTGGAGTTTTGATCCCAGTCACTTGGTTTTCACTTTCACCTTGGGACTTTTTGGATTGATCCTGAATTGTTTGGTAAAGTGACTCCTAAAGGGTTGAGTCGCAACTTGTCTCAGGATTCTTTACTGCCTGGAGGGCAATTCTCATGGGAGCATTCACCATTTCTTTCCTCTGGAGTGGATAGTGGCCAAAATTTAAGAAAATTTTATTTTATTTACTGTTAATCACACTTCATGGTATCACTTTTCACAGCAATCAAGACTCAATTCCAATTGAAGAATGAAGCTGTACAGTTCTTAAAAGATGAGATCTCTGTAATCTTAAACCTTTTGGATGTGACTGTACCTTGGTTCTTTTAACATAGTTAAACCAAATGTTCAGAATGAACAAAATGTTCCAAACAGGCCTGACCCCTGGTCACACCCTCTCTGAGCTCAGGGAGAGGTTTGCTTTCTTCAGCGTTTTGCGTGCAGTGCATGCTCGCATGCTGCTCCAGGAATTTTTTAAGCCATCATATAAAGTGTTTGATTAAAAACTTCTTGTTCCGTTTTTTTTTTTTTTCTTCTCTCTTAAACTCCTAGTTTCAAAAAGTCATATTGGAGAAATGTAGGGAAAAAAAGTTCCGTTTTGAAAAAAAAAAACACAACTTGTTTTGTTTTTTTTTTTCTTTCAGATGATATCGAAGATGCTACCGTCAACAAAATTGCGTAAGTGCAAACTTCTAATGATTAACTGGACAGCAGCTACGTTGACTGTCACTTTGGATGATTGCACAAGTAGCAGTGACTGGGACGTGATTGGCGACCAGACGTCTTTCTTTTGATTTATCGCCTTGTTATATGGTTGCCTGCGTGTTTATTGCTTTTGGCAGTGAACATCCAACATCGTTGTCACTCTGTACTCTGCACCTTCATTTTGGATGTTTGTATTGTGTTCAGTTTGGCTTTGCAGAGACTGCTTTTGCTAGGCTGAGGCGAAACACAAACACTCATGACTTATCTTACTGTTCCTCCTCCCAGGCTCTGGCTGTGCACGTTCACCCTCTCTGTCGCAGTGTGCGCCGTGCTGCTTCTCCCCATCTCCATCCTGTCAAACGAGGTTCTGCTCACCTTCCCACACAGCTACTACATGGAGTGGCTCAATGGCTCTCTTATCCACGGTATGTCTCACTGTTTTTGTTCGTCCGTCCCATTGAAAATAATTAAGAACAGTCGGGCATCACAGTGCTACAGGATCAGTAATAACATTCACATCAATACTCGACTGGCCTGTGGCCCAGCAGATAATTAGCAATGCACACTGTAAGCTCAAAGCTGTTCGGTCCACCCTGAGCAGCTGTGTAAAGTCAATGTGAGCTGTGTGTTTTCTGCTTTTTGCTTTGTTGAAATTCTGTTTTAAATATTTCACATTGTCAGTGGAATGGAGCCTATATCTACTCTTTCAGTACGATGCCACATAGTGGTTGATGGAGGGAACTACTAAAATGTTTTATTACAGTCGTAATTACTAATGAATGTTAACACACACACAGAATCTTTAACAATGATCTGTTTCTCTCTTGTCAGGGTTATGGAACCTAGTGTTTTTGTTCTCCAACCTGTCCCTCGTCTTCCTCATGCCTTTTGCATATTTCTTCACCGAGTCAGAGGGGTTCGCTGGATCCAAAAAGGTAGTTTATTTTTTGACCTGTTGACCTTCCCTCTTTTCTCTCACCCTCCATTGTCTCTATTTCTTTCTTGTGTCCTACCTTATTTACTAAGACTGTGCAATTTTTTTTTACACCTTAAATGTCTAAGAGCCCATTAGAAACCTGATTTCAAAATGAGCTTCTCTCAAACTGATCTCCAAACAACTCGTGTTTCTGTGTAGGGAGTAATGGCGCGAGTGTATGAAGCTGTTGTCCTGCTGATCTTGCTTGCGCTCCTTGTGCTGGGTATTGTGTGGGTGGCATCAGCTCTCCTCCATGACAACGTTGCCCGACAGAGCCTCTACGGTGAGTCATTCTCATCATACTCTTATATTCCTCATGGGCTTCACTGGAAGTGTTGCTAATTGTTATTCCCCCCTCTTCAAACTGCAGACCTGTGGGAGTATTACCTGCCATACCTGTACTCTGGGATCTCTCTGTTTGGAGTGCTGCTGCTTTTGCGTTAGTATACATTGAGCACAAATGCCAGACATATTGAGACAGAGTTGTGTCACTCCTGTGTACTAATTTGTGTCTTCCCTTTTCAGTGTGCACCCCGTTTGGCTTGTCTCGAATGTTCAGTGTTACGGGTAGCCTGCTTGTGAAACCTCGGGTAAGTTGAGCCTCTCCGCAAAAATCAAAACCCGAAACACGTACCTTGGTTCTGTCAGGTCTTTAAAAACCTTTTTGCTCTCTATAGAGAACAAAGTATACATGAATCAGGGTCTACAGTATGCATTATTTGTTAACTTGTGCTTAACTGAAGCTCTTGCTATAGTTGAGCACAATGTTTTCTAATCAGGAAGTACGGCTTACCATGGCCAGTTTTCAGAAACGTTTGACAAAATTTAATATAACATCATAATTTTACTTTGATTTATTATATTTCTCTACTTTAAATGTTATTGCACATCTATTCAGAGTATTATTTCAGAAAATTACATGAACAGATTCTGATGTCCCACCCTAATTGATCCGTCCTGTGTTTCAGCTTCTGGAGGACATAGAAGACACTCTGAGCTGTACCGTGTTTGAAGAAGATTCGCTCTTCAGGAAGCTGAATTGTAAGTCTCTTGACTGTGATCACTACCCTCCTTCATTTCCCCGTGGCTCGACTCTTAAAAGATTATTTTCTCCTCCTTGCATGTCTGATTGAAGGTGGCAGTCCATCGTGTTGGGTCAAGTTGAACATGGAGGCCATGAGAAAAGAGTACCTAGCAGTTCAGAGCAGGCGTGTCGCCCTGGGTGAGGCTGACGAGGCTTTCTGTCTGCAGAGTTTCTCCCACAGCATCAACATCACACTGTTTTTTTTTTTGTTGTTTTGGGTTTTTTTTTTCCTTTTTGTTTCCCCCAAAGAAATGCGGAGGAAGGCGTCACCATGGCAACGAAACTTGGGCTATCCTCTGGCGATGCTTATCCTGCTTGCACTGACGGTATGTACAAAGAACAGCGCTGCATTCACGAGTTCTACAGTCACTCCTCGTTTTGTGACCTCTTCATGACGGGTTGCTGCGTGTGTCTCCAGGTGATGTGTGTGCTGATGGTCTGTTTCAATGTGTTGGAGCTGCTGCTGGATGAGACAGCCATGCCCAGAGGAATGGAGGTCGGGGTTCTCCTTTGAAGGCACCAGAAACATTTCCTGTTTTGTTGGAAGCGTACAGTCGGCGGCTTACAGTGAGGATTGTTATGTTTTGTAGGACCCTCACCTGGGAATGGCCTCCTTCTCCATGTTCGGCTCTCTGGGCGCTGCAGTTCAGGTGGTCCTCATCCTGTATCCTTTCAACACAACCAGCGAGCTGTGGTGTGCTCAGCGTTGTAGTGAACTTTCTCGTAACACATTTGAAATAAAAAAAACAGGTCAATTGTTATCGTATTGATGGTAGGGCTCCAAATAATATTTTTTTTTTTTTTTATTAATTATTTTATCGATTATTCTAATCAGACTTTTAAATATAGGCACATTCAGCAGAATTTTAATTTAACCACATTAGCTTTTTTGTGCAAAATATTATAAATACATTCAAATATGCAAATAAACAAATAATTTTATTGATTTTTAAGAAAATATAATAAAAAAAATTAGAAATGTTGTTGCCTTAATTCCAAAAACATAGTACACTTGAATATTTATAGTAAAGGATGCAATTGCAGCTAAAATACTGTATGAATCTGTTCATTTTTTTTTTTTTACATTAATGATAGCAAAAGGTGCTTAAAAATAGTTTTTCTCTCTTTTTTTGCAGATTATGAACCAGGTGAATCTAAAAATGCCACCCGAGGAGTTCTGGGTAGAACATAAGGTTATGCATCTTAAATGCAAAATGTGTATATTTTTTGTACAGTTTTGGCTTAATTGTTGCTCTGTGCTGTTTCAGTAAATGACCATTTTCAGAGTCTGCATACTCCAGTTAACAATTAACCGATTACTAAATTAGTTGACGATTTATCAATTTACCACTATTAATTCAATTAATCATTTCAGTCCTAAATGATTAAATTGTTGCTGCAAACTGATTTTTTTTTCCAGTTGATGCATGCATTAAGATTTATTCTTGGAACAACACATTAAGAACTTGTCACCAGGTTTCTCACACGTTTTCACCGTAGTCCTTAAAGTAAATTGCAGCTACCTGATGGTGTCCTCAGTTGTGGGTTTTTACAGCTCTCCTCTCTTCTGTGGCCTCCTCCCTCGCATGAAAGACACTAACCTCACACAGGTAAACTGCTTTATGTGTCTGAATTTAACAGGGAAACTGAAGATGTTTTACCGTTTCCTGGCTGTCACCTCTGAAAATGTATGCTCCTTTCAGATCATTGCAAACTGTGTTTCGCTGCTAATTCTGAGCTCTGCACTGCCGGTGTTTTCACGCACACTTGGTAAGAACATACATATATACAAATATTTTTTTTTTTAATGAAACTCTTGATGTTTGAATGTGCGGTTAATGTTGTGGCTCTAAAACATTTTGTCTGAGTCCTCCCTCTTAAGGAAAAAATGGGTTAAAATGAATGTGTCATCTCATCCTGTTACCATGGAAATACTGATTGCTTGAATGTGAAACTCACATTAGGGTTGCAACATTGGAAGACAATATATTTTCGTTTTCAAGCAGATAATAGGGAGCCTTATATCTTTGGTGTAGTTCTCCATTTTTACATGTTTAACATTTTTACTGTATATCATGTTTTAGGTCAGGTAGGATTGCCATTTTTTTTCTATTTGCTGAATGTCTGACTAAGGGGAGAAAGAGCTTCCTTTTTTTTTTTAGGCAATTCTTTTAAGAAATTGCAAAAATAATCAATTTACTTGCAGTTTTAACAATGACCACAAGAGTGCACATGTATTTCATGATTCCTAGCTCTGCAGCCGAGCCTGTTGGTGTAACTTTTTTTTTTTTTTTTTTTTTTACCTCTGCTCCTTTCCTGTAGGGATCACCCGTTTCGATTTGCTGGGAGACTTTGGTCGATATAACTGGCTTGGGAACTTCTACGTGGTCTTCCTGTACAACATGATGTTTGCTGGCCTCACCTCCGCCTCCCTTACAAAGACAGTCACCTGGGCGGTGCGGAGGGAGCTCATCCGTGCCTTTGGTTAGTCTGTGTCTGCTTTAAATCCTTACGTACAGTGGGATTCTTTTTTATTTGCATCGCATGTATACCAAAAGCTCTCGTTTTGACTCCTCTGACCAGAGCTTAATTTCTCTGCTTCTGCTGTGTTCCTTACATGGCTTGTTGCAGATTCTCCCACCTAAGCTCTAGGTCTCTGCAGCTCTTCCAAGGTTGCCAGCTGCTTCCCTGGCTAATTATCTCCTTGCTTTGCTACCTGTCAGCTTAGGTTGAGGATCATGTCTCTGTAGATTAGCAGGTGGCATCCGAATTTTTTTAAACTTTGGACGATTGGTCGAAGGATGCTTTGTGTCATTTTCAAAGGATTTTCAGGTATCAGGGCCACCGAGTGCAATTTTCATACCAAGCTTTTTAGATTTTTATTTGTAATATAGGTAGAAAATCAGTAGAAAACGATTTATCAGTTTACATCAGCTTCATAATTTTGCATACAATCCCAATGAGGATATGTGGAAAAAGTGGTCAAAGCAGTTTTGCAAAGCTCTGACTTTACATCTGTTTTATCGTCTATTTTGTGGGGAGGAGGGGTCTGTACTCCACTCTGCTTGCTGCACTTTAATAGCTACACCATAAGCTCCCCACCTTTGGCCCCATTTCCCGATGGGCTGGTCTCTCTTCCTCAGATAGAAAGAATACAATTCTTTCAGGAAATTGTAAAGGGACAAGAGGAGAGTCGGGTCCATTGGGGACCTTCAGGCACACCGCCCTAGACCCCTTCCATTATACACACACACACCATCGAAATCTCCACCCAACACAAATAAGCAGTTGGAGCATGGGCACGTCAAATCTACACACGCGATCCCCTTCCTCGCCGTGAAGATAGCATCTGAGCAGCACAGGAGTTCTGCTGCAGTTTTCCATTGCCTCCCGAATTACTTTTGTTCTGCGAATTCTAGATCTTAATTTTGCTCAGCTTTGCTAATTTAATCCTGCTTTAATAGGAGTGGCCATTCTTTTTCTTTTTCTTTTTCTCGCAGGACTCGACAGGCTGCCAATAACTGTGTCACGGTCTACCATTCCTTTTAAACTCCTCCTGGCCAGTGGGCTGTCTAAAATCCAGTGACCTTTTTTTTTTTTATTTATTTATTTTTTACCACTCCTAAGCACTGGCTAGTCTAACCTTTAAAGGCCGAACCACTTTGTGAACCAGTGATTCAAGCCTCCTCCTGGCCGTTGGACAGCAGAGCCTTCCCTCTTTAAAAGGACGGGCAAAGACGAGCCTCTCCGTTCTTTACTCAGCGGGAACACAGCATCTTGGTGTGTTTTCATGAGCGACACGTCCCGATCGAGAACTGTGCTGCTAAGTGACTGCAAGTTGAGCATTCAGTCCAAGTCATCTTATACAAGACTGCGTTGGACAGCGCTGGACAGCGAAGAAAGGATGGAAGCCATATTGGGAGTACTGCCTTTCTGAACAATAAAGTCAGCAGTATTTTTTTTTTTTTGTGAAGTGAAGCTGTGTCATGAATCCATCTCCCCCCTTCAGGGTTTTCTTGGTACTCCAGTCAATTCCTTGCACGTTACACAACCTCTGTGAAATTGGGACTCTTCTTTTGTGTGGGTCTGGTTTTCTAACAGGGTTTTTACTGTAAATAAGTACGAGGTTGTTTTGTTGGAGGAAAAGAGACTTTGTTGTTGTATGTATGTCAACCTAGAGGTTACACAGGGAATGTGTGTGTGTGTGTTTTTTGCTGGTTTTCCAGGCAAATGGGAGCATTTTGTGAGTGTGGCCAGAACTGTACTATTTTGGGGAAGAAAAAACAAGAAATGTGTCTTAAACGTTTCTTGTTTAAGAAACAAGAAAAGTTTCTTAAACAAGAAACTTTTCTTTTTCTAATTGTTCTAATGTAAACTGTTCTAATGTAACAGTTTACATTAGAACAGTTTTATGTAAACTGTTCTAGTGAGGAATTGCTGCCTTTACCAATCAAACTGTGGATCATTAAGAATCTGTGTGGGATTGTGCAATATTTTATACATAAAAGCACACTTTGAAACTTTACCAAAAGTCATTTTAGAACCTATTTGTTTATTTTTTTTAATTTTGTTTTTGTGTTTGTTTTTTTTGTTGTTCTTTTATGTTAGAATTTTTAGAATCCTATTTTTTTTTTTAATGTTTTTTAATAAAGAAACCAAATGTGACCCTCAGGGCTTTCATTGTTTTCCAGAATGGTGCAAAATTCCATAATCTCAGCATTATGTCATCATCTGGTGCGTGTTGGTGATCCTGTGTGGCTGCTTTTGCGCCTGCATCATCAGCAGCTTATTTTCTGTTGGTTTGACCAGCAGGGGGCAGTGCATCTCAAACGCAAAAACAAGTTTTGTTGGAGATTGTCCTCTTCTATGTGTCCCACCGTTATGTACACGAACCACTACGTTTACCCACCGATGTTGTTCAGGGAATGTTCATTCTTGCTTCTGAAACAGAAGGTGTCTAATGTTTTCTATTTATAGGTATTTGGGTTTTATACGTCACGTTTAAGTCATTGCTCCATAACTGTGAGGTGATGTATGAGCAAATATTTAAAGTGATACTGCAACTTTTTTTTAAAAAGTGTTTACTTTAGAGGCCTCTGGTTTGGCATTCCACTTTTTTTCATGTTTTACAGTGTTATGAGCGTAAAGCAATAAAAAGGAAAATCTTTTGATTTTTTTATCTTTTTTGTGTCCCTTTTGGAAACACATCAATATGCCTTTTTACTGTAAGCCATGCCTTTGATGCCGTTACATTTTATGAAGTGTATCAACGCTGTGAGCAATCTGCTGCGGCTCGTACCGTGTGTGGGTGTGTGTGTGTGTGTGTGTGCCCTCCACCCTTTTGTTGCACTTCTTTAATCAGCAGCAGAAGAAAGCCATATTTTGGCCCCGTCTGTCAGCAATGTCCACCCACGACGCCGCTGTGGCCGTGGCCCACGCTTTCCCCGCTCTGATGCAAGCGCCAGATAAAAACCCTTCAAATCAAGAGAGGGGACATTCACTCGCATTAACTCCTCGTCATCCTCCTCTTCCTCCTCCTTTCGTCCTTTCCTCTTCCTTGCCTTTTGTTCATTTCCCGTCCTCCCGTTTTTTTCTTCTTCTTGAAGTCTGTTCAAGTCAAGCAAACCCAAAGTCTGATTAATTTCTCCCCTCCTTTCTTTTTTCTTTGTTTGCATTTGTTTTCTTTTGTTGGGTGCTTTAATTAAGCTCATTTGTTTTGCAATTCTGCTTCCTTTTGGTTTTGAAGCAAATGAACTGAAATGTCGCTGTAACATCAGCGCTACATCTGGAGGCTGGTAACCTTGTGGGGAAGTGACACGTAGGACAGATCAAAGGTGCGACCTTTGCCAGAGTCTAGAAGGAGACAGAGATCTGTCTTTAACAAAAGATGTTGACAGGTTCATTTAAAAGAAAAAAACACTCAAAGAAATCTAGTTTATAGACAGAAATTAAAAAGGTACTTGTCAATAAATTAGGGTGTATATATTAGCACACAGGTAATCAAAACCCCAAAGTTTTGCTTTTTGGAAAATCAAGCCAATTAAATGTTTTTAAATTCAGAAATAGTGCTACCAGATGGTGATTTACACCCTGCGAGGAGGAAAACTGCCACAAGGTTATTGCTGAAGAAGCTGGCTGTTTGTACTGCATGTCAGTATCCATCCATCCATTTTCTGTACACCCTTGTCCCTAGTGGGGTCAGGAGGGGTGCTGGTGCCTATCTCCAAAGAAATATCATGAGATGCTGCGACAGACTGGCGACCTGTCTCATGACATTTTTTATAATTAAGTGGAAGAAAAAATACTGTAGAAATTGGATCACAAGTTACAACCACATTAAAGAGTTAAGGTGCTTCCAGTGCTGCAACAAAGGCACATTCAGGTGGATGTGAGCTGAAGCTCGACCTGACCAGTGTCTAAAATATCTTGCTGTTGCTCGGTGGCCCCAAGTCCTCATTGTTGAAAGGACGTGTGTAAAGAGCCAAACACAGACAGGCTGCTTGTCTGAGTAAATCTGTGTTTTGCGTTTTGTTACAGGCAGCAGAAATGTTGCATAATGTATGCCACTGGTGTTTTGACCCATCTTTCTGTTCAGTAAACAAATGCATCATCGTCTTTTTGGTTTGTTTGTTTAGCTCAGTTTGTACAATTCCCATTTCCACGGCATTCAGCTCAATTTACTACCTATCGCATCAAACTTCAAAAATATAAAATAAACGCTTGCAGACGGATGTTTTCATCATTTGGGAACCGGGGATGCTGTTTTCAAACAGAATCTGAATGTTCTGTTGCTGAATTAAATATTTCAGCCACCCAGGAACTTTGTGGTCATCGTTTGACTCTCCTGTTCATGGTACGCCATACGTTTTTTTTTTGTTTTTTTTTAAAAGCAGATCTGAACTGCAGGAAGGCCAGTCAGGCACTCACGTGATCTGTTGCTATGACTACATGGCATCAATGTTAAAATTTGCATTGTGCACAGTAGCCCTACTGGGGACAATTTAGCACCCTCTTTCTGCCTAACAGAAGCTGTTTTATTTATTTATTTTCTTAACTTTGCCTGATTTCCTGAGTAATTTAACAAAACACAAAACCTAGTTTTCTTGCGATTAACCTAAACAGCTGGATTGTCAGCCATGGATTATATGCTGGCTGTTCTTTGAAGATAAGCTTATTTAATTTGAAATCTACAGTCGTGTGCGTCCAGTTAGTATTTTTTATTAGTGATTCGTAATGCATAGGACATATTTTATTCCTTTATTTGAAATTATACATTTGAAGCTAAGCTAAAATACAGATCATGGCAATTTTGAAATCAGTGAACAATTTTCTAAAGTAAACAAAAATAAATAACTAATATTTAATAAAAGGCCTCATCATACATAAAGATGTGTTATGGCTTTAGCTAAAAGGATGTGAATTATCACTATAATTATTATTATAATGACCAAATCACATATAGTTGATGGCAGGTGTGAACTCAAAGACTAAATGCTGAAACTGAATTAGAACGTGTTTCAAGATTTAGTTTAAACACACATGTGTGACCAGGTTATTGCACGTTTTCTCACTTGTATGTTCTTATTTTTCTTCTTCGACTTAATACTAAATGATTAAGTTAGCTAAAAATAGACAAAGTTTGAAAGTTATTTATAATGGTCTCTCTTTTTTTGATTTCTCAAATCTCAACAAAAGAGGACTTGTTCTGTAAACTTTCAGAGGCCATTGTAATTTAGAAATGATCCTAGAATTTGAAATGAAACGCATTCTTCCACAGCAGGTGAGTCTAACTGCAGTGGAGTAAAACTCACAGTTTTCATGTGGTTTTAAATACTGTGTGATTTGACACAGAGGTTCCATTTCTCTTAGCCACTCGTCAAAATGAGAAACACAAGAGAACATCAAGTAAAACATATATGTGCTTATCTTCACCGGTCAGGAAAAGGCTCCGAGAAAATAACTTGGTCATACAGACAGCGCGACAATTAAAAAGTTGTAAAACGCTGGCATGTGGTGGGCACAGAATATACAACTTGCCACAAATCAAAACCTTGGACATAGTGTGAGACACAACGAGCAGGGCTCTTCTCCACGCAACATGTAGGTTACACACAGTTCAGTGGAAGCGTCCCAGCAGTCCCACTGGGTAACACACTCCACAGGACTAGATTTCAGGCATATCGGGAACAAGGCGGGAAACTGGCAGCTTGTAATGGGACGAGATAGGCTATCTTTATTGTCAAAACATGGGAATGAAGGGGGGGAAAGAGGCTCAGATTAGCCTTCCTGACAGTCGCCCGTTTGATGTTTGTGCCAGAGTGCATTAGGGACTGTTATTCCCTCTTTTCTGCACTTGCTAACACAAAAATCACTCAGGAAAAGGCGAGACTTGCTTGCTAATCAACAGATAATGGGCCACACTGTCCGTTTGCCGCAGCCGCCCGCCATCCTGTGTGCACGCTCACGGCACACTCGCTTCACACAATCGGACGGCGCAGCGGCGCCTTTGTTTTGTTGGGGGGGGGGGGACTCTGGCGTGACACAAAGGGTGGGTACAGACGATATCGCAGTTTACTGTGATTCATTTCAGTGGAGAATCGAAAACAAATTGTATGTTTTCTGTGCGGCTTCCACCGATTTATGGCCAGGGTTCACGCAGAACGGTATGTCTTATCCAAACTTTGACCTTCTTGTCTGCAGACAGGAAGTTCCAGCCCTTATATTTCATTCTCCATGTCTGTGCAGCATCATCTCAGCTTCGGCTCACCGGTGCTATTTTTCACCAGAGCTGATCAAAAAAATTAAATTAAATTTAAAAAAAAAAAAAAAAAAAAACAGAACTGGAACAGAATGGTAGCAACTGATAATTTGCATTTTTTTAATGCAAAACCCAACACATTACCAGAAATACCCGGCTTTCATTGACGTTATACCCAATGCAAAACCACAGCAGAAGCCAAGAATCATCCAGTGTGTACAGCCACATCAGAATGCACCACCCTGCCTCTTCCTGCACTGATAACATGGTGAGAGACAGTGGAGAGGGTGGTGTGACTATGAGCAGAGAGCAAGGATGTGTGTGTGAGAGAGAGAGGGTGTGTGGAATATGGCAGCTCCTTGACTTTCCTCCTCCACAACCCATGAAACGGCCTCCATCAGAGGAAGTTGCTCCTGCAGAGTGTCCATTCAGCTCCCAGAGAAAGACAAACACTTGAAATGTCAAAGCCAGCAGATTTTGCAAATATAAGTTCTATTTTTCGATAAACGCGTCACGAAGGGTGGATGGTGGAAACGTCTAGCGGAAGTTCTGGGTAGCGGGTTTGATTTCCCGCAAGTCACCGAAAGCAAGTAGTTCAGGTGAATGCGTTTGCGAAGAACAAAGCGGGGAAAGCTAACACAAGCAGGAAAGATCTCGTTTTCTGTGCTACGGCTGAGCAGGAAACAAATCTATTCACCGAGCCATGCACTCCCATCCTGAAATCTGGGGAGTGAAAAGTTAAGAGCAAGAGAGAGGCAGAGGGAGGGGGTACCAAAATAAAAAACGCATAATAATAATGACTTTATTTCCATCTCCAGCCCACAGATGTTTGCTTCCTTCCTTTCCCTTTCAAGCCTGATGGAAATCGTTCGCCCTTCAAACGGCTTTGAAGAGAAAAGTCGCTGTGGACGATTGTAGATACGAAAGTGTTTGTTGCCTTTATTGATTGGGTCATTCTCTGCTCTTGTTACGGAGGCTGATGTCTCTCATCTGCGTCGCTCGGGCCAGACTTGAGGCTTCCTCTGTGTTTACTGTAAGGACAGGAAGATGCAGCCTTGCCTTTCGCCACCCCTCCCCACAACATCCTGGGATCATCTGGAAACTTCTCCCCACAAGGATGCCTTTCCACGATCCCCGTGGAACTCAGTGACCGCTAGAAAAGAAATCAAACAATGTTCTTTCAATCAGTTATTTTAAGGCCTCCGTTAGATATTTGACCCTCGCTTTCAGTCATAGTAAAGTGTTAAGAAATATAAAAGGCTGCAAAAAAAATGTAAACCTTTTCACATTTCATCACGTCACAACCACAAGCCTTACCTTGAGGTTTTGTGTGATGTGATAGACCAGGACAAATTAGTGCATGATTACTGAAGTGCAACAAAAATGATTTTGTGGCTTGTATTTACAACGAGTCCCCTTTACTCTGGCATTCTACGAATAAAATCAAATGAAACCAGTTGACGTTAGAAACAGCCTACTTGTGTGTAGTTTGATCAAACGCAGCTGTCGGTTTCAGAGGTTTGTAAGTCAACATTATTGAATGAACAGAATCATGTGGAGTGTTTTTCAGAAAAGCAGCCAAGAGGCCGATGGTTGCTCTGGAGGAGCTTCAGCGATCTGTGACTCAGGAAACATAATTTTGTGGCCCAGTTATTTGTTTTGCTTCCCTCAGATCGTTCTTTTTTATTGAAGAGTGGCAAAAAGAAAACTGTTTTTGAGAGACAGCCATGTGAAGTTGGTCTCAAGTCGTTTAGGGGACACAAGAACACGTTGAAAGTGAACTGGTCAGATGAGTTTAAGACTGTGAGTTTTAGTCTTCGTCCAAGATATGAGTATCAAAAAACTAAGACTGGAATTTAACTGCAGCACACCATCTCCTTTAGACTTTAGATCTAAATCCAGTTGAGAATCTGTAGTATGGATTTAATGTGTGAATCAATCTGAAGCCATTTTTCTTCGGCTCCACCACTTTGTATTGATCTGTCACAAAAACAAAATAAAATGCAATGAAGTCTGTTGCAATGTGTCAGAATGTAAAAATTGTCCAAAGGGTATTAATACCATCGCAAGGTGTTGCACATGACCAAACCAAACCGGAGAAAAGGCGATTTAGTTCAAAAATTGAGCCTTGTGTGTCTCAGGAAACTAGAGATAGCCCTGTGAGAAACTCTGACCTTTAATCTGCCATTAATTTCAGCTTCCTCGTGTGATTGCAGATGTCTCACCCTTGGGACACAATGTTTGCTCTCTCGTCTGTCATTATCGGAGTCATTTTATGAGGCTCCCACCTATTGTCTCGAGGTGGATAAAAATAATAAGTTGGCAATCTGGCCACGGGGCGTTCCAGTGATGAGGTCTTGGGGAGGTTACTGGGTATCAGATGGGGTCAGGCCGGCTCCCCGAACACAGGAAGGCAACACTGTAAGTCATGGTCAAGGGTATCGAGGCAGGACACTTGTGCTCCTTCTTCTTAGGTCCTCTTACCTTCAACTCAGTCTATTAATAAATTACTCCAGTGGGCAGGATGAGCAAAGAAAAGCAAGGGCATGTACGCTCAAATGATATGTCTCTTCAGGATGTATCTCAAAGATGATAATGCAAAGCTGGTGGGGAACCTTTGAGTTTATCGGGTGCAGCTTTGCAGTTTCAGGAGTTTAAGTTGTTCATATTCTTACAATTTTTATCCTCTTGTGTCCAGTAACATGTTTAAAGGAAACAGCTTTTAAAAGCGGATTTATTTTACATGTCTAGGTGTTGATGATAGATTTGTACTTTGAGCCATTTCACTGGGCCATGTCATTCAGTACACCGCCACCTACTGGGAAGGCAGAGAAAGTTTACAGACACATTTTATTATATCCACAACATTTTCCAAATAAATTGTGACATTCATTAATAATTAAGGACTTGCATAATTGGTTAAATTTAAAGAGCTGATTCTATGTTTGCAATTAATTATCTGTCCATTAAAGTGAACATCAGGCATCACTGTCAATATTTCACAGAATTTTAAACCACTGCTAAAACTATACTGTTCTGAAATAAATTTTAGAAACAGTGAAAACAATCTCAGGTAAAAACATGTTTTATAGATAATTTACAAAATTTTTTCTATAAAAAAACCCAAACATTTTTGCTGATATTTTATATAATGGGAATGTATTTTTATCTTATAATTGAGAAGCAGCATTCAGGTTCTCACCACAAATCTGGAGCAAACTTCCAGAAAAGACCCCACCTGTTTAGAGTTGCTTTTGAAACATAATAAATTAAACATTAATCAACATTCGGATGTGTAACAATGGCACTTGACAAAATGTAATACTTCAGCTGTTGACTGTGTGTTCTGTGACTTTGTATTTTTGTGTTTTTATGATGTAAAGCACTTTGAACTGCCTTGTTGCTGAAATGGGCAATACAAATAAACTTGATTATAATGCTGAAATATAAAAGGAGATTTATATTCTAACTTTCCTCCACTGACTGCTGAGAAGTTAGTGGAGGAAGGCTCATTGTCAGTGAGCCTTAGAAAATGAGCTGCAGTCCATTACTCGTGACTCTCAGCAAATTATTAAAAGTGGTTTGCTTCGCCTCTCTCAAGGCACTTTTTCCTTCTACTCAACTTTCCATTACTCATTACAATAGCCAGCCTTTGAATATATGAGCTTTTATGGCTTATCCTCTTTGTGGAGAATCTCAACTCCTACTGGATAATTGCTTTGTGTGCTATTTTATTCTCCTTTATGTTTTATTTTTCTCTTACGGTTGTGTTAATGTGAAGCACCTTGTGGTTTTATCCGGTGAAAGATGCTACATAAGTAAAGTTCAGCAGTCTCCTCATAATGTTTTTTTTTTCTGAACAAGATGTTGAAAATGAAAAGTTGTTCTCAGTCAAACTACCTGCTACAATAGATAAAATTAAATAAATAAATGAGCAATGTCATACCATTTCTGTTGAGAAAATCTTTTTTGATCTTATATAATGTTCAGAGAAACAAAGTTTCACGTTTTTATAATCATCAAAGTTAACAAAAGTAAATGTCTACACTTCTCTGTGGCTTTAATCTATATTATGTATAATAACGTTTTAATTTTTTACGTGCAATTAGTGAACTAAGCTAGCTTTTGACCGATATTCAAATTAAAACACGCAGCTGGACACATTTTAAACTCCTTAAAACTACTTGAAAATCACATACTTTAAAAATCCCGACTGAAATCACAAATCCCGAGCGAGGCTATCATGACTCATCCATGAAAGGGTTAACCCTCCTGAGATGGTAATTGATGTGGAAGGGGTTAGGGTCATTGTGTTAACATCATATGTTCTTTGTATGGCTGAATTGGAGGCGTGTGCTGTGGCGCGCAGAGGAAGGGAGGGCAATCTTGTCCGGATGCTAATAAGACCCAATGGCTAGCGCAAGGTGGGTAGGAGCGCTGAGAACAGAAGGGGGTGGACGAAGGAGAGAGAAGATCTCAAAAGACGCGAGAAATTAGGACGCCAAAAAGAGGATGACAGCGCCAGAGGAGGGATTTGTAGTCTGGGGAAGCGTCGGACTTTAGGTGTGTGCGCGCCTCCTAAAGGGGAGCTGGAGAGGAGAGTGGAGAGGAGAGGAGCGGTAAGTGAGCAGAAACCCTTCAAAACACCTGCCTCAAGACAGGTACCTGTGGAGGAATCGAGAAGACCACAGGAACGCAGCGCCTCTACTGAGAAACGTTTTTCAGAAGCCCTCATTGTGCATCACTTTAAATGCCTGATGTCAAACTTTTTACATACTTTAACTAATCAGAACACTTTTTGGGACTGTTAAAAGCAATATCCACTTTGTAGTTTAACTTCTAATAAATTAATCTTTTAACAATAACAATCCAAATACCTCAAACGTGCACACTTTAAGTCTATTTTAAAATACCAGCACTAGTTATCCATGATTGGGTATGGACCAAGATCTGACCCTCATTCAGTTGCTGTCACACACCTGGAACCGGACTGTCATCCTGAGCCTCTGAGCTCCAACCCTCCCCAATGAAGCAGTTCTGGTGGGCCCGCCTGGCACCGCTCGGCCTGCTTGCTGCTTGTACCTGCCTAGGCGTGGTCCAGGGATGCGGACCCGGTCCTGGGTACGGCACGCGTTCCAGGCCCAGGAAGCTCACACCTATGCGCTACAAGCAGTTCTTCCCCAACTTCTCTGAGAACACCCTCGGGGCCAGTGGCAGGGCCGAGGGCAAGATCTCACGCAACTCTGAGCGCTTCAATCAGCTGGTGTGCAACTACAACCCAGACATTGTCTTCAAGGACGAGGAGAACACAAGCGCAGATCGGGTCATGACTAAGGTGAGGTTGGTGTGTTATGGATTTACATTTTTTCACTTGATCTCAGTTGAGTTACACTTCCAATCCGGGAAAATTAACAAAGTGTGGACTGTCAGATGGATGTTTTTTGTGTTTTTGTACAATTAATAGAGATGCGCTGATGAGGTTTACCTGGTCGATACCAATATCTGAATATTTTTAGATCAGACATTCAGATTTGACTGAAGTTTTTATAGTCAAATCTGATTTTGGCGGACTTTAATAAGCTGGCACCAGTGTCCTTTTATTGATCACAATATAACAGAAAATGGGTATAGAGACATGGAGAAGACTTTCAGGAAAGCCCAGGAGGTCAGGAATCAAACCCCAGATGACTTCTTTGCATGCGGATTCCCTTCTTATATGGGGCCTCTGCAATGCCAATAAACAAAGCTCCACAACACTGATTTTTAGATGTTATTATTTGGAGGAATATAACGCAAAAATGTGCTGCTTGCTCTTTGCGGTGGATTTGAATGAAAAATAAATTGAAAGAGAATGTGTTTCATCGTCTTTAACAAAGAGAGCAGAATATAAAAATAATGAATTACAAGATTATCTCTAGGCATTGAAATATTCTCCCTAAACTTTATCAATCTGGGAAAAAAAGTCAAATCTGGTTTTTGTTTTTTGTTTTTTACCAAAAAGGGTGGGAGTCTTTAATTTTGAACCAATCACTCAAAAATCTGATTCTATCCAGTATTTAACCAACTGCTTGCCAATCAAGGACAAATTAGTCAATTTTGATGTGTGAACAATTGATCAGTGCGTTGCTGTCGATTTAAAAAAATGTTGTATTTAAACGCTGGCTGGCATTTATAGCTCATATGCTTTCTGCTATGTTTATGTTACGCTCAGCTCAAATCAAAGGACGTCATTCAATGTTTGCTAAAACTCTGTACTACCTCCTCCATCTTTTAAAGATTACGCAATCAGGACCTAATGCTGCGCACCAGCTCCTCCACAGAAACTCTTTTTTTTTTTATCTTTAGCCAATGATGTTGACACTGAAAACTAAATATTTAAGTTGCAGATTTTGTTCCCTTAATAGAACAAAAATCCATTTGTGTGCCAGTGAAATTCTTGCTTTTGTATTTGTTTACTAGGAATTGAACCCCCAAATGTGTTCTTTGGAAAAAAAATAAAAAAACAATTGCGGACACTGAAAAATACACATTTTCAGCCAAACTCTTTCTGAACCGGATGCAGCTCTGTCCACTATACAGAGGATCTTGGTAAATGTTTGGGATGTAGGTCTGTGTTGCTTCCTCCTCCCAGAGTGATTGTACGTGATGAAAATCTTTAATTGTATGTGCATACCCTCTGTGTACCCAATCTGAATGTGTGCATATGACCCCCCCTACACGTGAAAGACGCTCTTTATGCGTCACTTTGAGAACTCCGAAGAGGTCGCCTATACTGAAATTCCCGCCTGCTGAAGTAATGGCACCGTCGGAAAAGCGACTATTGTGGTTGTGACAATGAAACGCCTCTCTTCAATGGCATTGCGAGAGAAATGTACCCAGTTTGTTTTCTGCCCCTCACTCTTTCTCACTCTTTCTGTCACATTCCCAAGTACATGCCCATACATTCTTCCCCTCTGGCCTCCTCGTTCGCCTCAACCTCGACCCTCCTCTGCATTGCTTTCTTCTCACCGAGCTCCTGATCTTGCTCTCATCCTCTATTTTATTTATTTATTTTTTTTTGCCTTTCATCATTTTTGCTGCACAAATATATTTTAAAATTACTTGTAAAGGTCACAAGATGACTAAATTGATCATGCACTGAAGAAGTAGTGAGTGTATCATCCCAGATGCTGCTGCTGTCATCATCTTTTTGTTCCACTTTCCCCCAACTCTCTATTTTGCGACAATGCTGACACAGTCTGCAACATTATGGCCCATGGGGGTGTTAAGAGTCACTGTGCACACATTTGATCAAATGTCTCAGGGGTGAAAGTGTCTAACTCGAGCCTGGAACAATCTGGAAAGGCAGAGAATGGCCTTGATTATTCTGCCACCCTGTTGAAAAGACCAAAGAATGTGCTAAACTGGCTACAGTAGGTTGCAGTCTGATTGTTTGCACAAAGCCGAGATGGCCTTTAGCAGAGCGAGGGAGGAACTGTGTTTTATCGGTCTCTATACTTAGGTGTAGATTTGGATACATGGCTCTGGTAACTGTAGCAGTGCCTTTGCTGTTTATGAAAGCTTGCAAACATCTGAACAAGAGTTCTGCTCGGACACCATAGAAAGCACATCCAAAGTGTAAATGGAGATGCAAGACATCCGAGGGACATTTCTAACTGAAAATGGAAATATTAATGTCCAAATATCTAGAAACAAAATATTTCACACAAAGGTAAAGATGGCGCAATCAATTGATAAGAGATTGGAATTGGCAAGTTTTCCCTTGCTCTTTTTCATTAAATGCATCAAAGCTAGAAACTCCCTCTAGGTTTGCTTGATTAAAAACATCAGCCAACAGCATGTACTTTTACTCACTTCTTAGTTTAGTAAAAATGGAGCAAATGCCTATATAAATGCAGACAATCTTTAATCTTCTTGTCAAAGAAAATACTAATTTCTATGAGCCAGTGAGTGCCTGATTGGCGCATCTTGAGTTTAAAACTACAACCTCTAGCCAAGAACATCAGGATGTACCAAATGAAAGCCCATGCAAACGACTAAATATTACAGTGTGCAAACCGTGAATGCATGGAGCTTCAAAATGTTCATACCACCAAATATTACATTGAAGCAGTCCTTGCAATTTTTGATTCCCTTTGTGATTTGATATTTTGTACAGTTCTAGTTTTTAAAAACATGGGAACTTAACCAAAATCATGTCAATTCTTTAAGACGTTTAGTCTAAGATGTTTTTAAAGAGAAATATATAGATAGTTCTTAAGATATGTCATGACATATTATAGGTAGTTCTGGCATTCTGCCAGTTAAACTAATGCAGTGTTGGAGCATGTGCTTGCTAACCTAAAACTATAAAAAGCTCATATTGTCCTCTACACCTGCGGACCCCAACCACGTACCTCAAACCCACTGACCTTTGCTAGGTCAGTGGGTTTGAGGTACGTGTTTAGATGTGTTCCTGTTCTAAGAAACTTTATTCAGAAGTCTGCATTACTCCTCAGCATACTGGCTACCAATCCACTAATTTAAACAACAAAGTGTTTAAAATATGAACAGTTGCTTGTGGCCCTGTACCTGCCTGAAAACTGTCTGAATTTCCCCTATTCTTAAACCTTCAACCTGTATATTTTATTCTCCTGCAGCGATGTAAGGACTGTTTGAACAGGTTGGCCATTGCTGTGATGAACCAGTGGCCAGGGGTGCACCTGCGCGTGACGGAGGCCTGGGATGAAGACGGCCACCACCCTCAGGGCTCTCTGCACTACGAAGGCCGGGCCGTGGATATAACCACAGACGACAGAGAAACGAAGAAGTACGGCATCCTGGCCCAGCTGGCTGTAGAAGCAGGATTTGACTGGGTCCATTATGAGTCCAGATATCACATCCACTGTTCAGTCAAAGCAGGTAAGTTTGATTCTTCACTTATAAGTGAATTTTATGAAAAGTTTATTTCAGTAATTCACTTCAAAAAGTGAATTTCATTATGTTCAATATTTATTTCTGTTAATTTTGACAATTGTGACTCACTAAACAGTATCTGCATTCAGTCATCGGTTATGGCTCCCTTGCATTAATTTCTGTATATTCGGAGCATACGTATATCGAGGCCATATATTGTCTGTTTGTCAATGTTGCACTAAAAGTAAACTCATGAAGCGCACAACCCATGTGTAACTTTATGCGGCTGCCACAAGTTCGAACCCTGGCCTGTTGACCTTTGCCGAATGTCTTTCCCTCTCTCACAACTCACTTTCCTGTCCAATCACTGTCAAAGAAAGGCCACTAGAGATGAGAAAATATAAAAAAAATCTCTATGGATTGCATTTGTGTACACACACTTTTTCCTTTCACCAAGCTTTCCATTTATATGCTTGGAAACAGCCCTATGAACGGACAGCTTCTTTAGCAATGAGTTTTAGTATCTTTCTTCCCTGTGGAGGATGTCAATGGCTCCTGAATCATGGACAGTCTTTCATCCTAATGTTCTTAGAAACAACATTTTGGGAGATTGATATTATATTTGTGACACATTAACTGAAGTTTGCAGAAATAAATGTTTGAATTGCAGAACTTTGTGTAAAATGCATTTACAATAGTCTTAGTTTTTGATTTAAAAAGCTTGAAACAAACTTTTCATTATTCTAATTTACTGAGTCGCCCCTTCTGTGTGAGGGATAAAATATATCACCTTTGAAATATTTTTGAATGCTAAGGACAGTAAGGAACACTTTCTGTTTCATCCTCTCTGCAGATAAATCTGAAGCAGTGGAGAGGGGTGGGTGTTTCCCAGGCTGGGCCCGGGTGACGGTTGCTGGAGGAAGGCAGAAGACTCTGTCATCACTGGCCTCTGGCGACCGGATCCTGGCTCTGTCTGGGACAGGCCAGGTCGTGTACAGCCAAGTCCTCTTGTTTCTGCACCGGGACCAGGAAAGCCAGTCTGTCTTTCTGTCTCTGGAGGCAGACGGTGGCAACCGACTGGTCGTGACTCCACATCATTTAGTGTTTTTAGACCCCGACTGTGGACGCGATGCTAATGAGTATCGGGCTGAGTTCGCGAGCAGAGCCAGAGTCGGTGACTGCGTCCTCATCGGCACACCGGGGGGTCAAACAGAAACATCCCGAATCGTATCTGTCTCTCTTACTGAAAGTGTGGGAGTGTTTGCGCCCCTCACTGAAGCTGGAACTTTGTTTGTTGACGGGGTGCTTGTGTCCAGCTACGCACTGCTGGAGGACCACGACCTTGCACACTGGGCATTTGGACCTTTACGGCTTCTCCATTCACTGAACCACTTTTTTGGGGGGGAAGACGTAAAAGGGAAGCAAATAGCTGGCACTAAGAGTGCAACACAGTTTGGCACAACAGAAAAAGTGAGTATTCACAAACAAAACAATCTCAGTGAACCTCTTCGAATGAAAGATCAAGAGCAGTGCTCCTTGAAGACATCAGAAATACACTGGTATGCTAGATTACTCTACAGATTTGCAAGCATCTTCTTGGACTCCAACATTTTCCATGCTTAAAAGTTGAAACATACTGCAGGCTGTACCTGAAGTAAAGCTGCTGTTTGTTTCCTTCAGATAAGAAGGATGTGAGAATCTGGAATTGCTGGTTGGCTTTTTACACTACTGTCTGTATGCTAATATACTGTCAATGCATAACATAAGGAGTCTGTAAGATATGTTGAATAATGAAATTATTGGTCAGAAAAGATTAAAACCAAATATTACTGTATGTCAGTCAGTATTTGTACAGCTGTTATTTCTTTTTGCAGTAAAAAAAAGAAAAATATGATGGGATAGGAATGAATTCCCTGTACAACAGAATCTTTATTTTTGTACTTCATGAATCATAATATAGAGAGGTTGCATTTTATCATTGCTATAATTCTACAACTTGTATTGTAAGCACTGACTTGGTATCATATCACCAAATGAATAAAAATGTAATTCCATAAGTGCAATATTTGTGTTTTCTTTAGCTTCTGCACTTATTAAAGTAATTTCTCTTTGACTTGTTAAGCAAAATGTTGCTGGAGGATTAAGGTCCATGCAAGGTAGTTAACAAGAAGCCCAACTGTGCCACTCCTTGTCTTTATCGCCTTGAGAATATTGGAGTAAATGGTTTCCTCTGTGTGATTTGCAACAATTACTGTTTGAATTATGCCAGTTTTATGACTTTTGAGTTACTGTTCTTTTACATTTATGCACTATATTTGTTTGGAGGGCAACAAGTGTCTAAATCAAGTGGATTCAATATTTTTAGCTGTCGCAAAGTAGATAAGAAATGAAACAATTTTCACTTGTTCTCCAGCAAATGTCCTTAACTTGAAAAGTATGAGGGCAGAACGTGCTCCGCTGCGCAACCCGCCAGGAAATATGAAAAACATTTTATTTTGATTATGAAATGTCATTTCATACTTTTGTGTATGATGAATTCTGATCGTAGTACTTTTATAATTACTCCCATTTTATATTTACAAAAGCATATTTGTATGCATTTTTTCTTTTTGTTTCTAATATTTGAAAAGGTTTTGGGAATTTTTGGTCCTAAATATACACGTAAGGAGAAACTGTGCCCCCAGCATGCACATTAAACACCTGATCCAAATTCTTTTATTTGTTCCTAAGACATATGCTGGAAAAGGTAATGGACTTGTGTTAATAAAATGAGGATGAGGTTATACACCCCCTTGTGGAGGAATTGCGTATTGTCACCTGGATCGCATAAAGTGGTTTTTCAAACATAAAGTAACTACTTTTTTTTGTTAAATAATACTAAATTAATTTACTACAAAAACATGTACATATATATATATTGGAAAATGTACCTTGTTATACCCTCTAACTATACATCAGTTGCATGCATTAGGCATTCTGTAGGATGTTACCAGAACCCAGTGACCTCAATAATAAAATATTAAGAGGATAAACCGCAGATGAACAAAACTCAGCTATATGAAAGAGGCTTTCTATGACTTTTTTCTTTTTGCTATTTCTTTCTTTTTTTTTAATTGAGTGACCTTTAAATTTTAAGTGTAAAAAATTTTAATTCGATAGAAACATACAACTAAAGATAAAAAAAAAAAAATACATTGTGCTTGCCAGGTTCATATTCCATTGTAAACATCTGTGGAGGTATTCCAGGGGATTATCCTTGAAGCGCAGGAGCCAGATGGGAAAGCATTGGCTTCATCGCCTGGCCAATAGAAGCAGCTTGGCGTTTTAATACCACTCTCTGTTCAGATCTGTTGGCCAATCAGTCACCACGCTTTAACCGGTCTCAGCCCCCTCCAAAATCTGATCTAATTGTCTTAAAGCTGAATGGGGAGTTTAGTAATCCTGTCACTGGAACCAGTAATGCCTTATTTTCCAAATGAAAACATGTTCACCTCACACTCAGACGAAGAGAAACTCAAACATTAGCTGACCAAACAGAACCAGGGAAAACTGCTGGTGTAAATTTCCAAATAAAACAATAAAGTCTGTATGTGGGACAACTCTCTGAGAGAGTCACAGGTGGCAATCTGAGGTTTATGAATGTAGGGAAATTGAAGACATAGCACATTTTTCTACAATTTTTACGAGGCAGAAACTGGCAAGCTGTTTTTATTCTTGTTAGACTTTTTGAAGAGCTTTTGTCATTTTCATGTTAAACCCCACAGAGGTTTAACATGCGCAGACTTTTCGTTGTGTCTGGAACCAACTCTCGTTTAAAGAAACAAATCCTTGATTATTTTATGCTTTTATTTAATTTTATCCAAAACTGTGTGGCAATGGTCATACGGTATGACCAAACGCCCATCTCCAGAAGTTCATGTCGGGCCGAAGGAGCTCATATGAAATCCTTCTATCAAATTCTAAGTCTGTCTTGTGCTATGCTCATAGTGTGCTGTCCATCAAAAAACCTCTGCTCTTTTCATTATTGTATCATCTTCCACCATACACCGGCCTCCGAATTTAACAGCATCTCCGGTGTACAAAAACCTAAAATAAATTGATATTTTATTGTAGAAACATAATCTCAAATAAGATAAGACTGCAGTTTTTTTATTGTCCTGCTTACTATGCATGGTGGGAAGGCAAACGTGGGTTTTCATCCAGTCTTGTTACAGTCCTGATTGTTTTAAAATTGTGATTTATTGCTTTGACTGTAGATGATTAAGGGGATCTTTTTTTTTAGCTATTCCATAAACTAGTAAGATCAGCACACATCTCCCCCTCTTGAAAGGCAGGTTCTCTTATCTTTCCCATTTTAAAGAGGGACAACTTGAAATTGAAATATGTACCCTCACATGTATGCCACAAGACGTCATGGATAAAAATTGAGCTTCTCAACATAACTTAAAGAGGTAATTAAGAAAAGGTCACTTGTTTTCAATTTATAGTTCATAGTTTTTTTTAACACCCTGATGTCCTTAAAAAAGTGCAGAGTACTTAAACACTTCAATTGCTTCTAGTTTATATGAATTATTGGGGTTACTTGCTACCAAGTGTTGTGCCAATGAAAATAAATGTAGAGGGTGCTGTAAATTATGTCATATTTGTTTAGTTTTGTGTTGAAAAGTTGGCGTTAGAGCAATGATACCCATTAGATTTAACTCAAACCAGAACATTGTGTTTCAGCTATAACACTAAATTATTTCTGTGCTCTGCTCTCAAAGTCTATCAGATTTCTTTTTTTCTAGCATAACTATGTATTGCAAAAATATGTAATGCAAGAACAACTGCAGATAATGCTCCAGCAGCAGTGAAAATTCTGTCATCTACAGTGAATGAATCTGAAGAATTCAATAAAAAATAAATACCTACTTTTACCACGGCTCTTCATTTTGAGCTGCTTCTAGATTGTACGTCCCCCTCTGAGACATGTCAGGAGTTGTTGTGGATCAAACTTGTGACCTTCTTCCAGTGGGACAGACTGTTACCCATTTTCTGTAAGTTCACAGGGTCATTCCACATGACATTAGAGCTCTAGTGTGTGTATTGCCTCAGGCCTTTTCACAATGGGATCAAGAAAGGAGGGCCGGGAGGAGGTTGGCACCTTGATGAAAGGTTACCTACAAAACCAAGAGCTAATCTTATACTATATATGTGTACACATTCATATATTATATAAGGACTTGGAAAATGGCTACAATTTCCTGCTAAACAGCTTTGTAGGCAAACTGTTCTTGGATTTTAAGTGCTAAATAAGAAAGAGAGTGTTAGTCAAGATGAGAAGCAGATCAATTCTCAGAGCAGGTCTTTTGAACTCAGTTTTCCCTGGCTATTTGTTTTATTGTGTAATTTTCTGACAGGGATAAGGCATCTTATAGATGAAGAAAACCAATAACTCAGACCTTGCCACTTCGCTATTTGCCACCCTACGCCTCTAGAACCTTATAGGCAACTAAAATTTTCACCTACGTTGTCATACCACATACAGTTATGGTAAACATGGACTACGATGGTGTTGAACCTAGAGAAGAACTGCCTATCGCATTTATTTACACTGTTCTTATACCAGTATCAGATCTGTTGAACAGCCAACTGCAGGCTATGCCCAAGCAGATAACCTGACAAAGTAAACAACTAATACAAGTTTTTTAGATTCCTAGTGTTACTTGGTCAAAAATATGCTATACTGTGAAATAAGCATTATAAATACCATATGGCCAAAGTAACTGCTCATATTTCTTTACACATATATGAACTTGAGTGACATTCTATTCTTAATCCATAGTGTTTAATAAGATGACTCTTCTTGAAAATCTCTCCATGAGGTTTTGGAATTATGAAGGATTTCCACTATTCTTCCACTAGGGCATTTGTTATGTTTTGCAGTGAAGTTGCGGAGGAAGGATTGGGTTGCAATCTCTGATCTAATTCATCTTTATGGTGCATCAGGTTTAGGTCAGCACTTTGTGAAGGCCAGTTAGCTTCCTCCATAATAAACTCGCTCATCCGTCTCTTTTTGGAACATGCTCTGAGATCTGGTGTGGGGTCGTATACTGGAGTAAAAAAGAATCATCCCCCAAACTGTTCCCACAACGTTGGAACATAATTTAAAACAACAACAAAAAACATCTAAAGCAGAAATAATGTTTTCAAATTCAAAAAAGATTTGAAAAAGCGTTTTGGGTGCAGCAAAAGTATTCCTAGAAGTTACCCCCCCTGGCCCTCCCAAAAAAAGTTACTAAAGTAAATGTAACTACTTACTTCCACTTCTGTAAATAGACATAGAGCTGTTTTTTTGGTTTGTTATTTTGTCATTCCTTTTCTCATGACATTTCACAATATAAAAAGTCCTTTTGTCATAGTAATAATAAATGGTTATTGAAGATAATATAATAAGCCATACACTATATTTAGAGGAGACAAATTTTGTTTACTGTATCGAATTAAAGCAATTAAAACACATGACATGTTTTTAAATTAAATCTTTGTACAAACACTGTAATGGTTTCATAGACGGAGATGTTGAATTATTTTCCCACTGATTTCACCTAAGTTTCGTAATGATTCGGCATAACGAAAGGTTTCCGAACAAATTCTGGTCAGGATCAGATTTTTTTTTTAAAAAAATCTTATTTTTACAATATGAAACGTTCAGTAAATCTAGTAAAACAACAACAAACAAACAAACATATATAAACAGTCATAAAATACTATATTTACATTTGCTGTAATTGCTTACCAATATTAATTTGTATAAATAGGGAAATAACTCTTTTTTTTTTTTCTTAACTGTGAAAACCACGCTAAATCACTCACAAACAGGGATATCAGAGTAGCTCTGCTGTTACAATCATAACAACCTAATGAAAAATGGCTTCCCTGGATCGAAAATCTAATGACCTAATATCTATTATCCACCATATTTCAGCGGCCGCGCTCTCGAAATCAAAATCCCACGTCGAGTGCTCACGATCAACCTTACACGAGGTTTATCTCTTTAGCATCACCCCCAAGTTGTAACTTATGCTCCGGCGAGGCATAATTGCGATTCGCTCGTTTGGATGAATTAATTTTCGACGACGTTGTTTATAACGTAGCACAGTTAGCATGGGCTAGCCACTTTAGTGGAACAGCCGTTAGAAGACGCAACGCAGTTTAGCGAAGGGAAAGAAGAGATGCTAGTGACCCAATACAAGGGTACCCATGCAAAGTTGAACTGCAAATTCAGTTAGATGAAAGTCTGCGTTCGGCAAAAAAAAAAAAAAAACAAACAAAAAAAAAACTTGAAGGAAACCATTTTTCCCTGGCTTTGTCTACAAAGTTCAGCGCAGCACTTTCCGGATACAGACAATTTATGCAAACTTGCTGCAACGAACGACCTCTTCGAGTGAGATTCCAGTACATAACTGGAGCTTGCTAATGTTAGCCCTCAAGCTACGTTCACCGTCGCTACGTGGAGACGGGAAACAATTTTCTGGACTAGCCGAAGACTTGCGTTTGGATACAAAAGTTCCCCGACTGGTCAATACAGAGGTCCGGCCGTTGGTTAGCCGGGTAACGACGGTGTTATCCGTGTAGTTAAACAGCTAGCAAAGCCTGCCTGCTGACTGCCTTGCCTTCCGCCGACTTGCACTTCCCCCACTCTCACAACTGCCGGGGCTAGCCGCAGCGTTAGTCCGGGTACATAAAATGAAGCGAGCATCAGCATTTTCGGAAGCTTTGTGGCTCTTTAGATCTTGCTGATGCATGAGAAGAGGACGTTATTTTTCTAAGGTAGGTAGGGACAAGTGTGGCATGGTTTATTTCCTTGCAGCATAGTGATCTAAACACACTAACCCTGACCTTAGACCGGTGTTAGCGCTGCTATCTGTAGCATTTAGCTGCCAGATGAATCTATCTAATTGCTGGAAAGCTAGCTGTGGTACCCTGTGTGTTCTCTTTCGGTTGTTCTGTACTGCTTGTATTCACATGGGGATCCACGTAAAATCCAGTTGTCATATTTCAAAACTGCACGTCCCTGAGCGTAGTGTAGTTTCGGTTCTTGGGATTTCTTCGGGAAAGTTTGTAGCTGCGCCACAATAGGTAATTGTTAGCTTTGTAGAATTTTCGTCACTGATATGGATGCGTCTAATTGTTGGTTGGAACCAACCCTTTGAAGTCGGTGTTTACATTGAGAAAGTGCTTGGCTCTGCCATTATTCAGCTATAAACTCTTTATTGTAGTTCAGCAGCACACCCCAATTTCTGATTATTACCATTTTATGTCCAGATTTAATGCTGTTCGCAGTTAGTTTGCAACACTAACTATAATGTGAAGACTTGCGGACATCGTGTTTATTACTTTTGCTTCGATCAATCCTGCTTTTCCTTTACAGCAAAGCGTATGGTATATCTTCGGAAACGTGTCGTCTCAAAGCGTGTTAGTGCTGGGCGATCGGATTGTGAAATGTGCGCCTTGTTTTTGGAGTGTTTTTCCGAGTGTTTCTCGCTCCGGATTGAGAACAGCGATGCAATGTTAAGACTGCTAAAGAGATTGTGTCCATTAGCTCAGTTACATTCCCACTCATTTTGATGCAGTTTGTAGAATAATCTCGGGATGGTTTTTACTGTGCACGTCTGTGGCATCTTATTGTGGGAGTTTTGGTTGTAGTTGTAAAAAAAAAAAAATTAGCCTGCTTTTAGGATCGTTCAGGTTTTGCACGGGGAGCATATCTTTCTTTGAATCCGAGTAATTTTTATTTAAGGCCCCAAATACAATATTTTGACCCCACACATCACTTCCCCTCAGTTCGTATTTCCTCCATAAAAATGAGGATATGTTTGTAATATATGCATGGTCATTCAAATAGATGTGACAGAGATCTTTGCTTAACCCCAACTGTTACCCCTGATGCTTATTCGTATTAATTATAATTTCTAATTTAAAAATGATCCTTTTTGTTAACATCGTTTGCTTTCAAGCTGTCTAAAAGTGGTGCTTTTGAGTGAATTCGCTAAAAAGAAAAAAAAGAAACCAAAAACAAAACTATGTCATCTACTTCCATTTACTTTTATACAATGAAAAGGAAACATTACGAAACGCATGCACTCAAGGCTTCTGACTCAATAATTGTTTTGTAATACACGAAGAGCCACTTGGAAAATTAATTACTTATGTATTTATATGCACACGAGTCGTCGCACTTATTGTTCTCTTATTTCTCATCTATTATGTGGATAAAACCGATTTGCCTTCATTGTTTGTTTTATGAGCGCTTGAGCGCTTCAATCCCATGGCGGAACTATTATTTCTCAGTGGCCGTGTTCTGCACGAAAAGGGCTCCGCTGCAACAGGAAGCTCTTTATAAGGAAGTTGTATTTTCTTTGTGTATCCCGTTTTGTGGCTGTTTAATTAAACAAAACGCAGCTTAGTTGCGAGCTCGAGTGCTTTTTGTCCACGGAGACTTCATCGACGTGGATTATGCATCGCTTGGTAAATAAGTTGGATCGTTAAAAGCCATTTCTGAATGGTCGCTCGTACGTAACCTTCGCGGTATTTTCGTGAGTTGGCGTTAAATCTCGGTTGCATTAATAGTAAAGCCACCAAATTAACGCATGGGAATCAAGGGAAAGTCTACGTGTGGCTATCTTATTAAATTAGCTGTGTCGCTGATTTAGTATTTTACGTTGAATTGTTTAATGCAGTGTTGTGCATCCGATGCTTGTTTTTATTCTAAATATTTGAGCTGTTCAATTTTCAGATTGCAATCAGACCCTTGCATTTTTACAGATGTGTGAGTTTGTAACGCTTTGCTGTCAGTGTTTTTTCCAAGTTGTTGGGTATTTCAAGTCAGCAGGCTTATTCTCGATGATTTTGCCCATTTCCGAAGTAAAGGAAATCATTCCAATAATTTTGATATGTGCTAATAGTTTTGTCATACCTGCCCTGTTTTTGATCCGCAATTTGGTTTTGTTTTGTAGATCTCTGATAAGGAGGTCAAAATTTGTACGTGGAATGGACGAGCAGAAATCGAACTGCGAAGAGAATGACTCTGAACCAACAGGTAAAGTTATCATGGTATTCCATTTCATACCTGCTCCAATTAAGCTTTTTCTAATTGATACTGATTTCTAACTTTCTTTCTGTTGAGTATTTTTTATAATCCTAAGGATTATAGCAAATAATGGGAAAAAATGCTTGTTATGTTCTCAGATGCACTGAATTTTAATCCAGCGGAAAATTGTTCTGTTTGTTGATGTGTTTATGATCCAAAATTAGTTGGGAGTTCTTGAATGTGATGCATTTAATAATTACAAGAAGAGGAAAAAATGCCTTCTTTTGTTATACTTGTTGATGCATCTTTACTTTGGATATTGTTTTCTTTATGTGGAAATGGATCTCTAATTTAATTTGAACTAAGCAGTAATAAATATTTTGATGTCTTTATATATCTGTTTTATTTATACTTTTTGTATTTGCTAGCAGATGATAGCGCCTCTGGACACCAGCCAGTCTCCCTCCAGGAGTCGTCCAAAGTCTCTCCTGCTGCAGACGAGTCTGGTGTTGATGCAACCTCCTCCAGCACACCTGTGTAAGTTCCCTGTTTGCCTCAGAATTGCCTGTTTCTTTAATACAAGATGATGTTCATGATTTGTATCGTCTTATTAAAGTTCTAAATATATATATATATATATTTTTTTTTTAATCATTATTATGTGGACAGAGAATGCATTCGCGCCTGTGCCCTTTGTAATTGTGTGGAGCGGAGTTTGCTTGGGCAGCGGGAACTGCGACACTTCAGGTCGTCGTTGGAGCGACCAACTCAAAAGCCATCAGCTATCCCACTGCCACTACCTGGAAATGATGACCTGTCTTCCATTGGTTTTTCTGACTCTTCTTGTCTGACAGCACTCTTTGATGACTCAGGTTAAGCTCAAAATATGTTTCTATGCTGTTTCGACATTGCAAGGCAGTCATGTTCTTCTTTTGTTGACATTTGTGAGGTATTTTCTGTTTATTGTTGTGATGAGCAGGTGGTTGTTGGGTCCACCACTGGTGTGCGGTGTGGTCAGATGGGGTGAAGCAGACGAAAGACGAGGAGCTGGAGGACGTGGATAAAGCTGTTATCTCAGGGACTCAACGGGTGAGTCTGCTCTCCATCAACTTTACTTAGAGTGTAAAAGAAATATTAAATGAGCACTTTTGTCAGGAAACTGAGTGCTTTCTTCTCTTGGTTTATTTCAGCTTTGTGAATATTGCAAAAGACTGGGTGCAACCATACAATGCCATGTAGAGGGCTGCTCGCGATTTTACCACTTCCCGTGCTCTGCGGCCAGTGGATCCTTCCAGTCCATGAAGCAGTTGGTCCTCCTCTGTCCAGAGCATATAGACAAGGCTGAGGAGTTGGGTAAGAGACGTCCTCTGCGACTCACTTATAACTTTGAGTGTGCTTGTAGTATAGGAGGTATGTCATCAACTGTCTGACAGCTACTTTTTTTTGCTCCTGTGTTTTGATTAGTAACTGTATTATTATTTTTAAGTACGTACAAGGTAGAAATCCAGTGAAATGTGAGCACAGTTAGCACTTACCAGGTTCAGAATTTACTTTTTTTTTTAACAAATCTTAAAGGATTTGACTGTAATTTTCCATTAAAAAAATGCTGAATTCTCGGACACTGTTGGAAATCTTGTTCCATTGTTCCAAATTGTTGCACTTAATAAATCAATTAACTGAAATTCATTCTGATCACTAAAAATTAGTGGTATTAGAGGTATTTATCAGAGATAATTAGTTGGTTCTTTGATGCAGCACTTTAAATGGGGGGGAAAGAAGCATTTTTTTGTGAGTTTGAGTTGACATTTGAACGGTTACAATGTAAAATAAAGGATCATAAATTACTGTAGAATCTTGGGTTTTGAAACACTGTTGCTGACCTGACTTGTTTTATGTACAAGAATGACCTTGGTATAATTTAAATGTTCTTTCAGGTGGTAGTGGTTTTGTCAGGCAAGTTTTTAATGTGTTCCTGATACTGTTTAACCTTTATGTAACTCCTAATTTTTTGCTTCACTTGTCTGTTGTACACAAAAGACACTTTTATTTATTTTTTTATTTTTTCTTCCTGTAGATGGGATTAGATGGGATTTATTAGTCCTTTAGATATTCTTTGAATGATAATTTTATCAGTTAGTTTCTTTACTTGTATGCATCCATGAAAGCATTGTGAAATGTTTATTTTTTTTTGTGGTGGTATGAAATTGTATTCAACCTCGGGTGTATCAGAAATTGAAAAAAAAACAAACAAACAGATGATGCAATTTTCCCTTTGCAATCTGCTTACAGCTGGTGAGGAGGCCTGGTGTGCAGTGTGCGATTCAGTTGGGGAGCTCACAGAGCTACTTTTCTGCACGGGTTGTGGTCTCCATTATCATGCATCCTGTCTGGAAATTGGTGCCACGCCCATCCAGCGGGCAGGATGGCAGTGCCCAGAGTGTAAAGTGTGCCAGACTTGCAGGTAAGTTCAACATGTGGACAAACTACATCCGCACTTAAGATTTGGGCTGAATATCTTTGTTTGAAATGACATTTTTATTGATTTAAAATAATACCAAGTTATTTAATTTCACTTTTAGACAACCAGGAGAAGACTCCAAAATGTTGGTGTGTGATGCTTGTGATAAGGGATATCACACGTTCTGTCTCCAACCAGCCATGGATTCTCTTCCCTCTGACCCTTGGAAATGCAGAGTTAGTCACTTTTTGTTTTTCGTCTCTATTAGAAGTAATACTGTCTATTACTATCTATGACATTTTTGCTATTTATAAGATTTTGATGTGTTAATCATCTGGCAGTGAATAAAAACCAAAACAAAACCTAGAAAACCTTTACTAACATCCTCTGAAGTGGTGTTAAGGATTAACCATACACACAAAAACAATCTAATGTTGTAAAAGTCAGAAAATTGTACAACATGTTTACAAGAATAATTATCTACTTTTAGATAGATTAAACTGTAGATTATGTGGAGAGGACTTGTTGCACATTATAGTAAAACCATATTAATGTGTTAACTGTTAGAATTTAGCTGTTGGAATGAAATATGCTCTCCATTTTGAGGAATTGGTCCTTATTATCACCATGTCCTGTTTTTCCACAGAGGTGCCGTGTGTGTATGGAGTGCGGTGTCCGTGGGTTGACGCTGCCAGGTTCGGCCCAGTGGTTTGAAAACTACAACATGTGTGAAGAGTGCCAGCAACACCGCAGCTCAGTGTGTTGCGTTTGCAGCAAAGCTGCCAACCCATCTGTTGGGCTTCAGTGTTGCGGCGTATGCCACAGGTCAGCTTAACACACAGTGGAGATTTAAATTATGTTTATTAGAGATGCACCACTCTGGCCTTTCTTGACCGACACACATTTGCAGTTTCCTTTCAGTTCTCGCCTGTTCATTCAGATTTATCCAGGAATATAATGCACACAAAAAGTTTGCTGAATGTTTTTCTGATTTATCAGATTTTGTGTTTTTGAACCTAAAAATCAATTAAGAAATTACTAGATTATGCTCATGTCTCTCACCTTTTATCTGTTGTTGTTGAACTCCAAAAATGTAATCAAAATACACACTGTAGTTTAACTGTTATAGATTGGAAAATTATGGAAACTTATATTTTTGATGCATATGAAAAAACGTAATTTTTCAATATTTGACCTGCTGATCTATTCCAGCTTGTACTCAATCAATTGGTGCATCTTGGTTCAAGCTGATGTTCTTGTAACACATCTTTTCTGGGGGGGTTTTTTATTTAATTTTTTGCTTTCTTCAGATGGATGCACATTGAGTGTTCTTCACTGGGAGAGCTTTCAGAAGCCAAGGACATCTGTCTTCTTTGCAAGGAGGATCAGCAGCAACCTGCTGGTCAGACCTGCATGGATGACATTCAGTCTGGAGAGGAGATGACAATCCAAGCTGACCTGGTCACTGAAATTGCAGCAGATTTATCAGAAGGAACTCCTGGACAGAAGGGTGCAACCGGGATGGACGTCGTGAAAGATGAACCTCACAAAGACGCTCCCATGGATTTGGGTATGTTAGAATTTCAAAGAACCTGAAAAAGTCAAAGCTTAGGAGAAAAAAAAAAGTTCTGGCTTTTTAATGAGCTCATTTTTATTTGGTTTAGGTTTGGAGTCTACAGTAGTTCACTCAGCAGATGTTAAGGGGAAGGAAGTGAAGCAAGAACCGCAGGCGGCAGCAGAAGGATCCACCTGTCAAGAGTCATCTGCTTCATCTCTGTCTACAGGTGAACAAAAATAATTATTTAAATTATTTTGAAATAATTAGAACTTTGTCTGCTTTTTGTGCATCTCAATAAATTAGAATAACTGAGAAACATTTATTTCAAGTATTAATTTTAAAACAGCCGTCCCTAATAATGTTGTCGTGCTGCTAAAAATACTGTGCAATGACAATAAAGGTAATCTAGAAATGAAACTCCTACATAAACATATAAATGAATTAAACACAAAGTGTTTAATGAATTTATTTTCATTGGTGGTAGATGAACAGACATAAACACTTGACGTGTAGCACTGTCTAATAAACCTAAATGGTTTTTAAATTTTTTTGTATCTAATATGCGAACGTTAATTCACTTTTTAAAATGTTTTTTTAGATATGTGCGTATATTTCTAATGCTAATAATGACTTATTTTTAAATCCAGCTTGTGCTACAACGGAACAAGGAGCCACTTGTCTTACTGCTGATGAACGGAGATCAGAAGAAATGCTCTGTGAGAAGACTCGAAGCTCGCCCTCCCGGGTCTTCTCAGCAGAAACTCAGTGTGACATTAACCCTACACCAGAGCCCACCGCATCATCACACCAAGCAACTGGAAGCATGGAGGAGGAAAAGCAAGAGTCCACCCTCTCTGGGACAGAAGCTTCGGAGGAGTCGTTACAGAGCGGCTGTGCCGTGGAACCGTTCAGAAAGGACGCGCAGAGACCAGCGGCCTTTTCTGTTTCTGTGGACAAACCCGAGCTGCTGTCCATGGACGATAGACCCGAGAGGAGTCGATGTCAAGACCTCCAGTCGCCTTCCACAACCTCGCCATCAGCAGACGCACAAGACGCGCTTTCTGCCATGGACGTGGACGCGAGGTTGCTTCCTCAGTCCGAGGAGGAAGACGAAGACGAGGACGACGAGCAAATGAAAGGACATCATTTGGACATAAAGCAGGAGCTGCAGGCAGCGAAGCCCGAGCTGCTACTGGACGAGATGTCCAGCAGCAGCGGCTTCCTGGGCTCGCCCGGAGAACCGGACAATCAGCTGGCCATGGAGCTCGGTCTGGTTCCCGCCGGCCGTTCCCACGGCGATAACCTCACAGAGACCGACGACTCGCTTCCCTTTGATGCCCTCAGGAGCGACAGAGAGAAGGCGAAACGAAGAGGGTCGCCGGGCCGTTCACGGGTCAAACAGGTGAGGTCACCATGGCGTTGATTTTAATATCTGAAGGGTTAAAGTGTTTTTTATGACAAAGTGCCTTTTAGGTTGTTCATTTCTCCTTTTATTTGAACTTGTAGGGGCGAAGCAGCAGCTTCCCTGGAAAGCGGAGACCTCGGGGTGGCGGCGCAGGAAGAGGGCGTGGCGGGAGGTCACGCCTCAAAGCCATGGCGTCCTGCATTGATGCCTTTTTGGTGAGCTTTCCAATCATCTGGACTCAAAGTCCAAAACCTCTTTGGGCATCTATGAAATGTACAAAAATGTCAACACTCAATTTTGAAGAAACCTGATCGATGCATCTCTTATGATCCGTCATAAAACTGAATTACAGCCAAAGTATTTTCATACACAAAGTGAAATGGAATTAAATGATGTTTTTTAGTTTTTCATGGCCTTTGGAAGATGTAAAGGAAGCACAGATATTGTACACACATATCAGAAAAAAAAAAAAACTCTTACTGGGGAATTCTCAAGAGCCAAAAATTAACTGAAGTAAGGACAAAATTTTAATCCTCCAGATATATTTTGGGAATATTTGCAATCTGAAAGCCCAACAGAAACACTGGGACAACATTATATGTCAATATAGCTGGTAGCAAAGTGTAAATTAGCAACAACAGGTTTCAAGGGAAAGCCAATCAGAGAACAGATGAAGTGCTCTGAATGGCTTCAGCTAACTTTCTGTATAAAAGTATATTTAATGCTTGGATTTGAATGATGTCACAGTCGGTTTAAAGTGAGACACATCCATGTCCTTGTAATAATATATCACTATGATTAGTAAAAGCAATCATGGATCATTCATTTTTGTTCACAAATGTTTGTGTGTAGATGCTCAGAATTGAAAAGTTGTGGATGTGGAAATTGTGGGACTCTACAATTAACGCTATTTTTTTTCTCTTTTACATTTGTTATTCCTCCTGAGTAACAAATTAATGAATACAAATTTGTACATAATAGGATTTTTCCTATAATTAAACACATCTGGTATCCTTCCTTTCAGCTAAGCATGACATCAGACACTGGACTAAGCAAGGAGGAAGACGACGAGGAAGACGACACCATGCAGAACACGGTGGTTCTGTTCTCAAACACAGACAAATTTGTCCTGCTCCAGGTACAGCACTTTTCGTTCGCTGTGGTTTGTCACAAAAAAAAAAAATTAAAATTCCCAAGCGGCGCATATCTCTATCTGACTCCATGCTCTTGTCTGTTTCAGGACATGTGTGTGGTGTGTGGCAGTTTCGGAAAGGGCTCAGAGGGCCAGTTGCTAGCTTGTGCTCAGTGTGCCCAGTGTTACCACCCTTACTGTGTGAACAGCAAAGTAGGAACTGCTTCAGTTACGTCTATAATACTCAATTTGCCAAAGCGTAGATTTAAGCGCGTTATCTTCTTCAGATCACCAAGACGAAGCTCCGTAAGGGCTGGCGTTGTTTGGAGTGCATCGTGTGCGAAAAGTGTGGGAAGGCGTCGGACCCGTCCCGCCTGCTGCTCTGTGACGACTGCGATGTCAGCTATCATACCTACTGCCTGGACCCTCCTCTGCACACTGTGCCGAAGGGGGGCTGGAAGTGCAAATGGTAAAGAAGAACGACTCTTAGTGTGCAGTAGTCTTTACAATTCTGTTCCTTTTGAACTAGGTCAAATGGAAATGAGTACATGCACATTTGCATATTATGTAAAACACTGAAATAGCATCTCAGTTCCGCATTAGCAATTTAAAGTCTCCTTGCTCTGTCTTTTTCTTTTGTAGCATTGAATAAATCCAAAAATTTTCCATTGTAGCATTCGTTTTAATAATAATAATACAGTTTTACCAGATCAGTGTAAGAATGACCCGACTCCTTCCGTGCAGGTGTGTGTGCTGTGTCCAGTGCGGCTCCAGCTCACCAGGCTTCCACTGCGAGTGGCAGAACAACTACACACACTGCGGGCCGTGCGCCAGCCTCGTCACCTGTCCGGTCTGTAGGGAGAACTTCATGGAAGAGGAGCTGCTGCTGCAGTGTCAGTACTGCGACCGGTGCGTGCCGCGTTCCCTACATCCGCACATGCCAAGAGAATCTTAAGAATTCATGGGGATGCGGCTAATGACGACAAGCGGGAGATAGATTATTCATGGCGTTTTCTCGTCATAAATTATTCCATAACATCTTTTGATTTTGTTGGCATTTACGAAAGGTGTGTGTGTGTGTGTGTCGGCGTGTTTTCCTGTGTGCCTGTGCAGATGGGTCCATGCTGTTTGCGAGAGCCTGTACACAGAGGATGAGGTGGAGCAAGCCTCCGATGAAGGGTTCGCGTGCACATCCTGCACGCCGTATGTTCCAAAACCCGTGGGTGAGTCTCAGAATGACGAAGCCGACGAACCGAAAGCAAATATCACGGCGTCAAGATTTTCTTCAATGCACTGATGTCATGATTTACTTTTGCTTTCTAATTCTTCTTCCTGTTTTCTCTGTAGTAGAGTCAGCTATTATGGCTTCAATAAAGATCAAAGAGCCAGGTTAGTAGATTTTATTGAATTATCTACAGGTGCATCTCAGTTGATTAGAATAATGAGAAGTTCATTTATTTTTGTAATTTAGTTCAAAAAGTTTCATTTGCATATAGTTTAAATTCATCGCAAACGGAGTTAAATATATAAACAGTTTTTTTTTTCTGGTCATTTTTAGGTTGTGGCTTTAAAGATGATGAAACAAGCAATAATAGTTTCCGTTTTTTATTGAGAAATGTAGGGTCACAGCCTTGAGCAATCATTGGCTGTATTCAAAAATATTAACGGGAAGTTGAGTGGAGGCAAAACATGTGGTATATAAGGGTACACAAGAAGAATAACTGCAACCTGATGGCTTGTCAAGCAATGCTCTTTCAAGAGTTGCAAACTTGAGCTGCTGCTGAGTCAGTGCCTCTTTGCTGTAGAGCTTCTGATTTCCTTTTCCAGTAGGACTTGGCATCTTATCACAGTGCAAAAAATTACTAGTATTTGCTTGACTAATCAGAAGACAGGCAGATTACCTCCCTGCCATGCTGCATTGGTGCAGTAATTCATGCAAAAGCAGCCCTAACCAAATGTTGAGGACATGTAATGTGCAATTATATTTATGTACTTTTCAGCAGGATGATATTTCTCTATTAAAAATCTCTTATGATTGGTTTTATTTAATACACAAACTTTCTGGGAAATGTAATTTTATGTTATCATTACTTACAAATAATATATATTTTAAAAAAACAAACAAAAAAAACCTGAAATGCACCTGCAATGGCACGTTGTAGTTTCCTGTTTTTTTTTTTTTTTGGGTGGGGGGGGTTTCGTCTCTTTTTTGTCCAGAGTCGCTTAGATTTGAAAAATTTTTCCACAGAACCCCAGTTCTACCGTCTGGAGGGCGTGTGGCTGACCGAGTCGGGCATGTCCCTGCTGCGCAGCATCTCCATGTCTCCCCTGCATAAGAGACGGCAGCGTCGCTCTCGTCTCGGCACTCTGTGCTGTGACGGCGGCCCTGATGGAATGGATATGAGGGAGGTCGAAGGAGACGGTGACGACGGAAAAGGTCGGCCCGGTTTCACCACATCTGACGGCTGATAAACATTCGTCTGTGTTGGGTTTGTTCTTTAAGCGTTACTTTGAATTATTAGGTTGTGGAGAGTCGATGGATTGTGAGTCCAAGATGGAGGCACCAGGGAGTCCTGACAGAGAAGGTGGCGAGAGGGACGCTGGCCCGGAAGGCATGGGGGACTGTGACGGTCTCAAAGGTGGAGCCGACGAGACGGAGGACAGTAAGAAGAGGAAACGAAAGCCCTACAGACCAGGTAAGCCTCCTGGGATGTTAGACATTTTAACTCCTACATAATTTTTTTTCTCAGCAGTTACAAGATCTGGAATACGTATAAACACACCTGTAACTTTTTCACATTTTGTTATTGTTGTTCCATTTCGGCCCTGGTGGAAGGTTTAGTGTGTAGTTCTGCTCCACTCCAGTCTTGCACTTGATTGAAAGGGAATAAATTCTTCTGGATGACAGTTTTTTCAAAATAAATTTAATTTCTTATTCGTGTGTTTTAGGGATTGGGGGCTTCATGGTGCGACAAAGGAAGTGTCACACACGCTTAAAGAAGGAGTTCTTTGCCCAGCTGGCTGGAGAGACCACGTTAGATGGACAGCCAATTGAGCGAACCATTGAAGAAGGTTGGAGTCAACAGATTGCCAGATTTTATTGTTTAGTAGATTTTTCGTTAAGGACATCTTAATGCTGTGTGCTGTTAACAGTCAAAAATGTTTGGACAATGTATAAAGGTGGTAATAAGTGCTTTAAATTCAAAGTAGTTCCTGTGTGGAAAGGAAATAAACTCACTAGAACCTGGATTTACTGATATTTAGCCTCTCTTTGATTTACATTAATCAATATTAAATCAAATTGATTTAATATGACAATTAAATCAAATTGTCATATGATTTAAGAAAGTAAATATGAAAACAAAACTTTGATTAAGGCTTAATCAAAGATCTTAATTTACTTGAATTACTTGAGCAGCAGGCACTGAAATGATGGAATGTGTACAACTCTACCTTGCATTGGAAATAATGTGTGCATGAACTACTTTATTACCATATATCTGCTTTAATATTGGTATTGGCTGATGTTAGTAATTTTTTTTTAAAGTATCGTAGTATGGAGAGTTGAACTGAGTTCAATCTTTTCTCCAAGTTATCAAAAGGCTAGCAAAATACATATAATGTTGGTAACTATAGGTTATCAGGCATAATAGCAAAATGTATACTGGATATTGGTATCGGCCCAAAGTTATATCCTATCATCCTTGTTGTGAACTGACTCTTAGCCTTTTATATGTATATTGTTGAAGTGAATGCTATGTGTGTGATTGTGTGTAGGTCCTCACCCGGACACAGACAACATCATGGATCCCAAACCAGCAGAAGGTGAAGAACAGGCCAAGAAGCGCCGGGGCAGAAAAAAGAGCAAATTGGAGGACATGTTTCCAGCTTACCTCCAGGTTTGTACACTCTCTGTCACTCCTGTGCTTAAAAAGGTTGTGACATCTAAATTATTCAATGATTTTTAACATTCATATACAAAATCTGCTCCTGCGTTTCAGGAGGCCTTCTTTGGTAAGACACTAATAGACTTGAGTAAGAAAGCTGTGATGGTAGCTCCAGGCCAGAGGCCGGGTGCATGCCTTGTGCAGCCTGTGTTACTAAAGCCAGCCGGAGTCCAAACTGCTGCCCCAGAAGGTAGGAACGCCTAAATGAAGCAGTGACACTGTCCTGAATGTTCCACACTGAGCTTGGCAAATGTTCATAGACTCATCTTTGTGCTTCTCTCTCTCTCGTGCTGAAGCCAAAGATCGGGCAGTGGATGGGAGTTTTCCTGTAAAGCGAGAGGGGGGTGAAGTACCCCAGCCTCAGGGAGACGGCACAGGTAAGACTTTCTGGGGATGTCGAGGGAAACATATTCATTACAATTATAGTAAAGCTGTTCAAGATTAGCTCAAAAATCTTCCATAATTTTAGGAATTCCCATTCCTTCCTCAGCAGTGAAGGAGCAGTCAGCTCATCTCCATGACACTGAGCCAGAAAAAAGTGAAGGTAATTACCTGATTCTAATTAATTAACATATTTTCTGGGACTTTTATTTACTCTGCCTGTTTTTTGGGGGAAAGTTTCCACCTGGTGGAAACTCCTAACGCCACAGCGCCCAGGTTTCACTCAGCGGCTCACAGTGAAAGTGGGAGTCTGATAGGTATTTTTCCTTTCGAACCTATATAAAATAAAGAACCACAGACAACGTATTATGAATTTTATAGCCAAGCTTTTGCAAAAGGAGAAAACACAGAGAACTGCTCCTCTGACCAGTTCACCATGTGTTCTGAAACTCTGCAGTAGAGCTTGTCTTTTTATTAACACAAAACAAAAGCAAAGGGGGCTGGTGCTGATAAGATTAGGAGCCCCCGAAACGAACACAATCAAACACAGTTTTACGACTAAGGAATTTCTACCTAGGGGACAGTCAGGAAAAACAACAAAGGTCGTAAAACTTCTGATACAATCAACTAGCAACCCAGTTCCTAGGTGTGATAACTAATCAAAGGTCTGAGAAACACATTAACTGTTTCACATGAAGATAAACAGACAGTAGTGACTTCCAGGTCAGTTCATACACACATAAGGAAGAGAATCACTTTAAAAGAAAATCACAATGTTCTTTAGACTGAATGTAATCTGAAGGAATAATAAAATGATAATACCAAAAAATCTCTAACAGAGTCTATCCGCCACTGCGATTCTCAGCGTTAAACCTGTTATGAATGATTTGTTCAAAGTGACCTCACTTGATAACTTGTATAGCGTTATTAGAAACCCAATGGAGAGGTGTAATTTTAAAGAAATTGTGCTGATGCCAATTTTTATATTTTTTCACTTTGCCGACCAGAGAGGAGAGTCGGCCCCAGTCACTGTTGTTATCGATACATTTTGTTCAATTCAGTGTTTGCAGTCTGAAACATTATGGTTTAAAGTCAGAGGAAGTTTGTAACACTCAGAAATATTTGATAAATAAATAAGCAATACCACACAGCAGCAGTAGAAGAGCATACTTTTTGAGACAAGAGGAGTGGATGTAGTTTTTCATATGTATCTTGGAAATTAAATCATTTTAATCGTAACATGGTGCTTTGAACGAAGGATCCCCCCCCCCTGTTTTGAAACATCTTTAACCACATTTATACAGCTACCAGAAAGCTTTAGATCGTTTTAAACTGATATACATATACCACTAAAGATTTGAGCAATTTAAGAAGTTTAGGAGAATCTCTTCATGAAACTCCATCCAAAGTTTATTTGTAAATGAATAACCACTATGGAAACCTGCTATTGAGAGGTATCTATCTGTGTATTTGCATGAAACATAAAACGAATGCTCTAGTACTGCAAACTTTCCAAATACTCAGTTTTTCATTCCCTTTTGCTTGTGACAGGTCTTCCACAGGGAGTGGAGAGTCAGGACTCTGAGCAGTTCTTCAGGAAGGTTCTGGGTGTGTCAGAAGGCACTTCTTTAGGGGGGATGAAGCCCATCTTGGAGGGCACTAAGGGAGAGTTAAATCGCAGTGCTGTCCCACAAAGAGCCCTCCCCTCAGGTGTGTAAAATAGACTGTCCTCTAGTTTTAATTCATTTATCTATGTTTACTGGTTCTGGTTCAGGCATGAAACAAATCAGAGAAATCCATCTATCTGAATCTTTATCAACACAACAAAGTTCTCAAAAGTTAACTTAAGTTGGGAAAATTCAGTCCAGATTTCACAAACCTTAGTTTTATTGATTCTTAACATGTTGATGTTTTAACATGCATAAATACACAATCTTAACTTCTTCATCAGAAGCTAAACTCAGTGTATGATTTCATGTTTTAGAAAACCAAAGAAGAAAATCCAGTGAAAAATGTGTAGCGAACTGTGTCTGTTGCGCTGACGTAATTTGCAGACTAACATCATTAAATACTTCACTTCATTTCTCTTTTTAAACTGATAACTGAGTTATCAACAAAGATTTTAATATTGTGGGTTTTATCAATATTAAAGTAGTTTCTGTCACATGTCTTATAATATAATAACTGAAGTACAGATGAGTCATGTGTGTATATTTAATCTTTGTTTCCCTTATAGGGCCGCTGCCCTCTGCTGGAATGATGGATGCTTTTCCTGGCCTCTCCCAGTCTCCCTTCTTTGAAATGCGGTAGGACCAGTACCGAACTGCTTAGCGCTTATTAATTTATTGAAATACTTATTATATATAAACAGCTGTTAAAAATGACCGATTTACATTTTGAAGCTATCAGGTATCTCTGCTATTTATACTCAGTTTTGCTCTTAGAGTTACAAAAGTCGATGTTGTTTTGTGACTTGCAGGGAGAGAGGACTGTTCAGTCCTGATGGGGGTGAGGAGAGCCCCTGGGCCACCCCCTCAACCCCAGTGACGCCCTCCTCTCCGCCCACTCCCACGGAGGCAGAAGGTGATGGACTGTCCTACAACCAGCGAAGCCTCCAGCGCTGGGAAAAAGACGAGGAGCTCGGAGAGCTCTCCACCATTTCTCCGGTTCTTTATGCCAATACCAATTTCCCTTCGCTGAAACAGGACTACCCAGGTTAGTGAGCCGGGAAATACTTCACAGCCTAGTTTGAGATCACTGTCAAAATTAGACTTTCGGAAGTTTTATGGAGCAACTGCTAAATGTTTCCCTTTTTTTTTTTCCCCAGACTGGGCAAGTCGCTGTAAGCAGATTATGAAGATCTGGAGGAAGGTGTCTGCTGCTGACAAGGTTCCATACTTGGTAGGTTTATTCTGGGGTAGAAATATCACAGGTAGCACTTAAATGGGCTTCAGTAGAAATCAGAAGATGGGCGGTGGGGAGGGGCTTATTGCAATGCTCACCCAACACTAAATAGACATAATTCGTTACAGCTCTTGTTAGTGTGAAATGGTTTATATCCCATTTACGTAGACTGAAACTTAAAAGTTTAGAAAAACATGTTATAATGACAGTTTTTGGTATGTTTTTAACCAGCAGCGCTGCGTGACATTTTGGCGATGACTATATCTGTTGCGATTTGTGTTTATTTTCTGCTTTCTTCTCCATCTCATCTGTGCTTCCATCACTGTGTGACCTTTAGCCGTATGGGCCGCATTATGTGTGATCTTTGTGAGCATCTTCTGCTCTGAGACACTGTCCACCTGGCTAAATATTACATTAGCATGTAAAATGCAACTTTATGACACTTGAAATATACCAACCAACAAATAATGCACTCCAAACAGTCCTTTACATTATGAACGTCATATAATGACCAACCTCAAATGGGAGCCTTATTGAATTAAATGTTTTTACCAACATGGACGTTAGAAAAATTAACTCCTGAATAAAACTTATAGAATTAAACATGCTGTTCAAAGTGAAAAGAACAATGTTTATCTTTTTGTCTTGTAGAAAACTCACTGAAAAACCCAGTCCTCATTATTATTGTTTTTAAACACATCGGTGGTACCTAGAAACCTTAGTGGTTACACAGGTCGTTCTTGTTAAAGAAAAGAGAACTTTTACAGTATATTTTTCATAATACACAGCATTTGAACCAGTTTATTTTATTTTGTAGTCAGTCACTTGATGCTTGTGAACTCATATTGGAAAGGGAAACCATATATTGACTTAAATAACCCCATTCCTAAATTGCGAATATTTTAATCTCTTGACAATTTTGTTTAGTTTTACTAAGTAAAAAAAAAAAAAAAATTAATTAACCGGAATATTTTCCCATTGTAGCAAAAGGCCAAAGACAACCGAGCAGCACAGAGGATTAACAAGGCACAAAAGGCAAGTTACATTTTCATCATTCACCTGTATCATGCGTAAATCCCTACCTTCTTTAACTTTGTGTTGTTGAAATTACAGCAGGCAGAGAGTCAGGTGTGCCGCCCTGTCAAGACGGAGGCGGTGCGTCCTAAAGGGGAGCGGCCAACTCTACACCTCCACATCCCGCCCCCCTCAGGCTCCACGTCCATCTCTTCCCACCCAAGCTCTGCAGACAGCCCCTATTCCTTTCCTCCTGATTCGGGGTCATCTTCTGTATTTTTCTCAGATGGAGCTCTTAAGACCCCGTTGTCAGCTGAAAGCCGGACTGACCCCCTGGCTAAACTTCCTCCCCAGTCGCCCCTTTCTCACTCGCATCCGAGCACACCCTTCTCCCATACTGGGGCCAGCCCTCTGCAGGCCTCTTCCTCAGGTTACCCCGCTTCAGGCCCACAGGGTCCTCCTCAGGGACGGCCAGACAGCCTCAGCCTTTTTGACATGCAACCAGGAACTCCTGGAACCCCTAGACGGGCCCAGCACGTTGATCCATACTTCAAATCGCAGCTGCAGCAACAACAACAACAACAGCAGGGTCTCCTCCTACATTCGCAGCAGGGCTCACAGGAGGCCTTAGGTCCTTCTGGAAGTCCCCATTCACGAGGCCCCAGCCTTGGGGAGTCACCGGTCTTCTCACCACTTCACAACACTCAGCATGTAGACCCTTTCAGAGGCCAGCCAGGGATGGGACGGTCAGACTTTGGTTCATCTTCATCGCCGTCTGCCGTGGCTTCCTCGCCTGTCAGTACAGGACAGCACAGAGCTGAGTTTAGTGCACCTTCTCCTCGATCTTCTGTTGCAGGAAGACTGGAGCTTTCCACTGGGTCTCCATCGGGAATGCTGGAGGCTGGGGATGGTCTATTCAAGGCCCCCATGACGCCTCGAATGCACCAGGGAGACGGTGGACCGCCTCATCCAGGAGCTTCCCCGAACCATCCTTCAGAGGGCTACCGCCAGTCTCCCTCCCATAGTTTCTCTGACCCTCACTCTCACCCGCAGGTTACCCCCAGACCGCAGTCGGGTGACAACTGTGGTCTGGGAGCCCAGAGACACCCAGCTACCCAGCAGGATCAGGGTCATAGAGTCCCCTCCAGTCCACAGTCCCAGGGTAGTGTCCCGTCTCCCCACACTCCTGGTGGCCTGTCCTCCGACCCATATGCTGTCCAGTCTCCGGCTACTCCTCGTTTCCAGTCCCCAGACCCTTGTTCCAGGCCACCTTCTAGACCACAGTCCAGAGACCCCTACGCTGCTCTCCACAAACCTCCTCGCACTCCCTCTCATTCCTCAGAGGGAACTGGAAACTACAAAACATCGCCTCATCCCAACCAGCCCCCTCCTGGCCATCCCAACAGTAGTTCCACTGTGGACACACTCTCTGGAAAACCCGCCTTTAATCGCAGCCCCAGCACGGGGTCTTACCTAAGCACCCAGCAGCAGAGCCCAGTTGTCCCAGGTCAGCCTCAGCAGACCCAGCCTCAGCTGACCCAAGGAGCAGACACCCTTGGTTCCAGGGCAATGCCTGGTTCTGAATCCCAGGAACTATCTTCTGTTCACCCTCCAGAGCTGCCTCATCAGCCGGCTGTGCAAGGCGCACAAGAAATGCCGGACATCTCAGCTGTGCAAGAACCTTCGCTAGTTGGACTGAGCCCATCTGAACTGGAGAAGTACAAGCAGGTATCAGAACTCTCAGAATCTGTTGTTTAAAAGTCAGTCGGTGCACGTCTTCTCTTTTGTAAACCACTGCTTGCGTTTTGTTTCAACAGCGGCAAAAGCTGAGGGACTTTATAATCAGGCAGCAAAGGCAGAAGATTACAATCAAACAGGAGAAAGAGGCTGCAGCTGCTGCAGCTGCTGGAAACGCTTCCCCAGGCTGGTCTGGAGGGGAGATGGGAGCTTTTCAACAGGATAAGACCCTCAGAGCTCCTCCACCTTACCCACAGGTAAACCTTCTGCAGTAATTACACAAGAAAGACACATTGTGATGATATTGTATTGTTGCAGTATCATTAATGGCTACAATGACACAGTCACTATGGTGTGAAGAATTGAAAGCATGTAGCACATAGACAGCAGGGGCAGATCTGTCAGCTATTGTGTGGATAATATCAGATGGTTATCTTCTTAATTGTTGGGAGAGAAATGGGAACTGATTGTTGTTGGGTTTTTTTTACTTTGACGTGGCAAAAATTGTTATAAAACAATTAAGTTAACCTAACCATTCACAGAAAGATTTGATAGTATAAAACAAACAAGAATAAATAGACTGTACATTTAACTAGCTTTGCTTCGTTTAGGACCGTGTTGCTGCTGTTCCCTCTGAGGCTCAAGTTTCTGTTCCTGGGAAGATGCCCGTGGTCGGAGGAGGCATGGATGATAAGCTCATTCGCCCACCGCCTACAGGAACAGCTGCCATTATGGATACAAGTGGACTCAGGCAAGCTCTGTTATAAAGTAGAATCTTCAGTAATGTTGCTGTTATATAATACCATTAATGACAATTTGAAAGCTGACCTTTAAAGCTTTGATTCTCTACCTCAAAAGTGGGCTAAAGAGAGCTACGTTGGGCTTGCGTTTTGAATGCTAAAATAAAACTTGATAAGGAAAAGATCAAGCAGTTAGAATAAACGTTCATTTTATACAGAGAGCTTCATGTTATATTTATATTGTAAGAAATACTACTTTTAAATAGTTTTTTGTGATGTCAAAAAGGGGAAAGTGGAAGAAATTTTTAGCTGTTCTGTTTTCTTGGGTGGGGCCATAAAACAATAACGATATCTATCACAATCAATATCAAACGGCTGGATGGCTGACCTTGCGCCCTGAGCACCGGGCTTAGCAAGTTTTCTGGGGGAAACACTGACCTAAAAAGTTAGTTAACTATTGTAGGTTTATCTCATGGTTTTCCAACTAACCTATATATTTGTCTCTTACAGGCTTCCAGGGTCCATCAGACCTCCTGGTATGTTTAGCCGTCCACCATTCCCTCCTCAATGGCAACCCCAGGGTCCAGGTCAAAGAAGATTACCCCAGCCTGGCCTTGAAGCGATGGGCATTAGACAGAACCTAAACCCTGGCGTTAACATGCAGGGCATGGAGAACCCACACACCATGATGCCAGGACACGGAGGCGAAAACCTGCAGACACTGGGTCAAGGCCCCCCACCCCAATTCATTGAACTAAGACACAACTCACAAAGGCTCCCCCTACGGCCTCAGTTTATGCCTAGAGCACCCCAGCAAAGACCACGTCTCTTTGTCCAGCAACAGGATTTGGCTGCGTCTTACTTCCAGCAGCATCCCATAGCTCAAGCTGGAGGGATGCAAGCAGATGGAAGTGGCGTCTCGCAGCTGGGGGTACCACAGGGTGCTATGTCCGTCCCAGGTTTGCTACCTTCACAGACCACCGGAACAGTATCCCAACAGCCCCACTTGCAGACTCAGGCAGCCGTTTCCAAATCTGGCATGCAAAGTACCGAGCAACAGAGAGTTGGACATCAAGGATTGGTGACGGACCCTCCGCCTGCGAGTGTAGGGCCCTGCGAGGAATTGCCAGAGCCGGACCTTGAGGGTCTAGGTGACGGATCGGGGGATGGCGGCGTGGAAGATGAAAACGATCTGACTCTCGACTTGGATCCTGACAAAGGAGACGATGACTTAGGCAACTTGGACAACTTGGAAACCAACGACCCGCATCTGGATGATTTGTTAAATGGTGACGAGTTCGACATCCTGGCTTACACCGACCCCGAACTGGATCAGGGAGATCCCAAAGATGTCTTTTCAGACCAGCTGCGGCTGGTAGAAGCAGAGAGCGAAACACCTTCATCGGTTGCTGGATCTACTCGCTGTAAGGTTGAAGACAGAGCTAAAGATGAGCCGGGGCAGAAGTGTTTAACGCTTTCCCAGAAGGATTCTGCTACCACAGTCCCACCTGTTGCAGAAAGTGCTGATCATTCTAAAGTCAAAGTAGAGAACAAATGTCTCACCCCTCAGCTGCAAGCGGGACAATCTGTAGTCAAAAATGAAATGAGAGAGGCTGTATCGATACTTCTCGGAGGGACCGCATCAACAGCCAAGACAGAGCAAAAGGAAACCCAGCAAGCCTGTCTCAGTTCTGTAAGACTCGGTAGACTTCAGTACTCCATGTCCGGACAAGGGGATCCATTTTCCCCTGGTGCCCCACATGGAGACATGGGGGACGATCCTCTGGGGCTGCCAGATGTCGGGGGCCAGCACTCTCCTGCAGTAGACCTGGCAAAAGTAGAGAGCTCTTTAGATGGTGAATTGCCTCTTCTCATCCAAGACCTCCTGGAGCACGAAAAGAAAGAACAGCAGAAGCAGCAACAGTTGAGTTCCCTTCAACAGAGCGGCATCCCCGCTCATTTTCCTGGCCTCTCAAGTCAACATCCAAACCCGCAGGGAACCGAGCAACTGATTCTGCAGCATCAGCCTCGTCCACCGGCACAGGGAATGATGGAACAAACGGCAATGGTGCCGCGTACTCCACACATGATACAGCAACAGCAGAGGATGATGGGGCCGGGAGTGGTGCCTCACCCTCAAATGGCAATGGCTCACCAGCAAGCCATGATGAGGACAGGGCAGCCAGGAATCCACGCAGGCCTCGGCCATCAGCCTCAACCGGTGGTTAAGCAATCACCGCTGGCCAACAACTTCTTCCCAGATAAAGGTGAGCACAATGACTGGGCACCAAGCAGTCCGTTATGTAAAGTTTTGTTTTTGTTGATCGTGAAATTTATCACCTAGTTGCAGATTTGGATAAATTTCCCGCGGATGACATCATTGATCCCATTGCCAAAGCAAAGATGGTGGCTCTGAAGGGGATTAAAAGAGTCTTGGCGCAGGATCCGACTATGGTTGTTCCTCCTGGAATCAACAGGTATTTTTGACTTGATTTGTCTTAGGAGCTTTTCACAATAAGTACCACTTAAGGTAAAGTGAAAAAAAACTGTCCCAATAAATACAGTACCTTTCAAGAATTGATAGTTCTTCATAATCTTCATACTTTTTCATATTTTGTCATCTTACTACCACAAGCTTCAAATTCAGTCAGATTAGAAGAGGCATGACTTTTTTTTTTTTTCTTCTTTTTGCCTCTGAGTCGCTGGACACTGACTAGCCCATTCTAACTCATGAATATGCTTTGATATAAACTCCTCCATTGTAGCTCTGGCTGGATGTTTGGGGTTGCTGTCATTTTGCAGTCTCAGCTCTTCTTCCAGTTTTCCACTGTATTTGGCAAAATCTCTCTTCCCATCAGCACTGACCAGCTTCTCTGTCCCTGCTGATGAAAAACATCCCCATAGCACGATTCTGCCACCACCATGTTTCAACATGGGGCTAGTTTTTTTTTCTCATGTTTGCTGTGTCTCTTACTTGGCTTTTAGCCAACTACAAGTGGGACTTCTTGTAGCTTTCTTCTAGTCAGGCCAGATTTTGGAAGTTCATGTCTCTGAATACCTGAATTTCTGGATACAGCTGTGGTCAGAGGTAGTAGCTGGTAACTTACAATGTTTTCATTTGATTTTTTTTAAGGCAACAAGTTTCTCTGCTTGCCCAGCGGCTGGCCTCTGCACCTGGCACAGATCCTGCTCAGGCTGCACCCGGACCGCCAAAGGTATTCACTTGTCTATAAAGAAAACACACATTATTTGGACAATAACTTTTCATCCAAATTATCATTAACAATCTCTTTCCTTGTTCAGGAGGGAGAAACAAGTGATCCCATTCAGTCAAGACCCAATCCTCCTCAGTTTGTGCAAGGAATCATCAGTATGTTTTACATGCAGTCTGAGTTTGAGATGCACAAGTTATCTTGTGCGCGAGCTACAGTTTCCTCTTCTGTTGCAGATGATGCAGAGCAGCACCAGTACGAAGAGTGGCTCCTTCACACCCAACAGCTTCTCCAGATGCAGCTGAAAATTTTGGAAGAGCAAATCGGTGTTCACCGAAAGTCACGCAAAGCGCTTTGCGCCAAGCAGCGCACGGCGAAGAAAGCTGGCAGGGAGTTCGCAGAGGCCGATGCTGAGAAACTGAAGTTGGTCACCGAAGAGCAAAGCAAAATTCAGAAACAGCTCGACCAGGTTTGCAGAATAAAATCCCTGGATTTCACATCAGACAGCTAAACTGTTGTAATATGTATGAATTGATTGTTGAAATAACTGTCAACTAATCTAGTAATCGATTAATTATCAACTGGAGTAGTCAAAAAGACTAGTTGATGAAAAACAAAACATATTCAGTGCAGTAATTAAACCAAAACTGTGCAAAAAATATTGTCGTTTTGCATTTAAGATAAAAATATATTTTTCTGTGAACAGATTTTAGCTACATTTTAGGCAATAAAATCTTTGTTTTCTCATATAAATAATAATTGATTATTAAAATAATCTTCAGTTTCAGCCCTGACATATAATAATGCTTGTAAATATTCTCTTGTAGGTCCGCAAGCAGCAGAAGGAGCACACCAACCTTATTGCAGAGTACAGAAGCAAACAGCAGCAGCATCAGCAGAGCTCCGGTCTGCTGAACCCAGCTCATCCTACTCAAGGCGGGCCCTCTCACATGTTTCCTAAGGTCCCAGGGCAAATGATGATGGGCCAGCAGGGGGCACCAGTAATGGGGCAACACCCTGGCATGATGCCTCTGCGGATGCCCCAAGGCCAGCCCTTCATGGGGGGTCCGCAGCAGCAGCTTCCGGCTGCTCTTGGAGCTCCTGGTCCCAGAGTTCCGGGTCCCTCTGGAACTCCGGGTGGGTTTTTCCCCCAGGGCGCCCCGGTACAAGGGGCTGACCCCCGGCTTCTTCAAGAAAGGCAGCTTCAGCATAGGATGCAGATGGCAAAGCTCCAGCAGCAGCAGGCAATGATGTGTCAACAAGCGATGCCACACCCGAACCAACAACCCGGTCTAATCCCTCAGTCGCAGCCGGGCATGATGGGAAGTCAGCTCATGGCGCAGCATCAAGCAGGCACTCAGCAGGGAATAATCGCCAACCAGGCAAATCAGCAGAGCATGGTGCAGGTTCAGCAAGGCATGGTGGGAGGTCAGCCCGCTGCGCCACCAGGACAGCCCATCCAGCCTGCGGCCATGATGGCAGCTCAGCCGAGGCTGATGGTTAATCAACAACCGAGGCCCCAGCTGATGATGGGCCAGCAGGGCGTCGCCGGGCCCCCGGGTCACCCTGGACTCCGGGGAGCCCCGGCTCAGCAGCAGCAACAGAATATCCTTGCTCAGCGCATGCTTGCATCTCAGCAGCAAATGGCCCAGCAGAGACAAGTGACGCCAATGGTTAGTCAGTCCGGCCAGGACAAGGGTGGGCACTCGCAGCCCTCCACCCCACAGATGGGCTCCTCACCTTCAGCAAGGAGTAACACGCCGCAGCCGCAGGGATCTGCCGACGGCCAGAACTCAGCAGCCAAAGACGGAGGGATCTTGAGTCCTGATTCAAGAACTCCGCCACAGCAGAGCGGACCTTCTACTCCCAGTCAGAGCTCACAGCAAGGCTCAGTAAATAACCCGCTGGACCAGGGCCGCCAGCAACAGAATCAGATGTATTTAACTCAGCATCACCATTCAAATTCTCAATCTGTCCACGAACAACAAGCTGGTGGGACTGTGAACCAGCAAACCGGAGTCATTCAACAACAGCAGCAGCATCAACTTCCTGTTGGTGTCCAGAGGCAAGGCTCTGTCTGCTCTGACAAACCCAGCTTGATGAGTGTAAAAGAGGAGGGCAAACCCGTCGATTTCCTCACCCAACAACAACAACAAAATGCTGCGCAGAAACCACAGGAAGCGGGCATGCAACAGCAGATGATGCCTCCGAATAATCCCGGCCAGGCTCCGCCCACTGCGATGGGTATGAACCTGCAGCAGCAAGCCCTGATGGCGCAGCAGCAGAAGCAGCAAGCCATGATGGGCATGCTGAGAGCTCAGCAGCAAGGGATGATGCCACAGAGGCCCGGGGTCCCACCAGCGCAGATCCGCGCTACCATCAACATCCCAGCCATAATTGCCCAGAATCCTCAGCTGCGCAATCTTCCCCCAACTCAGCAGATCCAACACATCCAGGCTCTGATCGCGCAGAGGCAACTCCATCAGGGTCAGATGCTGCGGATGCCCGTTGGCCAGGGTCCACCGGGTCAACTGAGAGCCCAGGCGCCACAGGGCGGGCAGCAAATGATGGGGATGGAAGCCAATCAGATGCCTTATGGAGGCAAACCCGGAGCTCTGGCCGGTCAGCAGCAGCCGGGCATGTTTGGCCAGCGACCTGCGATCTCTTCTCAGGTGCAGCAAGGAATGATGATCACAGGCCAGCAGCCGCAAGCAGGGGAGCTGATGCAGCAGCAGCACATAATGAGAGGTCATCTACCGATGCCACATTCCCCAATGGAGCAGAACCGCATGCTGAGGCCAAATTCTCCACGGCAACCCCATGTCAACTCCCCCGGAGATCCACAGCGGCACGTGTTCAATCAGCCCCTGCGACCCCCCACTCCCACCCAGACGCAGCAGCAAGCGTTAATGGCCGCCGCAGCGGGACGCGTCCCGGGTTCCCCGTCGCACGCTTATTCTCCCAGAGGTCCGTTTGGGATGAGCCCCGCACACCCAGCCTCGCCCTACTCCTCTCACGCCTCCTCGCCTTCGGTCGCCGACAACAGAGCGGGGAGAGGCAGTCCATTCAGCCAGGTCAAGGCCTCTCCACTCAGGTCACCTGGAGCCAGGAGTCCACTTGATTGTCCAGGGATGAAAGTAGAGAGTCAGGCGTCGAGTGGTGAGCCGCCTCAGACGGCCCCAACTACGCCCAACGGGCCACAGAGAGGCATGAGCGTCCAGCAAGAGTTGAAGCAGGTCACAGAAAGCTACACTCAACAAGGGGAGCAATGTAGGATCCCGATACAGAACATAAAGCAGGAACCGAGGGAGGTTCAGTGTGACGGCTCCTCGGAGGCGCATCCTGGGGTGATAAAGAGAGAAACCTTGGGCGAAACCGTTTCCGCTGGGAACAACACAAGCTTTATTAATACCGGAAACGTGCCGGAGCCCCAAGGTCCCAGAACCGAGACGGGACAGCAGCTGCTGCAAAAGCTGCTAAAAACCAAGAACCTCCAGCTGAATGCGCAGAGGCCCTCCGAAGGCATCCACAGTGAGATCAATGGCCACATCAACAGCAAACTGGCCATGCTGGAGCAGAAGCTTCAAGGGACACCACGTAATATGGAGGTAATATTTTGGATGATTTGGAAATATTTGTAAAGTGAGCATTCAGGTGCCCACTAACAAAAGTCTAGAGTGTCTAGTTGGACAATGGCAAATTAAAAAAGTAAAACTCAATGTCAAATTAATACATTTGGTACCAAGTTCAGGTAGATGTTCCATATTTTGAGGGAGATTTCTTATATTTACCAGCAGCAAGTTTTAATGAAAAAATCAGTCTATCCATTGCATTCATTTCCTTCAACGTACAGAGACACTGGTGCATCCACATGTAGCCAGTTATAGTTTTCTTTGCCCCTACTGATTTCCTCAGTCCACATAAATGGACCACAGTGAAATTGCAAATGCACGTTTTAACAAATAAACTGTTTCCACTTCCTCGTTCAGAGCGAAATAAATCTCTTGTCTTTTCAAACTTCCCAGGACCTGCAGTCTCTAACTAAAAGGGCTCCAGTACAAAAGCCAAAGCGCATCAACAAGCCACCTGGAGGCGGAGGGCCGAACTCACGGAAGAAGAACAAAAAGGAGGATGTTGGGAAAAGCGCTGAAACCCTAATAAAACAACTCAAACAGGTAAACCCGGCTTATACTGCATCTCCTAAATGACGGACTCCTAACATGTGGAAACCTAATGAACCTTTTCCCACCAGGGTCTGTCTCTGCTGCCGTTGATGGAGCCCTCGATTAGCGCCAGCTTGGATCTCTTTGCTCCTTTCGGCAGTAGTCCAGCCGGCGGAAAGGACCAGCTGAAGGGATCGTTTGGAAACGCAGTTCTGGACAACATCCCAGACTACTACTCTCAGTTACTCACCAAGGTATTACAAGGCTACACTAAACTCACACTTTGTGACATCAAGAAGAAAGTCCTAAACATAATTTGTACCTGCAGAGTAACCTCAGCAACCCTCCAACACCGCCCTCCTCCCTGCCGCCGACTCCACCTCCATCAGTGCAGCACAAGCTGCTGAACGGGGTGACTGCTGGCGAGGAGCTCCCTGACAGCCAGAAGGACACTGACGCAGCAGAAAAGCCGATGGGTAATTACTGTTCATGTTTTAGGAAGTTCATACTGGATTCTACACACGCTTCATTTCTATACCGTCGTCTTCAGATTCTGCATCAGAGGAGGTGAAAAGCGTAGACATCCTGGCGGCCCTCCCCACACCGCCGCACAACCAGAACGAGGACATCAGGTACAACCGTTCATATCGCTTCTAGTTCTCCATCAGGTGAAGGAGTGTTGTTTTGGAAAGAGCTGATGAAGTGGAGTGTGTCGTCCCGGTAGGATGGAAAGCGATGATGAGGACACTCCGGAAACCATCATTCCCGCGTCGTCGCCAGAGAGTAACTTAGGAGACGTAAATCCACGTTTTCCTCACCTGCTGGAGCCTAAAGAGGAGGAGACAGAGAGAGCAATATCTCCCATCATACCCCTCATACCTCGCACCGCCATTCCAGGTATCAAGCGGCGTCTTCATTGTGACATCACACGTAAAGATTACCAAAACAAATTGTTTAGAGGCTTTGCAGGAGTGTAGTAAGGAAGCTTTTCACTTATTTTGCAGCATTCCCAGAAAACAAACCATTTGAAGCACCTGATGGCAAGACCGTTTCCATGCCCAACCACTGGGACAAGACCAAAAGTAATGAGGTGTCTGTTACCTTGACGATGTCATCCGCTGCAGCCAAGGTAATAGTTCACAGCCACATTTTTTTTCTAGTTTTCTTTTAAGTTCAAATTTAGCTAAAACACTGACACTTTCTGTCTACAGAAACTTAATCATGTAATGATGGCAATGGCTCAGCTGCTCAGCATTAAAATGCCAGGTACTTACGAAGTCACGTACCCTCCGCAAATCCCTGAGCTGCCTGGAGTGGAAGGGACAGAGAAAGGACCTGGTCACTCAGGTGAGCGTTTTATGTCTTTCAGGAGAAAATGTTATTTATTTTTTTCATTTCCAGATCATATTCCTGAATGAGCTGCTTTCAGATTAAATTCTAGAATTGAATAGAGCTGCCACAGTACTGACAGGATTCAATAATTGGTGACTGTTATATTCCCTGCGCCACACATTCAAACTGTCCTTGCCAGTAATTTATCGGGCCAGATGGATAATCTTTCAATGTCTATTATGCCAGCATCTGAAGTGGCTCTTAGTATCTAAGATCCTTAGAGGGAATAAAAGAGAAAGATGCTGCAATGCAGCCGCAGATTTAACCACACTTTGCTCTTGCTGATGACAGTGTTGAAACGGTAAACATTAATCACAAATCAGCCTCGTTTTGAAATTAGTTTGGCAGATTTTCTTTGCTATTATGTTAAAACAAAGAGGTCCGGTTCATATTTTAATTAAATCACTTCAATCGCACAGAGATTCATATTAACTCATTCTAGTTTGATTGCCTGCAATACATTGTATTTGTTTGGTACACCCAAACGATGAATCCATAGGTTTACATATGTTTTGATTAATCATATATTCCTTTGACCCATTTTAATGTTGAGTGAACTTCTTGACTGAGCAGATTTATGATTTAGATTTTGATAGAATGTTTTGTTAACAGAACGGTGCAACAACTGTGAGATTGTTTTCAGGTGTGCCACATTTGGTTAATTAGCTGATAGATTAGCACTGCTAATGTCAACATTGTTTTGTTTTCTAGGGGCATTGTGCACAAAGGATAGCACTTCCCTCAGTCAGGATGAGTGGCTGAGGCAGTTTGATGTTTCTCTCCCAGGCTGCACGCTGAAGAAACAAGTAGACATTTTGGCACTTATTAAGCAGGTTTGGCATCGTTGTTCTCCTTTAACTTTTTCGTAGGACATTGTTCCCAAAAAGCTGCAGATTTCACTTGTGCATCCTTCTTGCAGGAGTTCCAGGAGACGGACGACAAACCGGCACAGCACTGTTACACGACCAACGTCAGCGATCTGGACGTCCGCCATCTTCCTGTTATACCGCTGGAGGAATCTCCACCTCCTTCACCTTCTCCTCCTCAGCCTCCTCCAGCTCTACCAGTCACCGGCGAAGAAGCCGAATCACCCAAAAAGTCTGCGTCGTCTCCGACTCCTCCGTTCACCAGCCCAGTCTGTGTCCAAACTAAGACCAAGTCTGAACAGGATGCAGTTTCTGCCATCAGTGCTCCTCCTCAGCCAGCGAATGTGTCAGAAACCGAAGTTCCTGCTTCGGTGTTGAACACTGAACCGTCTTTGGAACAGTCTGATCCCACCGCGTCACATGAGGATGGTATAAGTCCCGTTGTGAAGGAGGAAGAGGAGGAGAACTGTGTTACTAAGCCGGCCCACTCTCCTAAAGACTCCCCCATCGCCATGGACTCGTCTCCTAAAGCCATGAAGCAGCGCAGGCCTCTGTCACCCGACGAGGAAGTGGCACACCCCAAATTGAAAAAATGGAGGGGCATTCGCTGGAAGCGCCTTCAAATTGTCATCACCATACGGAAGGGTGGCTCCAAGAAAGAGACCAGCCGGGAAGTGTCGGAGTTGATGGACCGCCTGCGCATCACCCTCCGACCCGAAAAGCTGCCCCGGGACAAACGCAAATGCTGCTTCTGCCACGAGGAAGGGGACGGCGCCACGGACGGGCCGGCGCGGCTGCTCAACATAGACGTGGACCTGTGGGTGCACCTCAACTGCGCGCTGTGGTCCACCGAGGTGTACGAGACGCAGGGCGGCGCTCTGATCAACGTGGAGGTCGCCCTGCGCCGAGGGCTGCGGACACTCTGCGCCTACTGCCAGAAAACCGGCGCCACCAACAGCTGCAACAGGCTGCGATGCCCAAATGTCTACCACTTCGCCTGCGCCATCCGGGCGCGCTGCATGTTCTTCAAGGACAAGACCATGCTGTGCACCCAGCACAAGCTGAAGGGCCCCAGCGACGACGAGCTCAGCACCTTTGCCGTCTTGCGCCGCGTCTACATCGAGCGGGACGAGGTGAAGCAGATCGCCAGCATCCTGCAGCGCAGCGACCGCATCCACCTGTTTCGCGTCGGCGGGCTCATCTTTCACGCAATCGGCCAGCTGCTGCCCTCCCAAATGGCTAACTTCCACTCGCCCACCGCCATCTTCCCCGTTGGCTATGAGGCCACGCGCATCTACTGGAGCACGCGCGTGCCCAACAAGCGCTGCCGCTACCGCTGTCGCATCGGCGAGGACGACGGCCGCCCGCTGTTTGAGGTGCGCGTCCTGGAGCACGGCATGGAGGACCTGCACTACCGCGACACTACTGCTGAGGGTAACAACCACGGTCTCATTCAGAGCATTGCTAAAGTATTCACACCATTCATATTTTTTATTTTTTGCCATGGAAGAAGAAAAGAGAATGTTTCATTTTTTTTTTTCATTTAGATTTTACCTAGACAAAGTAGTGCATAAGGTAAAGGGTAATGAAAATGATTAATTGATTAAGTCTGAAAAGTGTGTTGGGCATTTGTATTTAGCCACATGAGTCAATATGTTGCCAAACCATCTTTTTATACCAGTAACAACTACAAGTCATTTAGTCACATTTAGTCTTTATTCTTGTGATGGATTTCCAATAAGATGATCTGGACTTGGACTGGGCCATTATTAAGATTTGCAGCCCACGGTACGATGCTGCCATGTTTTATTATAGGGACGGTGATCAGTGTTTTATTTTTTTAGTGTACAGTTGATCCCCAGTATTCATGGAGGCCTTTCACAGAAAGCTGTAATTTGTAAATACTTCACCCTCCCTCTAAAACACTTAGAACTACTTAGTTTAATTGTAAAGCACTAAATATACTTTATTATGCTTTAATAAATAGAAACTGTTCTAGCACTACCGCAGAAGCTAATAGCTACAGTCATCCTAATCTCCGCTCTTTGGGGGAAACAGCCAATCAGTGCCAAGGACAATCAATGTCACTCCTGGATTGGTTGCTTTGCAAATGCCAACCAATAACACATTAATTAGCATCATGTCCAGGTGTTTCAGCTTCCCTTGCTGCGATTTCTCTTGAATATTTTAGATATTCTTTACGAAACAATTCACAGACAGGCAGAAATTGTGGTTTAACGTAGCTCTGCTTTAAGCCGTTGTACAACCTGAGGCCTTAATAGAACAACTGTTTCATGCTGAGACAAAACCAACAGGTTAACTCTTTACCAAGAGCCCTGTAAAGCAGATCAGTTATTGCTGATTTTTAAAAAAAATTTTTGGCTACATACACTCCACATTTCTCACGGTTTTATGTGTGGTAAAACTTAAGAAAAAAAGCATGAATCACTCTCCTACTTTACAATGATGATGGTTTCTGTTGTAATGTGGCAAAATGTGAAGAAGTGAGTTCTTTAGCAAGGCTCTGAATATGCAATTTATTGAAATTAAGCTTGAGATACTTTGCTGTCATGCAAGTAAAATCGTCCTCCCCCCCCTCGTTCCGCAGGAATCTGGGACCGCATCGTTCAGCAGGTGGCTAAACTCCGAGATGATTCATCCATGTTGAAGCTGTTCACTGAACATGTGAAGGGAGAGGAGATGTACGGACTCACCGTCCACGCTGTCATGCGAATCACTGAGTCGGTAAGAATCTGTTCCCCCTTGCCTCCACCCTCCGTTTTGCTCCGACGGTGACTCATTGTTGATCTGAGGGTGACAGACAGCGCCAGACAAAATCCCAACACCATAGCCGCCACGTTTTAGAGAACTGTTTTGTCAGATCCGACGTGACTGAAAGCTGCTTTCTTAACGCTTCAGCTGCCTGGAGTTGAGAGCTGCCAGAACTACCAGTTCCGATACGGCCGACACCCTCTGATGGAGCTCCCACTCATGATAAACCCCACAGGCAGCGCTCGCTCTGAGCCAAAGGTTGCCACACAGTGCAAAAGGTAAAAAAAAAAAAAGCCTCATGAGCTGCTCTAAAATCATAACAGAGGAAGATGCTAGTTCCTTTTTCCCCATTGTCATTAGTTTTCTTTCAATCATGTTAGTCAGTCCTAAAATACCTCCAGGATCACACACGACTTAAATCACAAAGCGCTCATCGTTTTCTCTCTCCGTCCACAGGCCTCATACTCTAAACAGCACCAGCGTCTCCAAGGCCTACCAGAGCACCTTCACCGGGGAGCTCAACACTCCGTACAGCAAGCAGTTCGTCCACTCCAAGTCCTCCCAATATCGGCGTCTGAAGACGGAGTGGAAGAACAACGTCTACCTGGCGCGGTCTCGCATTCAGGGTCTGGGGCTGTACGCTGCCAAGGACCTGGAGAAGCACACCATGGTCATCGAGTACATCGGCACGGTCATACGCAACGAGGTGGCCAACCGCCGCGAGAAGATCTACGAGTCACAGGTAGCCCAAAGCTTCATGGGATTGAAGGTCATGGAATGGCTTTTGTTTAGAAGACGTACCAAGCAAATATCAATTATTTCCAGTTTCTTAAAACATTTGTTTCCCACTGTAAGCAGTCTTTAATTGCTCTTATTATATGTTATAGGCAAGAGGTGACGTCACACTCTGTGTGTGAGAGAGAATTTAGTGTGAAATAGTGTTTTATCATTCTAAATGACTTTGAGCTGACATTTTAAACCGTCCTTCACATGTTGTATAAAGGGATTAGTGAAGCTAGCATTAATAAATGTAAAAAAAAGAATATCCTTACTTAGCTTAGGTCTGAATTACGCAAAAGACTTTCACCATGTTCCATAAGAGACGGAGTATACAACTGAACTCTGCAGCCTTTCTGTTCTCTGCTGGTGTTTTCTCCAATTTGTCCCCAGGTTTTATTGACGGTGGGATCAGGGTTTCCCCCCAGAAAACTTGCGAAGCCCGGTGTTTGGGGCACCGAGGTTTTGTATCGAAAGATGTTAAGTTGACAAGAAATGTAGAATATTACTGGGTAGTTATGTTACTGGAAGTCATTGCCAGCTGTACTTAAAGCCACAACGATAGAATCTTAAAAACAACAAATAAAAGAAAGTAAAAAATACAATTAAAATAAATATCAATTATTTGCACTTCTGTTAAATCCAAATTAAGTCATCAGTTAGTGGATCTAAAAACGCAATATGATGCTGATCACATTTAGAACCGGCCCAAAACATAAATGGGCTAAGAGAATATCAATGCTCTTAGTTCATTGAGCATTTTCACCAGGGGGCTCAATGAGGCCCCCCGGCCCCCCCGGCCTATAATACATTGGGGGAAAACCCTGGGGACATTTTCTACTTGATTGTTCCTTTTCATACCCCGAAAAAAAACTACGGACGTTTAGCTGAAGGCAACTGTGTAGCAGCCTGAATCCACAGTCAACACTTTATTTTTCCTTTTATAGATCCTTAGTCTATTTGTTTATCACATCACTACCACTCGCGTATGCTGCGCTCACTGGTCGGGAACAGACAGGATTTTTAGGTTTTCAATCAATCTCTCGCTTTTCAAGGCCAATAAAGTGGTTATTAGCTGCGTTGTTGGTGCATATAGAATGTATTTGTATTAATGCCATTCCTTTTTGCCGTTAATTATATTATTTTACTTCTATAAAGAGCTTTATATTGAGGGAGTGTAGTACATTATTGTCCTGCTGGAACGGTAAAGCTTCGTTTTCGTCGTAGAACCGAGGGATCTACATGTTCCGCATCAACAACGAGCAGGTGATCGATGCCACCCTAACCGGCGGTCCGGCGCGGTGAGTATCGATCGAGTAAAAATTTTAAAAAGCTTCAAAGTTTTTGTTGCCAACTTCTATCTTTTTTCCGGCCCCCCAGCTACGTGAACCATTCCTGCGCCCCCAACTGCGTTGCTGAGGTCGTGACCTTCGACAAAGAAGACAAGATCATCATCATTTCCAGCCGCAGGATCCCCAAAGGAGAAGAGGTGAGCTGAGATGCACTTGTTCCCGTTCCCGCTGCTCGTTGTGTAAGAAACGGCAGCATTTTCGCTTTCTCATTCTCGTTTTCCTCACCTCTAGCTGACGTACGACTACCAGTTCGACTTCGAAGACGATCAGCACAAGATCCCCTGCCACTGCGGGGCCTGGAATTGCCGAAAGTGGATGAACTAGCCGGGAGGAAGCGAAATCGGGAGAGTGGCCCTCGCTGCTGCCACAACACTCCTGCGCCAAAGCCTTTGAATCCTACATCGCCAGTGCATAAGCTGTTCTGAAAAGACATGGAGGAAGGCAGTCCTCTGCTAATAAAAGACTATAAAGTGTTGACATCTTGTAGCCAAAGGTCTGAAGAGCATTAATCATTAAAAAAAAAAAACAACCAATCACTTTACAGAAAACAGTTTGATGAGGGAAGGGGCGAGGGTTCTAACTGATGATTGGATAGTGGCCCCACTCCTCCACCCTCCACCTCCGCCCTAATCTACTGTCTACCTTCTATAAGCTCGCAGTGGCTGGAAAACAATCCTCAACTCCACCAAATGATTCTGACCCTCCGCTCTCTCAGCACCGGCAGACCGGAGCTCGTCGGAGCTTTTGACAAGAAGCCATGTTCAGACACCGAGAGTGAACTTACGGAAAGCATTTTCACGTTTGCAGTCGGACCTATCTCCTGTCCCCCGCCCCTCCTCCCTCTCGACCTCCCAGGAAACGGCACTTTCCCCTTAAAAAGTCCTCGTCGACAACACGGACAATTGGCTCGCTAGACAATCTTGACGTAAGAACTGTACACGGATCGACGGAATGAAAATTCAGATGCTGTTCATCTGCGGCTCCAGGCGGCCCAAGGTCGGGGTTGGTTTGACACAGTCTACCTCACTGATTTAGCGGGAAATGACTGCTTTGTATTAAAAAAAGGAAAAATGACAAAAAAGAAAAATACTGTTAACTGCTACTGTGGATTTACTGTGGGGGAGGGGTGTGTTTTTAACGGGCGTAGCCCTTCTCGGACAAGCAGGGAATCTAAAAGCAGCAGATTTGCTCTGTCTACTCTATGCTGATGTTGATTTACAATAATAAGGAGCCAACGTTGTTATTATTAAACATGGATTATTTATACAGAGGAATATATCAGTTTTGATAAGATATTTCGTTAGAAAAATCAAAATTGGAAGCGTAAAAGGGCGTCATAAATGCCACCAGCCCATATGGGGAATATTAATTTCCCGTTTATTTTTTTTTTATTTTTTTTTTTTGTAAATGCATCTCAAAAGTCATATTAGCTTTGTGAAAGCACAATAAATCCACCTCTTCACTCGCTAAAATGGTGTGAATGAACTTTGCGTAGTGGATCCGTATTAACCAAGTAAAACCCTCCACCTTCCCGTCGCTTTTAGCGGAGCCAGTGGATGCATGACTACTGTCCCATTCAGTGCTTTCTTTTAATTCCCTCAAGACGACACAATCGCTTCACGCACCTCAACCAACCAACCGGCGAATCATGTCTCTTCCTCTCTGTTATTTAATGGACTGTTTTTTAAAACTTTACTGTAAGTAAGTCTTCCTCTGCCTGAGTCCAGCCTGCAGTGTTTCTATGCCTCCTCTCCTCTCCCCACCCCACACACACACACACACACACTTCTCCTCTCTCTATAGAGTGCATACTTTTAACTTCCTCCCAGTGCTGGTACTGTCTTATTGAGGCTGAACTGGTGGCAGGGAAAGACTTATTGGAATAAAAAAGGGGCATTTGTTTTCATTTCTGTGTAAAAAAATAAAAAATAAAAATAAAGAAAATGAAAGTCTTTAAAGGGAGCTTTACTAAAACTCCGCCTTCCTATATGACTTTGATCCCTCTTTCCTCCCCCAACCTAAGACCTCACATGATTTTAAAAATGCAAAAGTTGTACAAACTGTATATATCGTATATGCATTAGAGGGGGAGGGAGGAGAGTGGCTCTTTATCCGACCCCCTTTGTAATCAATAAAGGCGAAAGTGCTGAAAATAATAAAACGAGAAAAAAAAAATCAACCACTGGATATCATTTTAACAAAGCTGTACATAAATATAAATATATGTAAAATTTGCAAACTTAATATCTTTATGTATATGAACCAGAGTGGTTTTTTTGTTGTTTTTTTTTTTTTGCATTTACCTGTTTTTCTATTAGTGGTTTTTTTGTTTTGTTTTGTTTTTTTGCTATAAGCTCCTAGAGGAGAGTTTGTAGAGACGGAGGGAAAACAAAGCCGAGGCGATTACTGAGCTGTGCTAAAGAATTATTTTATTTTTTTGCATAAAGCAGTACAATGGTGCATAGCATTTGTATTTATGTATTGTTTTATTTTTGTCCTTTTTTTTTCTTTTTTTTTTTCTTTGGTTTGTGTTTATTTATGCTACTGCTTGTTGACTACCAAAACCTTTCCAGTAAACAGTCAGAATTGGATCTATATAGTCTTGAATGGAAAAATCTTGAACTTCCTAGAATATTGTTTGTGGTTTGCTTTTTTGAATATCTTCCCTATAGAAGTGAATGTGTTGGTAAACCTTGTGAAATGGTTCCTTGGCCTCATGTATGTTTATTGTAATACTCAAAAGTTAACCCCATACTTAACCTGGTAATGAATTGCACTCTCATTGTATAACAGAGACCTTCTCTAAAGTGGTAGATATTGATCAAGTATCTCAAACAGTGATACATATATATATGGATATAAATATATATATATAAATATATTTTTTGGTATGTTTCTATTTCAAGGGAAGACCATGATGAGACGACACGTGCTCACTGGATTTTAGCCGAATTAATTTTTAACTTCTCTGAATTAATTTAAGTTCTCTGCAGATCTTTTAATTTAATAAAGTTTGCTCAAATCGAAGGTTTTTTTTAAACCTCGCCTTTTTAAAATAAGAGAAAAAAAAAAGATATTGCATCTGTACAGCAGAGATACTTTTAGGGAATACGAATAAATATAATGATCATTTTTATTGTATGTGGCATGTTTTGTATGGATATTCTTTCCAAAATGTACATATTTTTTTCAGGACGCCAGAGGTTGCATCTCTTTATATACTGGTTTCCCCACTTCCCCCTTTTGCCCTTCATCTACTTTTTGTCTGCTTTTGTTTCATGGAAAGGAAAATAAAATGCATTTTAAATATGTGTCCGTTTCTCTGTTAGTTACAGAACAAGATGTTGGAAAATATATTTAGCGTCCTTTATAATTTATCATTTTTGCAAAACAAAAGGTCCGACAGGAAATAATCAGAAAATATTCTTCCACATTTTATGTTAAAGCCTTATTCCAAATTGTATTCAATTTCCCCAAGATTCTACACACAAATACACCTTCACGACAATGTAGAAAAAAAGTTGTTTTTTTTTATAGATGTATTTTTAATAAATGTAAAAATGTCTAAATTTAATATAAATGTATACATTTCTTAAACATTAAATTTTTAAATGCATTTATTAAAAATGATACATTCAGATATTTAAATTTTTAATTTAATAAATTAAACATGTATATATTTACGTGAATATATTCGTAAATATTCACAGTTGTTGTCCATCTTAAATCTCAGCTGTTTCCACGGATCCTCCTTAAGGTGTTTGGAGTCCAGCTGTGATAAATTCAGTTGAAATGGAAACGCAAGAGTTTCTTAAAGAGACAGTCCCCACTTCAAGGAATTAAACAACAGTCATATTTGATACGGACAGTATTTCTAACACAGCTGAAGGATACATAGTAACTTGATTGTGCTACAAAATGGCACTATGTGGCTGGAAAACACAATACCGTCCGTTTAAGAGTCAGGAAAAAGCTACAATAAAATAGGTGAAGAAGCTAATAGCACGTTGCTGTGGTGAGAAATGTGAAGCTGCTTTTTTTCCCCCTCAATGAGACTCAGCATATCTGTTCTTGCTTCCAAACTCTGGAGCAATATTTATCTTATAAGGACTGCTAATACTCTGAAGTCAAGTCACTTAGATCCATCGTTTTTTTTTTTTTTTTTTTTTTTACTTTTTAGCTTTTAATTCTGTTCTTTTAAGGCTGTTCTGATCAGACTTCTCATTTTTTTCCCCATCAGTTTTACTGTTGGTTTTTGTATAGGTCATGTTTCATTTTATGGACCTGTGCAACACTTTGGATGTATAAAGTGCCCCATAAAAGTTTATTGACTTGTAAATATTACAAACAGCAACTGTAAAATTCATAAGGATGCAGAGAAGTTCTCCATTAGGACGTCTGATCTAATGCATGCCATTTTTGGCAGCAGAATTCAATTTCTTACTGCAGATCTCTTTTTAATAATATTAGTCTTTTCCCCTAGGCACAACTGATTGAAACAAGATACTACTTAATAAAAAAAAAAAAAACAACACAAAGGTGGCTGGGTAAAAAAAAAGAAGCTGAAATCAAAGGCAACCAAGTTAAAATAAAAAAAAAGGAAAAAAGTGAAGAGCACTGCATTTGATAAATGGAAGGAGGAAATCCCCTTGAAAAATTTGGCATTTTCCCTTTTGTTTTTTAAATCTATCTCTACCCGGAAAGCAATAAAAGCAAATTCCACTTTATCCAGACATTTCAAATCTGTATTAGAATCCTTTATATAACAAATACAAAAAATGAAATAAAAAAAGGGAGCAGACACACTCCAGTGTAATTGTCACAGAGCTTCAATAAGCACCAACTGAACACACGTAAGAAAAAGGAGGAATTTATTGTATATTGTCTATGTACATTTTGAACTAAATCAGAAAAGATCAGCACAATATCATCACTGAATTTTGAAGTTTTCACCTATGAACATGATGATCAAATACCCATGGCAACACACACCAAACATGGACAAGAGTGTTTTGACAATTTTGGTTCAACTTGACATCATCATCATCATTCTCCCACTTTCCATCCCTCTCTCGCTCTCTCTTTTTTCCGCTACACTTCTACCCATGTTAAACAGTAGCAGCAACATTTCTGGGGTGCGCAGCCAATGACCCAAAAGAGAAAAAAAAAAGAAGAAGAAAAAGTCAACCTGTTGGAGGAAAACGGGGGTGAGGGACCTCAGTGCAGAGGGCCCAGTGTTTGAGACGGCATGCAAAACGGACATGACACATGGTTCAGGTGATGGCTTCGACAAACATTAACTAACGCCCTTGTGGACATAACAGTGCAGAGCCCATAGGTGACGAATATCAGTGTAATACTTTCATAGTCTTGTCTGCAGAAGTAGAATGAAAACATGCAGTTCCCCGCTCGCGGCATGTCAGTCCTCGAAGGTCCCCCGCGTCTACCTGCATGTTCGACGTGATCCGTCGACAGTTCGTCTGATTTCCTGGTTTAAAAAAGAAAAAAGAAAAAAAAGAGAGCCAGTGGCAGTATTTAAGATCAACACCAAGTCCTTCTGTATTCCAGTGTCAAAATGAGCAGGAGATGGAGACGTCACCCCGCGTAGAAACGGGTATACGCAAGGAGAAAAAGGATCAGTAGTACCACCACACTGCCATGAAAGGAACAAGTGGAGGAAAAATAAAATAACCATAACCTCCAGCAATTAATATTTGTTAGCACAGTTGGAGACCATGCAGACAGGTTAAAAACAAGAGATCTGTCAAAGTACCGTCCAATCAAAAGAAGAAAAAAAAAAGAAAAAAAATCTGCATCATTATGTCACACTGGAGCTGTGGCATGTAGAGGAGAAAAGAAAAACGCACGTTTATATACAAATAAATCACATGTACCCATAATCAGTAGTGTCTAATGTCAAAAGAAGAAAAGCCATTGTGACCTCTTTACACAAAAACATCATTCAAAATGTACTTTTCATTGCCATTTCATTACGCCTCTCGGAGCGCACCGCCCGGGTTAACGGCTACATTCATACTCACACTGAGCACCAACTGAATGAAATAACCCCTCCAACCTCGGCGTCTACACTCTGGTTTGTCGCGTCTCATCTCACAGTGTTCATCAACATGAATTTTAAAAAAGAAAAACAAAAAAAAACAAAACAAAAACAACTATAAACAAATAAATAAAACGGTAAAACGATCTCACCAAACATAATCCCTGCCACTTTTTATTGTCGTTTTTTTTTCCCTCCCAAACTAAATTCAGGGCTGGACCACATCTCATAAATGCGATTCCTGGCAGGCGTCGGGAAGCTACACGGAGTGCAACCACGGGTTAAACCAGATATTTACGTGGACAGTAGGAAGACATATAACTGTTTTTATCCTGGTTAAAATCAAGATTACTAAAGCGGCGATTGCTAAAAGCCAGAATAATATGAGGGCTCGACTTGAGTTACACGTTCAGCGCATCGCTCCTCCGGCTTCCCACAACAGTCTAATGGAAGTTTGGCTCTTTCCTTCGCTTGGAACTGATGAAGCTGAAGTTTGACACCTTTTCATCTCTGACCGCTAATGCGCTTTAATCAGGGGTTGATGATAACCACTCCAAAACATTGCCCGCTGCCACTTTGTGGCTAATTTGGAGGCATGGTAGGGTCACTGCCGGTTTGGAAGACTTCTTTTTTTTGTGTGTGTGAAGTGCACCAGTCCCTCCCGCAGAAGACACTTAGTACCTGAGAAAAATTACAAACTGTAAACTAGCTCATCTTGAAACGATGGCTTCTTCCTCTCAGAGGAGCCTTTCAGCCCGTATGGGTAACAGACTCGTTTCCCAGTGGAAAAAGACGCATCTTCACAAGGTACTTTACCTTTGTTCTGAGGTCAATTTGCACAGCTGGGGCCAAAACAGTCATCTCTGGGAAGCAGAACCTGAACAGTGTAACTGGACATACTCCCATTGTGCTTTCTTGCCTGTAATTGTTTCAACAGATGGAGATGCGGAGGTCCACAGTTTCTCTTCCTGAGATCTTGACTGATTTCGTTTGGATTTTCAACGATGCCACACCAGGAAGCAGCGCGTTCAAAGCATCGTCTTAAAACACAGCCGCACGTGTCGACACCTTTCAAAGCCGCAGCGTCGTCTTCATCATCCGGGCTTCTTAAATTTAAAGAAACTTTGAATGCTCTAGCGTTTTGCAAATGGAAAATGAGTTCAGCATGACGGACAGAAAAACGGTTGCGCTTTCCTACGGCGAATGTAAACATCTGGTTTCACCTGCGGTTTCTTTTTGCATCATGTTCCAGTGGGGGAGATTAGAAAACAATCTGGCTGTTCATGCTTCACTTCAAACGGCAGATTTCCTTGTTTTTGAATAAACTGTCTAACAAACTGCAGCCTGTTTTTAGAAGGCGCCGTCTTGGAAACATGCTCGACGTCCAGCCACCTTTTACACACAAACACATAAATAGAAACAGTACTTCAGCCCCTGTCCTCTCCTCTCCTTCACACTCACACACACACACACACACACACGACGGCGAGATATTGCTAAAAAAAACAAAACAGCCAGAGTGTTATTTCTTTAACATTAAAACCCACAAAAGAAGCTCTCCTGGAAAACTTTTAGATCCATCACTGAACCTAACGGGTAAAAAGAAAATGGGAAAAAAAAAAAAAAAAGTGACTGTACAGTAATTCCTGCCCTGGTAAATGAAAGGAGGTTGAGTGTATGCTATTAACAGTGGTAGTGTTGTAGTGTGGCCCGTGGGTTCGGAGGACGAGGAGGAGGAAGGAGAGGGATGGGTGACTTTCAGTAGTTTTGGCTAAAAAGGTGAGGTAGGCCTTGTCACAACTTGGAGTGTGGCTTTAAAACTGGCAGGGTTGTTGGTAGTTTTTTTTTTTTGTTTGTTTTTTGTTTTTTGTTTTTCTCCATTTGCAGTCTGTCTTTAGTGTTTGTTTCCTATGGGAGTGTGGTCGGGTTGTGCGTCTCTAGCGCGCCTCGCTGGCCGCTCACATCTTGACGTCCTCCTCCACGCTGAGCTGAGACAGAGTCTTCTTGATGCGCAGTGCCGTCAGTCGCGCCGCGCCGTTGGCGTACCAGCACTCCCGCATGATCTTCCCCATCACACGCAGCGACTGCCAGGCGAAACACACACAGGTCAGTTTGCGCCTCCTTAATCTAAGTATTCGAATTCAGAATAAAACGCCTCAAACACGTATAAAGTTACTTTTTGTGCCTAAATGTAGGAAATCCATTAGAGTATTTGTTTTAGATGATATACACGCCTTCAAACTTTACCTTCTTTAAGATGATTTCAAAAAAAATCTGACCCTTGTGGATTTGAACTCCTGCAATTTAACTTCTTGATATTAAACAAACCAGTCTGCAGCTACACTGTCTCACAAAATGTCCTAATGAAACTAAAAATTAATGTTGCAGAGATTTTATACATTAAACCAAAATAAAATGGTGGCTAAGTGGAAAGAAAAAGGATTTAACTCTAAGAAGTGTGGCAGACACCTTGTTTTTCACCCCCTTGAGGTTGATATTTTATACAGTCGTCCTTTTTGCTGAAATTAAAATAGCAAATCTTCTGAGGTAGGTCTGGACTTTGACTAAGCCACTCCAACACAATGCTTTAAACCAGTGGTGTCCCAATCTTTTGGCAAAATAATTACGTTTAAAGCAGTCGGTGGCCACAAAAATAAATAAAAACATGGCTAACTTTCTTAAAGTATTTATTTTTTCTTTTTTTTTAAATCACTAATAAACTAATCATGCAGGATTTTATTAAGGGTTTTGTAGAAAGGGGATTTGTGCATTGCTGTAGATCCAAAACTTAAGTTACTTCATAGATTTTCTTAGCTTGCGTTTCCGAACTGGGAACTTCTTGTAGCTTTTGGGTCAAAGAGTTGGGAATAAACAAATACTCGTAAAGACAAGTTAACCAGCAGACTGTCTTCCTATGTGGCCTGCAACTATTTTTAGACAACATCAAAGTGAAATACCTCGTAGCTCTGCCACCAGTTGGGAACGTTGGGCCTCAGTTTCTGGTCACAAACCACCTTCCTCATCTCCTCTATGGACGGGTCAGAGGGCACGAGGTCGTAGTAGGGCAGCTGGTACTCCTCATGTATGCCTGTGGAACAGAGTGAAGAGGTGGACAGACTCTTATTGAATGTTGCTGTCCAGGTTCCTTTAACATCCAACTGTGGCTGCAGGTCTTGCCTCCGGTGTTGCAGCGGCGCGCGATCTCCCAGTACACCAGGCCCAACGCATAAATGTCGGCGCACTTAAAGGAATCAAAATGTTTCATGTTGATGGTTTCATCTAAGACTTCTGGAGCCATATACCTGGATGGGTTCAGAGAGAACAAAGGGGTTTAAACTACAGAGAATCCTGACAAAAAATCAAATCATTGTTTGTATAAAGGATGTAACAAAGACTGAGGGAAGACCTTTGGGATTAACATTGAGCCGCTAAAAGTGGAACCAATTACCTCTTAGTGCCCACGCGCTGGTTCGGTGCTATATCAATTGTGTCTGTGATGGACTCGTGGCGGACGGCCAGGCCCAGGTCAGCTATAGCACAAGTGCCGTTCTTCTTAACCAGGATATTTTTAGACTTGAGGTCCCGATGAGCAATGCCGGGCTTACCTGCAGGAGAAGCGTCATGAAATGAGACGAAGATGGAGGAGGGTGTGACGTTTGGAAAAACTAAGCGAGTTACAGACTGTGTTAAATCTCACCCTGAGTGCCGAGGATCTCCATGTGGAGGTGAGCCAGGCCGCTTGCAGCCGAGAGTGCCAGCTTGATCATGCCCTCGATGGTGACGGAGTAGCGGTTCAAGTAGTCAAACAGAGAGCCGTGCTCGTGATAGTCCGACACCAGCCACAGCTGCGTCCATGTGCCGTTGTCTAAAGGAAACCGAAATGGGTCATTTCACTCAGCTTTATCTTCAACTTTTAACTTCTTTCTATTTGGTTGTGTCAGCCCTTACATAGAGCTGTAATATGGGTTGGAAATCTGATTATAATCACCTTTATTGTCTGCTGCGATGAATCCCAGGATGTTTTCGTGCCGAAGCATGATTGTCTGGTAGATCTCGGCCTCTCTGAACCAGGAGCGCTCCTCTCTGGATGAGAAGATCTTGACGGCGACGTCTCCGCCTCTCCACTTTCCTCGCCACACCTCTCCGAAACGCCCCTTCCCTATTATCTCCTGCAGCACGATCGTCCTGGCAACCGTCCGCTGCACAAACAGCGGCAGCCCTACAAGGAGCAGACCGTGTGAGACACGTACGGAAGAATAGACACAATGTTCTATAAACGGGCAGTGCGTACTGACCAGAGCCAGATCCTGAGGTGGACATGTCATAGATGAGATCCTGCAGGGTTTTGTCCTTGGCCAGGTACAGGTGGTCGCAGGAGGGGTCCTCCACTTCCAGCCGCTGTCTGTGGCTGTAGGCTCTCTGGTGATACTGGAAGAGGAACACTCCAACCATCAGCAGCACACAGAGCAGGAACACAGGCCCCGCTATGACCGCAACCAGCTCCACTGGCCCCCAGGAGGTCCCCGAGGTCACCCACTCCCCGGTCGTCGGGTCTTCACGCAAAAAACAAGAAGAGGAGGCAGAATCAAAAACACTTGAATAAAAAACCTTCAGCTCGGAAGCTGTGAGAAGTGCAATGACGACAGTTTTTACCTGGGACTTTCAAGACAATATTGTTGCAGTAATCTTCAAAGCAGCAGTGAGCGTTCAAGTGCCCTTCGGCGCTCTTGCAGAAGATGGGTGGAATCATCCTATCAGGGTCGAGGCAGCTCCGCATGAGCACATCTTTCCCTTCCAACTTGTACGTTGAAACGAGGCAGGCTCCTTTTGTCTCGCACTCACCCGAGTTAACCCCGTTACAGTTCGTGCAGTTGCAGTGTAAAGCTGCGGAAAGAGACACAGACGTGCATCACTTATTGAGACACGGACGAGTTTCACTACACACATCCGCGCAAGGATCGCAACACACCTTGGACTGTCCCACAAACTAAGCCGGGGGGAACTCGATGGACAGTTCTCAAACTTTTTATAGACAAAAATCTGAGACCTGTTGGCGCTCACTGGTATTCAGTTTTTCTGAGTCGAGACTCAGAAAGATTGTGGTTTTAATTGTAGGAGCTGCAATTAAAATCACAAGGCTCTTGGTGAACGTCTCCGCCGGCTTTGGACGTCCACAGACGGATCGTTCCACTCGATTAAAGGAAATCCACAGATTCTCCTGCTTGAGCTGTGGTTTTCTACAGCTCCTCCAGAGCTACTGTGAGCCTCTTGGCGGTTTCTCTGATTAACGCTCTACCTGTCCGGCCTCTCAGTTTAGGTCAGGGGTCTTCAACCTGTGGCTCCGGAGCCACGCGTGGATCTTTAGCCCAGCTGCAGTAGAGTTTTGATCTGTAAAACCTTTCATGTACTTTATCAAAACAAAAATGCAAACAAGATTTTAGACAGTGGCAAAAAGAGGATTGTTTTTGCTTCTAGTTTGTTGCTTTGCATTAGGCTGAAAATGTACTTTGGAAAAAAAAAGGCACTCTGTTCATTGTTTTTAATACCATGTGGTCATTCTTTCACTTATTTGTTTTAAAAGCTAAATAAAATAAGATTTGAAATGTAATTCTGCAATACCTAACATTTCTAATAAAATATTGTCATTTTAAAATCTGAAGTGCCATAAGGGTTTTTTTTAGGTTTTGCAGCTCACAAACATTTTATTTGGCAGGAGGAGGCAAAAACCCAAAAATATCTCTTTGAATCAACTTGTGAATCTCTAAACGCTATTGGTTAACAGTTTTATTTAGGAGGGTTAGAGTAGAGGGGATGTGTTATTTCAAAGACAAGTTGAAAGTTAGTACAGTTGAATGATTGCTACAAAATTGAAGCTCTTAATAGTTTTGTCTTCTTTATTGAAGGTCATAATCGTGATTGCGCTAATAAGTTGGCTTGTTTATCTCTTTATGGTGGTTTTGTCCCAGTAGCACTAGGAGGGAAACAACAACATAAACTGATGTAAAATCTCCAGTTTAAGTTTAATCCAACAATAAGAATGAAGAATTGACCAAATCATAACATTCAAATAAACTACGTATTAAAAGAGTACACTTTCCAACTAAAATTTATTAGTTGGGTTTAGAGACGGAGCGGCTAGTGAGTAGATGCTTAGAACAGACTAAAGACATTTAACATGGCATTTGTGGTTAAAATGCAATGCTGATAATAAACAGGATGTGATTCAGAACAGTGACAAGCCAGCATAGAACCTGCATACGATTACCGCAGTAATTAACCTGTAATATTCTGTACTACACGCACTATGTTACAACAGAAAACAAGTAGCAACAGCACCGGAGAAACGACCGGAGGAAATTGGGGTGAAGCAGCCTTAACCATGCTGCTACTTGCCACGCTTCAAGTCTCCATTCATTTTCACCAACAGGTGGCGCTCTTGAGCCAAATTTTAGCTTAAAAAAACATGGAACCTGACAACTAACAACAATCAAATGCTAACAAACTTCAGGATTATGGCAGGTAATCTGTGCTCTACTCTGTCACATAAAGATACATTAAAACTTGACAAAGTGAAGAAGGGTAAGACGTGTAACACTTTTCCTAAGATACTGTACACATTTTATCCAGCAGGGGGAGACCTCACCCCAGAATCTGAACACAAATTGCTGAGTGGGACCCGTCCAATTGTGGGTAGTTTATGATGTGTAGATCATCATCATCACCATCACTTGCAGGAGCAGCAGCAGCAGCCAGACGGCCCCGGCGGCCCTGAAATCAGATCTCTCACTGCAGATGAACCCAAACACGCAGAGTGGAGACAGACCCGCCCAGAGGGACACACAAAGTGAAATCCAACAAGGGAGAAGGGTCTCTGCCAAATCCCCGATGCAGCAGAAGGTCTTTCTCATCGTGACACTTAAAGCGGACTCTGTTCGGGCTAATAAGACAAGGCTTCTGTTAAATGCAGCACACTCCTGCAGAGAGACCTCATTAACAGGAACCCAATGGACATGCTACCGCAATAAAACTAAGGTGGTCCAATAAACATACACACAAACACAGTTAAATTAGTTCAATGCCAGAAAGTCTGCAAAATCTACAAAAAAAACACAGCTTTCTGAGTTTCCTAACCAACCAACAGCCACAAGCTTGATTAGATTTTCAGATAAATGTGATTTTGAGTCATGGCACACATGCTTCTCATTTAGGTAAGGTCAGCACAAAGGGCTTCTTCCAAGTTATTCTGCTCTCTCCATGCACAGAACAACCTGCTTGCAGGACAGTATCAGTAGCTTTTCCCTTTTCCCTTCACCAACACAAATGACAGGCCCAGAAATGATCCCTGGAAGAAATAAAGGCTCAAGTTTAATCCCTCCAGACTAAAAGAAAAAACTATCCTAAAAACAACACAGGGCAATCCACAAAGAGGAGAGACATTTCAATCCTTATTCTCCAACAAAAGCAGGACTCCGTATTGGTTGGATGGCTGACAATGTCTGGCTCACAGGGGGGAAAAAAATGGGTTTAAGGTGGCAAGACTCCAGTAATCCTGCATGTTTTTTACTGAGAGCTTCTTTGACTGCATGAGCTCATTGATGATCCCTTTGAACCAACTTTAATGTCTGTATGCAGAAAAAAAAAGTGTTGGTAGATTTTAATCACTCTTCTGTAACATCATCATTATTATACAAGCATGGACTAGTCTTTGGTGTAAAAGTATACTACAGTTTTATTTGATTTTTTTAAATACTGCTTAAGGTTTGAAAAAGGTTTTGTGGAAATATCCCAGAAAATTGAGCCTGGAAATTTGAGGAAATGTTTCAAATTAGAAACTTTTCTTGCAAGTTATTCGGATTTAATGAAAATTACAGGGATGTAAACAAACTGCACAACATGTAAAGCCAAATGCAAATGTTTTATTGAAGGAAGCCTAGTATTTCCTGGTTAAACATTAATATTTGCCCAATGATATAAATAAAGTTTGCTTCCCTTTGTGTAGCCCATGGACTCAGACGTGGCTTTAATAGCCCAGGTTGCTGGAAACCATCTTTGTGTTTGGGGAAGTGTCTTAAATAAACCTGCAACTGTTCCTGCATCAACTCTGATTGCTCAAGTTGGGATTAAGCCAAAAAACATAAAATTTCCCCAATCAGGTTTAAAATTTCTGTCAAAGAATAATCTTCATATTCTCACACCTTTCCAGCTTTAGAGATGTCCTAGAATTTTATAATCCCTAGTCCTGCAGTTTCAACTTCTTTAAATGAGATCCTGAAGAGAGTCCAGAGTGACGCATCCCTGCCCCTCCCCCACACATTGCTCCAAATGCAGGTCACTTGTCTGACTGTTTTTTGTACTACCTGGACTATTTCCAAAGTTCCCCCATTCAGTCTTGTTAAGAAATCCTGCTTTATCTAAGCAGCTGACTGCAAGCTCCACCGGAGCACATAGCCTCACTAATTAATCAGACTATTACAGCTTAATTTACATGTCTCGCTCTATATGGGGCAGAAGGATAAAGAGATATATTCTCAACCAAAACAAGGTTCTAAAATTTACAATTAAAATGTAACATGTATTACTTTAGCAGAAGAAGGAATAATTGTTTCTTTAGGAACGTCTTGAAGGGGAAAACCGAGTTGGATCTTTTTTTTGTTGACGCAGTGATTTTGCTGATGTGTTCATGCTTGTTCAACAACAGTGACTGGAAATGTGGCACGTTGGCAGATTTCGTCATATTTCTCATCTACTAAACATTGGCGTGTGACCGTTTATGAGAATGAATCTTAATCAGTGAGAGAGATGCAGGAACTCCAGCCCAAGTGCGACCAGACTGGCTGAAGTTTGCATGCGGATGGAATTTCCTGCAGGATAAAACGGGGGTGAAAGCAGAAAAACAAGTCGCGTCACTAATTTCCAGCAATAATGCAGAAAAGCAGTTTAGCTAAATAAAACCTATGACAGCAATACAAGCAGCGGGTTTAATACAGAGGGTTTTGGCAGCCTTTTTCCTCTGTTGTTTACTGCTTTTCTGTGGAATACATCAATTATTTACAACTGCGTTCACACAAGATGCATTTGATCAATCAATCCCCCAGAGCAATATTTAAAAAAAAAAGAAACTTAGCTTTATGAGTAAATGCTTCTCCTCAAAAGACTCATTAAAGCCAACAGCTGTCAGTTTCACTGTGATGCAGCTCATCTGAAACATATGGCGCCCATGCACGGCGGTAAATCACCACGGAGGAGCGCCGCGATCTAAACCCGACCGGCCTGCGCGTCGATCGTGGAGCGCCGTTGCGGCGAGACGGATGCTTCCCACATCCAAAGACAGAAGCTCAGAAAGCAAACCGAACATGGCTCAAAACATCCACATTCACTTCCTGAACAGGCCATGGATGGTTTGTGGTCTACCAAGATTTTGGTTTGTGGAAAACATTTTTCACTTCCTTCTCTCTCCCTCTAAGACCTACTGTGTGATTACAACATGTGGAGCCTGCTCCCAAACTAAAGCACACCAACAGCCCTGTCGTCTGCCTCTCTGGAGGAACGAAACTGAAGGCCACTACTTAAACTGGTAAATATGGTTTAGTTTCTGACAAATTTAGTCAAGTGAAAAGTTTAAATTTAGAGGTATGAATTCCTGAAGCTAGTTTTCTACTGACAAAGAGTACAGACACAACGAGAAGTGGTGAAGAAGGGGATTTTATTCCTACAATCTCCACTATCTGGTTAGTCTGAAACTAAAAATCTGACCTTTTTTTCCCGTTTTCAGACCAACACTCTTCAGTGTGGAAGCTGTTACTCAAGGGCGAAAACTCGGAGTTAATCATCTTCTCCATCAGTGAGGTCTTGGAAAAGACATGTGTGAGGAAGAACTAAAGATGCAACAATAAGGGTCTTGTCATACAAATACAAGTGTCCGTTTTATTGGTGTGGCCTGTCCACTTTGACAACAGATGCAGCCTTGAGTAAATAAAGTCAATCACCTGATTGGGAAACCCTGTAAAACTGCTCTGTTGAACGTAGGCAACCATCTTCTCCATGTGGTACAGTTGAAATGCTTTGATCATTGTAATAGATGTCCACACAGATGGGTATGTATGTGTGTTACAACATTTTTTAGAAAATAAGCAAAATCACAATTATCCCGACTAAAAATGTCTTCTTGCACAGAAGTCCCCGTCCACGATTAGTGTTGACGTGTTTCTGTGTGCCAGCTGACGCTCCGTCAGAGCTGCAGTTTAAAAACAAACATGGTGGGTAGACAACTTAGACAACACACAAAGACATCAACACTGTATTGTTTGTGAGCAGCTAAATGGACAGACACATGGCTGCCAATGAGGCAGAAAAAAATAAGAAATGCTATAGAATTTTTTTTTGAAACTCCTGAATGCCCTGTGAAATTAGGAAAGCTTTCTTTCTGCTGTTTCCCCCTCAAACGTAAACCAGATGAACATTTAAACTGCTTAGCTCTGTGCCTGCCTGTGATAAACCGAAAACTGTTCAGAAGCCCTCATGTGTTTAACTTTTCTCTTTTTAATTACATGCAATTGTGAATTTAATCTCAACATATAATCCAAAAATCAAAAAATAAATAGGACTTATTTTTATGTTAAAGTTTTGATTATTGTAGTTTAGATCAAGGTTTAGGTAAAAGAAGCATATTCTGACTCATGTGGGGTTGAACTCGTTTGAACTGAGGCCTTTGTTTTCTTTTAGTTCAGTCTCAGATTGGTCGTTCTGAATAATTAAGAAGTTTTATTTCCAGATGCATAAATAATACGGGCTTATTAAATTTATGTTTGAGGAGGTACTTCAAAAATATTTTGATTTGATTTTGTGGTACGCAAAAAGAAAAAGGTTGCTATAGAGATTATGCACAGACATTTACAGTAAATAGGCATAACCATATAAAGTGTACTAAGCATGCTAATCACTAACATGATTCAAATTAAATTCAAAAATACTTTGATTCATGTAATAAATGATGTCAACCCTGTAAAAGCTTTTGAAACAATGCTGAAATTATATTTACTGTAGAATTCACATGATGTGCCACTGCCTATTATCCTAACAAAAAATAAATGATTAAAAAGACTTCTAGAAAGTTGCTACTATGTATAAAATATTAATTAATAATTTAACTATTAAGCAAACAGCAATGAATTACAGCTTTATTTGTCAAATATTAATTTGGAAACCAAATTTTTTTTGACAGTTTTGTAGAAAAAAAGGGATGTCTTGTAATATCACTTTCAGAGTTCAGGATAGGAATTGAGAACATGATGAGTTTTATTTGTCAATAAATCTGTACTGTAACCTGGAACTTAAATACTTTTCACTGCATTTGTAGATTTTCAGTAATACAGATGGAGCTTTATAACTCTGGCCTGTTTTTTATTTATTATTTTAATATAAACATATTATTGGTAAGATTATACATTTATTCAAAAAGTAGAAAAAAAACCCAAGTATTTTACTCTTATGTATAGTTCATAAAGGAAAATCGCAACCAGGACGAAAGAACTTAACGATACCAAGAGATCAGCCGTGAAAATAAATCTGATCAGAGAATTTCTATTGAAAAAGTTAAGACTGTGGATAATAACAGAATCAAACAAGAGACCCTGAGCCACAAGCATCCCTTCCTGAGCCACGCTGTTTGCACAGTGCTCTGCATATCTCACTGGATTGTGAGCAGAAGTGTTACAAAGCTGCGATTGAAAGCCCCATTTTAGGACCAAAACACACAGATCTGAGCCGACGTCGGGTGTGTGTGGTTTCAGTGAGCCCTGCTCTCGTATCCACATAACTGGTGGTCTTTCACACTGGTCCTTTGTGTGAAGATTAAGGCGACATGAGGAGGGATTGGACTGGCCCTACAGGAACAAAGCCCAAAGTGGAGGGGTGGGAGGGGGATCGCACTCCAGCAGGAGGGCGGAGGGGGTGGAGCGCTGGGGACAGACTGGGGTTACCAGCAACAAACCCCAATGTTTTGGTGGGGCCTGTCTGAGTGAGACAGGGGGGGATGGGGGGCTGGTGCCCATTTGGACTGGATAATATAGAGTAGGAGGGAGAAAAGGGGGAACAGTTTGGAGGACTCGCAGCCCCCCAGCTGCTATTGAGGTCTGCCCAAGTGACCAGCTGCGACTGTCATTAAAACCCAGTCTAGACTTTGACTTACAGGAGGGAGCGGGAACAGGGAACAGTGGAGGAAAACAAGGAGATCAGGAGCACAACAGCCATTCCTCTGAGCTGCTAGTGAGTGGAGTTCCTATCATTCCATTCGTGTTGAGGCAGGAAATGGCAGACATGGCGAGGAAGGGATTAATAAAACATCACTGACATAAACATCATTTTTGGTCCCGACAAAAAAAAAAAAAAAAAAAAAAAATGGGAATGATAGAAGAAAAAAAAAAGGGCACCAGAGTCGCACTCCGAGCAGATTCACCCATTAACCTCGGTGATGGTGTTCCTCTGTTGCCCGGGGTTACTCATGCAGAACAATCCTGTCACAACAGATGAAGTTTTAGAGAAAGGGAACATCAGAGAGTCTGGTGAGGATGTACAGAACTTCCCTGGGCGACTGGCGGAAGGTTACACACACGCAACGCAGTGTGTTTTTCTGGGGGCCCCGAATCGGGAGACAGAAAGCATGCGCTTGTGTACAGGGAGGAGAGCGCCATTACCAAAATGCACTGGCTGAAATTAGATCCATACAGATACCAGACTGAGAGCTGATCAAGACATGCAGACGCCACCAGACAGTGTGAGTGCAACACACACACACAGCGAAGCACACGGGTACACACACACCGCAACTGTGCCCTAATCAATGCTAGGGGAAGGCGGAAAGTCATTACCTTTGTCTGCATCTCGGGGTCAGATTACCGATCTGATTCTAAAGTGAAGTCTCTGGGGCTGAGGCTGCATCTCCCATCCCTACCAACCCACACCCCGCAGGCTGCGTCCCATCCTGTCTGCCGGTCCTCCTGGACGGGATCAAACGCTCACTCTGGATCAGCCACAGGCACTCGCATTGATCAAAGTTTCATCCATAAAAACCCAAGCATAATAAATCAATGTTTCTTCCACAAAACGTAAAAAGAAATATCAAATCTTAATACTGCTTTGCTACACCCATCTAAAAAAAAAGAAAAAAAAAGAGGATTGTTTAAAAAGTGATCTGGTTACATTTGAATGAACACAATAAGAGATAATTTATGTAATTTATCTCAACGGTAGCTAATAAATCAAGCTTCTTCCTGGTTGACACAGAGTTTCGGTTTGCTTTGAGATCAGACTTGTTGATAACCGATTTTTTTTTCTTCTGTAATACACAAGAGAAAGCCCATGTTCCAGGTTCTCTGACACAAAAGAGAATCAAAAAAGAAAATGAAGCATTATCCCCATTCGTGAATCATGGAAGATGCTACTCTCCATTTATACCTCAGAATAAAAACTACATGGTTGACGTGTTTAGAAAAACTTATGTATTTAATGATTTTTGATTTTTAAAAAAAGTAAAAAAAATTGTTACTTTTTAAAATCTGGGTCAAAAGTCTCCAACCACAATGATTAATGAAATATTGGTCGATTCCGACCTACAGAAAATTGACCAGTTCATCTCTAATTTAAAATGAAACTTAGAAACTTTTTCCATTCTAAACTATGAATAAAAACAACTAAATAATTTGACAGAGTGGGATGCACTGATCAGGTTTTTTTGCGGCTGATATTAATTTCAAGTGGTCCGTTTGATCTGCCCTGGATATTCAGATTTGTTTTTTAAGGAGTAGAACACAAAAAACAATGGTTTTGAACCAAAACAACAACAAAAAAACTATATTGTTTTTAAATTAAACTCAGGAAAGGAACTGAGGTTGATAGGCTTATAAACCAAACATATCAGATTACTGCTGCAATTTATAAATTTTTTGTTATCCATACTCTAAGAAATTAATAGAAACAATGAAAAAAAAAATCATCTCAAACTCAGTGCTTAATTACAACTTGCATAAATCTACTATTTACTCAAATGAATCCAGGATTCCCACAAAAAAAACAATGCAATTTTGCATTTAAGTTACTTTACAGTTACTACAGATTGAAAACATTTAAGCTAATGATGCCATGGAGCTGCTATTAGGTGTATGAAATGTGTGTCAAAGAATAGCTAAATCCCATAACTTAAATCAACAGGTCTGGCCTGACTCACACCAATCAAAGCAAGTCCTTCACGGGAAAGAGCTGGAAACAACCTTGAGAAGTAGACTGCTCACATTCCAGGAGAAAATTACACAGCAAAGGAGCATCTAGTCTTTATGCCAACAGCAGCTCGAAAAAACAAAAACATATCAAACGCAAAGACACGTTACACAAAACAGGTTTAAGGTTTGGCATTAGGTCGCCAACATAAACTGCTACCAAATCCATCCATCAGCGACACATTTTTTCTTTGTGTATGTAATATCTTTCTCTTGTAACCGGTGTGTGCAAAAAACAAAACACAAAAAAACCCCACTGAAGTTGGCGTGCTCGGACTTGATAGTAAATCCCTTGTGGTCAAACATCAATAATGGCAGAGCCGGGTCAGAAAGAGGCTACGCTGTCTGCTTTAGCAATTAGGGCTCTGTGCCTCCGGGCCAGTGGAGGTCATTAACAATACTGGTGATTATCGAGTGAAAACTAGACCACCCCGGACCCGAACGGACGCCAACTGGCTCCACGCCACGCTATAGGAAACTGTTGGTAAACAACGATCGCTATGGAGAACGTGTCTAAGCCAAGCAAAGGCAAACTTTACACAAGCTGCAAAAAAATTCATTTGATTAAAAGTCAGCCACAGGTCAAAGGATCTTTGAGAGGGGTGCAGGGGAAAATATCAAACGGCTTTTTTATCTTAAGCCAAGAGGCAATATAAATTCCCCCTAACCTTTCCCATCTAAAGTTTATTTTCTTTTTCAATGCAAACCTCTGAAAAAAATAAGTCTCCCTCTTTCGTTGCACATTCTCTTGGCTCTGACCTCATGGGCAGGTGAGCACATGTTTTATTTGCCTACGATTCCACCACATGAACTCCTGCACATCATATGCAGCATTAAATAGCACCTGTTCGCAAACTAGAAGCTACCCAGCTTGATTTAAACAGAAGCACACCAACGAATGACAAAACCCTGGCACAGTAGGGCTAACTGTGAGAACAAAGTTCAAGAGATAGCAGAAAATTAACACACCTTCCCTGTAGCGCTTAAGAGAAAGCAGGCTAGTTGCTATTTGGCACACTGGAGGGAGCTGGTAGATGAAAACAGAAGCTGGACTACAGTTAAAGTACAGATTAAAACCCAACAAAGCACAAGGCCTTCTTTCTTTCTTTTTTTTTTTAAACAGACAAAAAAAAAAAAAAAAAAAAAACAGAAGAGAAAGGGAGGGACGCACCCTGCCTCAGAGCAACTCAGCCGACAGCACATATCACATTGCTACTGGGTTCGGTTCACACACACTGACTGTGTCACGCAGCCATGTAATGCCCATAACACCAGAGGTTGGTAAGCTGTATAAAGTCAACAACACGTGACAAATTCACCAAACCTGAGAGGAGAAAAAAAGAAAAGAAAAAAAGAGTGTGCTTCCTAAAGTCCATTTCGAGAGCCTGAAATATCTGCTCTCACTGCCGCAACTTTCAGGTTGGGCTGGTTTGGGGCCTTCGCACGAAACAAACCATTATGAGGTGTGAGACGACGCACTGCGAGTCTTTTAAAAAGAACTTGGCCATCACGGCCCTGCCTGACTTTTCCTCTAAAAGTAACCCCCCACAAACACACACACCATTACCCTCACCCAACACAGCGAAATGTTTGGAGCAGAAAGGCAAACCGGCCATGTAGGTGTGATCATTTCCTTCAAGTCAAACCTTGCTGTGCTGCACCCTTATCTATCTGAGCGGGGGAGGAATAGTTTTCCAATTCTTGTTCAGATGACTCAACTAACATATGCTTTGAAAGATGACAACATAGCTTTCCTGGCGGATATCATTTTTATTTTTTCCAAAATCACTCTGCACAGTGGCAAGTTACAACCAAGTATGAGCCAGTTACCAGCCTGTTCAGACCACGGTCAGAACAGGTTGTTTCAACAATGCGACGTCCATGTAATAAAACGGCAGAAAAAGTGCTAGCATGACTGGACCATTAGGTTAAGTAAGGCATGCTCCTACATCTTTTGCCGGTTGCTGCACACTGCTGGTCAAAAAGAAGCTTCCTACACTTTTCCTATTCTTGCAAGAAAAATAAATTCAGCTGCCTCAAAGAATACTGTAGCAGTTTAAACTTAAAGAGCACCATCTATTATCTTATAAAGGTCACACCGCTCTAAAATTAAAAATCCAACTACAGGTTGGCTATTAGAGGACAAGATGACTCATCAGCTAAGATCAGCATGCATATATGCACGCAATGATTCTACAGCTTTTGAAGCCATTTGTGCTGCAATTAGTTGTTCATCTCCTCATGTGCACGTTTCATTTGTCAAAAGTTGAGGTTTTGAGAATTTCTAACAATTTTTTTTAGCTGTTGTTTTTGGTAGAAAAAAAAAAACTGTTTCATTTACCTCAACATTGGTAGATATTTTAAGAATCAAACTAATATGCTAGTAGTTAATGTTTTAGAAATCAACAAATTTAATGTGCGACCAGATGCTGAATTAGCTCCTGCAAGAACCAGTTTCCGTACAACAAGAAGACAGTTTATCTTTTTTGAAAACTAAACAATTTATAACATGAAAAAAAAAGATAATAATTAAAAGGTGAACATTTCTTTCATTCTAGGCAGAATAGTTTGTGTTAAATATTATTTATGTGTAACAACATTTTGGCTGAATGAGAGAATTCTTGAAGATAAAATAACGTTTTGTTTCAACCACAAGCAGGATATCAACCCAAGAGCTTTATTTGTCAATGTTTCAAGGGAAAATTGGTTCGGATAACAAATTATGGTGAGTTTTTTGCTTGTTTGTTTTTACTGTGCACGATTACTATGCAAGCCTACGATCATTAATTAATTAATTCAGAATTTCATAATGGATGCTTTAATGGTTTTCCCCACATATATGGTTTTGGCATTGCTAAAATAAAAACAAAATAAAACAAATTTAAAAAAAACTCTGCCATTCTTTTGATAACTCTTGAACATTGCAAATAATTCTGACTCGAAAATGATCAAAACGATTAAAAGGGGCAGATATTATAAGATTATTTTCTTCTTTCTGCTACCTTTCATTTCATTTTTTTTAAATTATTTTATTTTTTTTTCTTTGTATTAAAATTTTTTTTTATTTGTATTGAATGAAATGAATAAAGAAGATAACCAAAAAAAAAAAATAAATTGTCAACTGACTCGCATGCAACAGTAGAAGCCAACATGTCATACTGTTTCAGCTGCAGCATTAGATCATGTTATAATGCCTTGTTTGTTCTGTGCGTGATTATTATTTGAAACCCACTCTTTTCACACCAGCTCAAGGGTAGTTGCAACGCGGCTCCACAAAGAAGGCAATTTGCTAATTATCTGCATAAAATTTCATGCGTGTAGGCTGGATAGCAAAAATTCACATTTAAATCCAGCCTGTTCTGTAGTTGTGGTCGTTGTGGTTGGTAGGAATCAGCTGCTCTAGCATCTGCTGGGGGGTTGGGGTGGGGATTCAGAACCAGACCAGCGCCTGAAAAGACCCCCAGACTCCACATTTCCATCACAATGAACCCAGACTTCGACTCCGACTTCTGTCTGAGCCTTTTCACTCATTCAGGACCCTAGAACTGCATCTATTTACTGCATACAACAGTTTCACGCTTCAACCGGGGTCTCGTCTTATGTGAACTTTGTAGCGTGCAAAGCAGCACTTGACCATATCGCCTATATTTAACCAACACGCTATCATTTACCCAGTGTACTGAGCAACACACTGATAAGCAGGTATAATAGGCCACCAACAAGAAGGTGTTTAGTAAATAACTTCGCATATCAGAGAAGCAGGGATTAACTTGGGCTTTTAACACAAATTATAATCTGGTTATCCTTATTAACGCTTCATATCCCCAAAAACACAAGATAAATCCTTGCATTAGTAACGCATCTGTCCAGAGGAGCATTTTTATTAACATCAGTCAACTTCAGACATTGGGGCTAGCGAATGCTAGCTGGCGACTCGAAACACACAGCTCCACCATGATGTTGTTGTGGTTCATCCAGCCGCTGCCGACTCATTTCCTTTCATTCGTCGCTGTAAATCCCAACAAAAACAGCGAAACCGACGAAGCAGCGGGGGCCGTCGGTCGAGGAGAACAGCGACCGCTGATTTAGAGGTCGGCGCTAGCCAGACGCCGCTACCGAGCTAGCTAAATCCCCCGACACACGGAGCGCCATGATGATCATCAGCGACAACAGGCAGTGCCCAGTCCAGGAAAAAACACAGCGAGACAAAAGCCGGAGAGGCGCTCCGGTCCCACTCACCGTCACCGACGGCCGCCAGCCCGAGCAGGGCCAGCAGCGTTAGGGCTGTTTGTCTTAGAGCCATGTCTTCTGAATTCCCATGTCTACGCGAGGAAAAAGCGCCCGAAGTGTGTCGTTATCAACACGGTCAGAGCTGAAACACAACCACAGTCCGACCGCACACACCGCACCACCAGATACCAGCCAGCCAGCCAGCCAGCCCGCCGGTGACGTGTCTAAAGGGGGAGGGGCTTCCCGCTGCCTCCCTTCACTCTGCCTCCGAGGTCACGGCTGCGTGTGTAGGGAGAGGTAAACACAACGATGGCTGAATTACAGACCTCCAGTCTCACATTATCAAGCGAGAGTGCGATTTTCGCAGCTTTTCTTATAAATATACTAAACGAAACAGTTCAGCTTTCCTGTCTGGGTTATGATTCAGCCTGAGACACTGTATGTCAGAGGAAACATCTTTTTCCTCTGACATATGAAGCAGAACTTACTAAGATGTTAAGTGTATTTTTACAGGACATATTATTATTATTATTATTATTATTATTATTATTATTATTATTATTATTATTATTATTATTGGACCCGTTTTGTTCTATTAATTACGGCTAATATCTAAATCAATATTGTCACAAAAATGAAAATATTTTTTCTGACTTTTGCAGACATTCTTAGATCAATTTGTATGTGTTCGATTTTTTTTTTGTTTTGTTTTGCAGTGTGACATTAATTGGCTTCAGTTTATTTATTTTGTTGCAATAAATGTCACCTCAATGGATTTCACAAGGCAAACAGGCCCAATTCATATCCAAATATAATTATATAACCAAATCTCTTCAGAGGCATAGAGGGATTCAAATCCATTTTACATATACATTTTATCCTAGTTATGGTGCAGTCAGATTCTGGGTATGATGCACATTGGTAAAAAGTTACATAATGAAGCCAAGCTGACTGCGTAGAGTCGTTGACTATGCAGCAGTTCCTCCCCCTGAGTACCTATTGGCGACAATGGAAAGAAGCAAGTTCCTTTTAACAGGGAGAGACCTCCAGCAGAGCCAGGCTCAGACTGAGAGGCTCTCCGCTATGACTGACTACAGTTTGAGAGGACAAATCCACAATTGTCTTCTTTGAGATGCTGGATTTGTTGCTTCATCCCAAGATCAGCAGTGACCCTCATCTAGCCGCCCCCTCATTCATTGTCTGCCTGTCTGGTTAGTGATTCAGTCTGATGTCATCTTCCTCTATGTGCCACAGAAAAACAGTACTTGTGTATATGTTGTTTTATACTTGCCACATTTTGAATTTTGAATATTATACGTGGTGATTCAAATCAGATTTATCCCCGTTAATCTTGAGTAAAATCCCGTTAATCTTGAGATGGTTATCTGTAAAAAAAAAAAATCTGTTTTTTTTTCCAGCATGTATCAGTTTCATGCCTGTGTTGTTTTATTTTTTCGAGTATATATTTTCTTGTAATTTTATGACAGTTTTAGGACATTTTATTCCCTTTTCTGGGATATGGCCTATTTCTAATGAATACAAAAACACTCCAACTGTCCAGGGATGCATTGCCCTATTAAATGAAATAATAGAAAACCAGAAAACAGAAGAGTCTGAAAAATACATGAAGTACAAAAAATGGTAAACTATATGTATATATAAATTAAAAAAAAATTCAATTGTTTAAGAAAAATTAAAATGCCTGCATATTATTACATTGTGTTACTGTGCTGCATCTTTTTAAACTTGGAAAAATGTGTCTGTAAATTTTAGTTAGATGTAAATTTTAATTGAATATTGCGACCTGTTTGTGAAAAGAAACCAATCATTTAAAAAAAAATGAAGCACGTGTGTCTGCAGGAGCGTTTATAAAACCACAGTGGCTGGAAAAGTGAGATATGACGAAGTTGTCTGATGCAAATGGAAGTGCTGAGAGTGGGCTTGAAAATGAAACATTTCCCCGATGTAGGATGAAGTTTAAAGGGCAGCAGGGGAAGAACTGAAACTGTAACATTTAGTATGACTTTCTGTTTTGACAAACTGCTGTAATAGATGCTGTAACCCTATGAAAGAAATCTCTGAAATTGTTACAACTACAGTATGCACTGCTTTCTTTTAGTCTATTACCTAAAATCCTGATAAAGTAAAATAAAATTTTAGTTGTAACACACCAAAATCGGAAAAACTGAAGGTACACAAATAGTTTTGCCGCTCACTGATTCCCATAGTCCAGTTCTGACTCTAAGCCCACCTGTTTAGAGATTCTTTTCAACCATAATAAATGAAACATTTACTAAACAAACTAAATATAGCTAGTACTAAACATGCTAAATATGTTTCATACTAAACATGTGTAGTATGTTTAGTACTAAATACTAAACGTAGTACTAAGCATACTAAGTATTTAGTATGTTTAGTACTAAATGTGTTATCATAATTTGATGATGTGTATTCATCATCAACATCATGAATACACATGATGTGTACTTATGATTTTGATGATGGCCTTCATTAAAATGTAATGTTTATTACTGGTTTTATCAGTTGTTGACTGAATGGTGTCTTTTATGACTTTGTGTTTTTTACGATGTAAAGCACTTGAAACTGCCTCACTGCTGAAATGTTCTATACATATAAATTTGATTGACTGATTGTTTCAGACCACTCCATTATCAGTTCTTTCAAGATTTACTTTATCTCCACACTTCTTAAGTAAAAACGATATTCAGCATTGTTGGTGTCTCTACTGAGTCACCAACAATGACCCCAGTGTGAAAAATACAGCAGGACTTAGACGTAGGGCAGGGAGTCCATGTAAATTAGCATGGAGAGTTTGGACCCCCAGATATCTAACTGCTCCCCTCCTGCAGTGTTAAAAATAACCCTCATCTGACTGAGCAGACAGAGTGGGAGTATTATCTCACTGAGGTTTGTTTAACAGGGGCCAGACAACATAAACACACCCACACAAAGCCACGGATAAAGGAGAAATGGAAAACGTTCGACTGGGGCAGAATGAAATCTTGCAGATGCTACCCAGCTGATTTCAATATCTTCATTACATCCGTTGCAACATCCTTTAGGTTTTGCAGAATTCAGCGGCGGTTCTGATTCTTCGTCGACTGCGATCTGTTGCGTTTGTAATTCGTGTTGTGAGCCATTTATCATCAGAGGCCATTATTTTTGTTTATGCACATTTAAAAAAAAAAAATAAGATAAGCAAATATGATAAACCAAAGACCTAACCAGACATAGACTTCCTGTAAAGATAAAGCCTTAAAGAAACTCATTGAAAATATTTTGTTTACTCTGAGAAGACATCAAATGTTTACTTTTTAAAAGTTTATTTTCCAAGTAAGATCAAAGAAAACTTTTCCATTTGTCTATGCTTAAACAATCCAATTCATGCTTCATATTTAACGTATTGGTAGTTTGAGGATTTGGTGTTAAATCCTAAAGGTTTAAAAATATGTAACAGTTTCACATTTACTATCACAAAACATAATAATCACATGTAATTATAAAGCTGTTTAACAGAAGATATTTTCGCAGAACAGTACTTTTATTTATTGAGACTTTGTTTTTATCCTGTTTTAGTAATACACTTTAAAGTGTACTTTAAAAATGTCGCAATGATTACTTTGACATTTGTATTTAAGAAAAGGCTCTTTCCTGTGCAACAACTGAGGTAATGTAGTGAAAATTAAACACATTTATCAAAACAATTAAATGTAAAATGTTTCCATAGTTCAGTAGTCATAAGAAATGCTTGTATGTTGACTCTCTGATACCCTCTGCTGGTCGAAAAGAAAACAACAAGAACTGGTTTATTTGCAAAATACAAAACCTTTATTAAAGATCTCCAATATTTAATATCATTCTGTGATTTACTTTCTTGACCATAGTGATTATGGTAGTACATTTTAGGTCTAAATAAACAAACAAATTAAAAACTGGGATAAAAAGGTGTATAAAATGTGCTTTAAAATAGAAAATAACATCTCTTGAAATATATTTACACTAATATCAAGATTGTAAATAACCATTGAACCCTTACAAGGTTCAATGCTTGTAGAATATGTACAACTAAATATTTCAGTCTGTCTTTGCTACCTGTGATAAATGCTCCTTTAACTTAAGTTGAACATTTTTACATTATAGTCAATACTGTTTTGGTGAGAGCTTCTGTCTTTTTACGTGTCCTGTAAATCATAGTGAAACAAGCCAAGCTTTTGTGCTGTCTGTGACTAAGTTTTTGTGAAAAACCCACTTTAGAAAAGTGTGAGTAATAAGGCAATGATTTCCCGTCTTGTAGTGGTGAGTAAAAAAACAAGTTCCCTTTATGACCCCTTGCTTGGAGAACTGCTATAAATGTGCAATTCCAAAGTACGGTTTTGGGAAGAGTTGATGACTATGCTGTTCAACATTCCTCCTGTTGGTTTTTGTAGTTTTCCATGATATTTCTTGGTGTTTTCGCTTAGATGTCACGTTTGAGTTTCTCTATGCTGAAGTCGCTTTCGACGTCCAGCTTGGAAAGAGTTTTCTTCACCCTCAAGGCTGTGAGGCGGGCCGTTGGGTTCTGGTACCAACACTCCTTCATGATCTTGACAATGGCTGATAGGATCTGTAAACACAAAGATGTAATTAAAGTAACAGCCACTGGCGATATGTCCTTATTTGAGTAAACTTCATAGTACTGTTTCAGTTTTTCTTCAAATGAGCCAATCTTTCTTGTAACAATGCAAGATACTATAAAATACAGTGTATTCATACACTGCAACCACAGTCTTGATATGATACATCTCAATGTATTATATTGAGATTTCATGCAATAAACCAGGAGAAAGTAGCAAATAATTGCGAAAAGTAGGATGTTTATTTGTATTCCTCCTCAACTTTAAATTCCCTTCCCTTCATTAAATTTGCCTTCATTTGTCACCTAATTAGTGACAAATGACATCCGTCTGCCTATACTGACATGATGTGTATGGAGAAGATTAACCACAAAAAGAGCCAAAAGGAGAACAGTAACAACAAGCCGTGCACTCCAAATATCTGGCCTTCATAGCAGAATGCCAAGAAAGTACATAAAAAGCAGTCATTAGAAATTACACCAAGAGTTTGTTATTTGGAAGACGCAGTAGACATGTGGAAGAAGGTGCTGTGGTCAGATAAAATTAAAATGTAACCTTTTTTTGGCTTCCATGCAAAACGCCATCGGTTATGCAATGGGGATTTTTTTTTTCTTCAGTAAGAACCGATTTTCAGAAGAAAAGGGGAAAGTAAATTCAGGGTAATCCTAAAAGAAAATCTGTTGGAGGCTGCATAGATTTGAGACGGGTTCTCCTTCCAGCTGCAAGTGTGGGTCAGTGGTGCGCTAATCTTATTCACAAGGAACAACATAAAGTTACTCTACAAAAAAAATGTTTTTAAAACTGAAAATACAAAACTGTTTTTTTTTTCACCTGCTCAACAATCAGTTAAAATGTGAACATTTCATTGACACAAAATGTTTGATTTTTGTACAAAAAGGGAAATACTTGTAGAAATAACACACAAGAGTATTGCATGTTTGCCTCATTAAAGAAAAGAATATGATTCCTATGTTGCGGCTTTACAACATTTTTTGCCCACATTCAGCAACAAAGAACAGGACATGAGTGACTCTGTGTGTAAAACCGGCTACTCTATTTAGCCAAGTTCAATGAATGGGTGTGTCCAAATCTGCTTTTGAGTAAAACTTGCTGAATGTCTTCGGTTCTGTTTACTACGAAATTAAAATGAAATATTTTCATTTTTGGAAAGATTACCATGTCAGTGTGTAAATTTCACCTGGTACTTCTTACACCAGCAAATTGCTTCTTTAATATAGCTGCGTGTTTGGTTGTGTGTGTATAATGGAAGGACTTACTGGGTGGGAGTGGAGCCTGTTGTGCAGGCTGGGCTTCTGCTGGTCCACACACACCACCTTCTTCATCTCCTCAAAGCTAGGATCAGAGGGCACCAAGTCAAAGAAGGGCGGTCGATACTCCTCAACAATCCCTAAAAGTGGGACAGGAATAAACAACACAAACTTAGTCACACATTTTAAAAATAACAACCATGACAGAGAAAATGCAGTTCATGAAAGTAAATATACTCCCTGGCAAACTGAAAGATCACACGTCATACCACCTCAAATTTATATCAGCTTCTTATTTATTTATTCCCACATAAATTTACAGCACATGCATTTTTCCTCTCATAAAAGGCTTGAAATAGGAAGATAAGCTTGCGGGAGATAAGCTGCAGTGGGAGTTTTTGTAAAGTATGTTTGGCTAAACAGGACAGCAGGAGAGATACCGGTTCCCTGGTGAAGACCTTCCCCCACATATGTATTCATCTGCACATTGTGTCCATGTGTGCAGCAGCAGTGTGTAACCGGTTGCACATGGGAATGTGTTTGCAATGACAACTTGTGTGCATGGGCATCTGGGCCATGTAACAGTGAGTGCTGACAACAGATAAGACTGTTTATAATTACTGCAGTGCTAATCATGGGAGAGGGGAGAAGAGACAGACACAGAGGAGGAAATAAAAAACAAAACTGCTCCACTGATGAGATGCAGTCTTTTGTGTGTGTATACTACCAGAACAACAACAGGGTGAGAAAGGACACATTTTCGTGTTTCCGACAAATAGGGAGAAACTAATCATTTCTTTTTATTTTATTTGGCTCAGATTTTAAAACAACAAATCTACTGCAATGCCTGACAAGTGTACTCACACCCCTGGACTATTTCCACATCACTAGGAGAAACTCATACCTCTGTGGATTTTATTGGGATTTTATGTTATAGATGGACAAAGTAAGGTGGCAGGAAAACAATGCAACATATGGGGCACTTTTAGAAATAGAAATCCAAAATGTGCTACATGTATTTATTTTTAACACCACCCTGTCTCCACTCCCATCTTTCACTACCTTGAGGTATATTATTCTCCACCCACTTTGCAGATCTAGAGACTGCCATCTTTTCTAATTCCTCTCTGCAGCATAAAGCCCAGTCAGAATTGATCAAGTTTTGTTCCAATTTTTTAATTTGATTTAGCTCTGAATTTTGACTATGCTGTTCTAACAAGTTGAAATGCTTTCATCTAGGCCATTTTATTGTAACTCTGGCTCTATATTTAGGTCTATTTTCCTGCTTGAATGTGAACTCATATCTTTTGCAGCATCTAAGAAGTTTTTATCCATGTTTGTCATGTAATGAGAACAGTGGTCCCCTAAAGGGTGTAAAGGATCCGCCAGTTTTTGGCTGCAGATTGATCATTAAATATGTACATTTGAAGCACCTCATCTGCTTAAAATCCACAAAACCCACAGAACCCTTTTTAGAGTCCAGCCCAATCTGTCATACAAAATTCCAGTCAAATAATGCAATTTGTTGTTGTAACATGACAAAATATGGATACTGTTGCTAGGTTGAGGGTCTTACTGCCGGCTTACCGTTGACGACAGTCCTGCGCGTTATTTCCCAGAAGACCAAGCCAAGGGCCCAGATGTCTGTTTGCTTGTAAGACTCAAAGACATCAACACGAATCGTCTCATCCAGCACTTCAGGGGCCATGTAGCGCTTCGTCCCTACACGAGGGTTGTTGCCCACATCCAGGTAGTCATGAGACTGAGAGTGCATCACAGCCAAGCCTGAGGAGGCGGGGTGCATAAAATAAACATGAATTATTTCATCATTCACTTTGAATGAATGAGTGAAATCAGCACAAATTTGAAAGTAGATGCAACATGCACACTTTACCTAGATCGGCGATGCAGCACTGTCCGTTCCTCTTCACCAGGATGTTTCTGCTCTTGAGGTCTCGGTGGGCGATTGCCGGCTTCTCCTGGGAGCTGACTATCTCAGTGTGGAGGTGGACCAGGCCACAAGCCACCGAGAGGCACATCCTCAAGCAGCTCTCTGGCTCCAGGCTGCTGTACTGCAGGAAGTCATAGAGCGAACCCAGCTCATGGAAGTGAGTGACGAGCCACAGCTGGGTGCTGGAGTTTTTGGACGTCATGTCCGAGGCAATGAAACCTGAAAGACAAAACGAGAGATGTCAGGAAACCGACTTCTGGGTTTTCTTTTAGTCTCACATTTAATTTGATGGGTATCAAAGTTTTAGGTGGCCATACAAACGGTGGAAGGCACATATTGTAGCTTAAAAAAAAAGTTTTTCTTGATGTAGAAAGGTTATTTCTCACAGCTTTAGCTGCCGTACCCAGGATATTCTCATGGCGCAGCTGCACTGTATTGTAGATCTCTGTCTCTCTGAACCAGGACTGCTCGTCCCTGGAGGAGAAAATCTTGACAGCCACACTCTCCCCCATCCATGTGCCCCTCCACACCTCACCATATCTGCCTTTACCTGGATAGGAAAAGACAGAGTTAATCAGGGTTACCGCAAAAGAGAGAAAGAGAACAAGAAATAAACTGAAATAAAACTGACCAACACATTCAACAAGAGAGATTTGTCTCGCCATAGTTCTTTGGACCAGATATGGAAGGCCTGTCCCACTTCCTGAAGTACAAAACTCATCAAAAATTTCCTAAAAAAACAAGAGACGCAGATATATTTAAGAGCTAAAATAGTCATTCTACTCTGTCTCATTGGAAGGTACGAGGTGTTGCTTACACCGTATGTGGGGTCATTTCCGGTGGGGACTTTGACCGTGAGGCCATGATCTTCGGGGTCTTTCAGTTTGCTGGGCGCACGTCGAAATCGCAGAAACAGCAGAAAACCACACACGCTTACAGACGTGAATAGCAGCAGCAGAGCCACAGCGATCCACAGTTTGGGATGTGGGTACTCTGGGGGAGGAACTGTTGTCGGCTCCCCATCTGGACAGATACAAATGATTCAGTCACGAATCCTCTGAAAAACTCATTTCAGTAATTTAGCTAAAAAACTATTTCATAATACACTGATTAATAACAGAGTGATATATTTCAAGCTTTTATTTTTGTTCCTTCTGATAATTACAGCCAACGTAGAAAGGTGCGTGCCTTTCCAAATCCAATTCAGTCCGCAGTTTACCACAGGTGGAGTCTATTCAAGTTATAGAAACATCACAGCAATGGCTGCAAATATTCAATAATATGTGAAATTCATTTTTTTTTATTCTTTACGTATTAGCAGAATTACTTTGCACATGCACAGTTTTATGCACAGTCCTTTTATAAAATGAAATAATTTAACTTTTCAATGAAGTTCTAATGTGCTGAGATATAACTACTGATGAGTCTTGAAGTACTTATTTGCTGTAACTCGCCACCAGGGGGAAGCAATTACAGCCTCTAGAGAAGACTTGCTTGCCACTAACCCATGCAAGTTGACCAAAGTTACCTCATGGAAGCTAATCACTCAGATCCATTAAGTTTAGTAATACCTTTCTACGATATATAAATATTGCAAAAGTATGACTATAGGTACAGACTAATATTTGGAGGCGGTGTGATCAGGGTGTTGCACTTGTCCGTCTGGCAGCACTGGACAAAAAAGCCGGGGAAGGATCCAAAGCACTGCTCTCTGAAGTGTTGTTCTGGGAAACATCCCCATGTCTCAGTGACAGAGCTTTCTGCTTCTGCGTCCTTGTTTAGCACCCAGGAGTAGAAACAGTAGTTTCCTCTGCACGTCTCGTTGCTGCAAATGCTTGGGTTCTTTGGGTTCTCACATTTGCACAGCAGCTTCCCTTCTTCACTGCCATCCTGGTTCTCTGAGGCACAAGAACAAAATATAAAATAGAAATTAATTTAAATCTAAAACGCGTCACATAACGGTGAGGTAAGAATCATAGGCGGGAGGTCAGAAATGATTTCCTTTTAGGAGAACACAAATTATAAGTTAGCCGCATTTCCTGTGCTGCCACATGATGGCACGTCAACAGCCACCTTGTGGTCGTTCATTGGGAGGGGCCATTTTGGTTTCAAATGACAATATTGTCAAAAATGAGACAACACAACCCAAAATGTAAGCCTCAGTTTGCTATTAGGCCTTTAAAGATTCCATGTAATACCTGACGATGATCTGAACTCATGGGATATAGTGTTAAAAACTTAAAAGTTGAAGTTCTCCACAGGTACTTTAGGTAATTCATCAAAAAATTACTTTTTTCAGAAATGCAATTTAAAAGTGAAACTTATATATCATTCACACAAAGTAATGCATTCTAAATTTTCCATTTCTGTTTAGTTTGATGATTATGATACGAGTAAAGAAAAACCAACATTTTCCATGTACTATATAGAATATAGAATATTTGTATCACTGCATCAGTGCAGCGTGGCATGTTGGTGATCAGTTTGTGGTTTTGCTGAAGTAAAATCAAAGCCCGGGCTGCTCTGATAGCAGTCTGCATCTTGTTGGTGTCTCTCATCTTCCTCTGGACATTTTGCTTTGGGGTTCCGGTCAGGTCAGTGGCCTCAGACAGTGTCATCATCTCCAGGCACTTTGGAAGTGTGAGTAGGTGACAAGAACCAAAGGAAACTGAAATTTGCGTCTTCATAAAGCTTATCAGCAGAGTGGTGGATGAAGTGTTCTAAAATTTCTTGGTTGGAGGCTGCAATGACTTTGGACTCAACAACACTACATGGTCCAACACCAGGAGATGATATGGCCCAAATAACACCGAACCTCAAGCAACTACTGTAGTAATCTGTGACTTCCCACTCTTCCTCCAGATACCGGGACCTTGACTTCCAAATTGAATGAAACATTTACTCTCATCTAAAAATAAGTTTTTAAAATACTCAGTCACGGTCCGGTCTTTGTTCTTTTTAGCCAATGCAGGAAGCTACTGAAATTGTCCTGGTTCCGGAGTGACTTTTTGCAAGAAATGCGACTTGTCCCTGAATGAATCTCATCTTTCTAGGGTGGCTCTTGAAGTACCGACTCCAGCCACTCCCCTAAACTCTTGTCTCCTTTGCTTATGCACTTTTTCCTGCAATGCTTTTTTCCTTCCACTCAACCTTCCATCAACATGTTTGTATGCAGACTTCTGTGAAGAGTCAGCTGGACTGTTCTTGGCTGCTACTCCTTGTTGACAGTGTCAGTGACTCTCCGCTTGGCAACTGTGAAGTCAGTGGTGTTCTCTGTCTATAATAGCTGATATCTCTATAAAAAATTCTGTCATTTTATGACAAAAAAAAAATCTTCATTAGCTGTAAGCTACAATCATCAAAGCTGACCAAAAAACAAAACTTAAGATACATCCTTCAATGTTTAGTTAATATTTTCAGTTTCATGTTTTGAAATAAACTAATAACATGTTTTAACTTCTTGATAATATTACAATACATTAAAATTCACCCATATTGTGCACAGAGTGACAGAAATATCCCCTTATGAGCTGCAAAGCTCTGCAGGAATGCAACTTTGTTTAAACTGCCAGAGGCAATTTAAAACTAAAAGGAAAACAGTCGAGCATATAAGAAACTTTCCTCTTGAAGTGGGTGGAGAAAATCTTCTGCCTCTCATTTACTTTGATTGCTCATCATGTCACGAAGCTAGTAAACAGTGGACCTGTTTAAGCTTGTTGGTTGGACACAGACAGTTTCATTTCAGGGGACTGAACAGAACTTCGGCAGAATAAAACAAGTGAACGCTTCACGAGGAAAGCAAAAAACAGCAACAACTTTATATTTAACTCACCTGCATGAATGGTGGAAGTCAAGAGAAAAACTCCTGCTAACAGAACCGTGAGCAGAACAGATCTTCCCATCACTGAGGAAATAAAAGAGAAACAGTGTTAGCAGAAGTTTTTTTTTCTTTTTTTATACTTAGAAAGGGAGAAGTGACCCAGAGAAGCTCAGCTGCGGCTTGATTTCAGTTTACAGATGGTAACTTAATAGTTGTGTCCATGAGGAGCAGAGCGGTGGCTGAAGTCGAGGCCCTAAAGGAAGCTATGAGGTCAAAAACAACAACCAGAGGATCCAGCCTGTCTGACTGTGTTTAATTGCACTGGGTGGGAAAAAAAAAGGGGGCTTAAGGGGAAGCGGGCTGAAAAGGCCCTTGAGTGTGTTTGTGTTTGTGTGTTCTTGGACTGCTTGTGGCGTTGTGCTACACGGGCTCCAGGCCTGACGACTCCACAGCTAGCCTGCTCACAGAGTAAATATTGATGGCTATGCTTCCTGCCATTGAGTGGCCCCACCCGGCTGGCCGGCGAGACTCGGATCTGCTCATTGTTTAGGGCCATGGTGCTGGCAGTCACGCAAAGTGAGAGGACTGCGATACACAGTCATAACTTAAGAGAGCTCGGAATTAAGCTTTTATTAAAAAGCGAAGCAACATCTTTCAACAGTATCAGTGGATATAATTCAACTTTAATTCACTCGTATTTTGTTTTTAGCTATTTTCATTTACATCAACTAAATGACTTTAGCGAGATTCCAATTATTTTTCAAAATATGACAACCACAAAACAGAATGTTGCAACAATATTTGTATTGCTTATATCTTTTCTACAAAATGATCCACAGATGTTTGTGTTTTGGTTTTCTTTTGTGTTTTTTTTCCTAGACCTTTGGCTAGAAAATGTCTTGCCAAATTCATTTGTTTATTATTGTGCTAGGGTTTTGCCCTAACATAACATAAATTGTTTGTGTTTAGTTTCTTATTTTATTATCAATATATCTTTCCTACTTTTGTCTATGCATTTTGATTTATTCCCTTATGTTAGTTTCAGGCCTTTTCCCTTTTGGCTTGTTAATTCTTTTGAGTCTTAGTTCACCTTCCTTTGTTTTAATTAGTTTCTTCCAATTAAGCAAACCGTTTCCTTTGTCATGTTCCACACATGCCTCAGTATTTAAGCTTTTGGTTTTTATTTGTTCCTTACTGGATTCTCAAATTATATATTATAAGGCCTTCTGTTGTTTCTTACTATACACCCTGGATTTGCCACAGTCAGTTCCTCTGCTTGGGTCATTTACTGACTTACAAACGCAACAAACTTTATAATATACACCCTCACAAAGTAGTACATATCAGTAAAGTGGAAGAGTAAGGATACTGATTTTCAAAAAATTTCAGGTGAGATGCCTACTCCTGAGAAGGACCACAACTCAAGATTAATGTTTAATTAATCTGGGCTCAACTGATTTGCGATTTGTTCTATTCTCAGCAACAACACCAGTATTTGGGTTACTCTCATTTAAAAAAAACAACTTGGTTTCTTTAGCAAAGTTCAATAAACGAATAAAAATAAAAGCAGATTTGAGTGCACCAGAGTTTTTTCCTGTACAAAAATTCTATTTGATAGTGACTTCAAAGAGAATGAATAAAGAATAATTTCATATATGAACAACATTTAGTAAATAAGAATATTTTAATCTGTCTGTAATAACTTTAATCTAATTAAAAATAAAACGTCTCAATCTGCATTAACCACCAGCCCCAGCTGGTCAGATTTGTATGATTCTTAAGTTGAAAATGATGAATCTAAGACCTGGGCTGCAATCGGTACCTGGGCCTCACTTAGGACACCCCTGTGACAGAGGTTCTAAAGACTAGAGAAGAAATTCACATTGCAGGGGGTCGGAGATCCTAAACATATAGCAAGAGCTCCAATAAAAGGGCTTAAATGAAAGCACATAGGCGTCCAAGAATATCTAACATAAAAGCGTCTTTTAACCAGTTCAACAAGTTAATGTCTGTAGCACACTGTTTCGTGAAATCTAAAAAAGGAAGGAGCTAAAAGGAGAAAGGTGTAAAACAGAACGGATGCAGACCACCGCCACTAGACCAGTGCATTTTGATGAATGAAACAGGTGTTTGTCATCTAGTTTATAAAATTGATAAATTAATAAAAAAGGCTTGTTCACCTCCACAATTCTGATATCATTACTGCTGATCTTGTGTTGAAATCAGCAAGTTCTCAAAACACTTGAGAACCAGCAAGCTCTCAAGTGTTTCTTCATGCTTTTATGAAGATTTAAAGCATGTTTTTTTTACACTAAATGTAGATGTAGCAAACCGAGAGTTACAAATACCTCCTAAAGGAGGAAGGTTTTGATTGAAGAAATTAGTATAAATGGTCCACTGGCTCTCTGGCGCCTCTGCTTCAGTAAGCATTTATTTAGGAATAATGGGTTTAAGCATGACCTTTTTAAATCTCAAACCCAAGTTTATAAAGGCCAACATACTGAGAAGCATTTTAACACCTGCCAAGATATACAAACCTGCCTTTGTGGTGGTTTGGTTAACAAGATCTGGCGTCAGTTCCTTTCTGTCTCTAGTTTGCGTGATATGCATGTGCTTTCATGGATTTCCTTGCGCTAAAACTAACAGCTAATGCCTGTTAGCTGTTAGTTTTATTGCTAAATTTAAAAATTGCCCTTTGATGTGTGTGTAGATGATTGTCTGTGTTCCCTGCCACCGGCCCATTGACTACTGGCATACAAGCGGCAGCATTTAGCTGACCTTTAACGGCATTATGTGAGTTCAGAAAGAGGAGCAGTGGAGCTACATGCGTGAATTTAACAGAACCATCATGTTTTTTGTTTTGTGAAAAATAGACAACTTCAGCAAATGAGTTCAAGTCTTGTCCCAGTTAACTGATGTTTTAAGAACATTTTCTGTGACGTGACATATTGTGAATTTTAGTGGCATTACTCAGAGTGGCATCCAGGAGGCCCTTTGGTAACTCTGGAGGAGCTGCAGACATCCTCCGCTCATATGGGAGAATCTGCTGATTGGACAGCTATTAGTTGTGTGGTCTAAATATCAGGATTTTGCAGAAGAATGGCAAGAACAAAACAATTGTTGGTAGGAAGATATAAGAGATCTCAACACATCTGGCAGTGGAACCAGTGAACTTCAGCCCAAGCCTTTGGATATCCTCCTTTAGTTTAGATGCATCTGCTTGAAAAAAAATCCAAGTCCAGACTGCAGGAAGTCATCTTGTTGCATTTCAAAGGCAGCGTGCGATGTGACAGAACAGAAACCAGACAAACACCTAGTTTCATTGGAACTTTTTTTTTGGTGCTCTGAAATTTCTAATTGTTTTTTTTCCCTTCTCTCTCTTAAATTGCACAGTTCCTGCAAGTTGAGCTGAACTTCCTGATGAAAACAGACCATAAAAGGAGGTTCTTCTGAGAAGCAAAGGGCGAACTGGTGTCTCACATCTCCTCTGAATCCAGAACAATCTGATAGCAGTGTATAGCAACCTCTAGCTTGAGACGCCGCTTTTGTCAGGGTTGAACTCGAAGTACAGAACATGTTAAAACCACAACCGCCTTGTCTTATCACCCGGCACAAAGTGCTTCCTGAATCATGCAGCTTTTTAAAAATGTAACCTCAACCAAGAAAGTAAATCTGATGGTTGGCCTAAACACAAATGCCACACGCAAACTGGACTAATTCTTGATTTAAATAGTCGACTTGAAGAGCTAGCTATCAATCAATCAATCAATCAAATTTTATTTGTATAGCACATTTCAGCAGCAAGACATTTCAAAGTGCTTTACATCATATCAAACACAGAAACACAATGCAACATAGAATCAACAATCAAAACACGACATTAAGTCAGGTTCCATCAATAAATTTGTAATTGATTACGTTTCAAATACAATCCTAAACAGGTGGGTTTTTAGTCGAGTTTGCATCCATAAAAGGTTCACCTGTTACACTCCTACTGTGTTATATGGAACAAAATACCTATTGCTATTTTTTATCATCGCTGAAATGTTTCAGAGATCTCAGTGAAGGGAAATCTCCCACCGCAGGCGTACAGACTTTATACTTAGCTTCTGTTTGTCGCCATTCTGTCCAAAGCTACACCCACGTGACCCAGGGGAAAACAACCACTGTCATCTCTTCCTCTCATCTGCATGGCTCTAATTCAGGGAGGCAGATCTCTCATTCCATCTGAATGACTGTGCGGTTGCGGTGGTTGGATGTGTCGGGCACCTCATCACACACTGCTGCACCTCACCACACACAAACTTTCCTCTTCTTTAGATTAAATGTTGTTTTTTTTTCCCCTCTGAGAATAAATGCTGTTGTATTACAACAGCTTCTATCATGAAGCCTACAGCACAAAAGCAGACAACGCTTTTCCCCCTTAAATCAAACCTGAAATGAACGTTTGTCTGAGAGAGGAAATGGGAAATTCTTCAAACTCAGCTGCACACACAAACGCTGCCTCCCAAACAGAAGACGGAAAACAATGAAGGGAAATGCATGAAGAGAAAATAACAAACACACAGATATTAGTGTGAACAGCATGCACCTGATGAGCTAACACTAGCGGTCACATGGAAAGATGACCTAAAGTCTGGAAGGTCAAAATGCTCCAGCATGTTTGTGGTGGTGTAAGTTCAGTGGGAGAAAAAGAGAAATTAAACTTAAACACAACCACAAGGTCTTTGGTGCAGACTTTCTCATTTAGGAATTACCCAAAATATATGCCTTGATTGAATTTTTACCTATGACCACCGCAACTGGTTAAGGTAAAACACGTATTCTTTTAAAACGTAGCAACAAACCAACACAGATTTCCTTCAATTATAAAACAGAAGGAAAATTATACGCTCTTTGCACAGTTTTTTTTGTTGTTTTGTTTTTACAAATCCACATTTGAAATCTGTATTTGGAATTTGAAATCAATGTCAAACATTTCCCTTCCAAAGTCTCCTAACTAATAAATAGATTCCATCAGCATATAATTTAATCTCAGCATGGATTCAATCATGTTCAGTGAAGATTTCAAAGACAGCCTATTTATGGTCAAATAGCAAGAAGACTTCAGTGGAGAGAGAAAGTTACATAAAGTCTGGTTTGCAGTTTGTTACAAGCCACCATGGGGAAGAAGATGTTCTGCTCACTATTTGACTTTTTGGCCTACATTAAAAATGCTATATGTGAAGAAAAAAAATGAGACTGTTCATCATCCTGAACAAACCACCCCTTGCTGAAACACATTAGTGACTCTAAACATATAGCTAGAACTACAATAAAATGACCCAGTCAAACTCCACCCCTAAATACTGATCTCCATCCAATCTGACTGAGCTTGAGCCATTTTGCATTGGCTCAAGCTCAGTCAAATGCTTGACTGAACTCGAGCTTATAGCTAAGTTATAGCATCTTCATTTAGCTATAAGATGTGCAGAGCTGGAAGATATTTATTGTCTTGTTGCTGTAACTGCAGGAGAAAGTAGCTTCACTAAGTATTGACTCAGTAAAACTGAATATAAATGCTCACACTTCTCATACTTTATTTGTGAAAAAACAAATACAAATCTAAACATTATCTGTTATCTTCTTTATACATTGCTACACTACCTTGTGTTTGTAAAGTTTGTGCTTACAGCAAAATGTGGAAAAGTTAAAAAGAAAGGATGAAGGTACTCTTTTTTAAAACAAATACATGAGAAATAACTAAATATGCTCCCTCTTTTTCAGGCTAAATATTTTTTTTATTATTCATATTCATTTAAACTTGGGAATTCAATAAAAATCAGAATTGCTCTTGTGAATATTAAAATAAGTGAATATTTCCCTAGAATTACAGCAAAGAAATAATGCAAATATCTTGATTAATTACTTACTTCTTCCCATGTGAGCAAAAATCCCATTAAAACGGGTAACATATCAATTTTTGTGAAAAATTGAGTTTCTATGATCAATGACTTTACATTAGACCAAATATAGGTGCTCATAGATGGAAAACTAATAGTTTTCTGTCTACACACGTGACACCTGTTCACATCTGGAAACATGTGACCCGCTTCGAAAAGGGATTTAAGGTAAATTACTTTGTATTGCTACCTATCAGCACTAATTAGGTTATTAGGCAAGAGTTAATAGAAAGTCAAAATGCGTTTACTACCTGTTTTCTGCTCCTCTTTTAACTTGTCAGATGGAGCCGCCACGCGTAGCCCATATCACAAACAGCTCGAGTAAGAGTTTAAACCAGCGCCGGAGGTAAACCTGGCCTCATCGTGAGACAGAAATAAACCAGTTAAAAGTTGGAAGGCCCAGCTGCAGATGTGTCATCCAGGAGAGACCTCACATCCTCTCCGCTGCCTCGACGACAAAAACCAGCCGCAGCTTCGTGGAAACAGAAAAACTGTTCTGGTAAACCGGAGAGCGGTTTAAAACTTAAAACCGCGTCACTTCAGCGCGCACACACACGGAGAGATGAAAGTAGTGTTTCAAAAGTGTGCGTGGGGGGGGGGAAGGCAAGAAGAGGACCTCAGAGCGGGCTGTCTGAGTCCACATCGACCTCAGTGAAACCTATCTCATCTGGGTCCAAATCTGCGCTGATAAAACCCACAACAGGAACATCGTCGTGGGGTTTCGGACCAGACTCCTTCCGCTTCGACTGGCTTCACAAGAGACGGCGGAGGGTACGCGGTTCCCATTAAGTACGAATTCTTCAGCCGCCGTCCGTGTTCCCGATTAAAAGGCGAGATTAGAGATTTTTAAATAGTTGTAGGCATAGAGTTGTCGTCCCACCCCTTATTGTTCCGTCCAGACTCTGCGCGCCTGGAATGTGTTCTCTTAGCGGTTTTCCTGTTGCTTGCTAAACCTCTCATTTTCCTTTCCCCCTGTGGACTTGTGTTTTTGCTGCACTGACAGGAATGTGCGTCAAAGAGTTGCACCAAACTAAACCAAGAAGTAGAGACGGTCGGGCCAGATTTCCACCCTCAATGTAAGAAATGGTTAAAGTAGTGCTTATTGTGTATGAATCATAACCTGCCTGCGGTGCTAGAACGCAAGCAAAGAACAAGGACATATTTAATGGATGTAAAATAGGATCTGGAAGGACTCTTATTTTCCATTTCAGGAAAATAAAGTATAGTAGTCCTTGAAGATTTCTGGCTGGAATTTATTGCTGTACCCAGAAATTATATCATTTTCAATGTAAGATCAGTGCAGATTCCACAAACTAAATTATTTCACACACATATTGCCAAAAGTTATCACTTGTGTGCCTTCACACAAGTATTTTCATGAGTGAAACCTCTTCTTAATCCATAGGGTCTAGTATGATCCCACCTTGACCTAACAGCGCAAACTGTCCTGGAAACATTTCCAAAAGGATTAAGATTGTTTTTATAGGATTTTTGATGGTATTGTTGGTCCATATTTTTTGAGATCTGACAGTGATGTTGGATGAGAAGCCTGGCTAGCAGGCTCCCCCCCAGCGGCCGCATCAGAAAAAGTGTTAGGACTTTTCAAATTATTCCACATAAAACTCACTCATCCTTGTCTTTATAGCTCTTGCGCCAGCATGTTGAAACAGGAAGGGACCATTGCCTAAGAACTGTTCCCACAAAATTGGGAGAATTGAGATTGTCCAAAATTTCTTGGTGGGCCAAAGCATTAAGATATTCTTTCTTATCATGTCCTGTTTGACAGTGTAGCACTCAGAATTGTTGTCTGAACTTCCCTAACCCAAATTGTCCAGAAGGCAACCCCCGACTAGCACACAAAAATCAAACACACGCCCTCGAACACAAATGCCATAAATTAAGAACTTCTTTCACTGAAACCGAAGGGGCAACCCCATCTTTTGAAAAACAAAAATAAAATAATAAAATAAATAAAAAATAAAACAAACCTACAGAAGACCCTAACTTTAACTTCAACATATTGCAGTCAGGTAGGTAAGTGCTATTCTCTTGGCCAATCATCAAAACAGACTCATGTATTGGATCTCCAAACAGAGAAGTGTCTGCGTGCTATACACCACTTCCTACAGCAGTTTGCACTGCACTTAGCGATGCGAGGCTTATATAGTTCAAGTACAGGCCATTTACCATTTAGTTGCATAATTATTTTCTCTGGAAATATGTATGCACTGTTCCTGAGCTAATCTGAAAACCTCAAGGTCTCTAAGCTATATTGGCTCTGCAGAAAGTCGACAATCCACGGTGCTCAGTATTTGTTTTATGTGGGTTACCGCTTCAGGGCAGAGCTTCTGTTTTAGTGAGAGTCTTACTTGTTTATTGCAGAACATTAATGAACAATCAGCCACATGAAGATGTGAATAAAAGCAACAGAATAAAACAAAAACACAAGCAGACCAGGGATAAAACTGTGGAGAAATTTAAAGCAGTTTGCCTGTGTGACAAGATGCAAGGCTTTGAACATCTCACAGAGTACTTTTCAGCCCATCATCTGAAGATAAAAAGTCCTTGTCACAACTGTAAATCTTTCGAGATATGGCTGTCAACCTAAACTGACAGGCTGCACAAGGAGAGCATTAATCAGAGAAGCAATCAAGAGGCCCATGAGGGAGCTCTGAAGGAGCTGCAGAGATTGCTACCTGAGCAAACCTGACATCTATGAAAGAAGAAAGCTGTTGTTGGAAGAAAGAAAAGTTAGATCTAATTATTTTTTTTCTTAATGTATGTACACAAAAACTCATCAATAAATTACATTAAATGCATTAAATACATTATTACATTTAATGTCACATAAAGTCTACCAAAACATAAGACAAAATGTGCCCGCTTAGCAGCTGTGGGAAGACATGATGCCACTAAATTGACTTATTTTATTGCGTGTGTTTAGCGATTGTGGCAGCTAATACCCATCATAAAGACAAATGCCAAAGGGAGTTCAGTGTGGGACATTTCACTTAAAACAGCCTTCTGCAGATGTCTTCATGTAATACAAATTTCCCTCCCTGTTCACTCACAGGCTCTGTTTTCTCTCACATTTGGCTCATGGCTGCAGACACCAGCTGGAAACTTTCACATCAGTTGTCAAGTTGCAAAATGAGCAAATTGTTCTTTGCACTTTTGGGACTTATTTTTCTTAAACCATTAATCTCTGTAATTTGAAGAGCCATGTAATCTTGATGGTTTCCATTTGTAGCACAACTCCTTGGAGTAAATAAAATAACATTTCAGTCCTGTCAAAGCAAAAAAGAAAAAAACCCAAACTATTTCGGCAATAAGCAGTTCATTTAAATGCTGACGTGTCTTATTCACGAAGGTGAAAATTTCAAGATATTTAGGTCAATTCTATCTGCATGGACAGGTTTGAATCTTAATTTGAGAAATTGTTCAACTAAGATGTGTTTCCTTCTTAACTCGAGTGAGGGATTTATTTTAGGATTGACCTAAGGTCATCAAGTTCCCCTCTCATGAAAGGAAGTGAGCTGCAGCTCTGAAAATAAAATAAGACATTGTTTTACACCATACCAGAAAAAGAACACATTTTGCTTCTCCTTTTCCAACTGCCACTGTGAGCTTTTCTCCCACAAGAAGCATAATTGCAAAATATAGCTTCATTTAGGTCACAACTTCAAAATTTGCTTAAACATGAAAGGTTGCCTTTGATCACATTTGATCACTAATAAAAGGTAATTGTTGTGTAATGATAATCTTGTGTGGATTAAAAGATTACTGGCAACCAGAGTTCAAAAGCCACCCCATGCCACCGCAGAGTCTTAAGTAGCTCAAAGTATCCTTATTTTAAAAGAGTAAATAAGGTTACAAGACTAATCAGTCACGTGTATTCTGCTTTAGAAAATATCTTATTACTAGTTTTTCCACATATCTGGATAAAGGCATAAATGCAAGATTTTTACAGCAGTTACAAATCTTTCTAATGTTTTTCATATGTTATCACCACTGAATAATGGCATTATTCAGTTTACCCTTTGACCTACAAGTCCCTTCAAAATCTACCAGTGGAAGCATGGCAGCCGAGCATTTCAAAAAAATACGAGAAGCTATTGTGAATCTGCCTTTTAGTTGATGAAATTATTACGTTTGAAATGCCTGCATGTGAAAACAGCCTGATTCATCAGATTTTATGTCTAAATTGACAGCTTGTTAACATTTTGGAAGTCAAAGAGGTCTCGCCGAGTCCGAAGAATTAGTTTTAGAAAAGAATAGTTGAATCTGCTTTTCTTTGGCAGTCTAAGGGGATTTAGCTCTAATGTTAGCCAAACTGAGCTTCCAATTGGCTGACCAGTCCGTCATGGCATCTCCTCTCCAGGAAGTGGAGGATTGCTGTGCTCTGGGAAATAAAAAAATAAAAACCCTGGGGGCCATCAACCAGGTTTGACCAGATATACAAAGTGAGATATGTTTCCCATAAATGTGTTTTTTTTTTTTTTATCATATGTTATGTTTACATTTGTTTGTTTTTTTGCTCTATTAATCACTGGTAGCTAAATAAATCATAATCCTGAGAAAATTACTGGAAAATCCTTATTCTTACCTGATTGTGTAAACCCACATAATAATAGACAGGTCGTCCTTCAGATTAATTTTTTTGATAGATTAGGAGGCTGACTGATTTCTGAAGATAAATATAACTTAATATAGTGTCATATGACTATGCCACATCAAACATGATGCCTTAAAATAACTCACTCTGTGTTGCAAAGGTCAAGAAAATTTATTACAAGCTTGCATTACAAACACTCGTCATTGATTCCACACCTTAAATATGCCACAAAAAACCTGAGTGCTCAAAGTATTTTGTTTTTAAAGTAGTCTTCAAACTTTCTATCAAAGAAGAGATTGCCTAATTAGATTGACGTCATAGATAGATATAATCTGTTACAACTGGATATGTTTTGGATTAATTTGCATTAATAGTTGTGTTACTGTAATTAGCAAACTGAATACACAAATATAACATTAACACTTTTTTCTAGTTTCCACAAACAATCCGATTGTGAAAAGTCCATAATTTAATAACCCTGAGTAACATTTGGTACAGGCAGTTCCTCTCAGAGGTTCCTTGGCTTCTCCTTTTATCAAAAAGCAAAGTTGCACACAAAGCATGTTCTGTTGACTTTGTCTAACAAAACACAAAACATTGCTGCAGACCGAGGACTTGCAAATGTACCATAAGTCCGTCATTCACCACAAGCCAAGCGTGCAGACTTAGCACTTTCAGTTATAAATGTCCGTAATGAGGTTCAAAAACGTTTTGGAGTGTCGGAAACTTGGAGAAAGCCAAGTTGGTAGATGCTACATGTTGCAGGAGAGGTGGGAACTGGGTAGGCAATTAGAAAACAAACATCAGTCAGGAATAACAATATGAATGCCACCATAATGATGTATGTGTTGGTCCTAATATTCCTCATTGAGGTATGGACCCCTGAAGGTGTGTTGTGGTACCACAATGTTATTAGTAGACTGCACACGTTGTGAGGTGAAGCCTCCATGGACAATTTGAAGTCAACACCTCCTCTTGTTGTGTTTATCTGTACATGGTCTGTGACAGTTATTAAGTGGATGGATGAATGGTTGGATGGCAGGACAAAATGTTCCCCACCAGAACATTCTCCAAACCACCACACATAAGTTCCTTACGTAAGCCAACCACATGATAGAAATTAAAAGGTGATTCATCAGAGCAGGGAGTCATCTTCCTTTTGTTCCTCTGTAGTCACATGACTATTGTTGGCCCCTTGTTTTGTCTCTTTTAGGTCCTTTGGATATAACAACTTATTATAATTTAACGATGATACTGATGACATTTTTGATCCTATATGTCTCATTTACAGTACAGGCTATTGGCAGTTTATTTAGTATTCAGTTACCATAAAGCTTTTCACCAAGTATACATTGGTAAGATCCCCAAGAAAAAAGAAGTGTCTTTAAAACTGCAGCTCAAGCAGACACAGTAGTGCAAAAGCAAAAGACTCACCAGGCTTGAGATGTAGAAAATCTAATGATGTTTAAATGCAAACATCATTAGGAATAACATAATTTTGTGCCTAAGATGTCAAAAAGTGTTTAGAAATATCATGACCTTCCAGTGGATCAAAGTTTCTGTTGGAGCCAAAGTTCAAATCCATTCATGAAATTTGTCAGATGCTTGCTCCCAAAGTTGTTTAGCACCGACTTTCTCTCGTTACAGAAATCAGAGTCACCGTTATCTCACTGTTTTATTTATTTTGTGTGTGGCCATATCACAGTGAAATTTTATCTGGCTGACTCAGCGTTTGCTGGAGGATTTTTTGGACCCTTTAGGTTTTTTCTCATCTTCTTTCTCCAGTTCTTGTCTTTTCTTCTCTCTCTTTTTCTCCTCCTTGGCCTCCTTGTACTTCCAGACGGGCGGCTCCAGGTAGCCCTTCTGCCTCTTCTTCTTTTGCTCCTTTTTTGGTGTGGGCTCCCCAGACTTTGTCACTTCAATCTTAGGAATGCAACCCGAGGGGAATATGCTGTTCCTGTGTGCCATGCTGCGGGGGATGAAACTTCTGATGCCGCCTGATGGCATGCTCTCCCTGCGCTCTGCCTCCTGGCAGCAGGATGTCAGAGAGACAGAGGTGGCGGACAAAGCTGTTGGAGACGCTGAAGTGATGGATCCGTTGCTGTGGGACACAGTGCTCTCCTCCAGCTCCTTGCTGCTGTGCTTTTCAAGCAGTTCTGGTACGGCGTACCGTCTCTTGCCGATTTCAGGGGGACTAGTGGGGCAAAGCGGCCGGGAACCGGTAACTACCAGGGGGCTGTGAATGCTTGTAGTTATCCGAACCATATGATCCATAACCCCGTTGTCTTGGGGGTCATGAGGGAAGCTAAAAGAAAGGCTTTCTTTTAAGCGCTGTCTCAACTTCTGATTGGTTGATTTTGGGGCAGTGGTCTTTTCCACCAGCTGTTTCAGTTCAGGCCACTCAGGCTTGTAGCTTTCACAGAACTGCCCGGCAACAGGGTGAGCCTGCAGGCGTCGTATCCTGCTCAGTGTCTCAAACCGTCCAGTCCGAAGGACCCAGTCCTTAAGCCCTCTGCCTTGGACCAGGTCCACCACATGCATGTCTGCACCTGTGCAACAAAAAGGATGGAAAACAAAGGAAAGCTGTAAAAACAACAACATGAAAATGGGTCTACAGGATGTATTGAAACTAAACAGCTTTCATCAGTATAACAACACCACCATGTGGTTGCTTTAGTCGTGCAAATGGCTGTGTGGCATAACTTGGAACAAATCAGGTAATTTCACTGTATGGGGGAAGTTGGTATACAAGGACTTGGAAAATGAGTCACAGCCTCTTAAGCTTTGTCATAATTTCTCAGTTTATATCTCAAAATGGATAAAGTAGGAGTTTTACTTTTTTAAAACCTTAAAAGATACAGTGTCCATTTGTATTCCTCGAGTCAATACTTTGTAGAGCAGCGCTTTGGTTCGATCACTGATGCAAATCATGGATTATTTCTCTACCAGATTTACCCATCCATCGTCTGACTTGTTTTTTATTCTCAAACGGTTCAAGTTCAGTTGGATTGAACTGAGAGAATCTGTGAATGTTAACATAGATTCAAAAACATTCCAGTATTGCTCTGGCGTCATGTTTAAAGGGTTTCCTCCAGGGCCACTCTATTTATGAACTGCATGACTTCTAGAAAATTGTTGCACTGGATTTTGCTGATGGACATCAGAGTAAATAGTACACCACAATTTTCAGATTTCCGGTTAAAAAATACACTAAAACAATCTTCCGTCCACTGTGTTTTGTTGAATTGGCCTGTCACATAGAACAGGCCAATAAAGCGGTTGTAATATGAAAAAAAATATGAAAAAGTCAAAGTGGTATGAATACTTTTGTTATTGTTTGCAGACTAGAACAATGATCTGCATTAATTGAGGTCATTTAATGCAGATCACTATTGACAACTATATGTCAATAGTTGTCATATAGTTAATTTAACTTAATGTTACACATGAAAACAGTCAAAGGATTTTTTATATTTGTTTTAAAGTGAGCTGATCTTTGATGTGAATGATCAGAAATTAAAATTGTCTTGGATTTGTTTTGCATTTTTCCTGTAGCAAGTTCTGTGGAATAATATTTTCTTTCTAAACTTTTCAGTCAATGTTATCTTAAATAGAATACAAATAGAAATGTATTATTGTCCTATTCTAAATGTGTCCATACAGGTCAGACTAATCTAATCCCTGCAGCCTGCAGAGAGTACAGATTAGTTCCCAGATCAGGTAAACTGGTTTGACCTGTGTATCCAATGAAACACAGCATTTTAATCTTAGCTGTCTTTTATCGCAGAGTGCACATTTTAAGACTCCTACTATCATTTTTTTGTTGTTGTTTTTAGACAATCCATTTAAAGTTAATTTTGACTTTCTGTGCGCTCTCGGCTCATACGGTTAAGGCCGCACTCGTCGTTAGTCTAAATCGGGTATTGCCTTGCTAAACTTACCGTGCATCAGCAGGGCGGTCACACAGTCCTCTCGCCCCTGCAGGCCTGCCTTGATGAGGGCCGTGAAGCCACGAGGGTCTCTGAGCTCAGTCTCCACACCAGAATAGTAGTTCAGGATGTAGTTTAGGATGGTGATGAATCCTAAGGTGAGAGACAAAAGGATGATTTTGTTTGTATTCTCAAAAGGATTGAAGGCCTCGGGTTAATCATGTGTGGCTGGGATTTTCCCACATACCGGCCTGTGCAGCTATCATGAGAGCAGTGTTGCCATCATTGTCTTGGTGGTTGATGTCTATGAATGGACATTTGTGCAGGAGGGTGACGATGTCCACAAAACCCTTGGACACAGCTAGCATCAGTCCATTCTGGTGCAGATAAAACATAAATCAAAAATATTTATCATGTTGTACGCTAAAAGTAATACATAATTTATTTGTCGCTTGCTTATGCACCCTGCCATTGATGTCTAGCTCCATGGCCTCCTCCTTGGTGACCCCTCTCTCCAGGATGTTGCTGAGGGAAATGGGGTCGTTCCTGGAACAGGCCTCATATAGCGTTTTCGGTGGCTCCCTATAGACTGTATCTTGTTCGTAGTCGGGAAGCACCGAGTCGTCAGAGAGTATGCTGCCTGAGTCAGAGTCATCCAGGAGGACCTCTTCGTCATTCGATGGGCCAGGACCCAGGTGTGGGTCATCGGCTGCAGCTGCCATCTTGGCCCCTTCAGTCAGGGATTACACTTGGGGGTCACATGAGCCATACCTTAAAGAAAATTCTATATAAGCTGGATTTTGTTTTTCCCACCACAACCACATGCTACAAGAAAGACATGAGGTAGCTACAGTATGACTTCATCCCCATAACAGGAAATGTTCTTTACAAAAACTCAATACACAATTGTTGTACGGCATATACAATTACAACACTGATATAAGACATTTTTATCAAACAGCTTGACACCAAAAAGGAAGTGCATAATATTATTTTGTTATTTTAGTATATGCTTTTGTTTTGGTCACATCTTTTTTCATTTTTTTGAGTTCAGATAATGGTGCAGAGAAAGGTAAAGAGGATTAATTGGAGGTGCCATAGCGTTTTGTACCAAATTCCCAACCCAGGAGAAAAGACAAAAATATTTGAAAAGTCTTAAATTGTGTTTTTCTTTTGGAGCAGTGGCAAATATATATATATATATATATATATATATATATATATATATATATATATATATATATATATATATATATATATATATATATATATATATATATATATATAGAAAGCGTACATGGAACGACATAACCAAGTTGCAGGCATAGTGTACAGAAACATCTGTGCAGAATATGGACTGGAAACCCCGGGATCAAAGTGGGAAACACCCCCAAAGGTGGCGGAGAACGCCAGAGCTAAGATCCTGTGGGACTTCCAGATCCAGACAGACAAAATGGTAATGGCGAACCAACCAGACATTGTCGTAGTGGATAAACAACAGAGGAAAGCCGTTGTGATAGATGTAGCAATACCAAGCGACTGCAACATCAGGAAAAAGGAGCACGAGAAACTAGAGAAATACCAGGGCCTCAGGGAGGAACTGGAGAGGGCCTGGAAGGTGAAGACCACAGTGGTGCCTGTGGTCATCGGGGCCCTCGGGGCAGTCACCCCCAAACTGGACCAATGGCTACAACAGATCCCAGGAACAACATCAGACATCTCAGTCCAGAAATGTGCAGTCCTTGGCACAGCCAAGATACTGCGCAGAACCCTCAAGCTCCCAGGCCTCTGGTAGAGGACCCGAGCTCAGAGGATAAGAACCACCCGCGGTGGGTGAGAAGGGAATTTTTATATATATATATATATATATATATAGTCCCTCTAAAGGGAACTTACTTCCCTTTAGAGTGACTATATATGCCTTCTCTTTGGCTCCTTTTCACAGTTTCAGTTGTTTTAAATTTTTTAACCAGTCGTAACTTTTTAACTGTCTTTCAGACTAGATATTGACAAATGCAGGTGTTCCTGCCAATGCAGGAAATGAGAGGGAAGCATGGGTGGCTGGGTTAAAATTTTATTTTTGGAAGAAAAAAATACAAAAATCGCATAGTTTAAGGTTGATCAGAAAAGCATGACCAAGCAGAACCAAATAAACTCAGATAAAACTGAAGCAAAATGCTGTGGGAAGTCAACTACTAAGAAATGCTAAGAGTCATGTTTGCCTAGAAAAGTTGTTTTCAGGATAGACTTCTATCTGCTTTTGGTTTGCAGAAAAAAATATGGGCTCCTGGAGTGGAAATGCACCTATAGATATGACAAGGAAGTTCTGGAGTGTAAATATAATTGTCCTACTAAATAATTATAACCAATAAAAACCTAAGAAATGATAGGCAGCAGTAAAGATTAAAAATATGAGTTCTTACATGAAAGAAAACTATTTCTGCACATCTCAAGTTGTGCTGAGATTTAGTAATCATTCTATTTCCTCTTGCCTGGTGTTTGATGTTGATGTGCCATACTAAGAATAGACATCTCACACTGTAAGACTCACACCTACTATGTTAAATAGATCTGTGACCTGAAGATATGATGGCTAAAGAGGATGATGAGCTTTACCTCACCTTAGCCCTCCTGTCACAGCGGCTGATCTCTAAGTTTCTGATTTACACCGAGCATAGCATGAAATGCATATCTGTTTATTTTCTACACAGCAAGGACAAAAAAAAAAGACTGATTTCTGTACTTAAACATTAACCGAAGCATGAATGGAAAGAATAATGTAGACCTGAGGACATTTTGCCCATGAAACCAATGTGAATGAAGACATAGTGGGAGGAGGGGACTGGGATGAAAAAGGCCATATGGAGCTGGAAGCAATGGGAGGCCAGTTTAGTAGCAGCATGTGTCATTGTCTCTTAACAGAGTCACACAGCTCTGCAGAACAAGACATTGTGATTCTTGCTTTTGTTTGTATGTGTGATCAATTCCAATTTGGAGTATTCAGAAAGAAAGACAAAACAAGTAAAGTCCCCATAAGTCAATGGTTCATTGATAAATAAACTTACATTTCAACTGCTGGCTTATAAAAAGCATTTCTGACCTTGACTCTGCCTAAATAGAGCTTCTCAGCATCCAGTTTTCACGAGCGCAAGTTCATGAAAATTACTGTTGCACTTTAACTCTGACTCAGCTTCCTGCTGAGCAACACAATCGGACCAAACTTGTGCCTCTGCATCTTAATAAACAGGAGATTCCTCAGTCGCTTTCAAAATGCAAAATACTGCATGAACCAAAAAAGAATTAAAACTTTATAAGACAAAAAATTAAGATCTCACCCAAAGGATTCCAGCCATGGTTCAGTCCTCTTCTTCTTCTTCTTCTTCTTCTTCTTCTTCTTCTTCTTTTGTCGTAGATTTTTATTTTTTTCCTCGGGTGTTAAACCATCTTCTGTCCACTGTTGTTGTTTGTGCACAGCAGCGACTGGTTAAGGTTACGTTCCCCAACCAGAACACAACTTCTGCCTCCTCCCTCCCTCCATTGCTCCTGCCGGCCACTTGGGTTGCCTCATCACCCTGGTCCCAACATAGACTCCGCTGTCCTAAGTCAGGCAACGTGCTCTCTGCCTCTCATCCTGATTACAGAAGATTTGCGGATTAAGAGAAAGAAACAGACAGAAGCCAACCTTGTTCCCCCTGCTATCAGTTTGTTGAGATATTCTGCTCTTTCTCTCATCTTCTTGACTCTCTCACAGACTCTGCCTGTCCACAGCTCTGAGCTGCCCGTCTGTTGTGTGACAGAAAACCTTGCTTGTTGTCCAAAAAAAAAAAAAAAGTGTTCTGACTGAATCATTAAGGCTATGGGTCTGTAAAAAAACAAAAAACTGCAGAATAGCCCCACCAACCTGAAAAATACAGGTTTATTCAGTGAAATAGGAGAAAAAATTTTTTTCTGATAAAAATCAATTTGCTGGGGCATCAAAAATTAGTCAGCCAGAGGGCCTCAGTGATAAATGCTCCCATAGCAGGGATGATGCAGTCTGTGTGCACACACTGCAGAGTCCAGAGCCTTACATGAAGGTAAAAGCTTTAGTTAAACCTTCGCAGCTTTCTGTGATATTTATACATTTTAAAACAATTATTTAACTTAATCTTTCCTTTTGTGCTTTTAAAAGGATTAGTGTTATGTGGACTGAAGCCATGCGGAGAGAAATGTTGTATTAATAAGTTTATTCATAGCATAAATGACTCTTTGTCCCAAAGGTCATGTAGAAAGATTAACCCTTATATTGTAAGGGAACAAGGCCAAACTAAGACTGCTTGTGTATGTTATCATAGTCTGTGTTATCCAATACCTTGTCTCTGTTTGAGGGAATGTGACTGCCCCCTCCTGATCAAACTAGAGAATGCAATGCTTGTACATGAGCCCAGTTTTTACAAAATACGCTCACGGGCCAATTTATTATGTGCACCTTTTCAATTGCTTGTTAGGGAAAAAGAGAAAGGTCGAAAGATGATCGAAAAGCAACATCAGCTCATAGCTAGAAGACTGTGTTTAACCTCGAAGTAGATTTGCTGCAACATCAAAGGACGACAATGGCTGCAACGCTTGGTGGATCAAAAAAGGAAACTGAAGCTACATTTGAAAGTGGGTCTCTAAATATTAGGCAGCAACAATTTAGAAATACATCACCTGGTTTGAGTCACTCAATGGCTGCTGGAGAGATAAGCGTTAGTGTCACCACTTGGCAGCCCTACAAGGATAAAGCGGTACAGACAACGGATGGATGGATTACCTGGTTTGACGAGTTTTGATTTCAGATGGAGTCAGAACTTGGTGCAAACATGAAAGCATGGCTCCATCCTGCCATGTACTGACGGCTCATAATGGTGGGGGTAGAGTATTAGTGTGTCTTACCTCACTGCTACTCGGACCACGTAGATCCCTTCATGACCACAAAGTATCCATTTTCTCATGTATATTTCCAGCATAATAAAGCAAATCTCAGATCATCCCAAACAAGTTTCTTGGGTTCAATGCACTTCAATGGCCTGCACAGTCATCAGATCTAAATGCTAATGCAGATCTTTAGTATGTGGCGCAACAGGAAATGGATACTTATTGGACAAGTATCCATTGACACATGTTGACATGTCAAAAATATTTCAGATGCCTTGTTTGCTGAATTTTAACTGTTCTGTATCACCTTTAATGAAGATACAATCTCAGAAATGTAAATTCATCTTTGCAATGTATCTAGATAAAAAAAATAACACATCACCTCATATAGTAGCTGTTTGAGTCTTTATGAGTATTTTTGATCACAGCCATCCAGTGGTGACAGACTAAGTTCTCTAAACTTGGAAAGCTGCATGCATTTTTTTTTAAACCCAGAACGCTACCCTATTGGCTGCAAACTGAGGGATTACCTCCACAACATCACACCAACCTGACCCATTACTCAAAAGGTGATGATCTATGTTTAGACACAAGAACCTCAGCTGAGTCCCTGCTGATATGAAACTCAGGAAGAGTGGAAAGCGGGGACGTCTAGGGGGGGGCAAAGATTAAAGCGCCAGGGACCAAAACAGAAATAAAATTGACAGGAAATATCAGGGGAGTCTGTTTGGCACAGCAGGGCGGGGGGTTTAGGATGTCTTTCTCCATGGAGAACCTTTTAGACATGCCAGAATAAGCATGCTGACCAACCAGATGAGGGCAGCATTGCTCATTCTGCACACACTGTGTTTGTTGATCCCAGAGCACAAAACTGTGTTAAATAATCACAGAACATTTGTATATGTACAGCATTTTATTCTGGGACACACCTAATGAAAGTAATCAGATTTCCTTTTTAGGGTCTTGAGCTTTGTTTTCTTTATTCTTTAAATTCTTCCCAGAGACGTTCACTCATCACTTCAAAAGGCTGCTTTTCTTCTCCCCAGACACCCTGGTACCCAGCCGAAGTCAGATGAGGAGCAAAAGAACTTTAAAGAGACTTGGGACAAAGTGAACTAAGTTTAGCCAGCTTAGTGACTGATTGTATGGACAGACATGTGCTCAGCTAATATTAGACTGCTGGCAGTCTCTTCGGGCCGGTCTAAGCAGTGAATCGCTCAGACTCTGGGGGTCTATCATTTCCATCTATGTGACTGACGACAGATCCTCTTCACGCTGTGTTTTCTGAAACCCTCCAAAAGGAATCAGGTGAATGAAAGGAAGCAGGAAGGAAGCAGAGCTGAAGTCGCTCATGTAGGACAAGGAGGTCTGGGCTGATGTGTGGGAGGATTTAATAAAGAGAAATTGATGTTGCCGTCTTGTGCTTTGTTCAGGCTGTCTGGAAAGTTTGTAGCAAGTTTGATAATATAAACAAGAGCATAACACTGCAAAAGGAGATTCCTTATATTAATGAAAAAAGCTTTATTTTGGTCTAAATATACTAAAAAAAAAAGCCTCAGTATTTACTGCAGGAAAAGCAGATTTCAAGCGACTGATTGAGCTAAACCAGTCAAGACTAAAATTAGTCTTTCAAAATCAAGCACAAAGATACTATTCAACATCAAAGTTTCAATATTTATTATTGTAGAGAGCATATTCCATATTACTAGCTGAACTCAACAAGATGTCTCTTTTTTTTGTTTTACGTGTCCTGTCTGTCAGCTTAAAAGAAACGTGATGGACACATTGACAAGAAAAAAAAGGAAAAAGAAAGGGAGAAAGTTGGGGGGAAAACATTTAAAGGGAAATAAGGAGATAAGACAAAGTCTGCTTCTAGAACTGTAGAAAGAGAGGGGAAAAAAAACTAAACAAACCCAGAACTGAGCTTCAAACATAAATCCTTTATCTACAGAGCATTTTTCTAACACATACTTTGTTGAGAGGACTGAATGCTCCTTATGGGGTCCAAAGCCCAAGTCCCATAAGAAGAAAGGATATTTTGGGATTAGGACTAAGGTGTGAATTAAGGTTAGGTTAGCTCTGGGGTTAGGCATGTACTAGGAATAGCTTAGGATAAAGGTCACGTTACTGAACTGAATGAAAAATGAATTGCAGTCAATGCAAAGTTAATACAATACAATACAGACCCTCTGTAAAAGCAAAGAGCACGACAAGTGGCTGGTTTTTCCTGGACTAATGCAAAGTCCTTGTGACGATAGAAAGACATACTATCTGTGGGTGTGTGTGTTTGTTGGTGTGTGTACCTGATTGTCTTTGACTGACACAGCAGCCAATCCGGGGAGTACTTGATGTCCTGTCCAGACTCACATGATACTGAAGACTTTCACTGGCAAGATAAAAATACATTTAGAAGGTGTTTTAGAGAAATAGTTTTGTTATAATCACAGGATGTGTGGTAAAATAATTTGCTAAATGGTGCCACTGATCATAAAATATGTTGCATTCGCATCTGGCTGAAAACAATCTAAGACATTTTAAAGGTTGAAACTGAGAATGTCTAGTTTTGCTGCAAACACATATTTCTAAGAAGTTCAAACTGCTTGTTTCTTACCCCTAAATTTAAAACATGTTATTATGAAACACTCCGCTGGCTGCCAGAATTATGTTCTGCATCTTCTCCATACCCACAGAAACTTCAGAAATAAGATAAGTGCTCAGAAATTTCTTTTGGTTTTCAGCATTATGTTGTTGAAGAAAGTAATATCATGAGTACTGTGTGATTATCTTTATCGTTTAATGTAAAACTATTGCTGATGTTGCATAAATGTGTGCACATTGTGCTTCTCAAATTCTTCACCCTACTATCAATGTAGGATCTTTCACTTAAGACAATTTGATTTGATTTCATACAAAAAAAAAAAAAGATTATTAATTTCTATTGATTACAAACCAGTGACTAAAGGACAGAGACAAATCTCAAGAGTTCAGCTTTACCAGCCATTTGATAAATGGAAATACAATATATAAATGAGAATTGATAAAAAATATAGAAAATATGGGAACCTTTTTGTGGAGAATGGTGGTGTGTCTGCATCAGTCTTGTCATGAAAAATTCAACTAATACAAAAAAGCATAAGTTTTATTAGTAACTATTCAACAAAATAAAAATGATCAATATGAAGAGTCAGCAGAAGTATATTTTAATAATATTACCAGTTTTTTCTTGCCTAGACTTTGCATTTTTCAAAATAACCTCAATTTGCTTTCAACAACATGGCCTATGCAAATATGCAAACATTGTTTGTTTGTTTTTTTTACTCTTCTCAAGGCTAAAATAAAGTCTTTTTTGTTAGCAATGATCTGGTAACATTAATATATATCTAAGAGTAAAATTAGACAAAAAGGTGCTTTTTTATGAAATCCCCAAATCAATAAAACTCACATTTCTGTGGCTCAGAAGCTCAATATGAACAGAGTGTTACTATTTGCCTCTAATGTAAATTAACATATTCTCTTGTTGAAAATTTCACTGCTCACCTCTTACAGACGGTAAAAATATTTATTGAAACTTTAAAATCAGACCAGCACTTCAAATTGGTACACATGCCTCCAGTGGTCTTTGATGATATTTGGGAAATACGACTGCTGACCCAGGGTGTCCTGTCTAGGGACAGCTTTAGTTCTCCAACATCTGAGGCTTAAACAGGCCAAACCGCCTTCAAAATGCTGAGTAATAAAGCTCTGATCATATGCACCAGTGTGTTATGTGTGTGATTTTTGCCATTTAAATTTGGCAAATAATTTATTCCTCGACAGAAATCATAACTTTTTAATTGCCAGAACTGCTGCCGTCTTCTTCAGTTTTGAATCATGCTAGAATTATGAGCTGTTTTGATGTAAACAAAGCTGAGTAAAATATGGGTGTAGTTGGTTACATTCAGTTCAGTAAGTTTCATGAGTGTGCCATTCCCTCAGGCCTTAGTTGGGGTTGCCCTTGCCGCTGAAGAGTTCACACAGTCAACGTGTTGCTGCGCGAGACCTGGGCAGATTTGTTGACAGTGCATCACACTGTGACACGGTTAAAATGAAGCCCAGAACAGAGAGATAAAGAAAAAAGAAGATTGATTTAGTTTGAGGGAGGGCAGAGTTCAGGTAGTAAAGACAAGAGGGTAAAAGCTTCCACTGGCAGGACGAGGCAGACGTTCACTGGACTCAGGCAGAAGCAGACTCACCTCTCTGGAATGAGAAAGGGACAACTTCTGAAGGCTTCTGTGGAAGTGCGCACTCCCAGGTCCGGACAAACGTAAGCACCCCTCCTCTTCCTGGATAAGCTGTTCTTATGCTGTGGGCTCCAGTGTAGGACGAGGTGGGCTCAGCTCCACACTGTGGCACAGCCTGAGAGGAGTGAAGGTTGTTAGTGGAGCTGAGGAAAAGATGAAGTCTCTGCAGAAGAATCAGGGACGCACCGACCAGATGTTGGGAGCCATGGCTGATATGCTGACTTCCGTGGCAATGCCCAATCAGCAGTGGGTGAGTTACAACTCTGTTGTGGATCACTTTGTGTGTTTATGATTTGTGTTTATGTGAAAGCGTAGTTAGCACAAATTCACAAAGGAAGCCCACACATATGGAGGCGCTTTTCTGGGCTTGGAGAGCCACAGCATTGCATCTTATCTTTGGCTCACTCCATTTCATCTCGAGGTTATTTTAATTTATTTTCCATAAGTTGGTTTTCCACCTAAAATGGTCAAAGCAGACAAGTAGAGAGATGCCTTGTCCCTGTTCAGTGCTTGGGAGGAATTTTGAATGTTTCTGTGGAAGAGGAAGCAGAGTGGAGACGAACAAAACACGTGACCATAAACAAAGTCATGCTGCGTTAGTTTCCCTCTCAAACTCTCACATAGCTTTTCTGTTTCAACTTTACGTTCTCTGATCTTTACCTTCACACAAGACTAAAATAAGGGATAGGAACTTATCAGTTTCTCTATAAAATTTCTGATGTCAGTCATGAATATGGATTCTTGCCAAAGGGTTATGTGCGTGGCACTGTTAATACACAAGGTAATTCAAATTGTTTTATGAGAAAATAAAGAGCTACAAGAGAAGAAAGTGACATTAAAAATTGGAAATTGGAAAATTGGAACATAAAGAAAAGAAAAATGTAAGCATTATAAAAAAAGAAATCCTCATTTGGACATCTTAAGATGGCTAAAAAATATTTATGAACTAATTTATCTTCATGTAAAACCATCAATAAAGCAAAAATAATAATGTTTAATTCTTATTAACACTGATGTATGAACTTAGTCAATGCCTGCAAGAGGCTATATTAATGTGAAACAGGAATATAAAGTTGTCAGTACCGTGGTATTATGGTGAGACGTAATTTTAATAATTTAAGTTTTCTTGGGGGCGAGTGGACCAAGATATTGAATAAAAGTGGCATTAAGACTGAGCCATGGTGAAGCCAACAAGAGATTCTTGTTAGTTCAGATTTATATTTGTTAAGTGACAACATAGAATCCATATAAACTTCTTGTCTTCTTGATGCAGATTATATTTTAAGAAGGAGAGGCTCCAGGACTGAAAGTAAAGCCTGTACATTCAACCACATCTGGCAGCAGAAATCAGACATTCAGAGGTCACAGTGTACCAGAACATCCAGTGCATTTCTCTTTGAAGGTCTCTTTGAAAAATGTTTATCATCATAAATCATTTCTCCCCCTCCTGACAGACAGGCCTGAAAACCACGAGAGGGAATCTGATCTGTTTGCCTGTCTGCAAAACAGAGATAACTCAGCTCTCCTTCGCTAAGCTGCATTTTGGTGCTGCTGTGCTTTAAATACAGAGTGGAACTGCTTTCTCTGTGGCAAAAGCAGGGCCTCATTTCCATTGCATTCCTGCTCTGTGTGTAATGGAGAACTGGATGAAAAAGATGCAGGGAATTGTGGAAAAAAAAGGAAAAAAAAAATCAGCCACTGGTATATTGTTCTGCGGTTATGTGGCCATAAGCACCCGGTGCAATCTTACAATTGCTTCCTCCTTGAGAGCAGAGCTCCCATGCTGACAATGAGATCTCTGTGTGTAGCTCTCTGAGGGAGGCGAGGCGGACCTCCTGTCAAGCAAGGAGGAAAAGGGACCTGTGCAGGGCCAGTGGGACCAGTATGGGTCGGGGTGGGAGCAACAGGCCACGGCCACACAAAACCCAAACGGGAGTGAACGAACAGGTAAGACCGGAAGTAGTTGCACTTTTGTCATCGTAAACCTTCAGCACTGTTTAAACATCACCCCTCACCAAACCAGTCAGAGCTAAGCCATGTCCTGAAATGCAAACTTTGCGATTCAGCTTTGAGTCATTGTTGGAAACATCTCCAGCAATGTCCTAAAAAAAAAAGCGGGGGCAATGACAATGATTTACACAACAGCAAGCAAACATACAACACTGATGTGTTTCCAACAGGAGTCAGGGTGATAAACATGCACTGGATCCACCTGTGTGATTGTGTAACGTGACGTAGCAGCCAGACTTTCTGCATGCTGCCCATATGTGAGAGTCAAAACAGACCCAAATCCCATCTGCCATATCTGATGGAGGTCATTAGATGATAATAACTTCAGGGGAAAGTATCAGATTGGAGACACCTGAGAGTTAGTAGTTCACTTTTATTAAGCTCCGCCCTCTTGATCTAGTAGTGCTGATGGCAGTAAATTGCTTAGGTATAATTTACAATCCATAAGTATGTGCGAGCGATAGAGGGAGAGAGAGTTCTCGTGTGTGTACACATACACAAGCAATTCTTTCCAGATGGGGCAAGAAAACACACTTAGCTGCCTCCCTTCCCCTTTCTGCCCCATCAGTGGTGGTGCAACTTCTTTTCATTTTGCTGCAGTGAACTTGCGTGTGTTGCGACTTTTCCTGGAGTGAAATGGAACAAAAGGAGCTTTGTAGCTGGATCTGGGTTTGGGTTAGATGGAGTACGTGTGTGTGTTTGTGTGTGTCTGCGTGTATATATATGCATGGGTGATGTGAGTGGTTCACTAGCTGTTGTGCAGAACAGTATAAGGTGTACAAAAGGGTGCGAGTGAGGCCAGAGGAAGCTGTTATCGATGCTTATCTGTAATAGTCTCACGCAGTTATTAATGCAGCCAAAATATTGTTTTTGGTCACAGTTTCCAGTCCTAAAGAAAAGTAAAATAAAGCTGTTATAGGTTTCACTGAGGGCTGGCTAAGGGGATGATGAGGTTAATGGAAATTGTTTATTTTATTTAGCATTGGGCTTTCCAATTGCCAGTTTTCCTCTGGGAAACCAAATGGAAAGTCGGTGAAACTTGTTCAACATCTAGACAATAAAAACAAGATAACTTACTATTTGTCTGAGTACTGCATTTAAGACATATTTAGTGTCTTTAATACTTTAAAATGTAAAAAGTTTAGAAAACTTTGTATCCATTACCTTGCTCTTCACAGTTATATGCTACTTTATTAGAAAACGTGAATAAGTTTTAGGGGTTTACAAAACAAATGAGGAGATGGAAGACCTTAGAAATAAGACAACCTGCATATTGCCTCCTTGGAAACAAAACAGTGTCAAATCTGCCAACTCTGATAATCTTCCTTGTTTTGACAAATTCCCAATCCTTTTTTTTTTCTTTTACCCCTCCAGGGGGTCTTTTGTGGACTCTAGTTTCCCTTATATGAAAGTAGGCTGGCTGGAAAGGGGGAAGGAGAAGGGGGAAGACATGCGGCATATATCGTCAGGTCCGGGAGTCGAACCCGCGACGGCCGCGTCGAGGACTCAAGGCCTCCAAACATGGGCCGCGCTATCCCCTACGCCACCGCGGCACGCCCACAAATTCCCAATCCTGTTCTGCTTTGCTTTCCTCTGACTTTCAGATCACTGAATCACACTTTCTCTCATCTAGTTCCGCTTCTTCCACATTCACATGCATCTTTTCTTTTAACTAAGCAGCAAGACAATGCTAATAGCTACCTTTTTTTTTTTTTTAACATTGGCAGCATTCATTCAGCAGACGTCATATATTTCTTTTACTCGCTGTCCTCTGGTCATGTCTTTTTTTCTATCTTCTTTTTTTTTTTACTACCGGGACATAACTGTCAAGAACAGAATAGTAACAAAACTCTGTACTAGGAATGAGAGATGGGAGACACCTACTGCTCTCAATATGCTTGGAAATAACAGACAAACTTGTCCTTTTAGGAGCAAAATTTGAAGCTTACTTCATCCTAGTTTCAAACGTAACCGTTCAGTTTTCTACTCTAAAGAGTGCGAGTGTAAGTAATGACGATGTGAGCTGTGGAGGAAGCCCCGGGCTTTGTCCATATCAGGGTTTGAGGGAGACTGGGAGCGTGTGTCCTCCAGGGAGAGAAGGAGATACAGAGGACTCTGGGACTACACTGCCTGTCTGTGCGTGACCTTAAAAGGACAAAGATCAACCTGAAGCTGCATCACATCGGGTTACCAGAGCCTGAGATTAGATAGCATTCGCCTCACTCAGGTGACTGACTCGATTATGTGTGTGCAGTGCTGTCCTGCCTTGCAGAGAAGCAAGAAAAAAAGTTTGTAATCTTCATAAATCTTGGTATGTAACCTAATTCTAAAAGATTTTTTGCATTCGATTAAGCATTAAATAGATTAATTAATATGAGACAATATTGATAGGAGTGACTGGTGTACTGAATATAAAACGAGTGCTGTACGTTATGGCTTATAACAGGACAATCCGATTCCAATCAATTCTTAACATGACAAATGTAAGTGCTGTTTTTCCTGTTTTAATTAAACTGATTGATATTAACAATTAGTTGGACAAAATACGTTAATTATCTCTATTGAATTACCTGCTTCTTTGACATTAGTCAGTTTGCTTTTAAGGAGCTCCTTGTGGCCATTACCCTCTAATTACATACATTTAAATCCATTTAAACCGGTGATATTGATTAAGTTTCTAAATGTATTGTTTCACAGGCAACAATAGATCTTTGAAAGCTGTTTCTGTGATTAGTGGAACTAATGATACGTTTTTTTTACATGGATTACAAATAATATTAATAAAAAAGCTTAGCTTTAACTGCTTTTACGTAACACTTTACCCAGTCTTTATCAATTTTGCTTCATATTTTCTTTTCTCTCTCTTTTTTTTTTACTCTAGTAGGAAATCCAATGCCTTTTAGCTGCTGGGCAGCAGATCATTGAAAGTATATTTTTGTTCTTCAGAACAGAGAGTAGTACAGGCGGATTGCTGTTTTTTCAGAACAAGCCGCCTCCTGCTGTGGCTAAAAATTACTCTACGCGAGGGATGGAAGTGGAAAACAACAACAAAGTACAAACAGTTACAGTTACTCGAAGCTCACCAAAAAAAGAGACTTTTCATTTCTGTTTCAAATAAGTAAGTTATTCAAGAGCTAATGCTTGTGTTAGCTTTGTTTTTAGTTGTAAGACTAAGTGGTTCAGTGTGTTCTATTTTAGAGCTTGTCTCTACCAAAATAATCAACCCCCTGGATGTTTTACCCTTTTTATGCTTTTATAAATCAATCAGAATGAAGTGAATGGAACTGAGTAGTAAAATGACCCTGTAAGGTTTCTGTGAATTACTGAACAACTCAGACTAACTCAGTCAATGCCTATAAAAATATTCACCCCTTTGCATGTTTTACCCTTTTTTATTGCTTTTACAGATTAAATCATGATCAACATAATGTGGCTTTTTGACACAAAAGATCACAAAAAAAGACTCATCAATGTCAAGGTGAAAACTGATTTCTATAAAATAATGACAACTTAATAAAAAAATTTTTATTTAGGGTGACTGGGTTGAGTTAACCGAGTTAGTTTGAACACAAAGAAATGTTACAGGTCACTGTACTTTTCAATTCAGTTTATTTGTGAACATTTTTCCTCTCACAAAATAAGCTGTAAGATGTAAAAAGAGGCACAAGATGATTGCATGCTCACACGTGAGGGCCTTTTCAGTACAGGTCACTGACGGACTGTCACTAAAGGTTTTATCAATCAAATTAAATAAGTTCTATCATTTTTGACAAGAACAATACTCAAATATGCAGCCATTATTCCAGAACGTTAATAATAGCTGGTGTCTGTGCAAGCTGTTGGGAATATTGGTGGTGCCGTATGTATATATTTGAGGTTGTGTGTATTAATCTGACCCTGTGGGGATAGCAGAGATGCCAAAAGTTATACTAAAATTTGAACAATAAATCAGACTCATGTTACTACATGGCATTTCTGTAACATAAAACAAATGCTTCAGTCCTGGGCTTTTCAGTGTGTTTAATTAAGTATTTTTTTAAACATTAAACCAAAGCTCTGGACAGAGCCAGCAGCAGTCACACACTCATTCTGCTACAAGAGCAACATCTACATGAAGAAATGTATGTAGAGTTGAAGTAGGGGGTTTCAGGAAGAGTATTTTTTTTATAACTACAGCTCAAGCCATTTCCATACTTTTATTTATTTATTTTTTTTAAAAAGACAGCATATTTCTGCAAGAGCAGCTCTCAGTGTGTATGCTTTAATGCAGCAGTGTCATATGAGAGCTGTTTACGTTATAAGAAGCTAGTCTACACGGTGGCTGCAGAGCTCACACTGTCAGAGAAGCACAGCTTGATGAGGGAGCTTCTGAGAAGCACTAATGATGAGACGCTCTCACACTTGCCTGCACACACACAAAGTACACCATCGACACACCTGCCTGTCTCTGTGGCTTATGCTTACACTGTGACTGTGGCCTAATGGGTAAAAATAAATCCCCACACCTCTCTGCAGCACAGTGCAAATAAGAACAGGATATTTACCCTAACTTCTTCTGTTTTATAATGGAACCGGAGCCAAAAAACATTGAGAGAGAGAAAAAAAATTCCTCCTAAAAACAGCTTGTTCAGAATGCCAGTTTGCCTTAATTGGAGCTCAGTTTAGAAATGGGGGGGAGGGCGAAAGGAAAAGGGAGGGAAAGGAACTAAAGAGGAAAAGCAATGGAGAAGAAGCTTGGAGAGTGAAGTGTAAGTGAGTATACTTTGGCTGGGTTTCAGCTGGTTGATGGGGTGAGGAGAGGCTAATGTCAATAGGGAGTTGGTGAACACACTAAATAAGTAACTGCAAACTCTGCTGAAGTGAGAATCGGTATCCTGATATCCAAACCTTGAAGTCTGAACTTTATGATTGCAGGTTAAGAATAACTTTTCAAATGCATTCCGGGAGTGTCACATCAAATGAAGATTAGGAAAACATATTTGGTTGCAGGAGTGGACTAAAATCATGAATCACTTCATATCAGAATGCACCCTATAAATCCATGCTCAGCTGCTTGGCATTTGGGTAGAAAATTATCAAAACTTTTTGAATGGATTGTATTTCTAACCGACAGATACGTGTTAAAGAGAAGTCCACACCAAATACATATTTAAAGCTTTTCTTCAGTTGTCTGCATCTGGACATGCCTACATGTGAATCGCACTAAATGCATGTGAGAGCGTTTCTGGGTTGGATGCAGAAAGAAGAAGGAGCAAAGGAGAGATAAAAAGAAGCAAGATGAATGTGTGCTAATGCAAGTATCACCTCACATCCCCCGCTCCTCCCTGAAAGCTAGAGGAGGAACATTTTTTCCATATTTCTCAGAACACTGTCATGTCTGCAGGGGCTAATTTTAGTGTTTATTTATTAAAAGACTCCGCTCCACATGGCAGAAGAGATACCGGATTGGTGCTAAATGTCAGCACGGAAACGGCGATCCGAGTCACAAAATGTTTGACACAGAACACAAAGCTACATCAGGGGTGTGGCCATTTCTTGTCTTGTCTTTTTATTTATTTATTTGTAATGACTTAAATGGAAGGAGTTGATAGAAATTTCATTTCTAAATGACAAAAAGGACATGTTATTTTGAAAAATACCTTGCTGTTTCTGTCTTTGGTGCGCAGGTCCAAAGACAAATGCCTCCATTTAAAGCACATTAATAAAATGATCCAGCTCTTTAGGTTGTTGACCTGTACTTGGAGTCTAATCCGTTTTTTCTTTTTTTTTAAAGTCCTTGCAAGGAGAATTTCTAACAAAAAGGCTGAAATACCCTGGGTGTGCCAGTAGATGGCAATAACTGTGATCTTCCTCAGCTTTCAAATACAAAAAAATGTCCCCAAAGAGTTGTGACATGTTTTCTTTGATTAGGTTTACAATTCCTTCAAACTGGTTACCTGTCAACAACAAAAGATGTATATTGTTGTTTTGTTTTCAAGCCCAAAAAGCAAAAATTTACATGTTGGCAGTAGAGCTCTTGTATTTCTCAAAAATCACCATTTATAGAGTCAACATGAACCAAAACATTTAGCATTCTGTTGAAGGAAGATTCAGGGATTACAAAACAAATTGGACTCTAGGAGACATTTGAAGCTTAAATCAGTCTGATGCTTTTTTCCTTTCATCAAAATACCACTTTAAATCCTCTTTAATTGAATATTTTAAAGTCATTTTGTAACAGATGGTATCAAACAAAGCTCTGACAGGACAAATATAGATGCAACTCTAATGTGGAGGACTAGGAAGAGATGATTGGTAATTATAGCCAGTGCTGTTTCTGTGACTCAATGATATCTAATCCAGTCTCTCAAAGTTAATTAGTAGAAATTTTTAAATGTGGAAATAAAAATTCATTGTAGGTCTGTAATAGTCCAAATTGCTTATATTTTTAAGTAAATTAAAAGATTCATTAGATTCAAAGGGGAACAGCGTTATGTAAAAATAGCCACCATATAAAAAGCAGTCACTGAAAGAGCTTAGAGAAGATGAACACACATTTGGATCAACAGCTGTCGTTTAAACTGCTGAGGTTAATTTGCCAATAATAGTTGGCAAATTAATATTTTAAGTGTTTTAAAAATATTTTTAAAACTGTCACTATGTCGTAGCAGTTCTACATGAGACAGATCATTTGTAAAATAAAATTAAAAAAATTGAGCTCCTTTGCCTCCTTCCGTTTCATCTGTGGAAATGCAGCGCTCCTGGTCAGAAACAATCAGAGCCAGGTCATAGCACTGCCAATCAAGCTCGTGTGTGTGCTGCTGAAGGTTGCCTGTTTGCTGCAGCTGTGCTATTGCTAACTTACTGTTACAGAAAAACTATTTATCCACCGTCGTGGGTGGCTATGCTTACTAGTCTGAGCATTAACAGCAGAGAGCAAGGGGACGGTGAGAGCAGCATGTACTTAAGTGTTATTGACAGCGCTGATACTCTTGTTGTGGCACTAATTAATTTTTTCTGACTGAGTGGAATATTTCTGCAGATGACGGTAAGAGCAGATTATTTCGATGATTATCTGTTTCATGTCATACTGTCTAGACAAATATGTAAAAAAAAAAACAACAACTTTTTAAAAATAAAAATTACTGACTGCAGCTGTGATCAATTCTAAGTTTATAAAAATAATTTCTTGTGGTAGTTGTCTTGATAGTTTATCCTTTTAGCCTGAGTGAAAGTTGCTTTAGGTAATCATGACCTTTTCTTTTTGACTTCTGAAGAAAAAGCAGCCATTTATTCAAAGAGAAGTCAGAAAATTCTTAATTTAATTTTGAACTCAATTTTTTTAGACTTAAAATCTGATCGGTATCACAAGCACTCTGGGATGAAAAGGTAAAAAGTAATTTGATTTATCTCTAAGCATGGAGGTATTTTAAAGGCTTATTACACTTGCAGTAACAAGTCATCAAGCCTGACTGATACATGTTTCCTTCTGAGAGTAAAATAAGTGGATGTAAAAGTAGCATAGAATCCAAACGTATCAGTGAATACAGAGCGGAAATTTTATAACTAGGGTTACTCTAACTGAAGCATTTTTTTAAAATAAGATCTACAATGAAAAGATTTTTATTGATATACCTTTCCAGTCTCTCTATATATTTTTTAGCATTTGTGTTAAATCTGTTGCTTCGCATGGCTTTTCCGAATCTCCTGCAACTTGACAACATTTAACATCCACATCAGTGAGAAGCTACGCTGTTCAACAACTCTGCTCAATAATCCTGAGGTGTATTACCCCCTCAGTCACGGCTGTTTAAAGAATCTCTTCTCAGCAAAGAGATGCAGCGGCACGGACAGAGAGAGTGAGAGCCTTTTGTGTCTGAGAAGAGGGAAAGTGCAGAGTGTGAGAAACCTGCGTGCTAACTGAGTCTGAGAATAGATGACTTATTTTTCACTGTGGGGCTTCTCCTCTGCAGAACTTTCTTTTTTTTTTTTTTTTTTTCTCTCAGCGTGTGTGTTACAGCTGCTTTGGGTTCTCTGTGTTTGTAAATTAAGACACAGTGAGACTGTTGTGCAAGTCAGCGAGCTGTGTAATGGATGTGTGTGTGTATCCTGCTTGCAAGGCCGATGGGTGAGGCCTGTCTGTTTGCTTTGTCACTTATAGATGACAGAGACGACGTGACAGCAGTCTGCCCCCACCCTGTTGCCGTGACAAGATGGAGGCACTTGATGGTGTGTTTTGGTGTGTGTGTGGTGGTTGGATGGCTGCTGATCCTCACCTGTCTCTATACCATTCCAGGAATTAGCTGGTGATTTATACAGTTGCAGCTTTTGAAGGAAGAGAAGTGCAGCGAAATTAAAGTCATATTATTCGCCGAGTCATGATCTGAGCAGCTTCGAGTCTGAGAATGCTATTTCCAGGCCAGAATGTCATAGCATTTCATAAAACCTTTTTCATTTTTCTTCCTGCGCCGGGTCTGTCTGGAGTTATTTACTCAAGAGAACGTGTTTTACTTTACGGGCCCGCTCTGATTTCATCTGTAAGAAAGGCTAAAAATGTAAACTGTGTTTCTGGTGTTTTGATGTTCACATCTAAATATGGTTTGCTTTGTTTGTTCCACAGTGCTGGAAACTGCATTTGTTTTTTTTTTTTGAGATGTAGGACTCCTCTGCTAGGTGTGCACATGTTTCTGGCGCCAGACACAAAGAATGTCCAGTGCACAACTACAAATCAAACCCTGAACATTTCTAAGAGTTGGGAAAAGTAAAAAAGTACCTGCTTCATGCTTGAACAAAGATGCAGATGAGTGGAACAAAAATTATGTACTCATAAACAAATTTCACCAGATTCACTAATAAGGTTGATCAACATTCATGAGTATTTTGGTTCAAAACATTTACTTCAGTTGTTAAGGCAAATGCATTGATGTACCTGGAAAAATTTGTACTAACCATGCAAACCGTTCGGTAACTCTGATAGGCATTGTATGATTAGAAGTTAAATAGATTATATTTATTATTATAATTATTTGTACATACAGTATATCTGGATTTGAGAGAAGTGATTATCAACACATTTATTAAAGCGGTCAAATCCACAGAAACAATACATAGCTTAATCTCTTATATACATAGAGATGCTTTGGCAGAAACATTGAAAACTGTTGAAGTGAACAATGCATTAAAAACATTATATAATACTGGAAACATGTTAGTTTCCCAGAATGTAGAGATTAGTATCCCAGAGCTAAGACATTACAATCTATGTACTTACAGGTTACTGGGCCCAAACGTATGGGGAACTTTACAGAAACCAACTTTGTTTGGTTAAAACCAACATGTTGCAATCTTAAAACCTAGAGGCTGCTTTTTATAGCTCTGACACATTGTTTTCCCGAACTTTGGTGATTACTTAGCTGGAACTTACAAGCTGCATTCTCCATGACTTACATGTTTCCATGTTAAATCTCTGTAACTCAGTGATTTTTTTTTCTTTTTTGCCAGAACATACAGATTGCCTTACCACATGTTAAACTTAAACTTTTCCAGAATAGGTCATATTTAACAACCTTATATGTTGCTGTTGTGGAATTTAGGAGCTATCTCTCAAGACTATGCAACTTACAATTTTTGAACTTATGTGTTGTTTTCTCAGAACTTTGAGGTAAGTCTTCTTGAAATTAGAGGTTACTTTCTCAGACCTTTACTTTTCCAGAGGAGGTTATACTCTAAAGACTTTCAGGATATTGTCCTGTGGGACAGTTCAGGACTGAACATTACTGATTACTATCCATGAGGTTACATGTACACTTTCTCAGAATATTGAAATTAATTTTCTGGAAGATGGGGTAAGGCTCTACCCTTAAGAACCATTAAAGTAACCTTCATACGCTTCTACGCTTTACTTCTTACAGAGGGACTGGACCCTAAGCTATTGAGAAACTATTGTTTTTGATTTTACTGAATTGCTAACGTTTGGCCATGACCTATGTAATGCACCAATTTGACATAATGAAGCTTACCAGAAATTGCACTATAATCAAACCACCCTACCCTATGAAGACAAAAGTACAAAGCCAAATAAGATGGAACTGAGTGACTTTGTTTACTTCCTCTGCTGCCATTGCTAAAACTACAGGCAGAATACAATTGTAAAAAAAGCACAGAAATAGGTAACAATGATCTAGCAATGATTAAGTTTATGATTATGTATGTGCATTAATTCATAATAACTTTTTTAAACAATCAATAATATGGACATTCATTAGCAGTAAATAATTGGCTTATATTATAGAAGGAATAACCATAGTATAACAATAAAGAGGTATTTCATACCACATGAAAGACCTCAGAATATGAATTCAAACTTGAATATGAATTCAAGTTTGAATTCATATTCTGAATTCATTGAACTCTTTGTTTTTTCTGATATGAATGAACAAGTTTTGAAATAACACTGGTCCGCAGAAGTTGTGATGGATCTAGAGCATCAGTAATGCAATTAATGTACAGATGGACAACTCTGCGCATTAGGAAGCCCTTATCTCTTCCGTAAATTATTCATAATTAAAAATAATTACCGTAATATTTAACCACAGGCTCACAGGGTACTTCCCTGGACTCTTTGAGCTAATCCTTTGTTTATGTTTTTATGTAAGTATGTTACTCCATGTCAGACAAAGAGTTAGAAGTCTGCATGTCGAGAGTTACGCACACAGAGTTGGACACACATAGACACACACCCAGTGCAGGAGTAACAACATTATGAAACATGAGACTTCTTATTTGCTCCATGGAGACACAGAGAAATAAAACGACTACCTTAAGGATCATAAATGAACACGACTCTCTATGAAGAGGTGTGACCCAGAACCCAAAAACATGTCTTAAAGAAACTGAACTCATGTCTAACTTATCGAAAAATGCATGACACCCAACCTAAATCTGCATATGGCCTTTAAATAGCAATCAGTATCACTACAGACCTGGGTGTTACTATTTACAGAGGTAGAAGTGAGCAGACATAGGAGAACACATTTAATCTAGTCCCGTCTAAGGCTCCCCATTAAGGATTGCCACAATGAGACTCAAGCATGTAGGAAAGAGGATAACAGACATGGCAGAGGGGGTCGCCGACAAGAGAGGAAATGGAAAAAAGGCAGCTACAAAAATCAACTAGGGGAGTGGGAGAAAGGAACGGAGGACAGGAGAGAAAAAAGAAAAAGCAAGGGAGTGGGAACCTTATACTGGAATAGCCGACAACTAGATCCGTAGACTCCACCCTTCTCACCCCTCCCCTTACTCTCTCTCTATCTCTCCCCTGCTATCTCCGTCTCCCTCTCTCTCTCTGAAACAGTCTCCCCGTCTGTCATTTGACCAGGCAGTTCACAGAGGCGAGAGCTCAGCACCAGAGAGAAAGCACAGGCAGGAAAAAAACCCCCGGAGAGACAGGGAGAAGAGAATACATGTTCAGTGTAGGGGTGAGCTCGCAGGAATATTTCACCGCCTTTTAAAAAGAAAAAAAAAACAACAACAAAAAAACAAATCCCCTGTTGGTGTGGATTTCCTCTTGCCTGCTTCTTTTGAGGACTGCCAGTGTCTTGGATGTGGGCTCCAGCACTGTTAATAGTCAACTGAGGAGAAAAAAGGGGAGAAGGAGGAGGAGGAAGAAGAAGAAGATCAGCTGACACCTTTTTTGGAGATTTACACTTTTGCTGGAGTAAAGCTGAAAAAGAGAGGTGGGGGGGGGGATAGAGACTGACTGCTGGGCCCCATGCCCACCTCTGCTCATGGTTCAACAGCATGAAAGGGGGCCACCACCATCACCATCGCCACCACAGAGGCTGTGGCTGCCAGCACTTGTTCCGAAAAATCCTAGTTAAGTGTGGCTGCTGCTATGCCAGAGTCAGAGGTCAGTATTATGCTCATACCAACACATAAGAAAAAAAAATCTTCCTTGAGTTGTTGTCAATCACTAAACTTAAAGCAGTACCTGAACCTCTCCTGCATGTTTAGATAGACCGTTTTCTGACTCGTTTTTCCAAATATATGCCGAGTTCAAAATGTGGACTTCAGTTTGTACCCCCATCTAAAGCAACAGGGGTGTTTGTGCGTGTGTGGTTGAGTGTGTGTGATACACGTCCGGATCCAAGCAGGCAAAGCATGTCCTTCCCCCCAGAAGACTGCACAGTGGGAAACAGGAAGGACGGAGTGCATCACACACTCTCCCCTTTAAGACAGAGAGGGGAACACAAGTTTGTTTGTGAGTAGGATTTGGAAAGTGGACCTCGTCATTGTGATGAGTGTGTGTCAATAGATGATGTGTTGCGCGTGAAAGGCAGAACCGATCTGAAACAACTGGTCTTTCTATTCCCATTGACACTAGAAGATGTGGACTCGAATCAGACTCAATGCAAACATTTGATGAATTTGGACTGAATTTGCTATATCACAGCAGACTTGGAAGTTCATGATTTCAGCCTGAATGACTCGTGATGCCGCTTGGAACTTTTTGATGAGAAAATGACATCATGAAAAAGTGTTTACATAAAGCCTTACCCGAGTAAACCTCACTCAACTTTATCAATTTGTAGCCATCTTACACGATCTCTACATCCAATTAAGTTGCATATTATATGACCCTTTCACTTAACCTGAATAATTTCTACTAATTGGGGCCTGCCATGCAAAGCAATGGCAGGAACCTATTGTTATTGTCGGAGAAAGTGTTTCTTTATTGGGGCCTGCCATGCAAAGCAATGGCAGGAACCTATTACTATTGTCGGAGAGAAGCGTCTCTTTAATATTATTATTATTATTATTATTATAGAACTTTATTTTTCTTCCGTAACCGTTAATGCGGCTCATACCGCTGGGTGCACACCTACAAATGAGGTATCAAAACGTGCAGAAAATTCACGCCATTGGAGCTATTACTTGTGGTGGGATTTGGGCTTAACGTGGCGACATAATTCGCAAAAAACTACGAAAAAAACCCCATTATAACTCAATGGGAAAAATCCTAGAAATACCCTATTTTTGAGGATTTGCTGTGTCGTCACAAATTCACCTAGAAATGCCATTCAAATTTCATTTTGTAGATACGTCTGTGATCTCTTCGAAAGTGAAGACGGCTCGTCGATACCAGTTACGGTTTGTCCACAATTTGCCTCTAAGCGACCCAAAGTTTCTCATTTTTCTTCAAATTAGAGTGACAGCCCATCTCGGTTCATATCTGGGCACAACATTTCTTTCTCTCATCACTGTAAATGCTCTGAGTGAGGTACAGATATGAATCTCGGGACTATCGCAGAAGACACATTGAACTGTCATACGCTTAAAACGCTTTTCGAATATGTATTACGGTTCCCGAACAAGAAGGATTTGTTTCCAATGCTTTTTTTCAGTAAAGTGTGTTTGCTCAAACACACTTGTGTGTTTGAGAGCTCAGAGCTCAGAGCTCACACCTGCTGAGACCATTATTTGCCATAGCAACGGATCTCAAGAGGCTATTGGCTGCTGATTTGGACTACGAATACGCATCACTGTAGTTCTATCTATCCTCAGTTGAAACAGATCAGGACTGAGAACTGGCCTTTACAACTACTTGCTGCTTTGGGCTGTATATAACTGATTTAACTCAGTAACTGTTACACATGGGATTAGTTTGGAACTTTAAAATTAAGCATACTGAAAATTTCAAAATAAAAGCCTTGAATATTTTTACATCATGTAATTGCTGTTTTTGGCCTTATGTGACTTTTTTATCCAAAGCAATGTTACACATGGGATTAGTTCGGAACTTTAAAATGGAGCATAATAATAATTTCAAAATAAAAGCCTTGAATATTTTTACATCAGGTAATTGCTGTTTTTGGCCGTATATGACTTTTTCATCCAAAGCACTGTTACACATGGGATTAGTTTGTAACTTTAAAATGGAGCATAATAATAATTTCAAAATAAAAGCCCTGAATATTTTTACATCATGTAATTGCTCTTTTTGGCTTTATCTGACTTTTCCATCCAAAGCACTGTTACACATGGGATTAGTTCGGAACTTTAAAATGGAGCATAATAATAATTTCAAAATAAAAGCCTTGAATATTTTTACATCAGGTAATTGCTGTTTTTGGCCGTATATGACTTTTTCATCCAAAGCAATGTTACACATGGGATTAGTTTGGAACTTTAAAATGGAGCATAATAATAATTTCAAAATAAAAGCCCTGAATATTTTTACATCATGTAATTGCTGTTTTTGGCTTTATCTGACTTTTCCATCCAAAGCACTGTTACACATGGGATTACTTTGGAACTTTAAAATGGAGAATATAAATAATTTCAAAATAAAAGCCTTGAATATTTTTACATCAGGTAATTGCTTTTTTTGGCCGTATATGACTTTTTCATCCAAAGCAATGTTACACATGGGATTAGTTTGGAACTTTAAAATGGAGCATAATAATAATTTCAAAATAAAAGCCTTGAATAGTTTTACATCAGGTAATTGCTGTTTTTGGCTTTATTTGACGTTTTCATCCAAAGCACTGTTACACATGGGATTACTTTGGAACTTTAAAATGGAGAATAATAATAATTTCAAAATAAAAGCCTTGAATATTTTTACATCAGGTAATTGCTTTTTTTGGCCGTATATGACTTTTTCATCCAAAGCAATGTTACACATGGGATTAGTTTGGAACTTTAAAATGGAGAATAATAATTTCAAAATAAAAGCCTTGAATATTTTTACATCAGGTAATTGCTGTTTTTGGCTTTATTTGACGTTTTCATCCAAAGCACTGTTACACATGGGATTAGTTTGGAACTTTAAAATGGAGCATAATAATAATTTCAAAATAAAAGCCTTGAATATTTTTACATCAGGTAATTGCTCTTTTTGGCTTTATTTGACTTTTTCATCCAAAGCACTGTTACACATGGGATTAGTTTGGAACTTTAAAATGGAGCATAATAATAATTTCAAAATAAAAGCCTTGAATATTTTTACATCAGGTAATTGCTCTTTTTGGCTTTATTTGACTTTTTCATCCAAAGCACTGTTACACGTGGTATTAGTTTGGCCCTTTGAAATGAAGCATTCTGAAAATTTCAAAATAAAAGCCTTGAATAATTTTACATGACGTAATTGCTCTTTTTGGCTTTATTTGACTTTTTCATCCAAAGCACTGTTACACGTGGTATTAGTTTGGCCCTTTGAAATGAAGCATACTGAAAATTTCAAAATAAAAGCCTTGAATATTTTTACATCAGCTACTTGTGTTTTGAGCATTATATAACTATTTTAACCCAAGGACTATTACGCATGGGATTAGTTTGGCCCTTTGAAATGAAGTTTAACAAAACTTCCAAAATAAAAGCCTTGACAACATTTTAAATCGTACCGAACGGTGCACGTCCGCCTCGCTTAACGTTCTTGCGGTTCTCCGCGTGCCACTGCTTACGTCGCGGCGTTCTTTGGCGTCGACGCCGATTTGTGGCGCGACGACGCCGGGCCCGAACCCCACGGCCGCGCCTTGGCAGGCCCCGGCTAAATTTCTTCCGAAATTTTGTTTTTCTAGTTATTATTGGGGCCTGCCATGCAAAGCAATGGCAGGAACCTATTGCTATTCTCCCAAGAAAAGTTTCTTTATTATTATTGGGGCCTGCCATGCAAAGCAATGGCAGGAACCTATTACTATTGTCGGAGAGAAGCGTCTCTTTATTATAATTCTTTATTTTTCTTCCGTAACCGTTAATGCGGCTCATACCGCTGGGTGCACACCTACAAATGAGGTATCAAAACGTGCAGAAAATTCACGCCATTGGAGCTATTATTTTTGGTGGGATTTGGGCTTAACGTGGCGACATAATTCGCAAAAAACTGCGAAAAAAACCCCATTATAACTCAATGGGAAAAATCCTAGAAATACCCTATTTTTGAGGATTTGCTGTGTCGTCACAAATTCACCTAGAAATGCCATTCAAATTTCATTTTGTAGATACGTCTGTGATCTCTTCGAAAGTGAAGACGGCTCGTCGATACCAGTTACGGTTTGTCCACAATTTGCCTCTAAGCGACCCAAAGTTTCTCATTTTTCTTCAAATTAGAGTGACAGCCCATCTCGGTTCATATCTGGGCACAACATTTCTTTCTCTCATCACTGTAAATGCTCTGAGTGAGGTACAGATATGAATCTCGGGACTATCGCAGAAGACACATTGAACTGTCATACGCTCGAAACGCTTTTCGAATATGTATTACGGTTCCCGAACAAGAAGGATTTGTTTCCAATGCTTTTTTTCAGTAAAGTGTGTTTGCTCAAACACACTTGTGTGTTTGAGAGCTCACAGCTCAGAGCTCACACCTGCTGAGACCATTATTTGCCATAGCAACGGAACTCAAGAGGCTATTGGCTGCTGATTTGGACTACGAATACGCATCACTGTAGTTCTATCTATCCTCAGTTGAAACAGATCAGGACTGAGAACTGGCCTTTAGAACTACTGCTGCTATGGGCTGTATATAACTGATTTAACTCAGTAACTGTTACACATGGGATTAGTTTGGAACTTTAAAATGGAGCATAATAATAATTTCAAAATAAAAGCCTTGAATAGTTTTACATCAGGTAATTGCTGTTTTTGGCTTTATTTGACGTTTTCATCCAAAGCACTGTTACACATGGGATTACTTTGGAACTTTAAAATGGAGAATAATAATAATTTCAAAATAAAAGCCTTGAATATTTTTACATCAGGTAATTGCTTTTTTTGGCCGTATATGACTTTTTCATCCAAAGCAATGTTACACATGGGATTAGTTTGGAACTTTAAAATGGAGAATAATAATTTCAAAATAAAAGCCTTGAATATTTTTACATCAGGTAATTGCTGTTTTTGGCTTTATTTGACGTTTTCATCCAAAGCACTGTTACACATGGGATTACTTTGGAACTTTAAAATGGAGCATAATAATAATTTCAAAATAAAAGCCTTGAATAGTTTTACATCAGGTAATTGCTGTTTTTGGCTTTATTTGACGTTTTCATCCAAAGCACTGTTACACATGGGATTACTTTGGAACTTTAAAATGGAGAATAATAATAATTTCAAAATAAAAGCCTTGAATATTTTTACATCAGGTAATTGCTTTTTTTGGCCGTATATGACTTTTTCATCCAAAGCAATGTTACACATGGGATTAGTTTGGAACTTTAAAATGGAGAATAATAATTTCAAAATAAAAGCCTTGAATATTTTTACATCAGGTAATTGCTGTTTTTGGCTTTATTTGACGTTTTCATCCAAAGCACTGTTACACATGGGATTACTTTGGAACTTTAAAATGGAGAATAATAATAATTTCAAAATAAAAGCCTTGAATAGTTTTACATCAGGTAATTGCTGTTTTTGGCTTTATTTGACGTTTTCATCCAAAGCACTGTTACACATGGGATTACTTTGGAACTTTAAAATGGAGAATAATAATAATTTCAAAATAAAAGCCTTGAATATTTTTACATCAGGTAATTGCTTTTTTTGGCTTTATTTGACGTTTTCATCCAAAGCACTGTTACACATGGGATTACTTTGGAACTTTAAAATGGAGCATAATAATAATTTCAAAATAAAAGCCTTGAATAGTTTTACATCAGGTAATTGCTGTTTTTGGCTTTATTTGACGTTTTCATCCAAAGCACTGTTACACATTGGATTACTTTGGAACTTTAAAATGGAGAATAATAATAATTTCAAAATAAAAGCCTTGAATATTTTTACATCAGGTAATTGCTGTTTTTGGCTTTATGTGACTTTTTCATCCAAAGCACTGTTACACGTGGTATTAGTTTGGCCCTTTAAAATGAAGCTTAACAAAAATTTCAAAATAAAAGCCTTGAATATTTTTACATGACGTAATTGCTCTTTTTGGCTTTATTTGACTTTTTCATCCACAGCACTCTTACACGTGGTATTAGTTCAGAACTTTAAAATGAAGCATACTGAAAATTTCAAAATAAAAGCCTTGAATATTTTACATGAAGTAATTGCTCTTTTTGGCCGTATATGACTTTTTCATCCAAAGCAATGTTACACATGGGATTAGTTCGGAACTTTAAAATGGAGCATAATAATAATTTCAAAATAAAAGCCTTGAATGTTGTTACATCAGGTAATTGCTGTTTTTGGCTTTATGTGACTTTTTCATCCAAAGCAATGTTACACGTGGTATTAGTTCGGAACTTTAAAATGGAGCATAATAATAATTTCAAAATAAAAGCCTTGAATATTTTTACATCATGCAATTGCTGTTTTTGTCTTTGTATGACTTTTTCATCCAAAGCACTGTTACACATGTGATTAGTTCGTAACTTTAAAATTAAGCATAATAATAATTTCAAAATAAAAACCTTGAATATTTTTACATCATGTAATTGCTGTTTTCAGCATTATATAACTATTTTAACCCAAGGACTATTACGCATGGGATTAGTTTGGCCCTTTGAAATGAAGTTTAACAAAACTTCCAAAATAAAAGCCTTGAGAAAATTTTAAATCGTACCGAATGGTGCATGTCCGCCTCGCTTAACGTTCTTGCGGTTCTCCGCGTGCCACTGGTCACGTCGCGGCGTTCTTTAGCGTCGACGCCGACTTGTGGCGTGACGACGCCGGGCCCAAAACCCCACGGGCGCGCCTTGGCAGGCCCCGGCTAAATTTCTTCCGAAATTTTCTAGTTCTTCTTTATTTTTCTTCCGTAACCGTTAATGCGGCTCATACCGCTTGGTGCACACCTACAAATGAGGTATCAAAACCTGCAGAAAATTCACGCCATTCCAGCTATTACTTCTGGTGGGATTTGGGCTTAACGTGGCGACATAATTCGCAAAAAACTACGAAAAAAACCCCATTATAAGTCAATGGGAAAAATCCTAGAAATACCCTATTTTTGAGGGTTTGCTGTGTCGTCACAAATTCACCTAGAAATGCCATTCAAATTTCATTTTGTAGATACGTCTGTGATCTCTTCGAAAGTGAAGACGGCTCGTCGATACCAGTTACGGTTTGTCCACAATTTGCCTCTAAGCGACCCAAAGTTTCTCATTTTTCTTCAAATTAGAGTGGCAGCCCATCTCGGTTCATATCTGGGCACAACATTTCTTTCTCTCATCGCTGTAAATGCTCTGAGTGAGGTACAGATATGAATCTCGGGACTATCGCAGAAGACACATTGAACTGTCATACGCTCGAAACGCTTTTCGAATATGTATTACGGTTCCCGAACAAGAAGGATTTGTTTCCAATGCTTTTTTTCAGTAAAGTGTGTTTGCTCAAACACACTTGTGTGTTTGAGAGCTCAGAGCTCACAGCTCACACCTGCTGAGACCATTATTTGCCATAGCAACGGAACTCAAGAGGCTATTGGCTGCTGATTTGGACTACGAATACGCATCGCTGTAGTTCTATCTACCCTCAGTTGAAACAGATCAGGACTGAGAACTGGCCTTTAGAACTACTGCTGCTTTGGGCTGTATATAACTGATTTAACTCAGTAACTGTTACACATGGGATTAGTTTTACACTTTAAAATTAAGCATATTGAAAATTTCACAATAAAAGCCCTGAATATTTTTACATGACGTAATTGCTCTTTTTTGGCTTTATTTGACTTTTTCATCCAAAGCACTGTTACACATGGTATTAGTTTGGCCCTTTAAAATGAAGCTTAACAAAAATTTCAAAATAAAAGCCTTGAATATTTTTACATGACATAATTGCTCTTTTTGGCTTTATTTGACTTTTTCATCCAAAGCACTGTTACACATGGTATTAGTTCAGAACTTTAAAATGAAGCATACTGAAAATTTCAAAATAAAAGCCTTGAATATTTTTACATCATGTAATTGCTCTTTTTGGCTTTATATGACTTTTTCATCCAAAGCACTGTTACACATGGGATTAGTTTGGAACTTTAAAATGAAGCATACTGAAAATTTCAAAATAAAAGCCTTGAATATTTTTACATGACGTAATTGCTCTTTTTGGCCGTATATGACTTTTTCATCCAAAGCAATGTTACACATGGGATTAGTTCGGAACTTTAAAATGGAGCATAATAATAATTTCAAAATAAAAGCCTTGAATATTTTTACATCAGGTAATTGCTGTTTTTGGCTTTATGTGACTTTTTCATCCAAAGCACTGTTACACATGGGATTAGTTTGGAACTTTACAATTAAGCATACTGAAAATTTCAAAATAAAAGCCTTGAATATTTTACATGACGTAATTGCTTTTTTTGGCCGTATATGACTTTTTCATCCAAAGCACTGTTACACATGGTATTAGTTTGGCCCTTTGAAATGAAGCATACTGAAAATTTCAAAATAAAAGCCTTGACATATTTTAGATCAGATAATTGCTCTTTTGAGCAATAAATAACTGATTTAACCCAATGACTATTACACATGGGATTAGTTTGGACCTTTGAAATTAAGCTTAACAAAAATTTCAAAATAAAAGCCTCAACATGCCCCTGAGGTTAGTGCACCGCCGCAGGCAGTGCAATAATATTATTCTGCATTATCTGTTTCTCTCAGGTTAGGGAACTGCCTTGCACAGCAAGGCAGTTCATTAGCATTAGCATTTTGGCTTAAATAAGCTATTAGCTATTTATTGGACTTATTAGCCATGTTTAGTATACTGAATGGAGTAAGTCCATTATAGAGAACATCCTAGTGATGTCCCACATGCTAGTGACAGCAATGATGCTAACATTAGCATTTTGCTAACTACTTGCGTTTTCAGCATTATATAACTGATTTAACCCAATGATTGTTATACATGGAATTAGTTTGGACCTTTGAATTGAAGTTTAACAAAAATTCCAAAATAAAAGCCTTGACATATTTTACATCAGATAATTGCTCTTTTGAGCAATAAATAACTGATTTAACCCAATGACTATTACACATGGGATTAGGTTGGCCCTTTGAAATGAAGTTTAACAAAAATTCCAAAATAAAAGCCTTTAATATTTTTACATCAACTACTTGCGTTTTCAGCATTATATAACTGATTTAACCCAATGACTGTTATACATGGAATTAGTTTGGACCTTTGAATTGAAGTTTAACAAAAATTCCAAAATAAAAGCCTTGAATATTTTTACACCAGCCACTTGTGTTTTGAGCATTATATAACTATTTTAACCCAAGGACTATTACGCATGGGATTAGTTTGGCCCTTTGAAATGAAGTTTAACAAAACTTCCAAAATAAAAGCCTTGAGAAAATTTTAAATCGTACCGAATGGTGCACGTCCGCCTCGCTTAACGTTCTTGCGGTTCTCCGCGTGCCACTGATTACGTTGCGGCGTCCTTTGGCGTCGACGCCAATTTGTGGCGTGACGACGCCGGGCCCAAGCCCGACGGGCGCGCCTTGGCAGGCCCCGGCTAAATTTCTTCAGAAATTTTGTTTTTCTAGTTGCTGCATTTGGAGTTCAGTCTCTATCCGCAGAACCTCATCTGAAACCCAAGTGGTACATTAGGGATGCAGGATTAGCAGGGAAACACAATAGCTTTCACGTTATGGTCATGTTAAACACAGACCCCAGATGGTGAGTACCAGATACTGGGGAAAAATAAATACGATAGTGCCGTTCCAACAACATGGTTTTGTGCAGACACTATCCTGTTAGTGACACACGGACACCCCAAAGCAGCATGGACATCTTATTACATCTTGTGATGCACTAAACACAAAGCATCATCTCTACTAGCATACAAAGCAAATGCTATTTACGTTGTCAGCTCATATTTATTGCTAACCCTTGGATAAATATGAGCTATGTTATGCGGCTATGCAGTGCATCCAAGGTTGATACAGAGCTTGCAGAAGGTGAGTTAATAATTTCTTATAAAATTACTAAACTCTTTCATAAGTAGCCTGCTTTACGATCTGATATTGCTCGGCTATCATCATAGCCATTTTTATTAATGCAGATAATAAATTGGGCAAATTAATTTCAAAATTGATATCAGAGCATCTACTGACAACATGCTTGGATCAGATTGATGTGAAGCCACAGATACATCCACCAATCCAGACAACATGGTGCTGTTTTGCCTGAGGCCAACTGACTGACTTCGCTCCAGACATTTAAGCTTTCAGCCCCCCAAAGACTGCAGGGTGCTGCAGGTTGAGCACCTTGCTGCCCCGCATCACTCTCTGTAGAGCTACGTTTGTGATGAAAAGGAGAAAAGACACATTTGTAAGTGTTTTATGCAAGTGTGTTGAGGAGTGGAAGTTATCTCAAATTGTTACAGTAATAACCAAGGAAATAACTCCAGAACTCAACAAAGGAACAACAAGAAGCTTCAAGAGTCAGAACAAAGACTAACTGGAAAAGAAAGTGGGGTTAAAAAACCCAAAAGATATAGGCCTTGATCTGCTTTAGGTAAACCAAAGACAGACTATAATACTTCTGTTCATACTATGGTCCTGGCATGTTTTCTTGTCACTAATTTTTTTTATAGAGGATGTTGTCGTATGCAAAGTAAGGACTATAGTCTCTTAACTTTAAAACGTCTAATTATTCTCATGTCCTTCCACTCTCTTTCTGCTGCTATAGAATCCAGCATCAGTGTGCCAAGTGGAGACTTATATTTTTTTCTCTTGTAGAGTTCACAATCAAAGTTACAGATCTTGCTGTGGTAGCGACAAGTAGTCATATGATCCTTTCAAATGTGCAGATTATTGGCTGGAACCAATGACAAAAGTGTGTGCATAGCCAATCATTAAAACACAAAGTTTACTATTTTAAACTGCTATTTAAAGCAGGCCCTGGTTTCTTCATGACTTCTGTATATCTAGCAAAAAAACTAAAACGAGTATTTTCCCCATAAGCTATGATTTTGGACTTTTCCCCTGCCCTGGCAGCTTGTTCCTGGTTTTGCCATGGTGTTTTAACTTCACTTGTGATCAGAATCTCTTTCTTTGGGATCTGATTTGATAGCCTCCAGCTGAGTGGAAAGACTGCAACTTTACTGGTAACTTGCAAAGCAATGACTTATCCTATCTTTGTCCAACTCAGCATTCTTGCCTTCTTTGTCTCCAAATCGTGCTTTCTCATTGTAAAGAAAAGCAGCATAAATACTCTCATTCTGCTGTAGAGCTGAAAGTTCTCCTGCTAGGTTGTCGCTAACTGTGTGCCAGTCGCCTCACTGTCCTTGCTGTTGCTTTGCACTCCCATAGAGTATGACCTCTGCTGCTGTGGCCCAAAGCAAAGTAAAAACAACAGTGGTGTCTAATTGCATGATATGAGTTTATGCCTTGGTGCCCTGGTGTGTGCTTGTTCTCTTTTACATCAAAGGTACGTACAGTGGAGCTACCCACCGAGTCTCCGTACTCAGGGGGGCTCCTGGAGTTGACTTTCACATTATTGGCCAGGGTTCTTGGTCGCATACCTTAAATTCCTTTGGTTTTAATCTCTTATGTAATGGATATTCTCCTTTTCCATCGTCTGCTGCTCCCCTACTACACCTTCTGCATGTGTTATCATAGCAAGTACACACACACGCTTAGCTCGCAATATGTAAACATGTGGGGGATTGGAGGAATTAAACATTTCAGACTATTAAAAGGCGCCTTAATAAACACAGTTTTCCCAATTTTAAACAACTTGTAGTGTTTCAGGACTATATTGGCAGTAAAGTACAACATGTAAAGGATCAACAGCCTACTCTCATTCTGAACACAGCTAAGTAATCTGTTGTCTCTCAATGAGCCACGTTAATCAAAACAATGGGCACTCAAGGTGCTCAGACATCTGCCAACGAAAACAGTGTGTTGCTAGTTGACACGTTTCAGCCTTGGGAACTGTCAGCGGGATTGGCCGCAAAAATTATTTGTTTGGAGCAAAAATATCAACAGCTGTTGAACAGTTTGTGCTCCTTCAGAATGAGAGCTGGAGTTCATGGTCTGAGCTTGAGTCTATTAGTTGGAAATACTTCAGTCTCTGCAAATAAGCAAATTTTTTTGACCATCAGCCATGCACAACTACGCTTAGTAAACTGAATATCATCAATGCCCATTAACAGCTCAAGAAAGAAACCTTATTCCTTCATACAATAAAATGTGCTATTTCATGACTACATTGTTATTAAAAGACGAACATGATGACAATGGTGGAATACAAAACCCAAACCTCTAATAGCTGCTGAAGTCTGACTCCAAATCGCCTCCAGCTTTAGAGGGCTAACATTAATAAACACTTAGCTTCTCTCTTGACATATTGCATTTTTTTAAGCACTTGAATCACCTGATTATCTGTGCTGACAGTCTGTCTGAAAAATAAAACAGCAATCAGGCAGTTGGAAAATATTTGCGTGCTTCCAGTTTTTAACAGTAAGCACCAAGCTTAACCACGTCAGTCTAAACAGAGTCAACGCTGGCTCCAGAACAGCCAGGCAGTACCTACCAAGTGCTGACTTCAAAGTCAGCACTTTCAATTCACTCACAATTTTCCAGAAGCTTTAATTTATTTATTTTTTTATGGTTTTATTTGATAAAACAATGCAACAAAGAGTAGCCATGTTTGCTACAATTCATTTTGGGGACGATCATCTGGAAGAATGTCCTCTGGTCAGTGCAACCAGAAATTTTTGGCTGACATTCAAAGCTATATATGTAGAATATTACTAACACATCACATTATTAAATGCACCACATCCACACGGAAACATGAAGGCGGCAGCATCATGCTGTTGGACGCTTCTCTTCGTCAACAACAGGGGAAAAAGATCAGCGTTCATGGGAAGGTGGATGAACAATTTTTTTTTTAAGTTTCACCTCCCAGCAGGAGAACCACCCTAAACATTCAGCCAGAGCTTTGCTCAAAGTGACTTTATATGCTAGAGTGGCCTAGTCAAAGCCCAGACCTACCTCCAATTCATAACCAGTGTTAAGACCTGAACATTTATGTTCACAGATGCTCATTGTTCAACATGAGTCACTTTGAGATGTTTTAGAGAAGCTATTTCAGTCTCTTGACGTGCAAAGCTGGTAGAAACACAAAATGTATTTTATTTTGAAAATATCTTTTAAAACCATATAGCTTTTCCTTCCATCTGTCCTTCATCAATGCTGTTAGTCTACCACACGAAGTCTACTGTAACAATTTCTTATGTCCTATTGTACTACTCCCTTGCACATTTTGTTATTACGCTGAGGAATTGTCTGCGACAACTTATGTACTAAACATAATTTCAGAGGGAAAATATTAGCAGGGGTAGTGCTCTACCACTGTTTTTAATCACCACCATTAAAATCTCATTACTTGCTTTGTTTCTTCTGACATCGCATAATAAATTTAAACTTGTTTACCGGAACATGCCCTCTGGTAGTACAACGCAGACGACCTCACTGTTTCTTCTCCCAGGTTAGATCTGGATATGCTGCTGTTTTCAGCGACTTTTTTTTTGCCCGTCTGCTTGTCTGTCAGCTGGGTTATGTGAATGCTACCTACCAGTAACTAATGAACCAAGGCCAAGAGGTGAGAAAGGGAATAGCTCTTTTAACGCTGATGTTGATCAGAACTCTAATACAACACAATAAGCACACATAAGGTGGAAGAAACCGTGACCTCTGCAATAACGTTTAGGCGCTGTTGTGTTGTTTATAGGAAACACTGAACAATGCAGGCCGGACTTGTAGTTCCTCAGCCCTCACCATTGTTCTCATAGGTCAGGCATGTCACTGCAGCACATAATGTCTTTTTTGTCTTTGGAAGAGTGTTTCTAACAAACATTAGCTGAAACACTGTCTGGAAATCTTAACTGGAATAGTTGAGGTTAAATGACAAACAGTGCCATTAAAAAAACCCACTTGCAGTTTTCTGTGGTTTTTGAACGCTTAAGTGTTTCAGGTCACAACACTAGTTTTTATATAAGGCAGCAATCATTATCTGAGTTAGCACAAGATGCATGCAACTAATTATGGTATGAACTACTGACAAAAAGTCTTTTTTTATTGTTGTGGATACATTTTGACTCTCTTTATTTTGAACCACATTGCAGGGTTGCATGGTAATGCTTACAGTCGTGACATATTAGTTGTAAGTTCAAACTTTGATTAGACCATTCTAAAAATATTTACTCTGTTTTTGTTCTGAGCTATTTTAGAGTGGAATTGCAGAGCTGGAGGTGAAGATCTCAAACTAATGGTGGGAGATTGTTCCTCAAGTTTGTTTTGGTAGACAGCAAAATTCAACCCTAAGCCTAGCTGCCCCACACCATCACATTACCAAAGGCATGTTTAATGTTTGACCACAGTTATGTTGTTCTTTTTTTAAATGCTGGGTTTAGTTTTAAGCCATGTGTAACTGGACACCACTTCCAAAAAATTTCATTTTTGATTTGTCAGTCGACAGAATTCTGAAAAGTCATCAAAATGTTTTTTGGGGGAAATCTGAGATGGGCTTTCCAGTTCTTTACTGTCAACAGCGGTTTTGGTCTTCAAACTCCTCTGCAAATACCTTTTCTCCTTTCATGTGGTATCAACATCAGAACTAAGGATAAAATCAGCACTGGAAGTCTCCACAATTGACCATTTTTTCCAAATTTCTTTCCTACTTCATGTGTTAATATGTTCTATTGAAGTGATTTCTTGATTTATGGGTGATGCAGTTCTCTGTGTATGGGTGGTGAAACTCAACAGATACAGTATAAGACAATTTACTCAGGATTCCTTTTCACAGAGGTTGTGGGTTATTTGGTTATCCTGTTTTGTTAAGTGAAATCAGTAGCTAAAAATAACAATAATGTAAATACAGATCTTCTATTTATTCAATTCTATTTGGTGTACCCCCAGGTTTGGTATTTGGACCTGTTCTGTTTTTATAGTACTTGCTCTCCCTTGTGCCTGTCAACCTTTAAATACATTGTTATGCAGAAGATATTCATTTGGTTTACCCATATAAAATGTCTGAACTCCACTATTTGGTAAATTTCTTAGTCTTTAGTAAAGAGTAGATGCCAAACTTCTTTCTTCAATTAAATGAAAGTAAAACTAAAATTATTATCTTTACACCAGGAAAATGTATGTTTGGGACAAAAGAGACCTTTGGACCTCTTAGTTATTTTGCCAAAATTCTCTGTAAGGAACTGGGTTGCACTTTGATTCTGGTTTTTACTTCGGATGCATGTCAATTTCTCTGTTTTATTCTTGTTCTTATCATCTGAAAAATATTGCCAATCTAAATACCATTTTCTCTCATCCTAAACATGATTATTCATGTTTTTGCTTCCTCATGACTAGATTATTGCAACACACTACATATAAGTCTCCTGCAAGTTGTTCAAAAGGCTGCTGCCAGGCTTCTATTAAAATCCTCCAGGTTTCCACATGTGACTCCAATCTGGATGCAAGTACATCTGGCTTCAAGTTGATTTCAGACTGCAATTCTTTTACTGACTTGGAGAGCTTTACACAGAGAGGCACCAGAATTTTCTCAGATGGGTTCTTCACCTTTACGTCCCATGCTCAGGTTCTACTTATGGTTCCACATACTAAGATGACCACGAAGGGAGACAGAGCTTTTTGTTCACTGACACCGGGACTCTGAAATGATCTGCTTTCGAACTTGTTTGTTAATAGAAACATATTTTTTAAATATTATTTTTTATTAATTTCTCTTAATTTTTTGCTCTTCACTTGCGGTGGTGAAGCATTTACTAATTTTAAATCTTGAAAGGCGCCATATAACTTAATTGCATTTTACTTGAAAATAGCTTTTTGTATTTACTCAGGTTCTCGTTGTCTCTTTTATAAACAGAAACATTTCATTTTGAAAAAAGGAAAAAAAAATAGATAAAAGTACATAACGGGGTAAATATCTTTTCAAAGGACTGTGTGACAAAGAAGTGTGAGCTGCCGGATTTCTGATGTGACCATCATCGTCATCATCGTCACAGCTTTTGTTTGGTTGTCCTGGACAAATCTGTCAATGAAAAATGTTGAGTCATCAATTCTGAAAAGGCTTCTCAGTAGACTCTGGAGGAAATGTCAGAGAGCAGGATGATTCATTTCCTACCTATCATGGAAATAATTACTTTATATGCTAAATGATGACACAAAATAGATGCAAAATAGAGAATTTGCCTTCCTGATGCTTGCATGCAGAGAGAAACCAACTCCTCCCACATTTCAGAGAGAAAAAATAGAGAAACTTGTGCGATTTCAGCTGCTGTCATTGAGACTAAATGCCTTGCTAGATGGCCGTCGTTCCTGCGTGTAACCCATTCGTTTTTCCTCAGAAGGTTGTGGGGCTAATCAGAGTCTTTCTGTGGCTTCATGCACAGACACCCTTGCCACAAATTGTTTCCACATTTTAATCAATATGACATGAAATACAAGCAGTACTTATTTGGAAAGCAGGCGTGTGTGTGTGTGTGACGGCTTGCATGACTGAGACAATTTAGAAAGAATAATGCTTACCGTAAATATGGCACTGAGCAAAAGTTTCAAACCACAGCTGATTTATTCACGAAATTTGTTTTGGGGAGTAAGAAGTCGCTTTGATCGATGGTTCTCCAGGCCTTCTGAAGGTCTTTCAGCGTTTTCTATGGACTTTGTCACTGACGCTGTGACAGCGTCAGTGTGAACAAGTAGATTGTAAACAAAGACATTAATATTGTTTTCAGCAGAATAAAGGTATATGAACATCATGTCTTCAGAAGACAAAAAAAGGTTATACTTGACACAGATCCTATTCTCCTGCAATGTTCTACTGTTTACCAAGTTTTCAGCTAAGAGCGCTAAGTAAATATGCGTCATACATCGTGTTTGGGATTTTAAATGCTTCAGTTATACAACAGAAAGGTGAACTGTCTTTGTGAGATGTTTGTATGCTAGCTATCTATTATGAGTAAACACAAACGGGAGCTTGTCCCTCGAGTTTTAGAGTCTTTTTACACTTCGCTCACAGTTAAAATTCCTATCAAGGCAACTAAACAAGTGATTTATCAAAAAATATTCACATACCGGTAAAACTAATCTTTAATCCTTAGATCCAACACAGAAATGTGTGGGGAAAGAGTCAAGAATTTTGCACACGACTCTACGTGACATAATGACAACACAGCATGGAAAGGACTATTGACTGAGTAGTCAATGTGATAGAGACAGCCAAGAGGACACTGTACACAGGTAGAGGGATAGTAAAATGAAAGACAAAAGCCCGTTCCACTTTAACTCTGTGCAACACATTAGCAGGCTACCTACCAGAGGGCCATTAGGGAGACCTGCTTCCCAGCAAAGACTGTTGACAAACCATTTGGAAAATGGTGTGCTTATGATGCCCACAGTCAATTAGACTCATGGGCCAGAGACTGGAAATCCAAGCTACCGATTTAATAATGAAATAGATTTGGATAATCCTTCTTTTTTTATGTGAGAGAATGCAGAAAAAAAGTAGTATTTTGTGAAAGTAAAAGAAAACTCAAAGGCCTTTCATAGTAGAATAATCTCTGTGCTTTAAACATCGGGAAAAATTCACAAAACGCTGCAGTGATAATTGACTGGCTGGCTGGCTGGATGGATGGATGGATGAATCAATAAAACTGACAGTAAGGAACAAGATTTTCCAATGCTCTATTTTCCTCCACCCAAAGGACCCAAACCAGGAAGTAACACTTTCAGATGAAGAATCTTGACATTTGACTCATTCTGCTAATAAACGTAGCAAACTGCTTCACCTGAGCGACTGGAAGAAAAGTGACTTTACATGGGGGGTGGCAGGTTACAATCTATAGATTAAACTCTGCAGCTTTAATCTTTATCAATCTTTTCTGAAGTTTGTCTCTTGTTCTTCTCTAAAAGATCTATTTCAAGTCTTCCTCTTGCATCTAAACTGTACATGTTCCTTTTCCCATCTGAGCCTGTTTGTGAGTAAGGGGGACTGATGTTGACTCATGCATGCAGCGAGAACAAGGATCCCCCACAGCAATGATACACACGCCTACACACCCCACCACACACACATTTACATGGCTGAATTGTGAAGCTAGGGAGAACAAAGGCTTCTATGACACTGCTAAAAAAAAAATGCTGCAGATGTTTGATTAAACTTTGCGTGTCATGGTATTGTGACACAGTTTTGCTGTGTGTGTGGGTCTGATTATAAAAGCCAAATCTCCAAGTCTAGAATGACACACTTGCCTTGAAGGCAAATCATCTTCAACCTGCTGCACATAAGAGGGCACAGTTAGATCACCCCCTCCGCCCCACCTCCAAACAAACAAAAAATCCTGCAGAGAGCATGCAATACACAGACAGTGACTAGAACACATGACTCATTGATTAGAAAGGGAGAAAAAAAACGTGAACATTTTTTACATTTTTTTTGTCCATTTGGCCCTTTGGAGATTAGTGGTGATGTGTTACAGACACAGAGGTGGAAGGGTTCAGTGTCTTGCATTACCATGTCTGCTTTCAGTTTCAGTCCCCCCCCCCAACCCCCAAGTTTTCGATTTCTAACCTGCGACCTCGGAGACGCATGAATACAAGTTGATAACAAGCCGGGGCCACTTTTGACAGAAAACAGCCCTGCTGGCAAATGCTGGGAGAAAAGTTTCTGTGAAAGTCTTTTTATGCCTCAGCTGGATGAATCATCTTTGCTGTCATCAGCTTATAAGGCAGACTTCAGACAGTATGGAAAAAAGCAACCAAAATAGCTGAAATTGAAGGTATGCTGGCGAGCTGTGGCCCTAGCCTTGTGTTTCTGAGATATTTTTAAACTTTGCACTCCCAGCCCCTCCCCACCCCTCTCTCCCTCTCGCCACCTCCTCTACCCCCTCCTACTCCAGGCCCCCCTGCCTCCTCTGTATCGTGCAGCTGAGATGTTCTTTATACTGTTGCTCTTTGCACAGAGGAAAGCAGCGACGGATAGAAACGCAATCTGAGTGTGTGTGTGTGTGAAATGTGAAATGTAGTATGGCGGTGTTGAAGGGGAGTGGACCAATTGTTCCCAGTCTCCTGCTGTATGAAGAAATTTGCTGGTCAGAATTTTGGGTTGATCTGCCAACTTGAACATTAGGACCCCTCCTGGGCCACTCTCATTTTCTCTTTTCTTTGTTTCCCCACAGCTCTCTCTTTTTCATTCTGGTCAGCACACAGTCAGTCATCCAGTTATTAATCATATCTTAACCCTCCCACCTTTCCTACTTTTTTTTCTTCATTATTTTCACTTTTCATTCTTCCTTCCTTTTTCCTCTACTTAATCGCCTTGCCCTGACATGCTTCCAGGGCTTCCATCTATGTCAGCTCCACCGTCTCCCACAATCTTTCTCCCTCTTTTTCCTTCTTCCTCAGAACTCTGTTTGTAAACGTGCAGAGGCGAAGAATGAGGGAACAAATTATGAAACACAGGAGTGCATTCCATACCTTGTTTAGAAAGAATTCTCCAACAGTGCAGAGGGGGAGAGCAACCTCTTTACCCCTGCAAAACTATACCCTCGTTTAGCCCATTTGGCTCATTTTATGTATGCGGCCATCAGGGAAATCTATGAAAACGGTGCTTTCTGTACTCAGTTGTTGTATTGTCTTATCTACTCATTGCATTCTGGTAAAATACTAATTATTAATCAGTGCTGTGCTGTGGTGACTTTAACAGGTATACAGTATTTGGTTATTTTACAGCTCCTTCCTTTTTAATCAGGTTTTTAGCTCACAAAATATGTAGCTGTTTCCATGTCAGAAATGAAGAAAGATGTAAAATGCATAAAAGAAAGAAAAAGTGAGGTCACGGCAGCCAAAGTGTAATGCGATTAGTTTTAGAGCACCAAATTCAAGCATCAGTGCATACAGTAACACAATGGGCCACCCAAGTCCAAAGTAGTGATGGGAAAATGTCCAGATCAAACCTGACTCTTAGTTTATATATCAAAGATTTAAATAGGGATTTGTTCAATGACCAGGAGGAAGTCAAATAAACAGTTCTCTTAGAGCAGTGGATGGAAACCTAGCAAACCGGTATACTACCCATTTCCCTTTTGAGAACAACAATCAACTGGGTCATCAGAATACGATGAGTGAATAAAGAATCTGTTAAAACCTTGTTTTTAAAGTTTGTTTATGGCTAGTTTTATTCAACAACATGTTGGTTGGCCTTAAAAATCCATTCTAAACCAATGCTACACACATTATGAAAAGTCTAACAACACCTCGCCTTGGTGGTGTCGCATGAATCATGTTTTATCATCATTCCTCAACTTTGATGGCTCCTTCTCTTAATTTCATGATTATAATTAATTTATAATCTCGCAGGCATGTGTTTCCAAGTGAGAAACCTTTTTCTGGTGAGGAATGAGAAATGTTCCCGCACATAGAATCATTTCTGTAAAAGTGCTAATTTGATCCTTTTTTTGTTTAAGCAACAATTGGCTTGCATGATCTTTTAAAATGTCTTTTTAATAAGGGCAATCTTTTCTGTGAAGACCAGAAAGAGACAGACTTGTCATACATATATGGCAGTGACTTTATGTTTCAGTGGAAGTGACCTAAAAGGATTTTATTTTTATTTAATAAAAAAACGTTATCTGCCAATTTAAAGGTTAATTGAGATTTATGTTTATATGTCTTTCCTTAATCTGGATCTGAAATCAGACTCTATAGTATTGCAGCTATTAAAGTATATTTTTATTTATCAGTGTCACTAGTGCATTTTTTCTGTGACTGTTGATTTACAACACATCAGTGTGGCTGACAGACCAGAGGGGGATTTCTGATCCTGGTGTCTCTCCTTTGTATTCTCTGCAGCTCTCCCCAGAGGATACTCAACTGAGAAACTTTCCAAAACAGTACGCGAAGCAAAGCAAACAATGGGAAGTGACATTATTGAGAGTGAACTTTGGTGCAATCTAAACTACACGTACCAGTTTCATCTGAAGGGGTTTTGTTGCACAAAGCTCTGAATTAGCATTTTCTTTTAACTTATAGATTTTCAGAAAAAGACTCTTGAACATGATGAACTGCAAAATTATTAGGTGGTAAAAAATACATTGTATACAGTTTGAAAGATATTTAGCTTTTATTTAACTTGATTCTATAATTGTTAATACACAATTAAGCACATAGAAAGCCCTTCATCTCAAAACAAATACTACTGACTTACTATGTTTGGTTTTTGGTGATTCTTGATTTTTGAACCCTCTTTTTGTAAGAATGAATATTATACAAGTCACTTTATCCCATTTTGGGGTTTGAAATCTAAATCAGTATGCTGGGTCAAACCCATTCCTCAAATCTGCTGCGTTAAATCAACCCAAAGTTTAATCAGTTCATATTTCGCTGAATACTGGATCTGAAAATAACCCAAATTTGGTTATTTTTTAACACGTATATTTTTTCGGTGTGTGCTCTAATGCAAAAATTCATTCAGAGTTCTGGTTCTGATAACATTTATATTTGCCTAAGTAATGAGTCAGCCGATTGCACATTCTACTGACCTGATCTCTGACTGTCTATAAAACGCACCTGTTCAAAAAAATAATATTGTCTCCAGTTCACTCTCTCCAACCACAAAAGGCAAGACAATAGATCTGTCAATGAAAATCAGAGAGATGATATTAGATCTGCAGAATGGAAGAGACCATCAGTACAAAGCCTCAGTTACCCTCAGTCTTCAGTTTGTAAAATCTAATAACAATAGAAAAGCTCCATGTTGTCCCAAAGCTACACAGAAGGCTGTGTAGAAAGAAAAGCTTCATGATCTGAAGAAAAAAAGAAAAAACAGCACGAAGTTGACCAGTGGGTATTTCTTCCACTACATGAAGATTAACTGATGGTTTATCAGTGATACACCACAGTATTGTCTTCAGTATTAGTGGGTTAGCAAAGCTTTGTTCTCTGTGAACCTCATTGATATTACAGCATTAGCCACAAAATAACCTTTCTGTAAACATTTTCCTCTGTATTCTGCCTGATCAATGTATCATCAGTACGCTACACACTGACTTGTCCCCTGTTTGTCATCAGATGACGCAGCGATTGTCACTGATCCATACGTACTATTGATCACTGCAATTGACACAAACTTTCACTTTAAAGATAGCCTTGAGAAACCTCACTGCAGCTAATACTTTGGCCCAACAGCTGCCCTGACGAATCAGATGATCACACTTGAGCACACACATCTCTTTGGTTTGAGCTGGTATTGGGAACAAGGTTTCAAATAATGGGATTTCCTTTATTTCCTCCAAATTAATTGATGTTAGCAAGACCAAAAACATAGCTGCAATACTTGAGAGGTAAGGAACACTCCTCCCTCCCACTGCCCCCCCAAAATTAAATGGGACCAAGTGATAAATATATTGAGCCTTAATAAAGCTGTAACAGCTTTTTATTCACTGTAATCTTAAGGTCTGATTAACCTGAAAGCCCCGAGTAAAGATCCAGAGCGTGGATGTGGCCTGGGATATAAATGTGGAGGTGAGTGTTGAAGCTCGCCCTACAACACTTGAATAGATTTTGATTATTCATAAGACATCCTGAGAATGGCCATATGGAGAGGATCTGATCTGAAGCACACAAAGGATGGCAGGTGCAGATGGTTTTCTGAATGTGAAATTAGCTCTTCAGATGCATCCTCTCTGCACCCACCGTATTGTTTTACAAATGTCCACTAAAACCTGACAGTTTTATGCTGTGCTGGGTTACTGCAGAAGCGTTTATACCAATCCACGCTAATGATTCCTTTTGTGTGAATGTGTGAGAAAGGGTGCGCGAGCGCCACGTATGTAGCTATGTATAACATGATTTATTGTACGTGCCCACATGTGTAGGTTGAGCTTTTTTTTTAAAATGGCTAATCTCTTGTGCTGCTGTCCCTCTCTCCCTCTTCTACTGGGTTTAGTTGCTATGGCAATGAGTATGGGGAGAAATGCAGAGCTGTGGAAAGGAATGAAAATATGTGTCTGGAAATACCATCAAGTCTAACTGAGGATCATTATACCACCATGTCTGGAGGCCAAGCCTGTGTACCAGAGCAGAATGAGGCATAAACTTCTACTTCAACTTTTGCGTGTGTGTGTGTGTGTGTGTGTGTGTATGTCTAAATCTTGCAGTTGACAGATGTGATCTTCTGGAGAGCGTGTGTGTGATGTGCGCGATCCAGGTTGGGGCCAGTTGGAGAAGCTCCACGTCTTTGCAGCCCAGCAGGAAACTGCAGTTTTTGTGCCCGGCTCTCCTTTCAGGCCTCCTTGCTGGCACTGCCACAGCTGCCAAGCGAAATCATAATCGCTTTTAATTTGCTGTGTGTTCTCAGGCACCCCGGGCCCTAATGGCAGCCTTGTTTGCCCCAAGAAATAAGTGTGTTCTTGCCGTTCTTTGGGGGGTTGCTTTTGGTCTTTTACTCTGTGTGTGTCTTCAGTTGTTGTGATAATCAACCCTCTGTGAGCACTCTGGCAGCTGACGCAGAGAAGATCTTTGCTATAATAACCAGGGCACACACACAGAGACATAAATACACTGTTACACACAATAAAATAATTTGTAATCTGATTCTGATAGTTATTTTCCCTGCATTAATTGTAAGGAATTTAAATGTACAAAATGCCCAAAACTAAGCAGGTCCGACAGACAGATTTATACAGTTGTTTGAGCATCCGGTGTTATTAACACATGTCCAGTAAAATCACAGCACCTGATCTTTTGCGAAAGTAATCCAAGAGAGAAAAATAATCAGCACCTACTCTGTGTGAATGAATGGATATGTTTTTCAAGGGCTTAAAATAAATAAATAAATAAAAACCCCAATAGAACCAGAAAATCATCCTGAAGGGTTCTAAAGGAATGTCTGGAGCTTTCAGGCCCAGTAACCACAAACACAATTCCAGTATCCCACTCTGGTCTGAGGAAAACCAGTGTCTGCGGTTAGATTTTCTCTGTCACTCTGACTCTCTCGCTCTATCTTTCTGTCTCGCTCATCTTTTTTTTTTTTTTTTGTCCATGAAAAGATCCAATTCAGATGCAAAGTGAGCTCTGAAAGAACAATCGAAAGCTCATCTGAAATGTCAGGAGGATTATTTCAGCAGGGAGCAACATCTGTGACGTAAACATGCACCCTTCACAAATTCAGATGTATCACCATTCTGCTGTTGACCTGGTTCTGAGTCACACTAGGCATGCTTGATATCTGTCTAATAATTAAAGTTGTTTAAAGCCCGTAATGAGGAGCCTCTCGATTAATTTTTTCCCCCACTTCCTTATAAAGACGACAGGATTAACAAAAGCGTGATTTCTCTCTCTTTTTTTTGTTGCTGGAGAATGACATCGCTTTGATCCTGATAAAAATTTTTTTTAAAAATCTGCCACAGAATGTGACACTGTGAGTGCTGACAGCAGGAAGCCGACCCTGGCGACTTGTTTGTGCGCCGCTTGATGTGTCTACCACGTATTTCCTTCTGTGCTCTGGGAATCTCAGCAGTGAGTGCATTGGTGTGTGTGTGTGTGTGTGTGTCTGCTTAAAGTAGGTCAACAGGAGGACAGGAAACCACTGCTCACTTGTCTGAGTGCAGTGTGTGACTTTATGGACATAAAAACACTCGCATATGGCACACACAGGAACAACAACAATCGTGGAGCTGTCCTTCCTCCTGTCTTCTGTTAAACACAGTAAGATGATACCAACTCTCTCAGTGTTTGCTCTCTTTGTGCTTTAATTTTCTCCTTAGTCCTTCTGGCAAGTGTTGACCTCTGTCTACTTAGTAATATTTCATAATTATGCTATAAAAGGCAGAAAAATCCCTATGTTTTCCATTTGCCCAAGATTCACCCTCTTATTTTGTCTACACTAATATACCCAGACGAAGTTTTTTTTTTAAAAAAGCTACGTTTTCAAACGGTTTTGAAAAGTGTGGTAGATTTTAGTTTCTTTTTTTTTTTTTTTTTTTTTTTAGGGACCTTCACTCTGATATCTCTAAATCAAATGCAGTGCTACCATTTGACTCCAGAAGTCAAATAATTTAGGAAATGCAGCCAGGCTTTGTGTAAGTTAATATAAGTGTAAATCAACCTCTTCTGTGGAGGCCTCAGGTTTGTTGAAGGACTCCTGGGAACAAATTGCACCATGAAGATTAAGAAACCCAGCTAAGGATCTGGGGAGATCTATAGATCAGGTTGGAAAACCTGTCAATTCAATTAGAAAACCATAAACACGATCTTTATGGAAGAAAGCTATTTTTAAAAGAAAAACCTGTTTGTATCATTCCTCAAGCAATGCTAAGGACAACACACATATAGAAGATGTTCTTGTTAAGATGAGACCACAGCGGACCCGTTTGACCCAAAATAACGAATACTTTAAAGCACCTGAACACACCACCGTCATGATGTTTTCCTTCAAAGACAGTTGATGGTAATATGGATGGAGCTAAATTCAGAGCAGTTCTTGGAGGAAGCCTGCTTGAGGCTGCATGACATGTCAAGAATAGAGTGGAAAGGTGGTTATAGAAAGTATTCATATGCAAACACACTTTCCAGATCTGGAAAGGTTACAAATATGTCTCATTTTTCTTCTGATTCTGACAGCTGTGTGCTGGTCCGTCACACAAAATCCTAATAAAATGTTTTATAAATTAGTGGCTGGGACGTCACAAAATGTGAGAAAGCTAAAGAGGTATAAACACTTAATACTCATCCAAAGTCTTAATGTGAAATGGAAAAGGAATGCCTAGGAGATATTGCAGACACTTTTCCCTTTCCTCCTGTGTCACTGCTTCCTCTGCTGGATGGTTTTGCATGTCAGAAGCTGTGCTGGTCTCAGCAGCTTTGGGTCACAGCAGCGGAGGACATTGCATCAGAGCAAAGAGTTGCGCTTCCTGATTCTAAAGAGGAGGAAAGCGGTTCCATTTTGGAAAAAATGCTTCAATGCATAGAACAGAAGATTACAGTGCAGAAAAGAGGGACAGTGAGAAGTACAAAAAAAGAGGCATATTGCAGGTTTCATAAATCAGGAGCAGAGCAAAAAAAAAAAACACGCCTGGGGCCAACAGCATGTAAGATAATGAAAAAATAAATGTTTTTAAGGACAGAAATATGAGAGAAAAATCTCTGTATTAGGGATCAGTATGAAGCAAGATTTTAAATTTTATGCTACGAACCACCTGGAGGCGAATGCTTAAAGTACTCTCGCATGCTTGATTGCACATAGTGTCTGTCTGCAGCCTAGGCCTGCTGGGATATTTGCTCTGAGGGGATAAAGTGTAATTTTGCTGGAGAATAAAGCTCTTTCTGGTACAAAGAGGGATTCACTTGAGAAAGTTACTACGCTTCATGAAGCTTTGAGAGTTCTTCCAGTTAGTGAGGCAGAGCTGTGAAATTACATCTCTAATACCTTGCACTTCTTATCTGTGAAGTGCTGACAATGACTGGCAGCTCCATCTCATACTCAGCTGGACATTTGACACGTTTTCCACTTCACAGGTGGCCACCCTGCAGACACGCACCATCTGGGTTGTGGAAAAGAAAAAAAAAATGTCCTTGAGCAGTTCGTCTTAATACATGCACGTTTCTGGGCATCTGCACGTCTGCATGTTTGTGTTTATCGGAGGAGTGCCGCAATGCCTAAATTGCCTCTGGTCCTGAGAGACCACGCAGGCTCGACAAAGAGCTCCACCGCGCAAGGGCTGCGAACAAGTTTGCTCCATTACAGCCAACGCTTTTAGGCTGATTTGCTGGCTCAGCAGCTCTCACTCAGCAGCCGATCGATACGGGGAAGTTGGAGGAGATGACTTCCGGTGGATCATCAGTGAAAGCTCATAAATCAACTTCATTGTCCTAAACATGTCTACTTTTTTCCTTTGTGAATCAATAATGTTAGGGATTCCCATTTGAACTTTCGTTTCAGTATATTTTTATAATCTTTGTGAGAGAGTACTGTAACATTAAATTTCCCTGTTTATCATTCCATTCATCTGCAATCAAACTCAGAGTCGATTCACCCCGAAGCACAGTGGAAAAGATGGACACCGGTAGTTCAAAGTTCAAACCGGTCTGGGTGAAAGCTCAAGACTCCATCCTGATTCAGTTTGAAAGGATGCATTGCTTGACTCAGTTTTATGAGTTAATTGGTCTTAAACGTCTGTTGAATGAAAATAAATGAGAAAAGAAACAGCTATTGATTAGATAGTGTGATTTTAAAGCTTGGAAATGGCTACAGTAACAAATGAGGTCATTTTCAGTGTAAGAGGAATGTTGCTACTTAAAGTAGCATGATAACGTATCTACAGTCTTCCATTTTTCACACTTAGTCACATTTAAAACACAAACTCTAATGTATTTGATGAGGATTTTATGGTATAGATGTTATAAATGTATAACAGTCAAATGTGCTTTTTTTCTTCAAATAAAAGGTTAGAAAGTGTGTAGCACATTTGTATTCACCCCCCTTTATTCTCGAATACACTTACAATAGAGGAGAAATAAAGCAGTGGAGAAAGTTAAAGCAATGAACACAACTGCCACTGTTCGACATGGTGGTGGCAGCATCATGCTGTGAGATGGGCTTCTTTGTCAGGGAAGATGGATGGAGCTAATTTTAAGTTGATCCTGTAAAAAAATCTGTCAACATCAAAAGACCAGAGTGGAGTTCAGCTGCTAGGCAACACTAAGCGTACAGCAAGAGCCAATAAAACAGAGAGTCTGTTCATGGACTCTCTCAATGCAGTCTGACTGAACATTTTGCAAAAAAGAATAAGCACAAAATTTCTTTAGATGTGAAAAGCTGTTAGCAATGGACTTTTGGACTTGTATCTATAAAGATATTGGCTCATGCAGGTCAAATCCAATACATTTCAGAGATTATAGATTTTAATTTGTAAACATGTGTATTTGAAAGTCTATAATGTAAAAATTATCGACCACTTTGTGTTTATTTGAGAATCTAATAGGTAAATTCTGAGTAAAGTACATCAAATCGAGCAATCTGTATGTGCAGAAAATTTGAGAATTCAATAGAAATAAACACTCCTGCACGGGAGTAATATTTTTTAAAAATTGTTCTTACAAAGAACAACTTCTCATTAGGCATTTATTTGCCTAATGAGAAGATCAGACATCAGTTGGGTGAAAAACATCAGAGAAAAATCTGGAACTACTTCACAACATCTCCTCGTACTGCATCTGAAGTCACAGAGTGCAGCACTTTTGGATGAGCCTCCCCTTCTCCCCGAGGAGCAGCAGAGCTTCTCAGACAATGAGTGGGCGACCGGTGAAAGCCCAGCATTAACAAATCACCACAGAGCGGGGCGGCTTAATGCGGTCTTGTCGCCCTGCGCCTTTGACTGTTAATTTTGCGAGCACCTAAACAACATTCAAGTTGCATTAACAAAATCAGCCTGGGTAATCTTTGCTCAGTAGGACCATTACGGAGATGAATATCATCAGATTCCATCAGCATACAGCAAGACAGCAAGTGGGAGGAATGTTTTTTTTTCTCAATTTCCTCTTTTGTAGGTGTATAACAATATCAGTGTTACATATCTGGCAGTGTGTGCGGGGGAGGAGAGGAGTGTTTCTTTTTTTCTGTGAGGAGGCTCATCATTTTCCCTATTTATCAGTTTTTTGCTAGTTCATTATAAAAATCTCTCTAATAGCTCCTTCTGAGACAGTACTTAGGATATTGAGAGTAAACTTTGCAGGGTCAGCAGGGAAGCTCATCCATAGTGTGAGCACAGTGATGATGCAGTATTGCCATGGAGACAGATCGAAAGGATCGTCATTATAAACCCTGTGGATGATGTATGCTCTGTGATTCCTAGCTGTACTTAACTGTGAATTTCCACACTGACTGGCCTCATTATTAGGCACACTTTTTTTTCTACTGCTCTACTGGACTCTCTCTTTGCCTTCAGAAATTCTTCGTGGCATAGTCATGAAGAAGCCTCTAGCATCCTTTAGTGATTTTGACTCACTTTGATGTGTTATTATGACACAGTTGTTGAAGATGTTGGCTGCATATCCATGTTGATAGTCTACCATTCCACAATATCCTAGAGGTGCATTACCCAGCTGAAAGTAACCACAAGAGGTTAAAAGTGAGAAAATATCCCTCACACCAGTATACCTCCAGCACCAGGTTAAATTAGTGACATATGGAAGGATAGATGTTTTCTTGTTCTTATGGCAAATGTGAAATCAAGACTCATCAAACCACGCAACATTTTTCCAATGTGTTATTCTCCAATTTAATAAGCCATGTGAATTGTCATCTCAGTTTCTTGTTCTCAGCTGACAGAAGTCAAACCTGGCCAATTCTTTTATTTCACATCTGCTTTAGGGCTGGACATGTGGTTCATTAGATGGCTATAATAACTGGTTGTTGTTGCCTCTTTATCATCTCAAACCATTCTGATCATTCTCTTCTGACAAATATCCACACATCTGCTGCTTAATGGATATTTTTTTGCTTATGACCATGATGTAAACCCAATGGATGGCTGTGTGTAGATCAGCAGTTTGTAAGGCCAGTCTATCTAGCACCAGCCATCATGGCTCATTAATGCAAAAATTGCCTCCATGCATCTTTGTGGATTTCAGTCTATAAACACTGAGCAGAGAAATGCAAATTTTAAGGTTTGGTGCCTTGTGGAAGATCAGAGAACTTGACATAGGAGGGTAAAAAGAGGCAACCAGATTGTTATGTCGTCTCTTTCTTGTAAAACTCACAGATGATTCATTCTTTGTTTTGTTTTGTCTTTTTGTACATCCCACAAGTCTGTATGTTATGTTTCTTATCTCTTCCGTCTGCCCAGCTACTTGTTATGGTATGCTCAGATTTCCTTACTGCCTCCAACTTAATAAAGCAGGGTGGAGTTTGTTGAAAGGGGAGATGCCAATTATTTATACCAGCAACATGCACGTGATGCCCCAGTGTCTGGAACAGGTCAGACAATAATAGGGAGAAAAAACATTTTCAACCAAAATCTTTGTGTTCTGACAGGTATAAAATATCAGCAAAGCTACTGCTGGTTTCCTCCATTAAGATAAAGAGTTTTGCATCTGTAATACACAAGCTAGTAGTGTGTTTTGTTTGAGAGAAAAAAAGTGTTTACAGGACTGAGGAGAGCTTTAAGTGCAGTCCTACTCAGAATGGTTTGTACTTTGTTTGCAGTCTGGGTTCACTTTGCACAGGGCCAGGATAAGATCTCACTTTGAGGCCACCATAATAAACACTGTTATCTCCTTATAAACAAAACTGCAACAGATTTACAAACCTAGTAGAAACTTCCGCTGCAGAGTGCTTACTCAAAAACAAAAAGAAGTTAATTCAGGAGCCACAGCAGGTCGAAACCTGAGGTGAAGTAGATGATGTATTAGACCAGATTGTAAGCTAACAGCATGAGAAATGAATCCCTCTGCTGTGGGTGATTGAGGGTCAAAGGTCTAAAAACAAAATGATGGATGGCAAACATGACTGAACTGGAAACGAACACACACTTTAGTAGAAGATTGCAGGACTGAGGACTGCTGAAGAAAATTTGCGGTAGGATGACGGGGGAAGAGGATGAGGCAGGATGGGAACTGAAGACAATACAGAAAAAACAAACAGACTCAGGCAAGGATCCCCAGCCCCCTCGTACCAACCCATCATCTCCACAAAAGATTAAAGTGGATGTCCGGTCTCAACTAAACCTCCTGCTCACTTCCCATGTGCGTTTGACATCGCTGTGCAGCACAGATTCTGTAAATCCTCCAGTGTTTTTTTTTTATTTTATGCCAGATGTCAGCCGTCCTCACTCCGGTTGTCTTTCCTGCCTTGGAGTGGAGATATGTGTTGATGACACATGTATGGTAATAATGTAAAATGTACACTTTGGTTTCCTTTTTATGTGGGGCTGATTTTGAAATCAAAGCAGATTTTTACTTTTAGATTTTCCCACTTGTGTTCACTCTAAAAACTGCTGGGTTTGCGTTGTTCACTCAAATATTGTGTTTATGTTGTTAGGCCAGGTGAGGTGATGCTAACTAATCTAAACTGGATAAAAAAACTGTGACCCAGTTTGTTGGGCTAGAGAAGATAGACCATTGTTCCTCACATATGATAAAATAACAAAGATTCATTACAAATATGTGCTCTATAATGATGCTAATGTTAGCAGGTTGTGTTATTGACTTTACAGTGACTAGAAATGTGTTTGTTTATGTAGGATAACTTTAGTCTCTTAGCTGTGAAGTAGTTAGCAAATGCTAATGATGGTGATCAGAATTTACAAGTTGACCTTAATAGTAATACTGTTATGAAATAACTATCAGTTATAAAACTTATGAGGCTGTCTTTATTTCTTCAAAAACTGACTATCTTTAATCTTGTTGGATTGCAAATATAAAAGCTGCTTAGGGTGCACAGTAGTACAATTCGTTATTACTGTTGCTTCGTAGCAAGAAGATCCTAGATTTTTGTCCAACTTTAGGAATGAAGTTGCACATTCTCCTTAACTACTCTTCCCACAATGAGGTTTTTTGGTTTCTACAAATTGCCCTAAGCTCTGAGTTTCTTAATGAGTCCTGAGTGCAGTTTTTGATGAATGCTAAATGGTTCACTGCCCAGAGAATCATCAAGTTCAAGGTCAGCAATGGCACTTGGTATAAAACCATAAACGTTATCAATCAGTTGTCCTCAGGAACATTTTATAATGTTTGTATGTCCAGTCAATCGGAAGCTGACAATGCACTGCAGTGTGTAAAGGATGATGAAAGAGGTGTGAGATTGGAACCTTCTGCATTTCCACTGTCTTTAGGGAATCTGGACAACATTTAACAGGCTAATTTGGAACTGATCATTCTACTGTAAAAAGAGATTCCTCAAAAGATTTGATTAACTCTTACTTTATTTGACAAAGCACATAAATAGGACTTTAGAGTTGTGGGAGTTTTTTTTGTGTGACAAAACTACTTTAGTAGAGGAAGGCAAAATACCATGAAATATGCATAGACTGGCCACATTTTTTGTGAATCATAAAAATTGTTTAACAAAGAAGACTGTGCTTAATTTTTTTTTGCCTACCAGTTTTTAGTGTCAACTCACCTCACTCATCACCAGATCGGCAGTTCAATTATCAGTCAAATGTTATCTTTCCTAGACAAAAATCTCTTTGCACTTTTGACAATTTCATTGATTAACAGAGAGCGTACTCTGCCCCGTGATGCAGTTACTCCTTATCTTGCAGTTATCACATTGATTTCTCTCTGCCTGTGTCCTCTCTGCAGACTCGTACTCAGCAGCGGGCAGCGAGGGCAGCATTTCCACCTCTGTGGCATCGCTGCCACCGCAGCCTTCAGGCAGCTCGGCCCCCAGCTCACCGAGCTCCAGACGCTCTGTTAGTGCCCTGACGAAGTGGCTTACCAACCCTGTGCGCAAACTCAGTACTGGATCCACCGTCAAGGGGGACCGCCAGGTCCGGAAACTTGAGGGAAAAACTCCACCTCTTTCATCCCAGAGCCAGAACCAGAGCCAGGACCTTTTCAGCCCAGTGAGGCCCGATGAAGCGTTTACCATTCTACCCGTCACCCACAGAGAACAAGTGAGAACAAGCAGTATCACTTACCACCAGGATGTTTTCTTTAATTTGTGGTCACATGAGCTAGTCAGACAAGTCTTGAGTTTGCAGTCTGGGTTTTACCTTAGACAGGTGACTTGATCCTCCTCATAAGTAAACTCAGTGATCCAAATTAGACCTACATATTCTCATGACATGGTCCTATTGAAACTGGTTCTGAAGTAAATATGCAAAGTTTTTGCCTTGAATAAACATAAATCCTGGCCATGTTCATGGTAAGCTGCTTCTTGTTGACCTTAGGTAGCTAAAGAATGTAAGCAGAGATGAAAGTTTGACATTTTCAGTCTCACACTGGACAGCAGCTGACTCAGCTCTTCTTAATGCAACAATTTCTGACTCATGCTCCCCTTTTTTTGTTTTCTGCATTAGATTGACTGTGTCCACATGGTGATTTCCATAATTTTGGTCTATATATATGTAGCACCCTTTTCCATTCTATTCGAGAAAACTAAAATGGAGGGTGCTTGGGTTCGACATCAGTCCGGTACCCCAATAATGACCTACCTTATGACAAACACGACCCAGAGGAATGTCGAAACTTTAGGCAAAATGATTCAGCCTAACTTTATTAAACTAAAACGACAGAAAACCTATTATTTAGTCACCACCGTAGCTTTGTAGTTGAAAGACCCTTCAATAGGATCTAAACAAACATAAACCTCTTTACATAAGGCAAGATAAATAAAATATTAACGGCCACCCTTTTTGTTTTTCCACAGCACCAGGACAGAACAAGAAATGTCCAATTATATTAATATACAGTTCTAAACAAAATATAACCCAGTCAGTTTGTTACTCACGACCTCCAGGAAAGTCTGAAAACGTTGCAGGCCTGTTAGAAAAAACAATGAGTCGAAATTCACTTGCAAAACATTGAGTGTTGCAATTCACTCGTCCTCACTGCAATTCACTTCTCCTCGACTTCCGTTGAACGCAGCTGAACACGTGGTTCTGAAACGGCTAGCTCACTTAGCTAAGCTCACGTAGCTAAGCTCATGTAGCTAAACTCACGTAGCTAAGCTCACGTAGCTAAACTCACGTAGCTAAGCTCACTTAGCTAAACTCACGTAGCTAAACTCACGTAGCTAAGCTCACGTAGCTAAGCTCACTTAGCTAAGCTCACTTAGCTAAGCTCACGTAGCTAAGCTCACGTAGCTAAGCTCACATAGCTAGCTCAAAACTCGTCAGGACTACTTGCGTCCACCTCCTCTGGTCCTGTCCCTCTCGCGGCGACCAAGCTCTTCTAACGTCTCCCGAATTTCGTCCTCTTCCGTACTTTTGTCCAGTTTTTCTCTCCCTTGAGTGTGTTTTCTTCACTTCTTGTCCGCTCGTCTCACCCTCCGTTCTCTACCATCACGGATCTCCTCTTCTTCCTCCTCCCTCCTCCTCTTCTCTCAACCAATCACGAGTCACGCACCGGACGGACCGTCTCAGTGACCAATCAAATGGCAAAGCCAAATAAAATACACAGTGCATCTTACGTCACACTAATACTTCTTTCAATGGCAATATTTACATAAAATAATGCTCTTCGTTGATTTACAAATAATACAGCTTTAATTACTAAGTAAGCAAATTACTTAATAGCTACCTTTACCCTTTAAATTACTGAAATATTAAAGTAAAGGAAAATATTACTGTATTTCTTCCAAAGACAAGAATATGAAATCCATAGTTATCACCAATGTTATGCATTAGTAAATAAACGTTCACTTTTAATATATTTGGGTCTTGTCTTGAACTATGTAAGATTTCTATTAACCTCAACATACATCATTACAGTAACCTCAGTTTACCACAGGGCTACATATATATCTATGTGTGTGTGTGTGTGTTTGGGTTTAAGGAGTGGAAAGATGGCCTGGCCAGCCCGGAGGACCTGTCGCCAGAATCCCTGCAACCATCTGGTTTCATGACTGCCTTGCCGGTGGATTTCACAGCACTGCCAAACACACAGGTCTGTCAAACACTCAATTTTAATCCATCGTACTTGAACTTTTGGACATTTTCCCAAATGTACTCTTGGCCTACATGTATTTTAAAAAATTGGGCAATTTTTAAGTTGAGTTAAAATGAACTACAGTAGCTTTCCTGCAATGGAATCAGTCCTTAACTCTTATACTAATGCAGATCAGCTCATTACCTTCTGATTCTACTAAATCATGGAATATTGAAGACCAAGTGTGTTATGAAGACCAATTGGCAAAGCAGACAGGTCAGAGATGAAGACTTGGAGATGTTTAAAGCAGAGTTGAGTTTAAAGCAGTATACAAAGCTTAGATAATATCACCGGGTTTTGTCCAAAGCATCGCTAGAAAATAAAAAACATACCAAAACTACCATAACACTTATTGTAAACCTGAAGTGGGCGAAAACTGCCAACAGGAGAACCACTGGTCATGCACTGAACAAGTCTATACAACAAGAAGAAGTCTCTTGTTGAGAGAAAGTCAGAAGATATTGTAGTTCAACAGGGTTAGCGACTATTTATGGAGCCAACGAGCTGATACCCTCATAGAAATGGTGTATCTATACTGCGGATGAAACTACAGAAGAGTGAAATAGACTCTTAAATGGAACTGGTTGTACTAGAAATTATTTAGAGGCCTCAGACAAATGTAGCTAAATACAAGTGTGTACTTTCTGATTTTCATTTGTAAAAAAAACAAAAAAACAAACAAACACTTGAGAACCATGTATTTTTACATAGTTAAGCACTTGTGTGGCTCTATCACATCAAATTCCATAAAATACATGTATTGGTTGTAAAGTGACAAAATGTAGAAAAAGTTGAAAGAGTGTGAATAATTTTACAAAGTACTACAATCTATAAAATCCAGATCTATTACTAAAACATCTATATGCACATAGCTCCTCTGAGAACAAGCAGAAATAATTTCCTATCATGGTGTGTAGTCTGTGCCTCCGCTGTCCTCCATTACTGTCTGGAAATGGCTAATAGCTGCTGAAGTAGCTCAGTGACCAATCAATGGAAATATATAAAAGGCCCATTCTTATACATGCACATGGCTGTGGGCCACTACTGTTTCATACAGAGCACACATCTACATGTCAGGCTGTCTAAATAGGTGCAAGGTTGTCTCACAGCAGAATGATGTAAGAAGGATTAGAGGGAAGAGTCTGACAGCAACCTGAGTGATTCATGACTCACGTTTAAAATATTACAAAAGGACCAGCCCGAGAGATAAACAGGAAACAGCACGGCATGGCAGATGAGATGAAAGAACGGCATATAAAACACACGAGTTTCCACTTCTCCATTAAGCTCTTGAAGTCATCTGCTTGAGGGAAAGGAGCGTCCCAGGTTGGGTGTTCATATGTTGCCTCTCGGCTGTAAATAAAAGCTTGCCAGACGGCGAAGCTGCTTGCAAAGCGAAAACGTTGCATTAATCATCTGCGCCCGAGGCATGTCAGAATGAAACAACAACACGGATGTCTGAGTGGTATGGAGCATCTCCTGTTTAGGAATCAACACCTGAATCAAAATTTCTCTCCCGAAAGCACATCAAAAGGGGATTACATCAGTAGGATGAGGTCAGTTCTTTGGTGTTTTTATTGCTAGGCTTTGAAGACAGAGTTAAAACTAAACAAGGGAAGAGAGCGGGCTGTGAAATCATGTAAACTTGCTTTCTTACACATTTGTTTTATGGACTTAGCTCACCATTCATTCATCAAATGGCGTTGTCTCACCTGCGTGATCAAACAAACTGATTTTTAAATGCTAGACATACGTCAAAGTTTCAGCTGTTGAACTAAAGTATTGGGGGAAAAAAGTATTCTTGCTTCTATTTAATGGGTTAGGACAAAAAAAGAAATAACCTGGTCTTATGATGGTAGTTGGGTCATTCTCTGAATTCGGTGCATTTTGTGTCCCACGGGTTTATCTCAAAGATTTTTATATAATGCAAACCACATTTTTTGAGAAAATCAAGAAATGGAAATATCCATGTGTCTTGGTAGTATAACATGCAAATATATTTTACAAATCATGCTTTGAAAAATGTTATGGGTTGTTGAAACGTAGAGATCAGCCAAATGAGCATGTCCCCACTGACCAATGTTAACTTTTCACTGAATATAAAACAAATAAAAATAGCCAGTAACTGCAAGTTATTTGTACCATCATAAACATTTTTTGGTATACTTTAACCTAACTAAAAGAAATCTGAGAAAAATACAGGAAATAGTCAATAAATAATTTTTTAAATAAATAAAAAAATTGAACTAAAAATAACACTTACTAAGTTGTTAAGTTACTAAGTAACGCGTTACTGACATCACTGGGTGGAAACTGGACCAACCCTGAAGCCCAAAAGGGTGTTCAGAAGACCAACATCCTCCTATGGGGCGGCCGCTCCACCTCTACACCAGTGACGTGCGGTGAAGTGCAGAGTTGGTGAGGCACTGACTTAATCATAATCAGACATACAAATGTAGACAACCTGCATGTTATTGTTTACATAAGGAAATTTCGCGCATGCGGACAACGCTGGAAGGCAAAAAGACAATTCTTTTACATGCCATCCATAGCCGCGCTGCCGCGGTAGAATAATTCCCTTAACTCAATCAAACTTGGAAATGTAAGTATTATTAATTTCGTGCTATGCTCCACAGCAAAGGGAAAAAACTCGTTGAAGTACAACTCAAAACCACGTCTTTCTCGCTCTCTGCATTGGCCAGGCTACACGCAGACTCGTTGCCTTAGCAACTGACAACAACGCAAATATTTGTATTTGAATGGGAAAATGCGAAAATTCAGCGATTTTGAAGAAAAAAATAATCACAATTTGTTAAGCTAATACTTTACAGTACAAGCCACAGGGTGAAAATAGCAATATAAATTATTTCATCATTATATTTTTCCATTATGACAGGTGAGGCTCCGCCTCTTGCATCTTGCATCCCCTGACCGCACTGTGATCTGGACTCGCAGTCCAGCTAACCATCAATGCCTCTGTATTCTAGAGTCAAATGTGAGGCCATCTCTGTAACTGCACGAGCTTTCCTACAGTGGAGTCAGACAACAGAACGACCGAACAGAATGACTAAAAAATATATTAATGTCCCACGTTGGAGCATCATGAGTTGCTGTGTTAATAACTTAAATCTGTCCACAGATCTAAAGAAGTGAAGCAGGTTTGCATAAAAGTGTGGATTAAAATTCCTCTACAAAAAAACTGATAAAGATGAACAGAAACTGGGTGGTTTTCCAAATCA